>NC_091284.1:407277379-407893403 GCF_032444005.1 Ranitomeya imitator
CTAGCCATAACACTAGCCCTAACCCTAGCCCTAGCCCAAACCCTAACCCTAGCCCTAACCCTAGCCCTAATGGAAAAATGGAAATAAATACATTTTTTTAATTTTTCCCTAACTAAGGGGGTGATGAAGGGGGGGTTGATTTACTTTTATCGCGGGTTATTTAGCGGATTTTTATGATTGGCAGCCGTCACACACTGAAAGACGCTTTTTATTGCAAAAAATATTTTTTGCGTTACCACATTTTGAGAGCTATAATTTTTCCATATTTTGGTTCACAGAGTCATGTGAGGTCTTGTTTTTTGCAGGACGAGTTGACGTTTTTATTGGTAACATTTTCGGGCACGTTACATTTTTTGATCGCTTTTTATTCCGATTTTTGCGAGGCAGAATGACCAAAAACCAGCTATTCATGAATTTCTTTTGGGGGAGGCGTTTATACCGTTCCGCGTTTGGTAAAATTGATAAATCAGTTTTATTCTTCGGGTCAGTACGATTACAGCGACACCTCATCTATATCATTTTTTTATGTTTTGGCGCTTTTATACGATAAAAACTATTTTATAGAAAAAATAATTATTTTTGCATCGCTTTATTCTCAGGACTATAACTTTTTTTTTTGCTGATGATGCTGAATGGCGGCTCGTTTTTTGCGGGACAAGATGACGCTTTCAGTGGTATCATGGTTATTTATATCTGTCTTTTTGATCGCGTGTTATTCCACTTTTTGTTCGGCGGTATGATAATAAAGCGTTATTTTTTGCCTCGTTTTTTTTTTTTTCCTTACGGTGTTTACTGAAGGGGTTAACTAGTGGGCCAGTTTTATAGGTCGGGCTGTTACGGACGCGGCGATACTAAATATGTGTACTTTTATTGTTTTTTTTTTAATTTAGATAAAGAAATGTATTTAGGGGAATAATATATATATTTTTTTTTTCATTATTTAGGAATATTTTTTTTTATTTTTTTTTACACATTTTGAATTTTTTTTTTAACTTTTTTACATTGTCCCAGGGGGGGACATCACAGATCAGTGATCTGACAGTGTGCACAGCACTCTGTCAGATCACTGATCTGACATGCAGCGCTGCAGCCTTCACAGTGCCTGCTCTGAGCAGGCTCTGTGAAGCCACCTCCCTCCCTGCAGGACCCGGATCCGCGGCCATCTTGGATCCGGGGCTGAAGGAAGCAGGGAGGGAGGTGAGACCCTCGCAGCAACGCGATCACATCGCGTTGCTGCGGGGGGCTCAGGGAAGCCCGCAGGGAGGGGGCTCCCTATACCGCCGGCACATCGCGATCATCTTTGATCGCGATGTGCCAGGGGTTAATGTGCCGGGGGCGGTCCATGACCGCTCCTGGCACATAGTGCCGGATGTCAGCTGCGATAAACAGCTGACACCCGGCCGCGATCGGCGGCGCTCCCCCTCGTACTATCCCGTCCATGGTCATGGGGGCCCACCCCACCTCGACGGGATAGTACGTCCCATGTCAGAAAGGGGTTAATGGTATACGGAAAAATCATAATGACACCAATAACCTTACACTGAGCTCAATAAATACAGTTAGGGCCAGAAATATTTGGACAGTGACACAATTTTCGCGAGTTGGGCTCTGCATGCCACCACATTGGATTTGAAATGAAACCTCTACAACAGAATTCAAGTGCAGATTGTAACGTTTAATTTGAAGGGTTGAACAAAAATATCTGATAGAAAATGTAGGAATTGTACACATTTCTTTACAAACACTCCACATTTTAGGAGGTCAAAAGTAATTGGACAAATAAACATAACCCAAACAAAATATTTTTATTTTCAATATTTTGTTGCAAATCCTTTGGAGGCAATCACTGCCTTAAGTCTGGAACCCATGGACATCACCAAACGCTGGGTTTCATCCTTCTTAATGCTTTGCCAGGCCTTTACAGCCGCAGCCTTCAGGTCTTGCTTGTTTGTGGGTCTTTCCGTCTTAAGTCTGGATTTGAGCAAGTGAAATGCATGCTCAATTGGGTTTAGATCTGGAGATTGACTTGGCCATTGCAGAATGTTCCACTTTTTGGCACTCATGAACTCCTGGGTAGCTTTGGCTGTATGCTTGGGGTCATTGTCCATCTGTACTAAGAAGCACCGTCCAATCAACTTTGCAGCATTTGGCTGAATCTGGGCTGAAAGTATATCCCGGTACACTTCAGAATTCATCCGGCTACTCTTGTCTGCTCTTATGTCATCAATAAACACAAGTGACCCAGTACCATTGAAAGCCATGCATGCCCATGCCATCACGTTGCCTCCACCATGTTTTACAGAGGATGTGGTGTGCCTTGGATCATGTGCCGTTCCCTTTCTTCTCCAAACTTTTTTCTTCCCATCATTCTGGTACAGGTTGATCTTTGTCTCATCTGTCTATAGAATACTTTTCCAGAACTGAGCTGGCTTCTTGAGGTGTTTTTCTGCAAATTTTACTCTGGCCTGTCTATTTTTGGTATTGATGAATGGTTTGCATCTAGATGTGAACCCTTTGTATTTACTGTCATGGAGTCTTCTCTTTACTGTTGACTTAGAGACAGATACACCTACTTCACTGAGAGTGTTCTGGACTTCAGTTGATGTTGTGAACGGGTTCTTCTTCACCAAATTAAGTATGCGGCGATCATCCACCACTGTTGTCATCCGTGGACGCCCAGGCCTTTTTGAGTTCCCAAGCTCACCAGTCAATTCCTTTTTTCTCAGAATGTACCCAACTGTTGATTTTGCTACTCCAAGCATGTCTGCTATCTCTCTGATGGATTTTTTTTTTTCAGCCTCAGGATGTTCTGCTTCACCTCAATTAAGAGTTCCTTTGACCGCATGTTGTCTGCTCACAGCAACAGCTTCCAAATGCAAAACCACACACCTGGAATCCACCCCTGACCTTTTAACTACTTCATTGATTACAGGTTAACGAGGGAGACGCCTTCAGAGTTAATTGCAGCCCTTAGAGTCCATTGTCCAATTACTTTTGGTCCCTTGAAAAAGAGGACGCTATGCATTACAGAGCTATGATTCCTAAACCCTTTCTCCGATTTGGATGTGGAAACTATCATATTGCAGCTGGGAGTGTGCACTTTCAGCCCATATTATATATATAATTGTATTTCTGAACATGTTTTTGCAAACAGCTAAAATAACAAAACTTGTGTCACTGTCCAAATATTTCTGGCCCTAACTGTATATTTCATAGCTAGCAGGCAGGGGTGCCCACCATCCATTGACTCCAGAATAGTCCGTAAAAATAGGGCACTTTACTGACCTGCCCGTAAAAGAGCTATAATTATATATATATATATACATATATATATGTATATATTTTTTTTTTTTTTTTTTTTTGTTTTTGTTTTTCATGGTAACAAAAGTCAGTGGAGCTAATTACTTTTTCAAAGAACACTAAGGGGGGATTACTGCATTTTACAGGGGTGCTAAGGGGGCATTTTTATTTTATAAGGTGACATAATTAGTTTCAAGAGGGCACTAATGCAGTACAATTAATTTTAAGGGGGCACTAAGGATGCATTTTTACTTTTTAGTATGGCACTACTGTAGCATTGGGATCGCAGTGGACATTATTATATTTAAATAGGAACTTAGGGAATAAGTAATTTTTAAATTGAGGCTTTTAATGGGCATTATTGCTTTCTAACAAGGGCACTCAGGGGCACTATTGTTTTCAGGGGGCTGCCTGTTTGGCAGTATATTTTGGAGGCAAATTGCCTCTTCTGAGAAAAAGAGGACTTAAACTCTGTAGTGCCACCTGTTGGAAGTAGCGATCCTACAAGTCACAATCAACCCTTTAACGAGTCGTGCAATATGACTTAGGATAAAAGCCAAATCAGTATCTCAATTCGCAGACACAGTGTTTCGGGCTGTTGGCTCTTGTCAGTGCGAAGCATGAGAACTGATTTGGCTAGGTGAGAGGCTCTGGACTGGGGTCTAAGGGGTATCGTTTCTCCTTATGGAGAGCGACATATCATCTCTGGCTTGTCAAGGTAAGGAGGCTTATTCGCCGTGCAATGCTCCTCTGGGAAATATAATATGCAAATTGCCTCTTCTGAGAAAAAGAGGACTTAAACTCTATAGCGCCACCTGTTGGAACGAGTCGTGCAATATGACTTAGGATAAAAGCCAAATTAGTATCTCAATTCGCAGACTGTTGGCCCTCGTCAGTGCGAAGCATGAGAACTAGAGGTGAGGACAAAACAGGTTCAGAATTTGGGTCTGCAACAGCATAGGGAATTTGTGCCCCCATCTTTTTATTCCTGCTCTTTCCCTGAGTTTCCCCATTATTTCCCACTTCCCCTCTCCTTCTATATTTGACTAAAACTAATAAAAATTATTGGACAAGAGAGTTTGTGTAGATTTGGAAGAAATTGTCGTGGAGGTCTAGGTAGATGGAAAACATAAGGAAAGTGAATGACTCCAATCAGAATGGCCATTACATGTAACTTACTATATAATGTACATCATGCGCAGCATATGGTCTGCAGAACTAATAGTTACCACTATATGGTCTTTAATTTATATGGTGGCAATATTGGTCTTGTTCTTTATGTAGTGATATAATATTCAGTAACAACATTGTCATCAGCTGAGTTACGCACGAGACCCCCAATAATTACTGTGTGCCTCTGCCATTGTTAGCATGAATTGGGGTCCACTAATGTGTTTCATCTCCCATGTGCTAATCTCCTAGCTAGCTACTCCTCTGCTTTACCCTATTAGAGTCCACATGACTTTAATAGAGGAATACGTAGTGCATGTTATGTAAAAACTTCTATAACAGATATTGCTGTGCATTTTCAGTTTTTTTTTACTTTTCATGAACTTTGTTATATTCTCCAATTCTTAGAAACTTCTTAGTAATTGTCGTGACTTGCACAACAAATTGAGAGAAACCTACTATGATCACACTGAAAATATTCAGATTATCACCAGGAACACCATACAATGTTCTACAAGTTTTTTTACAGTGAGCGAAATTTTCCCTTACTTTGGCAGAGTAATCATTTACTGGTAAGGAATACAGAGAAGTCCTACAATGTAATTTCTATCTTTACATTAAAGATACATGTTCTCATTTGCATATATTTGCTTCTACATATCTAGAGATGAACCGTATACCTGGAGCGCTCCTGATAGGTGTCCAGCTCCGCAGCTGCATGTGTCACGGCTTTGTGACTGTCACAACACACAGGTCACCCATGCATGTGATGTGACACTGACACAGCCGCGACACAGGCACCTGCAGAGCCGGACACCTATCAGGAGCGCTCCAGGTATCCAGGTTCCTGATCCAGCTTCTTTGGTAAGCGCTATAGCTTGCCGAATAAGGAGGGAGCCGACGATGTTCACTCATCTCTATATATAACCAACCAACTATTCATTTCTCAGAATGTAGAAAGTGCATAAATTGTCCATTATGCAGAAATAATGATCACACTTGTAGTTTACTATTCTTGTAAGGGTTGAATCCAGTGACTTGGATCCTAATAAACTGCATTCATATGAATAAACCATTTTACCAATAATGTCACAAGTTCACAACCATTGTTGTTTTTCCTATGTAAAACCCACTGTGTCACCACTGCTAAGTGTTTGTCTCCACTCATACTGTAGTTAGAAGTTTCTGGAAATATCCAGAGCCAAACTGAGAAACTATCGCTCAATGTTCCCCTTTGGTTTTGAATCTTTGATGGAAAGGGTTGTTCTCATCTGCTCTTTTCAGGAGCACACTGCTCTCCAGCCAGTCGAATTGCTGACTACTGAGGGTTGAGGATTCCTGCTTAAAGGGAACCTGTCACCTGAATTTGGTGGACCCTTTTTTCGGTCCGATGGGCATTGCTTTCGGGTCTTTCTTTCACCCCTTCCTTTCCCGCTGGCCGCACGCTGGCCACAATATTGTCTTGAAGTTGATTCGCTTTCCTCCGTAGAACACGCGTGCGCAAGGCAATCTTGCCTTGGGCACGCGCAGTATGCTTTTCCCAACTGCGGGCAAAGCCAAAAAGCATTAGTGTGCATGCGTCGGCGCACTATGTCCCGGAAAACAGCTAAATACTTCCGAGACATAGTGCGCCGGCGCATGCGCACTAATGCTTTTCGGCTTTGCTCGCAGTTGGGCAAAGTATACTGCACATGCGCAAGGCACGCATGTTCTATGGAGGAAAGCAAATCAACTTCAAGACAATATTGCGACCAGATTGCAGCCAGCCGGAAAGGAAGGGGTGAATAAAAGACCCGAAAACACCACCCATCGGACCGAAAAAAGGGCCCACCAAATTCAGGTGACAGGTTCCCTTTAAGCTCCAGTTTAGTCCTGCAGCATAGAAGCACAGCATGAAGCTGTTCAAGGTGAGGAGCTTTCTCCAAGCTCCAGCAACCTTGGTCAGCCTCAGGGCAGTGCTTACAAGCTCAGTAGGAAAGAGCTTGTAAGCACTGCACATGCTTGGCCACCACTACCAGAGAACAATAATGATTGGTTCCCTCAGCAACAAGCAATTTACCATAAAATATTTAATAGTTTTGAACACAAAGTTATTTGCAAAGTTGCTTTTTTTCACATGAGTGATGCAAATTTATCCATCGAAGAAAATGGGATTAACCCTTCAAGCTGGTTAGAGATATGAGATATGTATTAGAAAGCCACTGACAAATCTAACTAAATCTGGTGACAATCTGATGTCTCTGGCGGTATCTTACTTACCAAATGAACAAAAGGAAAATACATTTGAGTTTGTACTGTTTAATTCTTATATCCCTCAATATTATCTGATAGGGAAGGAGGCCTTATTATACAATCAATTGGCTGGTTCAGCTAAATGTAATTTAATGGGAGGGCCTTAGTCTGCCAATGAGCTATAGAAAAATATCTCATGTTTATGGTCTGCTTTAGTTAATGATGATAAAGCCTGCATTAAGGTGGTCATACACATTCAATAGCTGTAGACACTAGGGTTGAGCGAAACGGGTCGTTCATTTTCAAAAGTCGCCGACTTTTGGCAAAGTCGGGTTTCATGAAACCCGATCCGACCCCTGTGCGGGGTCGGCCATGCGGTACGCGACTTTCGCGCCAAAGTCGCGTTTCAATGACGCGAAAAGCGCCATTTCTCAGCCAATGAAGGTAAACGCAGAATGTGGGCAGCGTGATGACATAGGTCCTGGTCCCCACCATCTTAGAGAAGGGCATTGCAGTGATTGGCTTGCTGTCTGCGGCGTCACAGGGGCTATAAAGGGGCGTTCCCGCCGACCGCCATGTTACTGCTGCTGATCTGAGCTTAGGGAGAGGTTGCTGCCGCTTCGTCAGAAGCAGGGATAGCGTTAGGCAGGGTCCATTAACCACCAAACCGCTTGTGCTGTAGCGATTTCCACTGCCCAACACCACCTTCGGTGTGCAGGGACAGTGGAAGCTACATTTTTTTTTTTTTTCCCTCAGCGCTGTAGCTCATTGGGCTGCCCTAGAAGGCTCCCTGATAGCTGCATTGCTGTGTGTACGCCGCTGTGCAAACCAACTGCTTTTTTCAAAGCACAAATCCTCTTGTTCCTTCCTTTCTGCACAGCTATCTTTTTTGTTTGTACACACTTTTTATTTAATTTGTGCATCAGTCCACTCCTTATTGCTGCCTGCCATACCTGGTTGAGATTACTGCAGGGAGATAGTAATTGAAGGACAGTCCCTGTTTTTTGCTTTTTGTTTTTTTGTGGTAGATTAAGATTGACATTTCTGCTAGAGTGCCATCCCTGTGTGTGCCATCTCTCACTCAGTGGGCCATAGAAAGCCTATTTATTTTTTTGCTTGATTTGGGTTATAAAATCTACCTGAAAAAATCACTACATCAATCAGTGGGAGAAAAATATTGGCCTCAGGGCTTGTGTGCCACTCTTGACTCCTGTGTGTGCCATCTCTCACTCAGTGGGCCATAGAAAGCCTATTTATTTTTTTGCTTGATTTTGGTTCTAAAATCTACCTGAAAAAATCACTACATCAATCAGTGGGAGAAAAATATTGGCCTCAGGGCTTGTGTGCCACTCCTGACTCCTGTGTGCATCATCACTCACTCAGTGGGCCATAGAAAGCCCTTTTTTTTTTTTTTTTTTGCTTTATTTGGGTTCTAAATTCTACCTGAAAAAATCAATAAATCAATCAGTGGGAGATTAATATTGGCCTTTGGGCTTGTGTGCCAGTCCTAAGCGTGCCATTTCTCTCTCTCAGATAGTGGGCCATAGAAAGCCTATTTATTATTTTTTTATTGGGTTTATAAATTTTCCCTGGAACCAAAAAAAAAAAAATGGGAGATTAATATTGGCCTCTGGGCTTGTGTGCCAGTCCTGAGCGTGCCATCTCTCTCACAAATAGTGGGCCATAGAAAGCCTATTTATTTTTTTGCTTGATTTGGGTTCTAAAATGTATCTGAAAAAATCACTACATCAATCAGTGGGAGAAAAATATTGGCCTCAGGGCTTGTGTGCCACTCCTGACTCCTGTGTGCATCATCACTCACTCAGTGGGCCATAGAAAGCCCTTTTTTTTTTTTTTTGCTTTATTTGGGTTCTAAATTCTACCTGAAAAAATCAATAAATCAATCAGTGGGAGATTAATATTGGCCTTTGGGCTTGTGTGCCAGTCCTAAGCGTGCCATCTCTCTCTCTCAGATAGTGGGCCATAGAAAGCCTATTTATTATTTTTTTTATTGGGTTTATAAATTTTCCCTGGAAAAAAAAAAAAAGTGGGAGATTAATATTGGCCTCTGGGCTTGTGTGCCAGTCCTGAGCGTGCCATCTCTCTCACAAATAGTGGGCCATAGAAAGCCTATTTATTTATTTTTTTTTTGGTTTTATAAATTATCCCTTAAAAAAAAGGGAGATTAATATTGGCCTTTGGGCTTGTGTGCCAGTCCTAAGCGTGCCATCTCTCTCTCTCTCTCAGATAGTGGGCCATAGAAAGCCTATTTATTATTTTTTTATTGGGTTTATAAATTTTCCCTGGAACAAAAAAAAAAAAGTGGGAGATAAATATTGGCCTCTGGGCTTGTGTGCCACTCCTGACTCCTGTGTGCGTCATCTCTCACTCAGTGGGCCATAGAAAGCCTTTTTTTGTTTTATTTGTTTTCTAAATTCTCCCTGAAAAAATCATTTTATTTTATTTGGTTTCTAAATTCTTCCTGAAAAAATCATTTTATTCTATTATTTTTTTTTCCTAAAGTCTCCCTGAAAAAAAAAAAAAAAAAACAAATCAGTGGGAGATTAATATTGCCCTTTCTGCTTGTGTGCCAGTCTTGACTCCTGGCTGTGCCATCTCTCTCTCTCTCTCCAATTGTGGGCCATAGAAAGCCTATTATTTTTTTAGCTTGATTTGCGTTCCAAAATCTACCTGAAAAAATCACTACATCAATCAGTGGGAGATAAATATTGGCCTCTGGGCTTGTGTGCCACTCCTGACTCCTGTGTGCGTCATCTCTCACTCAGTGGGCCATAGAAAGCCTTTTTTTGTTTTATTTGTTTTCTAAATTCTCCCTGAAAAAATCATTTTATTCTATTATTTTTTTTTCCTAAAGTCTCCCTGAAAAAAAAAAAAAAAAAAATCGGTGGGAGATTAATATTGCCCTTTCTGCTTGTGTGCCAGTCTTGACTCCTGGGTGTGCCATCTCTCTCTCTCTCTCCAATTGTGGGCCATATAAAGCCTATTATTTTTTTAGCTTGATTTGGGTTCCAAAATCTACCTGAAAATATCACTACATCAATCAGTGGGAGATAAATATTGGCCTCTGGGCTTGTGTGCCACTCCTGACTCCTGTGTGCGTCATCTCTCACTCAGTGGGCCATAGAAAGCCTTTTTTTGTTTTATTTGTTTTCTAAATTCTCCCTGAAAAAATCATTTTATTTTATTTGGTTTCTAAATTCTTCCTGAAAAAATCATTTTATTCTATTATTTTTTTTTCCTAAAGTCTCCCTGAAAAAAAAAAAAAAACAAATCAGTGGGAGATTAATATTGCCCTTTCTGCTTGTGTGCCAGTCTTGACTCCTGGGTGTGCCATCTCTCTCTCTCTCTCCAATTGTGGGCCATATAAAGCCTATTATTTTTTTAGCTTGATTTGGGTTCCAAAATCTACCTGAAAATATCACTACATCAATCAGTGGGAGATAAATATTGGCCTCTGGGCTTGTGTGCCACTCCTGACTCCTGTGTGCGTCATCTCTCACTCAGTGGGCCATAGAAAGCCTTTTTTTGTTTTATTTGTTTTCTAAATTCTCCCTGAAAAAATCATTTTATTTTATTTGGTTTCTAAATTCTTCCTGAAAAAATCATTTTATTCTATTATTTTTTTTCCTAAAGTCTCCCTGAAAAAAAAAAAAAAATCAAATCAGTGGGAGATTAATATTTACATTTGTGCTTCAGTGACAGTCCTGCGTGTGTGGCATCTCTCTCATTTGTTGCCACCAACAACAGAGTGTGTAACATTGTGCCTGATTTTCGTTGTGGTCTCACTCACCTGTAAAGGGGTAGCTAAATCATACTGAAGTTATAGCTCACCGTGTAATTTGTGTGACAGCAACAAATACCGTTAGTTTGTTTACGTTTTTAAAACAATGAGGAAGTCTGGTGGAAGAGGTCGTGGCCGGGGGCATTCATTGTCAGCTGGTAATGAGGGTAGTGGTAGTGGTGGAGCATCAGCTGGTCGTGGGAAAAAAAATATTGCACCTAAGTCTGGAGCTGTGGAGCCAGGTTCGTCGTCTGGCTACACAAGGCCTCCAACGCTCCCTTTTCTGGGAGTAGGAAAACCGCTTTTAAAGCCGGAGCAGCAAGAGCAAGTTTTGGCTTATCTTGCTGACTCAGCCTCTAGCTCTTTTGCCTCCTCTCGTGAAACTGGTAAATGTCAAAGCAGCGCGTCGTTAGTGGATGTTCACGGTCAGGGACAAGTCGCTTCCTTGTCCTCTTCAGCAAAAACAACAACAGAGAAGAATGCAGCAGGCGACACAACGGGTTACTCCATGGAGCTCTTTACACATACCGTCCCTGGCTTAGAAAGTGAAGCAGTTAACAGTCCATGCCCATTACAAGTTGAATCTGACATGGAGTGCACTGATGCACAGCCACAGCCAGACTACTATGCTGGTCCTTTGACTCAGACCACAACATTGCCCTCGCAGGGTAATGATCAAGAATCAGACCCTGATGAGACTATGTTGCCCCATCACGAACGCTATACCACCGACCGACACGGTGACACAGACGAAGTTGCACACGAGCTACAAGAAGAGGTAATAGATGACCCAGTTCTTGACCCCGATTGGCAGCCATTGGGGGAACAGGGTGCAGGCGGCAGCAGTTCTGAAGCGGAGGAGGAGGGGCCGCAGCAGGCATCAACATCGCAACAGGTTCCATCTGCCGGGCCCGTTTCTTGCCCAAAACGCGTGGCAAAGCCAAAACCTGTTGGAGGACAGCGTGGCCATCCGGTTAAAGCTCAGTCTGCAATGCCTGAAAAGGTATCCGATGCTAGAAAGAGTGCAGTCTGGCATTTTTTTAAACAACATCCAATTGATCAGCGCAAAGTCATCTGTCAAAAATGTTCAACTACCTTAAGCAGAGGACAGAATCTGAAAAGTCTCAATACAAGTTGCATGCATAGACATTTAACCACCATGCATTTGCAAGCCTGGACTAACTACCAAACGTCCCTTAAGGTTGTAGCACCCTCGGCCAATGAAGCTAGTCAGCAACGCAACATCCCTTCCGGCAGTGTAGGGCCACCATTTTCCGCACCACCTGCAGTATCTGTGCAGGTTTCTTTGCCAGGCCAAAGCAGTCAGGGTCAGGGAATCACCAGTTTCGTAGTAGGAAACACTGCATCTAGGGCACCGGCGGCAACAATACCATCTCCCACCGTCTCTCAGTCTGCCATGTCCACCGGCACCCCCGCTAGTTCCACGATCTCCAGCTCTCCAGTCCAGCTCACCCTACATGAGACTATGGTTAGAAAAAGGAAGTACTTAGCCTTGCATCCGGGTACACAGGGTTTGAACGCACACATAGCTAGACTAATCTCGTTAGAGATGATGCCCTACCGGTTAGTTGAAAGCAAAGCTTTCAAAGCCCTGATGGACTACGCTGTACCACGCTACGAGCTACCCAGTCGACACTTTTTTTCCAGAAAAGCCATCCCAGCCCTCCACCAGCATGTTAAAGAGCGCATCGTCCATGCACTCAGGCAATCTGTGAGCACAAAGGTGCACCTGACAACAGATGCATGGACCAGTAGGCATAGCCAGGGACGTTACGTGTCCATCACGGCACACTGGGTAAATGTGGTGGATGCAGGGTCCACAGGGGACAGCAAGTTTGGGACAGTTCTGCCTAGCCCACGGTCTAGGAAACAGTTGGCTGTAGCCGTTCGCACCCCCTCCTCCTCCTCTTCGTCCTCCTGCAGAAGCGAGAGCTCGTCCACAGACCGCAGTCGCACAACCACTCCATCCGCAGCTGCCACTGTTGCACACCAGGTCTCCCATTATGGGGCAGCTACTGGCAAACGTCAGCAGGCTGTATTGGCTATGAAGTGTTTGGGCGACAACAGACACACCGCGGAAGTTCTGTCCGAGTTCTTGCAGAAAGAAACGCAGTCGTGGCTGGGCACTGTAGATCTTGAGGCAGGCAAGGTAGTGAGTGATAACGGAAGGAATTTCATGGCTGCGATCTCCCTTTCCCAACTGAAACACATTCCTTGCCTGGCTCACACCTTAAACCTGGTGGTGCAGTGCTTCCTGAAAAGTTATCCGGGGTTATCCGACCTGCTCCTCAAAGTGCGTGGACTTTGCTCACATATCCGCTGTTCGCCCGTACACTCCAGCCGTATGTAGACCTATCAGCGTTCTTTGAACCTTCCCCAGCATCACCTAATCATAGACGTTGCAACAAGGTGGAACTCAACACTGCACATGCTTCAGAGACTGTGCGAACAGAGGCGGGCTGTTATGTTTTTGTGGGAGGATACACATACACGGGCAGGCAGTAGGATGGCAGACATGGAGTTGTCAGGTGTGCAGTGGTCAAAGATTCAAGACATGTGTCAAGTCCTTCAGTGTTTTGAGGAATGCACACGGCTGGTTAGTGCAGACAACGCCATAATAAGCATGAGCATCCCCCTAATGCGTCTGCTGATGCAAAGTTTGACGCACATAAAGGATCAGGCGTCTGCAGCTGAGGAAGAGGAAAGCCTTGATGACAGTCAGCCATTGTCTGGCCAGGGCAGTGTACAGGACGAGTTAGTGGGCGAAGAGGAGGAGGAGGACGAGGAGGATGGTGGGGATGATTATATTTTTAATGAGGAAGCTTTTCCGGGGCCACTGGAAATTGGTGGCGCGGCAAGGCCGGGTTCTGGTTTTTGGAGGGATACAAGTGACGTGGATTTGCCTGAAACTGCCCCTCAACCAAGCACAACCGCAGATTTGAGAACTGGAACTTTGGCCCACATGGCGGATTATGCCTTACGTATCCTCAAAAGGGACACACGCATAACTAAAATGATGAACGATGACGATTACTGGTTGGCCTGCCTCCTTGATCCTCGCTATAAAGGCAAATTGCAAAATATAATGCCACATGAGAACTTGGAACTAATATTAGCAACCAAACAATCAACTCTTGTTGACCGTTTGCTTCTGGCATTCCCTGCACACAGCGCCCGTGATCGTTCTCACACGAGCTGCAGGGGCCAGCAGACCAGAGGAGTTAGAGGGGCAGAAATCAGAAGTGGCGTTGGCCAGAGGGGTTTTCTGACCAGGTTGTGGAGTGATTTTGCTATGACCGCAGACAGGACAGGTACTGCAGCATCAATTCAAAGTGACAGGAGACAACATTTGTCCAGTATGGTTACAAACTATTTTTCATCCCTTATCGATGTTCTCCCTCAACCGTCATTCCCATTTTATTACTGGGCATCAAAATTAGACACCTGGCCAGAATTGGCAGAATATGCATTGCAGGAGCTTGCTTGCCCGGAAGCTAGTGTCCTATCAGAAAGAGTATTCAGTGCTGCAGGTTCAATACTAACAGAAAAAAGGACTCGTCTGGCTACCCAAAATGTAGATGATCTAACCTTCATTAAAATGAACCACAACTGGATTTTGAAATCTTTTGCCCCACCTTGCCCGGCTGACACCTAGCTTTCCTATGAAAAGGTCTTGCCTGTGGACTATTCTGAATGCCTTTTCCAATCTCGTAATTTTCTGCACCTGATTGTCCAGCATACGACATGTTTACACCTCACTAAATGGCCAAACTCCCCACACGGGGCCGTGGTATCGACACTTGGTGACAGCACCCGTGAGAGTGCTGTTTGTCTGAAGAGGTGGGTGTGCCCGCTTTTGGTCGACGGCACTGCCACTGGGTCCCTCCTAGTACAATAAAGTGTCTCTGGCGGTGGTGGTGCGCACCCAACGTCAGACACACCGTTGTAATATGAGGGGCCCTGGGCCTGCACCGCCGGCCACAAGACAGTCAAACAGTGCTCTACCACTTGCAAAATTATCTCACAGCTCCACCAATGTTTAGTCTATGCGCTGACATCCTTCAATGCCTGCCACTGACAATACCAATGTATTGACATTTTTGTTATGTTAGGCCTTCGAAGCCTGTCTGCGGTCACTCCTTCCACTAGGCCTCCACTGACCACACCACTGCTGCCCGTGTACCCCTGGAACCAATTTAAAATTGCCTACAGCCATGTGTTATTATTTTAGGCCTTCGATGCCTGTCTGCGGTCACTCCTTACAATATGCCTCCACTGACCACACCACTGCTGCCCGTGTACCCCTGGAACCAATTTAAAATTGCCTACAGCCAGCCCAATTTATTTATTTTAGGCCTTCGATGCCTGTCTGCGGTCCATTCTTTCTACTACTACTACACTGACCAGGCCACTGCTGCCCGTGTACCCCTGGAACCAATTTAAAATTGCCTACAGCCATGTGTTATTATTTTAGGCCTTCGATGCCTGTCTGCGGTCACTCCTTACAATATGCCTCCACTGACCACACCACTGCTGCCCGTGTACCCCTGGAACCAATTTAAAATTGCCTACAGCCAGCCCAATTTTTTTATTTTAGGCCTTCGATGCCTGTCTGCGGTCCATTCTTTCTACTACTACTACACTGACCAGGCCACTGCTGCCCGTGTACCCCTGGAACCAATTTAAAATTGCCTACAGCCATGTGTTATTATTTTAGGCCTTCGATGCCTGTCTGCGGTCACTCCTTACAATATGCCTCCACTGACCACACCACTGCTTCCCGTGTACCCCTGGAACCAATTTAAAATTGCCTACAGCCATGTGTTATTATTTTAGGCCTTCGATGCCTGTCTGTGGTCACTCCTTCCACTAGGCCTCCACTGACCACACCACTGCTGCCCGTGTACCCCTGGAACCAATTTAAAATTGCCTACAGCCATGTGTTATTATTTTAGGCCTTCGATGCCTGTCTGCGGTCACTCCTTACAATATGCCTCCACTGACCACACCACTGCTGCCCGTGTACCCCTGGAACCAATTTAAAATTGCCTACAGCCATGTGTTATTATTTTAGGCCTTCGATGCCTGTCTGCGGTCACTCCTTCCACTAGGCCTCCACTGACCACACCACTGCTGCCCGTGTACCCCTGGAACCAATTTAAAATTGCCTACAGCCAGCCCAATTTTTTTATTTTAGGCCTTCGATGCCTGTCTGCGGTCCATTCTTTCTACTACTACTACACTGACCAGGCCACTGCTGCCCGTGTACCCCTGGAACCAATTTAAAATTGCCTACAGCCATGTGTTATTATTTTAGGCCTTCGATGCCTGTCTGCGGTCACTCCTTACAATATGCCTCCACTGACCACACCACTGCTGCCCGTGTACCCCTGGAACCAATTTAAAATTGCCTACAGCCAGCCCAATTTTTTTATTTTAGGCCTTCGATGCCTGTCTGCGGTCCATTCTTTCTACTACTACTACACTGACCAGGCCACTGCTGCCCGTGTACCCCTGGAACCAATTTAAAATTGCCTACAGCCATGTGTTATTATTTTAGGCCTTCGATGCCTGTCTGCGGTCACTCCTTACAATATGCCTCCACTGACCACACCACTGCTGCCCGTGTACCCCTGGAACCAATTTAAAATTGCCTACAGCCAGCCCAATTTTTTTATTTTAGGCCTTCGATGCCTGTCTGCGGTCCATTCTTTCTACTACTACTACACTGACCAGGCCACTGCTGCCCGTGTACCCCTGGAACCAATTTAAAATTGCCTACAGCCATGTGTTATTATTTTAGGCCTTCGATGCCTGTCTGCGGTCACTCCTTCCACTACGCCTCCACTGACCACACCACTGCTGCCCGTGTACCCCTGGAACCAACATCAGAAAATATAAAAATAAGTATTTTGCTTATAAAAAAGAAAATACTGGAGAGATATCAAATGCAGACATTTTAACATTAAAAACAAACACATACAACAAAAATCTGGTACAGTACTAAAAATGGCCACCAGCTACAATAACTTTCTCCTGCAAGTAGTTAACTGAAAGTTTTTTTCAATTTAAAACACAGATATGGCATCCACCGAGTGTTGTCCTGTTGCGTCTTCTTTATATTATTGCCAAGAAGATGCAAAACAATGAAAATAATAAAATCATTATTTACCAAAAAAATAGAGTAAGTCAAAACCACATTGCAAATAAACATTCATTACAAATAAAGAAGCAGGGCGCGTCCGAGGGTGAGTATATACCTAATAAGAATATAATCACCCTCGGACGCGCCCTGCTTCTTTCCGACAGCCTTCCTTCCTAAGAATCAGCCCTTCCGTGGTGTAGAGAGAGGGTTTGTTACACTCCAAGGTGTTCCCCAGGTTGCCTTTCCTGAGCTTCGATCTTCATGCTCTCGTTTAGTAGTTGTCGGAAAGTAGGCTGCATTAGGCCTACAAATTGGGTATGGGGTGGAGAGAGATGGTGTGTTACACTCCAAGGTGTTCCCCAGGTTTCCTTGCCATTGCTTCGGTCTTCCGACTCTCGTTTAGTAGTTGTAGAAAACTACACTGCATTAGGCCTACAAAATGGGTATCGGGTGGAGAGAGATGGTGTGTTACACTCCAAGGTGTTCCCCAGGTTGCCTTTCCTGAGCTTCGATCTTCCGGCTCTCGTTTAGTAGTTGTTGGAAACTACACTGCATTAGGCCTACAAATTGGGTATGGGGTGTAGAGAGATGGTGTGTTCCACTCCAAGGTGTTCTCCAGGTTGCCTTTCCTGAGCTTCGATCTTCCGGCTCTCGTTTAGTAGTTGATGGAAACTACGCTGCATTAGGCCTACAAATTGGGTATGGGGTGTAGAGAGATGTTGTGTTCCACTCCAAGGTGTTCCCCAGGTTTCCTCGCCAATGCTTCGATCTTCATGCTCTCGTTTAGTAGTTCTTGGAAACTACACTGCATTAGGCCTACAAATTGGGTATGGGGTGTAGAGAGATGGTGTGTTCCACTCCAAGGTGTTCCCCAGGTTGCCTTTCCTGAGCTTCGATCTTCCGGCTCTCGTTTAGTAGTTGTTGGAAACTACGCTGCATTAGGCCTACAAATTGGGTATGGGGTGTAGAGAGATGGTGTGTTCCACTCCAAAGTGTTCCCCAGGTTTCCTCGCCAATGCTTCGATCATCATGCTCTCGTTTAGTGGTTGTTGGAAACTACATTGCATTAGGCCTACAAATTGGGTATGGTGTGTAGAGAGATGGTGTGTTCCACTCCAAGGTGTTCTCCAGGTTGCCTTTCCTGAGCTTCGATCTTCCGGCTCTCGTTTAGTAGTTGTTGGAAACTACGCTGCATTAGGCCTACAAATTGGGTATGGGGTGTAGAGAGATGGTGTGTTCCACTCCAAGGTGTTCTCCAGGTTGCCTTTCCTGAGCTTCGATCTTCCGGCTCTCGTTTAGTAGTTGTTGGAAACTACGCTGCATTAGGCCTACAAATTGGGTATGGGGTGTAGAGAGATGGTGTGTTCCACTCCAAGGTGTTCCCCAGGTTTCCTCGCCAATGCTTCGATCATCATGCTCTCGTTTAGTAGTTGTTGGAAACTACGCTGCATTAGGCCTACAAATTGGGTATGGGGTGTAGAGAGATGGTGTGTTCCACTCCAAGGTGTTCTCCAGGTTGCCTTTCCTGAGCTTCGATCTTCCGGCTCTCGTTTAGTAGTTGTTGGAAACTACGCTGCATTAGGCCTACAAATTGGGTATGGGGTGTAGAGAGATGGTGTGTTCCACTCCAAGGTGTTCCCCAGGTTTCCTCGCCAATGCTTCGATCATCATGCTCTCGTTTAGTAGTTGTTGGAAACTACGCTGCATTAGGCCTACAAATTGGGTATGGGGTGTAGAGAGATGGTGTGTTCCACTCCAAGGTGTTCTCCAGGTTGCCTTTCCTGAACTTCTATCTTCAGGCTCTCATTAAATTGTGGTTAAACGGAACAACTGCATTTGGCGTACTAGTTGGTTTGGGGCCTACTATCGGTGTCTTCCACTCGTTGCTGTTCTCCTGGTTTCCTGTCCTGAAATTCCGTTTTCAGGCGCTCGTTAAGTAGTTGTTAATGTTAGACTGCATTTGGCCTACTAGTTGGGTTGGGGCCTACTATCGGTGTCTGCCACTCCTTGCTGTTCTCCTCCACTGAACAAAGCTGTGCCGCCTGTTTACTTTGGTTGCCAATTTTGAACTGCATTTCGACTACTTACTGATTTAGGCCTACTCTCTGTGTCAGCCTCTCATTCCAGTTGTCCTCCACTGCAATGCCCCCTGGTTATTCCTGTGTTACCAATTTTGAACTGCATTTAGCCAACTTTATTCTTTGGGCCTATATCTGTGTTTCCTCCTCATCCTGCCCATTGCCCAGCCAGTGATAGATGAGTCTGCTGGTACATTGACCCATAACGCAACATTCCCCGTGCACGCTACACAACAACATTGTGACCCTGCTGAAAGTCAGGTTGCTCTTCCCGCATACCATACCACCTTACACAGGGACAAAGAGGAAGGTGCAGATGAAAGTGCAGGTTCCTTCATCAGGTGGGGGGAGGAATACTAGTTGGCGACGTCACTGGCACAGGGCCTCTCATAGTACGCAAAAGTGTTGCTGCCGGTGGGAGGCGCCCCCGCCGTGCAAACACACCGCTGTACTTTGAGGGGCCCTGTGCCAGTGCCAATGCCAATGAGTGGGCCCCCCCTGCTTGCTCAGGTTCACAGCACTTGCAAAGTTGAAATACTTACCTCTCCCTGCTCCACTGCCGTGACGTGGTCCAGATTTCCTGGGCCCACTAATTACTTGAACCAGCCCTACCCACCACAACTTTAGCCAAATGAACCCCAATTTCAAATGCCTTCCAATTATTATAAGGTAAATTACGCTTGACAAGCTTCATTAAGAAGAATGGATGGTTTTGACATTAAAATGGGCACTCTAGGTGTTTTCCTGGCCCCCACTCACTGCCGACTATGCTGCCCCATTGACTTGCATTGGGTTTCGTGTTTCGGTCGATCCCGACTTTACGTCATAATCGGCCGATTTCACTCGACCCGACTTTTGAGATAGTCGGGTTTCGCGAAACCCGGCTCGACTTTAAAAAGGTCAAGGTCGCTCAACTCTAGTAGACACAGTTATTCTTAAGAAATTTTCCATATATCTACACACTTGATTTGGCAAAATGTTTTCAATGTCAACAGGTGAATGTGATACCGCACGAAACATCAGATAGCTTCTTATTAGTGATGGGTGAGCACTAAAATGCTCGGGTGCTCGTTGCTTGGGTCGAGCAAATTGGAATACTCGGGTACTCGGACAGAACAACGAGCCCAATGTAAGTCTATGGGAGACCCGAGTATTTTTAGCGCAATCCCCCTGGGGGTCCTTTTAAGGTATAAAAACGACTGAAAGTGATGGAAACACTGCTCAAATGACACAGGGACATCATGGGGATCGCCCCGGCAGCATTCTTGACTCCTAGTTCACAGCGTTAATCATTTTTTTCTGAAATTCATGCCATTTTTCCTGGTGCCACAAAAAACACATGAAAACGAAACCAAAACGGGTTTTGCTTGGAAATATGTCAAGGTACACCCTTTGCAGGTTAATGACTTGCCTGTAAGGCCAAATATTTAACCCCAGACCGAAAATTTCCTCTCCACTTAGGCTTTCAACCACTACAAATGCATTCCCTGGGAAATGTCATTGTAACATTTAACACCCCTAGCAGGCCATGTGGTGTGTGACACATAAGCAGACCCATCTTGTTTCATTTACGAAGGAGGGACTCTTAAAGTCACAAAAGCTATTTTTTAGAGGGGCATCAGGCAACATTAAAGGGACACTGTCACCTGAATTTGGAGGGAACAATCTTCAGCCATGGAGGTGGGGTTTTGGGGTTTTTGATTCACCCTTTCCTTACCCGCTGGCTGCATGCTGGCTGCAATATTGTATTGAAGTTCATTCTCTGTCCTCCATAGTACACGCCTGCGCAAGGCAATCTGTTCAACAGTGGCCACTGTTCAAGGTTGGATGAAACTGAGATATCATGGAGTCATCAGACGAGGGGCCATAAACCCCTAGAAAATAAAAGCCACAAGGATTTAGATCAAACCGCCACGGCATAGTTTCAGTAAACCTTAATGTTTTACAATGAGAAACAGCAAACATATAGAGGCTTAGAACTGTTTGTGAAGTGAATATACAAACATTTATCAAGATTGTGTCACTATGGGCATTGTCTGTCACATCTCTAAATATTTTACAAGAAATGCAGCTATGTTATTGTCTGAATGCATTCGGTATACAGTATTTCAATCTTGTTTACAAATCGCCATTTGTATATTCTCCATTTGTACATTTGAGGCAGACAAAGTTAAGGCTCACAAGGAGAGAAACAAATATAGTGGACAAAGCTATATTTTTAATGAACTACTGAGGCAAAGTAACAGCATTGCTTTATCAAATTTATATGAAGTGTATTGTGCCCAAAGTTAGCAACCAGGCAACACAAAAAGGAGCTTTTCAAGTGAGCTCTTTAAGGTACACAAATGTTATGAAGTGTTTTCCAAAAAGGATGTGGTTTCACCAATGGGGGATACCTTTTGTAAAAATAGACTAGTGCCATCACAGCCCCCCTTGACCAAACTTCACCGGTCTATAACAGTACAAAACACGTTCACCCTGGTGATCTAGTGGCAGTTAAACAAGAGACATTGCAGGAGACAGAGTTAAGAAGTAGGCCCAATGGAATGCCATGCCCAATTCCCCAATGTGGGGTCCTTTTTGGACTGATTAAAATAGTGCCTTCACAGCCCCCTAGACCTAAAGGCCCGCACATATCACATTCACCCTGGTGATCTACTGGCAGGTACAGGACAGATTGCAGGAGACCGAGTTAAGAGGTAGGCCCAAAGAAATGTCATGCCCAATTCCCCAATGTGTTGTCCTTTTTGGACTTAAAAATATAGTGCCATCACAGCCCACTTGCCCAAAATTCACCGACCTATAACAGTACTGAGCACGTGCACCCTGGTCATCTAGTGGCAGTTAAAGGACACATTGCAGGAGACAGACTTACTGTATGAAGTAGGCCCAATGTAATGTAATGCCCAATTCCCCAATATGGGGTCCTGTTTTTACAAAATGAAATAGTGCCTTCACAGCCCCGTGCCCAAAAATCAATGGCCTATAACAGTATTGAGCACGTGCACCCTGGTCATCTAGTGGCAGTTAAAGGACACATTGCAGGAGACAGACTTATGAAGTAGGCCCAATGTAATATATAATAACATAGTAACATAGTTAGTAAGGCCGAAAAAAGACATTTGTCTATCCAGTTCAGCCTATATTCCATCATAATAAATCCCCAGATTTACGTCCTTCTACAGAACCTAATAATTGTATGATACAATATTGTTCTGCTCCAGGAAGACATCCAGGCCTCTCTTGAACCCCTCGACTGAGTTCGCCATCACCACCTCCTCAGGCAAGCAATTCCAGATTCTCACTGCCCTAACAGTAAAGAATCCTCTTCTATGTTGGTGGAAAAACCTTCTCTCCTCCAGACGCAAAGAATGCCCCCTTGTGCCCGTCACCTTCCTTGGTATAAACAAATCCTCAGCGAGATATTGTATTGTCCCCTTATATACTTATACATGGTTATTAGATCGCCCCTCAGTTGTCTTTTTTCTAGACTAAATAATCCTAATTTCGCTAATCTATCTAGGTATTGTAGTTCTCCCATCCCCTTTATTAATTTTGTTGCCCTCCTTTGTACTCTCTCTAGTTCCATTATATCCTTCCTGAGCACCGGTGCCCAAAACTGGACACAGTACTCCATGTGCAGCCTAACTAGGGATTTGTACAGAGGCAGTATAATGCTCTCATCATCTGTATCCAGACCTCTTTTAATGCACCCCATGATCCTGTTTGCCTTGGCAGCTGCTGCCTGGCACTGGCTGCTCCAGGTAAGTTTATCATTAACTAGGATCCCCAAGTCCTTCTCCCTGTCAGATTTACCCAGTGGTTTCCCGTTCAGTGTGTAATGGTGATATTGAATCCTTCTTCCCCTGTGTATAACCTTACATTTATCATTGTTAAACCTCATCTGCCACCTTTCAGCCCAAGTTTCCAACCTATCCAGATCCATCTGTAGCAGAATACTATCTTCCCTTGTATTAACTGCTTTACATAGTTTTGTATCATCTGCAAATATCGATATTTTACTGTGTAAACCTTCTACCAGATCATTAATGAATATGTTGAAGAGAATAGGTCCCAATACCGACCCCTGCGGTACCCCACTGGTCACAGCGACCCAGTTAGAGACTATACCATTTATAACCACCCTCTGCTTTCTATCACTAAGCCAGTTACTAACCCATTTACACACATTTTCCCCCAGACCAAGCATTCTCATTTTGTGTACCAACCTCTTGTGCGGCACGGTATCAAACGCTTTGGAAAAATCGAGATATACCACGTCCAATGACTCACCGTTGTCCAGCCTATAGCTTACCTCTTCATAAAAACTGATTAGATTGGTTTGACAGGAGCGATTTCTCATAAACCCATGCTGATATGGAGTTAAACAGTTATTCTCATTGAGATAATCCAGAATAACATCCATAAGAAACCCTTCAAATATTTTACCAACAATAGAGGTTAGACTTACTGGCCTATAATTTCCGGGTTCACTTTTAGAGCCCTTTTTGAATATTGGCACCACATTTGCTATGCGCCAGTCCTGCGGAACAGACCCCGTCACTATAGAGTCCCTAAAAATAAGAAATAATGGTTTATCTATTACATTACTTAGTTCTCTTAGTACTCGTGGGTGTATGCCATCCGGACCCGGAGATTTATCTATTTTGATCTTATTTAGCCGGTTTCGCACCTCTTCTTTGGTTAGATTGGTGACCCTTAAAATAGGGTTTTCATTGTTTCTTGGGATTTCACCTAGCATTTCATTTTCCGCCGTGAATACCGTGGAGAAGAAGGTGTTTAATATGTTAGCTTTTTCCTCGTCATCTACAACCATTCTTTCCTCACTATTTTTTAAGGGGCCTACATTTTCAGTTTTTATTCTTTTACTATTGATATAGTTGAAGAACAGTTTGGGATTAGTTTTACTCTATTTAGCAATGTGCTTCTCTGTTTCCTTTTTGGCAGCTTTAATTAGTTTTTTAGATAAAGTATTTTTCTCCCTATAGTTTTTTAGAGCTTCAATGGTGTCATCCTGCTTTAGTAGTGCAAATGCTTTCTTTTTACTGTTAATTGCCTGTCTTACTTCTTTGTTTAGCCACATTGGGTTTTTCCTATTTCTAGTCCTTTTATTCCCACAAGGTATAAACCACTTACAGTGCCTATTTAGGATGTTCTTAAACATGTAATGTAATGCCCAATTCCCCAATGTGGGGTCCTGTTTTTACAAAATGAAATAGTGCCTTCACAGCCCCTGTGCTCAAAAATCACCAGCCTATAACAGTACTGAGCACGTGCACCCTGGTCATCTAGTGGCAGGTACATTTTAGATTGCAGGAGCCCGAGTTAAGAAGTCGGCCCAATGTAATACCGTGCCCAATTCCCCAATGTGTTGTCCTTTTGTAAAAAAATAAAAGAGTGCCATCACAACACCCTTGGCCAAAATGCACAGTACAGACCACGTTCACCCTGGTGATCTACTGGCAGGTACAGGACACATTGCAGGAGACAGAGTTAAGAAGTCGGCCCAATGTAATGTCATGCCTAGTGTTGAGCATTCCGATACTGCAAGTATCGGGTATCAGCCGATACTTGCTGTATCGGAATTCTGATACCGAGTTCCGATATTTTTGTGATATCGGAAATCGGTATCGGAGTGTGCGGTGCGTATGGTTCCAAGGGTCTGGAGGAGAGGAAACTCTCCTTCACGCCCTGGGATCCATATTAATGTAAAAAATAAAGAATAAAAATAAAAAATATGGCTATACTCACCCCTCCGATGAAGATAAGGAGAAGGATAAAAACAAACCGACCAAATCTGGAAGCGTATACCCTTGTGTGGTTGTGAATAGGTGCATGAGAATACACCTCCCCAAAAGAGAGAATGTATTTGAGGTTATGTTTCACTGTTTTCACTTGGTGGTGTACAGAAGTCTTTCCCAATCCAGGCTTTGTTCATTTTGATAAGAGTCAGCCTGTCAGGATTTTCAGTTGACAGGCGGATGCGCTTATCTGTTATAATTCCACCAGCGGCACTATAAACCCTCTCTGACAGAGTGCTAGCAGCAGGGCAGGCCAGGACCTCCAAGGCATAGAGAGCCAGTTCATGCCACGTGTCCAACTTAGATACCCAATAATTAAAAGGCACAGAGGAATCATGGAGGACGTTTGTACGATCTGCAAGGTACTCCCTCACCATCTTCCCAAACATTGAACTTCTTGTGACAGCACCCCTTGCCTCTGTACCGCCACGATGGGAGGGTGAGAAAACTGTCCGAGAACTTGGCCATTGTTCCCCTGCCTGAACTGGATTGTACTTCTGTCTCTCTCGCTTGGAGTCCTTGGTTGTACAACAAACTCTGAAGTCTGCTGCCAGTGTTCTCTCATAGGAATTTTCAAAGTAATTCCACTACAAGTGCCCTGTGCTACTGCAACATTTTAGTACACCTCTCTGCCTCAGGCAGAAGAGATTGAAAGTTCTCCTTGTAGCGTGGGTCTAGAAGTGTCACCAACAAGTAATGAGTGTCACCCAAAATGTTGATAATCCGAGGGTCACGTGAAATGCAGCACAACATAATGTCAGCCATGCTTGCCAGACTGCTAACAGGCAAGACATCCGTGTCTTCACAAACAGGATGACTGACCATGCTGTCCTCCTCATCCTCATCCTCCCTGTCCTCAGGCCATCCCTTCTGAACAAAAGCTAATACAGATGTGTTTGTAGTGCCGTCTATAGAGCATGAAAGTAGCTCCTGTTCTTCCTTCTCCTCCTCATTGCCTACCAATCCACGTTGAGAAGACATGAAGCTGGGCTGAGTGTAATCCCCCTGTTTGTTTCCTTGCTCCATGTACTCGTGCTCCGCCTGCAATGCATCCTCTTTGATTGTGAGCAGAGAGTTTTTCAGAATGCTGAGAAGCGGGATGGTAATGCTAATTATGGCGTCATCGTCGCTCAGCATCTTGGTGCAGTCCTCAAAGTTTTGGAGGATGTTACATATGTCTGACATCCATGTCCACTCCTGAGGTCTTATGTGTGGAGTCTGACCTGAAATTCGGTGGCCTAGTTGATGTTGGTAGTCAACAACAGCCCTCTTCTGTTCACAAATCCTTTCCAACATATGCAGCGTAGAGTTCCAGCACTTGGGGACATCACACAACAGTCGGTGAGCTGGAAGCTGAAATCGCTGCTGAAGCACAGGAAGGGCAGCTGAAGCTGTAGCTGACTTTCTAAAATGGGCAATCAGATGGCGTACTTTCACTAGCAGATCCAGCAGCTCCGGGTAGCTTTTCAGAAAACGTTGAACCACGATGTTAAGCACATGGGTCAAGCAAGGTATGTGTGTGAGCTCACCTTGCCTCAGAGCCGCCACCAGGTTACGGCCATTGTCACACACGACCATGCCTGGCTGTAGGTTCAGCGGTGTCATCCAAACATCTGACTGCTCTTTCAGCGCTGTCCACAACTCTTCTGCATTGTGCGGTTTGTCACCTATGCAGATTAGCTTCAGCACAGCCTGCTGCTGCTTGGTTGAGGCAGTGTTACAGTGCTTCCAGCTTCTGACTGATGTGTTGATTTCAGACATGGAGGATGAAGAGGGGGAGAAGGTGCAGGAGCTGTAGACTGTGGGGGCAACCCTGATTGACGTATGCCAGCAATCCTCGGTGTGGGGAGGATGTGTTCCATCCCAAGGTCCGACTACATCCCGGCTTCCACTATGTTAACCCAGTGTGCCGTCATTGAGATGTACCATCCCTGCCAACAAGCAATTGTCCATGTGTCCGTGGTTAGGTGGACTTTCCTAGTAACAGCATTGTTGACGGCACAGGTAATGTTGTGGGACACATGCTGGTGTAATGTCGGTACGGCACACCGGGAGAAATAGTGGCAACTGGGGACAGAGTACCTTGGGACGGCCGCCACCATCAGATTGCGGAAAGCTTCCGTCCCAACAAGCTTAAAAGGCAGCATTTCTAGCGCAAGCAGAAGAGAAATATTAGAATTGATGACTGTGGCCTGTGGGGTGTTGGCTGCGTATTTCCGCTTGCATTCCAAAGACTGGGTTATAGACAACTGATCTCTGTGCTGGCACAATGACGTGGATGCGCTTGCTGATGGTGCTGCTTGACTGTGGGTCACAATGGATGCAGGGCTAGAGGCATCTTCACATGCACGGTGTACTGGGGATTGGCTTCTATGCAAAACAGTGGAAGAAGCAGTGGTGTGACCAGCAGGAGGTGGTCCTGGAGCATGGGGTTCAGCCCACAAAGTCGGGTGTTTTGCTTGCAAGTGCCTGATCATGCTGGTGGTGGTCAGGCTGGTTGTTTTGCTACCCCTGCTGATGCGGGCATGGCAGGTGCTGCTAATGGCCTGTTTGGGGTTATCAGCAGAGTCTTTAAAAAATATCCAGACTCGGGAAGATCTCACAGGTGGAATGGCAACTTCACTCATGTTGGTGTTATGGGTAACGGATGCACGCCTTCTGTCTGTGGCCACGACACTGCTTCTTCCTGTCTGTTGGGGGGGATATACCTCCTTCCCCATTTGTGCTGCTGTCCTTGCTATGCATGTCCTCCTGCCAGGTTGGGTCAGTCACTATGTCATCGACCACCTCGTCTTCCACATCCACACCCTGCTCCTCCTCCTGACATTCTGGCAATTGTGTCTCATCATCGTCCACCTCTTGTGACACTTTCCCATCATCACCTTCGTGTGACCGGGACTGGTCAAAGCTTTGGGCAGCTCTAAATGCGATCTTATCTTTCCCCACTTCAAGTTGACCGGCAGGGATTTCTGAATCTTGAAATGGAAAACTGAACAGCTCTTCAGAGTGTCCAAGTGTAACATAGTAACATAGTAACATAGTTAGTAAGGCCGAAAAAAGACATTTGTCCATCCAGTTCAGCCTATATTCCATCATAATAAATCCCCAGATCTACGTCCTTCTACAGAACCTAATTGTATGATACAATATTGTTCTGCTCCAGGAAGACATCCAGGCCTCTCTTGAACCCCTCGACTGAGTTCGCCATCACCACCTCCTCAGGCAAGCAATTCCAGATTCTCACTGCCCTAACAGTAAAGAATCCTCTTCTATGTTGGTGGAAAAACCTTCTCTCCTCCAGACACAAAGAATGCCCCCTTGTGCCCGTCACCTTCCTTGGTATAAACAGATCCTCAGCGAGATATTTGTATTGTCCCCTTATATACTTATACATGGTTATTAGATCGCCCCTCAGTCGTCTTTTTTCTAGACTAAATAATCCTAATTTGGCTAATCTATCTGGGTATTGTAGTTCTCCCATCCCCTTTATTAATTTTGTTTTGTGTAATCAGTTTTCTCAGGGCACTCGGCATGGTGGGAGGAAGGAGGATCAGGGTGAGGAATATCTTGGCCACACTCATGGCTACTCAGACTTGACAGTGTGGAAGACAAGGTGGTGGTGGTGGCTAAGTGACTGGAAGCATTATCCGCTATCCAACCAACAACCATTTCACACTGCTCTGGCTTCAATAGTGGTGTGCTGCGGTCCCCCAGAAACTGGGACAGGAAGGTCGAGTGAGAAGATGTGGGTCTTTGTTGTTGCCCACTTTCACCTTGCTCACGGCCTCGTCCTCTGGATGCACCATCAGCATCACGTCCACTTCCCCGTCCCTTGCCCCTTGCCTTAACCATTTTAAATGGACTACTGCACTATCTCAAATGCTCAACACAAATGTCTTTATTACTAGCGAAATAATATGTGATCAGCATGCCTGCAAATCTACGATTTTTCAAACCCAAACACCAGGCAGGCCTCAGCTTTACCTAACAGACTGAATTCGATATTTTTTTTTTTTAAAGTTAATTTATGCTAACTAGCGCTGTATAGAATTAGAGTATCACACAGCCAAAAAATAAGTACACCGGCCTCCAATGCCCAAACTTAGAGCACAGAGATATATGACGGCTATAACGGAAATACCACACTGGCAAATCTGCGGCCTTTGAATTTTTTTGGATGCTAAATAGCGCTGTATAGAATTTGAGTATCACACAGCCACAAAGTAAGTACACCGGCCTCCAATACCCAAACTTGGAGCACAGACATATATGACAGTTGACGGCTGTAGCGGAAATACCACACTGGCAAATCTGTAGCCTTTCAATTTTTTTGGATGCTAAATAGCACTGTATAGAATTTGGGTATCACACAGCCACAAAATAAGTACAAAGAAAAAAAAATGAACAGAAAAAACCAGCTCACCTACTAGGCATTTGTTGTGGGGAAGCCCGGATGACGTGCAGTCTTCACGTGAAACAGTGGAACAAATAGAAGAGAAAATCCAGCTTCCAGAAATATCCAATTAATTAAGGTTAAAATCCAAGGTCCAAAAACATGGTTCACAGGAGAGAAGATAGCAGCATGCTACGCGTTTCGAACACTAAGTTCTTTTTCAAAGACCTTGGATTTTAACTTTAATAAATTGGATATTTCTGGAAGCTGGATTTTCTCTTCTATTTGTTACAAAATAAGTACACTGGCCTCCAATGCCCAAACTTAGAGCACAGAGATATACTGTATGATGGTTGACGGCTGTAACGGAAATACCACACTGGCAAATCTGTGGCCTTTCAATTTTTTTGGATGCTAAATAGCGCTGTATAGAATTTGAGTATCACACAGCCACACAGTAAGTACACCGCCCTCCAATGCCCAAATTTAGAGCACAGAGATGTATGACGGCTGCAACGGAAATACCACACTGGCAAATCTGTGGCCTTTGAATTTTTTTTGGATGCTTAATAGCGCTGTATAATTTGAGTATCACACAGCCACAAAATAAGTACACCGGCCTCCAATGACCAAACTTGGAGCACACAGATATATGAGGCCTTTCTTGGTAAATGTAAAACACCAGAAAAAAAAAAGGGGGGCACAAGGGTAGCACACACAACTATGCTACGTATGTCTGACAAACTATCACTTTTCAACAGGCCTCAGTCTGACAAAACAGACTGTATATATTTTTTTTTGGGGGGGGGGAATTTGTGGAAAAAAAAATGGTATATAGACAGTAAATAAGCTGCAGCAGGAGGCAGTTATGGAGCTTTAGGAAGGATGCAGTGGGAGAAATGGACGCACATACAGTGCCTGCAGGCTTTGCACTGATGTGAATATGCTGAGCCCTGCCTGCCTAACGCTGCAATATCGGGACCCACGAATTAGCCCTAAAAAGGACTGTTGGATTCTCAGGAGTTATGGATGTAAGAGTTGCAGACCTACACTAACTCTAAAACCACGATTCTGACCCTATCTCGGCAGCAGCTCTCCCTACTCTCACTGAAACAGGAAGAGAATGCGGCGAGCAGGGCGGCGCCTGGTCTCTTATACTCGGAATGATGCTGTATGGCCCAGCCAATCACTGCACGACACAACAAAGATGGTTGCGACCTTTCATGGCCTGGCAGACAATCCCTGCACCATGATTGGGTCTCTAAAGTCCGCCAAAATTGCTAGGTGGAAACTGCAGTTACCGCTGAATAATTCCTGAAATGCTCGCTGCTCCCCGAGTACGCCGAGTACCCCGATACTTGGGCGAGTAATGAATAGTGGCAAGCACATTTGCTCATCACTATTCCTTATTAGTGATGAGCGAATATACTCATTACTCGAGATTTCTCGAGCATGGTCGGGGGTCCTCCGAGTATTTTTTAGTGCTCGGAGATTTAGTTTTTCTTGCCGTAACTGAATGATTTACATCTGTTAGCCAGCGTAAGTAAATGTGGGGGTTGCCTGGTTGCTAGAGATGAGTGAGAGGCGAAGATATGCACTGCACATGCCCATGAATCCCAGCCCCACAGTGTGAATAAATCAGAAGACTCTGCGGGGCAGGATCTCGGGCAGCGTCGCCACTGATACCAGACTTGCGGTGGATACCGAGTCTCCCTCCTGTTCTCCAGCTGTTTCCAACTTGATCGGCTGGCCTAGCCCTCTATCCACAGGATTTCCTGTTTATCCAAATAATTTTTTCGATGCAATACCTTTCTCTCAAAAGGGTTTATTACACATACCCTTCTTCGAATAGCTATAGAGTACACTGATGAAGGTCGTTTGCAGACTGAAACGTTTGTGAACATTGTGAATGTATTAAACACTTTGTTTAATCAGACTCCCCAGAATGTGCCTAAGTATATCATATATCATGATTAGGAAGGAAAGTCCCGCCTCCGGGACTTTCACGGTATGAGGGGGCACATTTTATAAGTGTTTAGTTCAGCATGTGCAAGGAGAATAACTAAAAGGGACACCTTGTCCAAATGCAGCATTAGTGCTGCACAAGTGGCTCTTTCAGTTACATTCGCCTGGAGGGGACAGGTTCCCTTTAATTTCTGTAGTAGTGTGAGTGTGGAGGGAGCAGGAGAAATTGCCGGATACACAGCTGGGTATCAGCTAATGTTACTGAACCCCAATAACACGGCAGCATGTGTTGACTGTGCAGACGGCACTTCCGAGCAGCAACTGGTGGTGTTGGAGCCCAGGGTCCATGCTAGAAGTAGAGTGTAGGCCGAGGCCTAATTGGAGCTAGTTTAATATCGGTTGTAGTCTTAGTGTGGAGGGAGCAGGAGAAATTGCCGCACACACAGCAGGGGAGCAGCTGGCGTTACTGAACCCCAATAACAGAGGAGCAACTGTTGACTGCGCAGACAGCACTTCCGAGCAGCAACTGGCGGTGTTGGAGCCCAGGGTCAATGCAAGAAACTGAGTGGAGGACTTGCCGCACACACAGCAGGGGAGCAGCTGGCGTTACTGAACCCCAATAACAGAGGAGCAACTGTTGACTGCGCAGACAGCACTTCCGAGCAGCAACTGGCGGTGTTGGAGCCCAGGGTCAATGCAAGAAACTGAGTGGAGAACTTGCCACACACACAGCAGCAGCTGGCATTACTGAACCCCAATAACAGAGGAACAACTGTTGACTGTGCAGAGAGCACTTCCGGGCAGCAACTTGCGGTGTTGGAGCCCAGGGTCAATGCAAGTAACTGAGTGGAGAACTTGCCGCACACACAGCAGGGGAGCAGCTGGTGTTACTGAACCCCAATAACAGAGGAGCAACTGTTGACTGTGCAGACAGCACTTCCGAGCAGCAACTGGTGGTGTTGGAGCCCAGGGTCAATGCAAGAAACTGAGTGGAGAACTTGCCGCACACACAGCAGGGGAGCAGCTGGCGTTACTGAACCCCAATAACACTGAAGCAGGTGTTGACTGTGCAGACAGCACTTCCGGGCAACAACTGGCGGTGTTGGAGCCCAGAGATTACAGGATAAACAGAGTGTAGACTGCGGCCTAATTGGAGCAAGTTGAAAGGCTGACTGTGCCTGTGCGGCTGTGCTGCCCGAGATCCCGCCCCACAGTGTCTTCTGATTTATTCACACTGCAGGGCTGGGATTCATGGGCATGCACTGTGCATATCTTCGCCTCTCACTCATCTCCTTCCACCTTCTGCAGACTGTGCGGCGTCAGCTGATCCCTAAGCGCATGCCACGGCGATTAGGGATTAGCTGACGGCGCACAGTCTGAAGAAGGTGGAGGGAGATGAGCGAGAGCCTGAGGCGAAGATATGCACTGTGCACGCCCATGAATCCCAGCCCCGCAGTGTGAATAAATCAGAAGACACTGCGAGGCTGGATCTCGGGCAGCGTGGCCGCACAGGCGCAGTCAGCCTGACACCAAATGATGTCAGAAGACGTGCAGCGCTAACTGCGCATGCCCAAGGTTTAACATAACAGTGCAGGCTCCAGGACAGATTAAAACAACGCTGAAGAGGTGGCGCCTGGAGCAAAGGGGGTATGAATGATGGCTGTGCTCCGTCTCATTGCGAAGGAAAGTCCCACCTCTGGGATGGTTTCACGGTATGAGGGGACTCATTTTATAAGTGTTTAGTTCAGCGTGTGCAAGGAGCATAACTAAAAAAGCCACCTTTTCCTTGTTCAGCATTAGGGCTGCACAAGGTTGCTCTTTTAGTTACAAACGCCTGGGGGTGGACAGGTTCCCTTTAATTTCTGTAGTAGTGTGAGTGTGGAGGTAAAAGGAGCAATTGCCGGATATACATCTGGAAATCAGCTGACGTTACTGAAACCCAATAGCACGGCAGCAAGTGTTGACTGTGCAGACGGCACTTCCGAGCAGCAACTGGCGGTGTTGGAGCCCATGGAATCCAGGAGAAGCAGAGTGTAGGCAAAGGCCTGCACTCGAGGCAGTTTAATATCTGTTGTTGCGTCAGCGTGGAGGTAGCAGGAGCAATTGCCGGATACACAGCAGGGGAGCAGCTGACGTTACTGAACCCCACTAACAAAGAAGCGAGTGTTTTTCTTTGTGCAAACGGCACTTCCGAGCAGCAACTGGTGGTGTTGGAGCCCAGGGTCAATCAGGGTGTAGGACGAGGCCTAATTGGAGCAAGTTTAATATCTGAAGTAGTGTGAGTGTGGAGATAGCAGGTGCAATTGCCGAATGCACTGCAGGGGAGCAGCTGACGTTACTGAACCCCACTAACAAAGGAGCGAGTGTCTTTCTCTGTGCAAACAGCATTTCTGAGCAGCAACTGGCGGTGTTGAAGCCCAGGGTCAATTAGGGTGTAGGCAGAGGCCTAATTGGAGCAAGTTTAATATCTGAAGTAGTGTGAGTGTGAAGATAGCAGGAGCAATTGCTGGATGCACAGCAGGGGAGCAGCTGACGTTACTGAACCACACTAACACAGGAGCGAGTGTTTTTCTCTGTGCAAATGGCACTTCCGAGCAGCAACTGGCAGTGTTGGAGCCCAGGGAATCCAGGAGAAGCAGAGTGTAGGCCGAGGCCTGCACTTGAGGCAGTTTAATATCTGTTGTTGTGTTAGCGTGGAGGTAGCAGGACAAATTGCCGGATACACAGCTGAGGATCAGCTGACGTTACTGAAACATAATAACACTGGGTTATGTGTTGACTGTGCAGACAGCATTTCTGAGCAGCAACTGGCGGTGTTGGAGCCAAGGGATTACAGTTCAGGTGGTAGAAACATGAACACAACAGGAGACCTGGATACTGTTGCCAGCCGATTATTTAATCTGGAAGAGGAGTGACAAATTCGTGCGAGATCCAGGCCTTGTTCATTTTCAGAAAAGTAAGCCGGTCAACGTTATCGGAGGATAGTCGCCTGCGATGGTCTGTTAGTACACCACCTGCAGCACTAAAGATGCGTTCCGATAATACACTAGCAGCAGGGCAAGCCAGCACCTCCAATGCATACAGGCTAAGTTCTGGCCATGTATCCAGCTTAGAGACGCAAAACTTGAAGGGGGAAGAGCCGTCTGGGAATATACACTGAGAGGGCAAGACATATAGTCTGTCACCATCTGACGGAAACGTTACCTCCTGCTGACTGGAGCCATCTCTGATGGTGTAGACATTTGTGGCGGGCACACAAAACTTTGCCACAGTTGGGCCATACTGGTCTTGCCTTGTGCTGAGGCACTGCTTCTGCTCCCTCTTTGTGCAGAGCTTCCTACACTGCCTCGATGCACTGAGCTCCTTTGTAAAGCACTAGCAGCACTGTTGAGAATGTAGACGATGCGGTGGTCGTTTCTCAGGCACTGCAGCATGAAATCAACCATGTGCTGCAGACTGCCAACTGGCCAAGAAACGGTGTCCCCTGCTTGAGGCGTGATCTCTGCCTGCTCTGCATTACCCCACCCTCGCTCTACATACTGACTACTGGAGAATTGTGTAACTCCCTCCTCTGGACAGATGTCTTCCTCCTCCATTGACTCCTCCTCATCCTCCTCACAAAGTGTCCCCTGCCTAGGCCTTTGTGAGGAACCACATCACGCAGACTGTCCAGAAGCAGATGGCATTTGTGACTCCTCATCCTCCACCTCTTCCACAACCTCATCCCTTAGCGCTTGCAGTGTTTTTTCAAGCAGGCAGATAAGGGGGATAGTCATGCTGACTAGTGCATCATTTGCACTCTCCATCCGTATGGAATCATCAAAGGCATGCAAAACCTGGCAGATGTCCTTCACAGTGGCCCACTCAGTGGTTGTGAAGTCTGAACGGCGCTCAGTGCGACTTCTTTGCACCTGATGCAGCTGGTACGCCATTACTGCTGGCTGCTGCTCAGACAACCGCTCCAACATATGTAACGTTGAATTCCACCTGGTGGGTAGGTCACATATGATGTGACTTTCCGGAAGGCGGAATCGGCGCTGCAGAGCTGCAATGCGCGATCTTGCCATGCTGGAACGCCGCAAGTTAGCACACTCTAGGCGGACCTTGTGCAGCAGTGCATCAAGATCCGGATAGTCCCTCAAAAAACTCTGCACGACCAAGTTGAGCACATGTGCCAGACATGGGATGTGAGTGAGGTTGCCTAGGGCCAGAGCTGCCACCAGATTTCGACCATTGTCACACATTACCATGCCTGGCTGGAGATTCGCTGGTACAAACCACACATCGCTCTCCTGCTTGATGGCATTCCAGAGGTCCTGTGCTGTGTGGCTTCGATTCCCCAAAGAAATTAATTTCAATATGGCCTGTTGACGTTTGGCCACAGCTGTGCTCATATCGGTCGTAACAGGTAAGCGTTCATGGGTCCATGTGGAGGTGGACTGTGAAAGCTCCTGCAGCGCTGATTCAGAGGAACTGGAGTATGAGGAGGAGTCAATGTGTACAGACTGGATTCTTGCAAACCTTGGAGTTGGAAGAACACGTACAGCACCACTCTCACGATCTGTACCCGGCTCCACAACATTTATCCAATGGACAGTGAGGGAAAGGTATTGTCCCTGTCCATGGTGACTGGTCCACGCATCGGTGGTGAGGTGCACCTTGCTACTGATGGCGTTTAGTAGGGCATGTTTAATGTTTCCCTCCACATGCTTTTGCAGGGCAGGGACGGCTTGCCTGCTGAAATAAAAGTGGCTGGGCATGTTGTATTTTGGGACTGCCAATGCCATCAAGTTATGAAAGGTGTCAGTCTCCACCAGCCTGAATGACAGCACTTCAAGATAGTAGTTTTGCAATGCCAGCATTCAGAGCCTGTGCTCGGGGTGGTTTACCGAGAATGGCCGACTTTTCTCCCATGCCTGTGCTACTGATGGCTGTAGACTGGGTTGGGAGTGTGAGGATGACTGGGAACATGGTGCTGTGGGTGGAATTACACTGTGTCTCTGGACAACAGTGCCAGAGGTTCTTCCATGGCGATCCTGTGAGGAAGCCGAACCAGCTGTGTGTGAGCTGGAGGAAGAGGCTACAACACGAGCTGAAGAGGTGGTAGGTGCCGCTGTAGGTTGGCCTAGGTCTTCAGTGTGTTTTTATAACTCCACCACGTGCTTGGTCCGCACATGTTTCCACATATTTGTGGTATTGAGGTTGCTGACACTTTTCCCGCTTTTGACTTTCTGGTGACACAGCTTGCATTTTGACAAAGCAAATGTCATCTGCAACTGTGTCAGAAAAGGACCAGGCACTGCACGTCTTGGGAGCGCCCGTTTTGGCTTTTTGAAGAGACATGCTCCTAATGGGTGGCGAAGTGGAGGCTACAGGCAACGCAGTCTTCCCCCTCCTTCTCCCTCTTTGGGCTGTTCGGGGAATCTCTTCCTCAGAGCTGCTCCCACCACCTTCCTGTACCTCACGCCATGATGGGGCAAGGACCTCATCATCTACACTACCCTCTTCCAACAACTGCTTCTCCTGGGTAGTCTCGGCAGCACAGTACGCACCAGAAAGTGGCATCTGAGTCTCATCATCAGATGCGTACTGAGGTGTGCTTACTGGAGGCACTGGCCCACCCTACTCTTCAGATTCAGATAAACAAAGCTGTTTGGCATCACTGCATACTGCCTCTTCTTCCATTTCTCGAATGCTGCTTGGCTGGCCCCCTCTTTCCAAGCCAAAAGATTCAGAGAACAGAAGTAGAGATGGCTCCTGTCCTGGGATCTCTGACTGCCGGGGCAATTTGGCAGGTGGTGAAGAGACAGATGGGTGCTCTTCAGTGCTCTGTGCCTGAGAGGATGTGGCACTAATTGAAGTTGATGTGTTAGCTGCCATCCATCCGAGAATGGCTTCAATTTGTTCGTCTCGCAGCAGCGGGGCACGGCGAACTCCTACAAAGCTGCGCATGAAGGACTGTTCCCTGCTAAAACTGGGGGATGATGAGTGACCAGTGCCCGCAGCAGGCACAGAATCCCCACGTCCTCTCCCTGCTCCATCTCCATGCCCACGACCACGTGCCTTACTCCCTGCCTTCTTTATCTTGGTAGACTGATAAAGATAGGCAGAAAAGTACAAAGGGCGTAATGTGCTTATTCCTGAACAACTGCTAACAGGTATAAGAAGCACTAATTTCATAAAGTGTGAACTAGACTTTAATATGAGCTAATGTGGCCTACACAACTGTAAAGTGGAGTGTTTGGTGAACTTTATTAACTTTTTGTTTTTTTTTGCAGGACAGACTACAGAATGAGCTGCACTCACACAGAGACCGTGCAGACAGCCGTGAACGGCGCTGCAAGGTCAAAAAAAGCTCCTCTATGTAATCCTATATAGTGTTTTTCCACAATCTAGCATGATACGGATGGAAACCCACTAGTAGGATAAATTTGAAAAAATGTGCAGCAGGCAGCACTAATTGAAAAAAGGACAATGGAACAGTATGAGGCAGTGACGCACCCTGAGCTGACTACAACCAGCTGTGGTGGAAGAACAGACTACAGAGTGAGCTGCACTCACACAGAGACCATGCAGACAGCCGTGAACGGCGCTGCAAGGCCAAAAAAAGCTCCTCTATGTAATCCTATATAGTGTTTTTCCACAATCTAGCAGGATATGGATGGAAACCCACTAATAGGATAAATTTGAAAAAATGTGCAGCAGGCTGCACTAATTGAAAAAAGGGCAATGGAACAGTATGAGGCAGTGACGCACCCTGAGCTGACTACAATCAGCTGTGGCTGCAGACCAGGCTACAAAGTGAGCTGCACTCACACAGACAGCTTGCAGACAGCCGTGAACAGCACTGCAAGGCAAAAACAAGGTTCTCACACAGCGGTTGCTAAATTAGCCTGGGTAAAGCACAATGAAGCAAATCGCTATCTCAAAACTGGCCCTCAGTCAGAACACAGCGTCCTGTCCCTAACTGAATTCACAGCAGAGTGAACCCAAAATGGCGGTAGCGACTTTTATAGTGCATCATGACATCATTTCAGCAGCCAATCACAGCCATGCTAGTAGTTACATGCCTGACATGCAGAACAGGATGTGCCCACACTTCTAATGATTCCTCATTGGCTGAATTAAATTATTTCCATGTTCTCTGTTTGTTCAGCCTGAGATATCCCTTCGCTACCTGGCCCTTTTGACCCCTGGGATACTTTGTCCGGTTCCTCAGTACTAGCAAAACCCATCCTATCTCTCTCACGCAATTCCCACTCCAGCTTCCACTTGTTGAAATAGAAAAAGGCATGCTTCCCAGTGACCAGTTCGGGATGTAAGCCCGGATGATACATGAGTGTCTGCTGAAGACAGTTGCCGACTTTTTCATACTGCCAGAACAGTCTGTACTTCTCGTGCCCTCCAGCCCTCTGGTCTTGAACTCTTTCTTATCTTAAATCTATCTCCCAATCTAATATCATCTAACCAGGAAGTGTTCCTCTTTCTATATGACCCAACCCCCTCCCATACTGGACTAGTCCTGAACATATTAACTGTATCTAACACTGCACCACTTCCTATATCTAATATGCCCGAATCTCCCTTTCCTAAATGTAGCTATGAGCCTTACACTATACCTTATGTCCTCATCTATATAAAGTCATTAGCTATCTCTAACCTAAGCACTAAACTGTGTCCTATACTTTCCCTATATCTTATACACAAATAACATTGTACATCAATCACAATACGTTAGATGAACCACATATGTTAGTGCCTATAAAACTCCTTGCAGTTTCGCATATCATAAGAATGCAATAAAATCGGACACTTTGTGTTAGGACTGGCGGAATGCACCAAGTTTAAGATGAAATAGTATAGGTGCAGAGGCAGGAACTCGACCCCTAACCTCACCCCCCCTCCTAGGGCTCCCCCCCCTCCTTGGGCCTCACTACGTTCGAAGGCAGCAATGAGCTACGAAGCCCGAATGTGCTCAACAGGCTCCCAGGACCTGTCCTCAGGGCCATAACCCTTCCAATCCACCAAATAGAATTTTTTACCACGTACCACCTTGCACCCCAAAATAGCGTTCACCTTGTAATCATCCGTAGACGAACCCGATGTCCCGGCAGATGACTCAGAAAACCGGGACATGTATACAGGTTTCAAGAGGGACACATGAAAGGCGTGGAGGATGGGCCAGATGGTAGACCACAGGGTTAACCTGTTCGAGGACCTTAAAAGGACCTAAGTAGTGAGGTGCAAACTTAGTGGACTCAACTCGCAGCCTGATGTTATGGGCGGAGAGCCACACCAAGTCCCCAGGAGCAAAAGTCGGAGCGGGGCGCCGATGTGCATTGGTGGAGGACCTCATTCTCTCCTTGGAAGCCCGAATGGCATCCTGAGTGCGATCCCAAATGTCCCGTGCCTCCACAGCCCAGTCTGCCACCCTGGAATCGGCGGAAGACACAGGCATGGGCACAGGTACCCGCGGATGCTGACCATAGTTAAGGAGGAAAGGAGTCTGTCCAGTGGAGTTGGCTACAGCATTGTTCAGAGCAACCTCCGCCCACGATAGCAAAGATGCCGAGTCATCTTGCCTAGCAGAGACAAAATCTCGCAGATATGTGACCAAGGTCTGGTTGGCTCTCTCTACCAACCCATTCGTTTCGGGATGATAGGCAGAAGAGAGATTTAACTCAATCCTGAGAAGATGACAAAGCTCTCTCCAGAACCGAGACGCAAACTGGGGACCCCGGTCACTGACAATTTTGTCCGGCATACCGTGAAGGCGGAAGACATGTCTAATAAACAACGTTAATATGTAACACACAGTACCAACGGATATCTAAAAAATCATATAAATATATATAAATATGTGTGTCTAAAAATATCAATAGAACCCGATGGTGTCTGTGAGAAAAAAGAAGTGATTGAACACAAAGAGGTAGAAAACTAAACCACAACAAGAACCTGGATAGCCAGAAAATAGTATCCACACAGAGAGCTATTAAATATAAGCCTTTATTTAAATTGGCAAATAGGCACAAAATTTAATTTCTTTCTTTTAAAAATACATAGTACGCGAATATAACAGGACAAATAAATAAAAATATATATAAAAAAACAATTTTTTAGGATATAAGCGGGCGACCTTGGTAAAAATACTGAATATAATAAGTATATATATTTCATATGATGATAGCTAGAAAAATGGTTAAAACATTACATAGAAAAAATAAAAATATATAATATATATAGTAAGTGCACTAAAAAAACTAAGTTGTAATGAATAATAAATCCCTCGATATATATACCAAAAATTGGGAATGTGCTGCCACAAAAAAATAAAAATAAACTTAATGGAGTGAGAATATAATATACAAAAGTACCAACAGGGCACAATCAACACCACTGAAAAGTGCAAAGTGCTATGTAAAACACCAGATAACAAAATGTGCTACAATTAAGTCAATCAGCAATATCTCAAAAAAGTGCAATGTGCTATGTGCAAAACGCAGTCTCAATGCACAAAATGTATCTTATGTTCCACAGATAAGTGGATAAACCACGCAGCCAAAGTGCAATGTGCACTGTGCAAAGTAATGCTTCCAACCAATTTTACAAGGGGTAAAGTAATTCAATCATATACCTTATACCAAGGGTCCCAGTGTCCCGAGATCGCGCACCCCGACGCGCGTTTCGGAACTCGTCCTTCGTCAGGGGGTGACGCTAAATGTGTTACTGGGGCTTTTTATATCCTAACAGCATCCATTGCGGTGACCCCGGCAAGTACGGCGCATGCGCCGCCCGAGCGGCCCGGAAGTCCAAGCGCCGTCGCCACGTGACCGCACGCACGGGAACGGAGTACCCGGCGTTGCTAGGACACCGTGACGCGGACGCCAGGGCTCCGGACATCGGACAACGCATGCGCACCGCACAGGGCATCGCAAGGGAACGGAAAAAGTGTGAGATAAAATAGACAAAAAATATATTGTGTGGCAGAGACACAACAACATGGTAGACGGTAACTAAATTATAAATAAAATGGCTGTGATGGTGTTTGGGCACTAATGCTACCAGGAGGCAAAAAAACGGGGGAATAAATTATAACACTTAATGCTATAATAATAATGGGATCTCAGCACGTAAATATATCCCTAATTAAATTAAATTGAACCCCCAGATAATGTATACATATAAATTAGTATTGAGCAGTACTGAATACACCAGTGCTGCTATATACGTACACACATACTAATCTCTGGCAGCAATAAGTGCAATGTATAAAAGTGCACATAATCACCAATAGGTCACCATAGAAAATATAAATGAAGTGATAGTACAACAAAAAATAAGACCACAATAATATAACCAAGAAAAAATAAATAAAGAAACAACCATCATGACAAAATATATAAAAAAAAATTTTTAAAAAAATAATAATAATAAATTACCAAATAATAATAATACCATGACAAACAAAATAATAATAAATAATAACAAATATAGTGAAAAAATATTATAAAGTTGTGTAATATGATCCAAATGTCCACACAATAATTGATTTTCTGTATAGGTGTGCAGCAGTCCAGACTCCCAAAGACAACGCGACGAATCACGCTCCAAACGTCCGGACCAGAATATGCAGCCGCACACTCCAAATGACCGACGGAACATCCTCACGTAATCCAGTAAGTTGAGTGTAAGTAAAATGTACTAAAAGAAAATACGAAATGTTAATACAAAAGCCACAGTATGTAAAATAATTAAAAAATAAAAGATATAAAAACAGCTAAAAGGACTAAAAACGGTGATGTTATAAAAAAGGGGCAAAGCTCAGATTTTCATTCAGCCCCTCAGGAGACACAGTATTTAGTGTCCAGATCCATTTGGTCTCCATTTGTGCCAGTCTACTATTTATTTTACCTCCTCTCTCATTTGGTTTGATGCCATCTATACCTATCACTCGTAACAGCGAGGCATCACAATTGTGTTTGATTTTAAAGTGCTTAGGGATCGTTTTAAGTAGGGATATGTCATCGACCTCCTTCGCAGCTATAATCCCCAACACATGTTCACGAACCCTAACTTTAAATTGACGGGTCGTCATGCCCACGTAGACCAATGAACATGGGCACGTAGCATAATAAATGACGGCCTTAGTAGTACAGGTGATGGCTTGTTTAATATTATATGTCATAGTCCCCTTAGAATTACGAAAGATCTGTGCTCTGTCAATATTGGGACACGCTACACATTTGCCACAAGGTCTACAGCCTACTACTTGTTTGAAATTCATTAGAAAAGAGGGCATAACTGAACTATGGTTATAATGACTCTTTACCAAATGGTCTTTTAAATTTTGGGATCTCCTATACGTGATGGTTGGTTTGTCGCTAATATATCTGGCCAGAATTGGGTCAGCTTTGAGGATTCCCCAGGATTTAGCTAGACATGATCTCATGAGTTCATTCTGTCCGTGATATCTAGTGATATATCTGACTATCTGGTTAGGTTTGGGTGTTTGTTGACCATACAAAGCTTGATGTCTAGTAATATTTTTGGCACGATTGTATCCCTTTTTAATTGAACGTTTACTGTATCCCCGTTCGAGAAATCTCTCCTTAAGATCTTTCGCTTGTGTCTCGAAATCAATATCTGCAGAGCAAATCCTTCTGAGACGTAAAAATTGTCCAATTGGGATAGAATGTACCATAGCAGGGGGATGTGCTGAGGTGGCGTGCAAGAGGGAATTTACTGCTGTGGATTTCCTAAAAATGTTCGTACCTAGGCAATTATCCTCACCTCTATACACATTCACATCTAAGAAATCAAGTGAGTTGGAGTCAAATCTATATGTCAGATGTATATTCAGAGAATTACAATTAAGAGACGTCATGAAAGATACCAAGGATTCTTCTGACCCCTGCCAAATAAAAAATATGTCGTCTATGAATCGTACCCATATCGGGATACACTCCATCCATGTCTCCGACATCAGAAGGTCCCTCTCCCACAGCCCCAGGAATAGATTTGCGTACGCCGGCGCAAAAGAAGCACCCATAGCAGTGCCCTGGAGCTGTAGGTAGAGGGACCCCTTGAATAGAAAAAAATTGTGTGTCAATGAAAATTCAAGGAGACGTAAAACAAATTGCCTCATATTACTGGACATAATAGAAGACCCCAAAAAGTATGTCGCTGCCTGAACCCCATCACTGTGCCGAATATTCGTATATAGACTCTCTACATCGCATGTTACTAAATAAGTGTCTTCACCAATGTATAGCCCATCAATCTTTCTAAGAAACTCATTTGTATCTTTTATATACGAGGGGAGCTCCTCAACCAATGATTTTAATTTGGAATCCACGAATTTATTGACATTTTCTAAAAGATTTCCACACCCAGAGATGATTGGTCTCCCTGGTGGGATAGTCTGATTTTTGTGGACTTTAGGTAATAAATATAAAGTAGAAACTGTTGGTTCAGGTACCTGAAGGGCTGTAAACATTTCTTTATTAATGATACCTGCATCTAGGGCTTCCCTAAGGATACTCAGCAATTCTATTCTATATTTGTCCAGGGGGTTGAACGTCATTTTTCTATAATAGACCTCATTCTTAAGTTGGCGGAACACCTCGCTCTCATAAAGATGTTTGGGCCAAACGACCACGTTTCCCCCCTTGTCAGCCGGTTTGAATACCACGTCAGTCATATTTTTGAGTTTATTTAGAGCCAATTTTTCATGCACATTTAAATTTTCATTATCAGGAAAACGGGGGATCCTATCAAATTCCTTACTCACCGTTTTCACAAACACATCAATGGTCGCACAGATTGACAAGGGGGGAAATTTACAGGATTTAGGTCGGATACAGGCAGGGATCTTACCTCCCTCCAGTTCATTATGTTCCTGGGCCAATTCATCCAATATACCTAGTGCCTCCTGCTCCGCCTCTGTGGGAAACAATTGCAACATATCTTCATTATGAAAGTGACGTTTAAATAATAATTTCCTTGCAAAAAGGTGTAAGTCCTTTATAGCTTCAAATTTATCAAATTGAGCTGTCGGACAAAACATAAGACCTCTTCTCAAAACGTCAATCTCAATATCTGATAAAACATGTGTACTTAAATTAATCACCTTCAAGTTATAGCTGGATTCTCCAGAAAAATTCCCAAAATTGCGTTTAACTGGTGCATAACGTGGTTCACGTTTCCGCTTGGGTGTAGATGCAATGGAAGTTGAGGCAGAGGCGGAGGAGGAGGCACCAGACACATCTCCCGTACCAACATTGGATGAAATAGAATCAGTCCTATCCCCGGTGTTCTCAGTAGGATTATATTTACGCCATCTGTATACCCTACCACTAGCAAGATCCCTCTGGTCTCTCACGAGTTTCTTAGTCTGGTTAGCCCTAATGTCTTTAATCCATTGTTCAATTTGTTTCTCCAACTGACTATCAATGGATCCAAGTAGTTCGGGGGTTAGACATGCTTTAGCCTTCACAAATAGTTCATCCAAGGATTTATCAATTTCTATTAGTGTTTTAGAGTTATATTTGACCAAAAGTTCCATGAGTTGTCCTGAAGCTATATTACACACTTTTTCCCAGTCCCTAATAAATTCCTCATCATTGATGGGAAATGACGGAGCCAGTTGTATTCTTAAACTATCACTTCATTTATATATTCTATGGTGACCTATTGGTGATTATGTGCACTTTTATACATTGCACTTATTGCTGCCAGAGATTAGTATGTGTGTACGTATATAGCAGCACTGGTGTATTCAGTACTGCTCAATACTAATTTATATGTATACATTATCTGGGGGTTCAATTTAATTTAATTAGGGATATATTTACGTGCTGAGATCCCATTATTATTATAGCATTAAGTGTTATAATTTATTCCCCCGTTTTTTTGCCTCCTGGTAGCATTAGTGCCCAAACACCATCACAGCCATTTTATTTATAATTTAGTTACCGTCTACCATGTTGTTGTGTCTCTGCCACACAATATATTTTTTGTCTATTTTATCTCACACTTTTTCCGTTCCCTTGCGATGCCCTGTGCGGTGCGCATGCGTTGTCCGATGTCCGGAGCCCTGGCGTCCGCGTCACGGTGTCCTAGCAACGCCGGGTACTCCGTTCCCGTGCGTGCGGTCACGTGGCGACGGCGCTTGGACTTCCGGGCCGCTCGGGCGGCGCATGCGCCGTACTTGCCGGGGTCACCGCAATGGATGCCGTTAGGATATAAAAAGCCCCAGTAACACATTTAGCGTCACCCCCTGACGAAGGACGAGTTCCGAAACGCGCGTCGGGGTGCGCGATCTCGGGACACTGGGACCCTTGGTATAAGGTATATGATTGAATTACTTTACCCCTTGTAAAATTGGTTGGAAGCATTACTTTGCACAGTGCACATTGCACTTTGGCTGCGTGGTTTATCCACTTATCTGTGGAACATAAGATACATTTTGTGCATTGAGACTGCGTTTTGCACATAGCACATAGCACTTTTTTGAGATATTGCTGATTGACTTAATTGTAGCACATTTTGTTATCTGGTGTTTTACATAGCACTTTGCACTTTTCAGTGGTGTTGATTGTGCCCTGTTGGTACTTTTGTATATTATATTCTCACTCCATTAAGTTTATTTTTATTTTTTTGTGGCAGCACATTCCCAATTTTTGGTATATATATCGAGGGATTTATTATTCATTACAACTTAGTTTTTTTAGTGCACTTACTATATATATTATATATTTTTATTTTTTCTATGTAATGTTTTAACCATTTTTCTAGCTATCATCATATGAAATATATATACTTATTATATTCAGTATTTTTACCAAGGTCGCCCGCTTATATCCTAAAAAATTGTTTTTTTATATATATTTTTATTTATTTGTCCTGTTATATTCGCGTACTATGTATTTTTAAAAGAAAGAAATTAAATTTTGTGCCTATTTGCCAATTTAAATAAAGGCTTATATTTAATAGCTCTCTGTGTGGATACTATTTTCTGGCTATCCAGGTTCTTGTTGTGGTTTAGTTTTCTACCTCTTTGTGTTCAATCACTTCTTTTTTCTCACAGACACCATCGGGTTCTATTGATATTTTTAGACACACATATTTATATATATTTATATGATTTTTTAGATATCCGTTGGTACTGTGTGTTACATATTAATATTATTACTGTGTTCTGCACAGGCATCCATTTCCACAACCGAACATGGATTTTAAGTCCAGAGAGGCGTCCTGGCAGGGACAAATTAATGCCGTATTTTCTAATGGTGATGTGGCGACTACTACTAACGGTGGTGTTCAATTTGAGGATATGTATAAGACCATAAAGAATCTTACTTATAAAAGAACCCGTTCCTGGTGGAATAGAGCCTTCCTCGAGAATTATATTCAGCGACAACTGATCCCCAGGGGTTTAAGAGTACAACTGGCTCCGTCATTTCCCATCAATGATGAGGAATTTATTAGGGACTGGGAAAAAGTGTGTAATATAGCTTCAGGACAACTCATGGAACTTTTGGTCAAATATAACTCTAAAACACTAATAGAAATTGATAAATCCTTGGATGAACTATTTGTGAAGGCTAAAGCATGTCTAACCCCCGAACTACTTGGATCCATTGATAGTCAGTTGGAGAAACAAATTGAACAATGGATTAAAGACATTAGGGCTAACCAGACTAAGAAACTCGTGAGAGACCAGAGGGATCTTGCTAGTGGTAGGGTATACAGATGGCGTAAATATAATCCTACTGAGAACACCGGGGATAGGACTGATTCTATTTCATCCAATGTTGGTACGGGAGATGTGTCTGGTGCCTCCTCCTCCGCCTCTGCCTCAACTTCCATTGCATCTACACCCAAGCGGAAACGTGAACCACGTTATGCACCAGTTAAACGCAATTTTGGGAATTTTTCTGGAGAATCCAGCTATAACTTGAAGGTGATTAATTTAAGTACACATGTTTTATCAGATATTGAGATTGACGTTTTGAGAAGAGGTCTTATGTTTTGTCCGACAGCTCAATTTGATAAATTTGAAGCTATAAAGGACTTACACCTTTTTGCAAGGAAATTATTATTTAAACGTCACTTTCATAATGAAGATATGTTGCAATTGTTTCCCACAGAGGCGGAGCAGGAGGCACTAGGTATATTGGATGAATTGGCCCAGGAACATAATGAACTGGAGGGAGGTAAGATCCCTGCCTGTATCCGACCTAAATCCTGTAAATTTCCCCCCTTGTCAATCTGTGCGACCATTGATGTGTTTGTGAAAACGGTGAGTAAGGAATTTGATAGGATCCCCCGTTTTCCTGATAATGAAAATTTAAATGTGCATGAAAAATTGGCTCTAAATAAACTCAAAAATATGACTGACGTGGTATTCAAACCGGCTGAAAAGGGGGGAAACGTGGTCGTTTGGCCCAAACATCTTTATGAGAGCGAGGTGTTCCGCCAACTTAAGAATGAGGTCTATTATAGAAAAATGACGTTCAACCCCCTGGACAAATATAGAATAGAATTGCTGAGTATCCTTAGGGAAGCCCTAGATGCAGGTATCATTAATAAAGAAATGTTTACAGCCCTTCAGGTACCTGAACCAACAGTTTCTACTTTATATTTATTACCTAAAGTCCACAAAAATCAGACTATCCCACCAGGGAGACCAATCATCTCTGGGTGTGGAAATCTTTTAGAAAATGTCAATAAATTCGTGGATTCCAAATTAAAATCATTGGTTGAGGAGCTCCCCTCGTATATAAAAGATACAAATGAGTTTCTTAGAAAGATTGATGGGCTATACATTGGTGAAGACACTTATTTAGTAACATGCGATGTAGAGAGTCTATATACGAATATTCGGCACAGTGATGGGGTTCAGGCAGCGACATACTTTTTGGGGTCTTCTATTATGTCCAGTAATATGAGGCAATTTGTTTTACGTCTCCTTGAATTTTCATTGACACACAATTTTTTTCTATTCAAGGGGTCCCTCTACCTACAGCTCCAGGGCACTGCTATGGGTGCTTCTTTTGCGCCGGCGTACGCAAATCTATTCCTGGGGCTGTGGGAGAGGGACCTTCTGATGTCGGAGACATGGATGGAGTGTATCCCGATATGGGTACGATTCATAGACGACATATTTTTTATTTGGCAGGGGTCAGAAGAATCCTTGGTATCTTTCATGACGTCTCTTAATTGTAATTCTCTGAATATACATCTGACATATAGATTTGACTCCAACTCACTTGATTTCTTAGATGTGAATGTGTATAGAGGTGAGGATAATTGCCTAGGTACGAACATTTTTAGGAAATCCACAGCAGTAAATTCCCTCTTGCACGCCACCTCAGCACATCCCCCTGCTATGGTACATTCTATCCCAATTGGACAATTTTTACGTCTCAGAAGGATTTGCTCTGCAGATATTGATTTCGAGACACAAGCGAAAGATCTTAAGGAGAGATTTCTCGAACGGGGATACAGTAAACGTTCAATTAAAAAGGGATACAATCGTGCCAAAAATATTACTAGACATCAAGCTTTGTATGGTCAACAAACACCCAAACCTAACCAGATAGTCAGATATATCACTAGATATCACGGACAGAATGAACTCATGAGATCATGTCTAGCTAAATCCTGGGGAATCCTCAAAGCTGACCCAATTCTGGCCAGATATATTAGCGACAAACCAACCATCACGTATAGGAGATCCCAAAATTTAAAAGACCATTTGGTAAAGAGTCATTATAACCATAGTTCAGTTATGCCCTCTTTTCTAATGAATTTCAAACAAGTAGTAGGCTGTAGACCTTGTGGCAAATGTGTAGCGTGTCCCAATATTGACAGAGCACAGATCTTTCGTAATTCTAAGGGGACTATGACATATAATATTAAACAAGCCATCACCTGTACTACTAAGGCCGTCATTTATTATGCTACGTGCCCATGTTCATTGGTCTACGTGGGCATGACGACCCGTCAATTTAAAGTTAGGGTTCGTGAACATGTGTTGGGGATTATAGCTGCGAAGGAAGTCGATGACATATCCCTACTTAAAACGATCCCTAAGCACTTTAAAATCAAACACAATTGTGATGCCTCGCTGTTACGAGTGATAGGTATAGATGGCATCAAACCAAATGAGAGAGGAGGTAAAATAAATAGTAGACTGGCACAAATGGAGACCAAATGGATCTGGACACTAAATACTGTGTCTCCTGAGGGGCTGAATGAAAATCTGAGCTTTGCCCCTTTTTTATAACATCACCGTTTTTAGTCCTTTTAGCTGTTTTTATATCTTTTATTTTTTAATTATTTTACATACTGTGGCTTTTGTATTAACATTTCGTATTTTCTTTTAGTACATTTTACTTACACTCAACTTACTGGATTACGTGAGGATGTTCCGTCGGTCATTTGGAGTGTGCGGCTGCATATTCTGGTCCGGACGTTTGGAGCGTGATTGGTCGCGTTGTCTTTGGGAGTCTGGACTGCTGCACACCTATACAGAAAATCAATTATTGTGTGGACATTTGGATCATATTACACAACTTTATAATATTTTTTCACTATATTTGTTATTATTTATTATTATTTTGTTTGTCATGGTATTATTATTATTTGGTAATTTATTATTATTATTTTTTAAAAAAAAATTTTTTATATATTTTGTCATGATGGTTGTTTCTTTATTTATTTTTTCTTGGTTATATTATTGTGGTCTTATTTTTTGTTGTACTATCACTTCATTTATATTTTATATGGTGACCTATTGGTGATTATGTGCACTTTTATACATTGCACTTATTGCTGCCAGAGATTAGTATGTGTGTACGTATATAGCAGCACTGGTGTATTCAGTACTGCTCAATACTAATTTATATGTATACATTATCTGGGGGTTCAATTTAATTTAATTAGGGATATATTTACGTGCTGAGATCCCATTATTATTATAGCATTAAGTGTTATAATTTATTCCCCCGTTTTTTTGCCTCCTGGTAGCATTAGTGCCCAAACACCATCACAGCCATTTTATTTATAATTTAGTTACCGTCTACCATGTTGTTGTGTCTCTGCCACACAATATATTTTTTGTCTATTTTATCTCACACTTTTTCTGTTCCCTTGCGATGCCCTGTGCGGTGCGCATGCGTTGTCCGATGTCCGGAGCCCTGGCGTCCGCGTCACGGTGTCCTAGCAACGCCGGGTACTCCGTTCCCGTGCGTGCGGTCACGTGGCGACGGCGCTTGGACTTCCGGGCCGCTCGGGCGGCGCATGCGCCGTACTTGCCGGGGTCACCGCAATGGATGCCGTTAGGATATAAAAAGCCCCAGTAACACATTTAGCGTCACCCCCTGACGAAGGACGAGTTCCGAAACGCGCGTCGGGGTGCGCGATCTCGGGACACTGGGACCCTTGGTATAAGGTATATGATTGAATTACTTTACCCCTTGTAAAATTGGTTGGAAGCATTACTTTGCACAGTGCACATTGCACTTTGGCTGCGTGGTTTATCCACTTACAGTGGGGCAAAAAAGTATTTAGTCAGTCAGCAATAGTGCAAGTTCCACCACTTAAAAAGATGAGAGGCGTCTGTAATTTACATCATAGGTAGACCTCAACTAAGGGAGACAAACTGAGAAAAAAAAATCTAAATAATCACATTGTCTGTTTTTTTAAAATTTTATTTGCATATTATGGTGGAAAATAAGTATTTGGTCAGAAACAAAATTTCATCTCAACACTTTGTAATATATCCTTTGTTGGCAATGACAGAGGTCAAACGTTTTCTGTAAGTCTTCACAAGGTTGCCACACACTGTTGTTGGTATGTTGGCCCATTCCTCCATGCAGATCTCCTCTAGAGCAGTGATGTTTTGGCTTTTCGCTTGGCAACACGGACTTTCAACTCCCTCCAAAGGTTTTCTATAGGGTTGAGATCTGGAGACTGGCTAGGCCACTCCAGGACCTTGAAATGCTTCTTACGAAGCCACTCCTTCGTTGCCCTGGCGGTGTGCTTCGGATCATTGTCATGTTGAAAGACCCAGCCACGTTTCATCTTCAATGCCCTTGCTGATGGAAAGAGGTTTGCACTCAAAATCTCACGATACATGGCCCCATTCATTCTTTCATGTACCCGGATCAGTCGTCCTGGCCCCTTTGCAGAGAAACAGCCCCAAAGCATGATGTTTCCACCACCATGCTTTACAGTAGGTATGGTGTTTGATGGATGCAACTCAGTATTCTTTTTCCTCCAAACATGACAAGTTGTGTTTCGACCAAACAGTTCCAGTTTGGTTTCATCAGACCATAGGACATTCTCCCAAAACTCCTCTGGATCATCCAAATGCTCTCTAGCAAACTTCAGACGGGCCCGGACATGTACTGGCTTAAGCAGTGGGACACGTCTGGCACTGCAGGATCTGAGTCCATGGTGGCGTAGTGTGTTACTTATGGTAGGCCTTGTTACATTGGTCCCAGCTCTCTGCAGTTCATTCACTAGGTCCCCCCGCGTGGTTCTGGGATTTTTGCTCACCGTTCTTGTGATCATTCTGACCCCACGGGGTGGGATTTTGCGTGGAGCCCCAGATCGAGGGAGATTATCAGTGGTCTTGTATGTCTTCCATTTTCTAATTATTGCTCCCACTGTTGATTTCTTCACTCCAAGCTGGTTGGCTATTGCAGATTCAGTCTTCCCAGCCTGGTGCAGGGCTACAATTTTGTTTCTGGTGTCCTTTGACAGCTCTTTGGTCTTCACCATAGTGGAGTTTGGAGTCAGACTGTTTGAGGGTGTGCACAGGTGTCTTTTTATACTGATAACAAGTTTAAACAGGTGCCATTACTACAGGTAATGAGTTGAGGAAAGAGGAGACTCTTAAAGAAGAAGTTACAGGTCTGTGAGAGCCAGAAATCTTGATTGTTTGTTTCTGACCAAATACTTATTTTCCACCATTATATGCAAATAAATTGTTAAAAAAACAGACAATGTGATTTTCTGGATTTTTTTTTCTCAGTTTGTCTCCCTTAGTTGAGGTCTACCTATGATGTAAATTACAGACGCCTCTCATCTTTTTAAGTGGTGGAACTTGCACTATTGCTGGCTGACTAAATACTTTTTTGCCCCACTGTATCTGTGGAACATAAGATACATTTTGTGCATTGAGACTGCGTTTTGCACATAGCACATTGCACTTTTTTGAGATATTGCTGATTGACTTAATTGTAGCACATTTTGTTATCTGGTGTTTTACATAGCACTTTGCACTTTTCAGTGGTGTTGATTGTGCCCTGTTGGTACTTTTGTATATTATATTCTCACTCCATTAAGTTTATTTTTATTTTTTTGTGGCAGCACATTCCCAATTTTTGGTATATATATCGAGGGATTTATTATTCATTACAACTTAGTTTTTTTAGTGCACTTACTATATATATTATATATTTTTATTTTTTCTATGTAATGTTTTAACCATTTTTCTAGCTATCATCATATGAAATATATATACTTATTATATTCAGTATTTTTACCAAGGTCGCCCGCTTATATCCTAAAAAATTGTTTTTTTATATATATTTTTATTTATTTGTCCTGTTATATTCGCGTACTATGTATTTTTAAAAGAAAGAAATTAAATTTTGTGCCTATTTGCCAATTTAAATAAAGGCTTATATTTAATAGCTCTCTGTGTGGATACTATTTTCTGGCTATCCAGGTTCTTGTTGTGGTTTAGTTTAATAAACAACGTTGCCAAGGCCCATGCAGAAGGTAGCCGAGGAAGCGGCACCAAATGCACCATTTTAGAAAAATGGTCGGTGATCACCCAAATGACGGTACAGCCACGAGACTTGGGCAAACCCACTACAAAGTCTATTCCGACCATCTCCCAGGGCCTGTCTGCCACCGGCAGAGGGTATAACAAACCAGCTGGCCATTGTCGAGGAGACTTATTTTTGGCGCAGGAGGCACACGCCAGAACGTAATCTCTGACATCTCGGAGCATATGCGGCCACCAGTACGTCCTCGCCAGCAGCTCAGAAGTCCTTTTTGACCCAAAGTGTCCACCCACCCTGGAGGAATGAGCCCAAGAGAGAACCTCCGGTCGCAGATTGATGGGAACAAATGTCTTGCCCGAAGGCACTGACTCTAGCGAAACCGGAGCTACGGTTCTCAGACTCTCCGAAGGGACAATAAGCCGAGGCTCCTCTTCCTCCTCCTCAGTTGACACAAGGGAGCGAAAGAAAGTGTCAGCACAAATATTCTTCTCCCCGGCGAGTGAAATGGAACCGGGAGAAGAATAAGGACCATCTGGCCTGACGAGAATTCAGCCGCTGGGCTGTATGCAAATAGACCAAATTTTTGTGGTCCGTGAAGACTTGGAAGGGAAACCGCACACCTTCCAGAAGATGTCTCCACTCCGAAAAGGCCAACTTCATTGCTAGCAACTCCCTATCCCCGATGGAGTAATTTCTCTCCGCTGGTGTGAAGGTCTTTGAGAAGAAGAAGCATGGATGCTTCCGACCTTGAGCATCCTTTTGATAGAGGACTGCTCCAGCACCAACGGATGAGGCATCCACCTCCATTAGGAATGGCTTATCCACATCGGGACTATGTAAGATGGGAGCACTAGCAAAATGAGACTTTATAGAAGTGAAGGCCTTGGAGACCTCTTCCGACCACAATTTGGGATTCGCTCCCTTCTTGGTGAGGGCTACCAAGGGAGCTACCAGAGTTGAGAAGTGGGGAATGAACTGGCGGTAATAATTAATGAACCCCATAAAGCGCTGCACCGTCTTAAGAGAATGGGGCTCTTGCCAGTCCATCACAGCCTGTAGTTTGGCAGGATCCATAGCCAATCCCTGGGCGGAGATGATATAGCCCAGGAAAGGTAAAGACTCCTGCTCAAACATACACTTCTCCAACTTTGCATAAAGAGAGATTGCCCGTAGGAGGTCGAAGACTCTGCCAACATCTCTCCGGTGGGAGTCAATATCTGGAGAAAAGATGAGAATATCATCCAGACAGGGCTGCCACTAGAAATTTCGGGGCCCCATACTGGCAAAATTTTCGGGGCCCCCTTGAAACTCCGCCCAGGCTCCACCCCAGCCCCGCCTCCAGGCTCCACCCCAAGAACTGTCCACAGTCCCACCGCTCTCTCTTGGAAAATCTCCACTTCTCACCTATCACACATTGACAGTTCCCATCACCAGATCACACATATAGCCGGCAGCTTTTGCTTTGGCCAAAAGATTTTTTAAGCCGCCACCAGAACACGGTTGACACTTTTGGCCGGGCCCTACTCTACTGTAACCTACTAAATATTTGTTAAAATATGCAATACAATTTAGGTATATTTTTATTTATTTTTCAATTTTTAAAATGACCTATAATACTACATACAAGGAACATACACAGCACTATGACCAGATGACATATTACCACCACAGTGATCGAATAATATCACATACAAGGAACAAATACCGCTACACCATGACCAGACCGCATATAACCAACAATGACTGAATACTACAATACTGATCAGTAATAAAAAAAAAAACCCACAATACTATCACCATCAGTGCCATTATGCACAGGAGATCTGTAATTAGTAAGCAGTGTCTGTGTACAGGTAATACAGTGATCACTGGTGACATTACACACAGGAGCTCTGTATATAATATATAGGTAATACAGTGATCACTGGTGACATTGTACACAGGACCTCTGTATATAGTATACAGTGTATAGTGTCAGTGTATAGGTAACACTGACTCACCAGTGACGTCTCTAGGTGAAGTCCTTCATCTTTCATCCAGCACAGACCGCCATCACTTCATCCAGCCAGGACTCGTCTCTGCAGGAAATAAAACAGTTATCTCGAGTTCCGCTTGTAGAACACATTACGTAATTTTCCCAACTTCTACATTACACCACATGAAGAAGGCAACATAGTATCACTCTACACAGTAACAGGACCGCCCCCCCATTTAAAACAGTATACTCAAAAAATAAAATAAATACATCACTGCAATAATAATATCCCTTAATTAGCCCCTATGGTAATATTCGCCATCCTAGCCCCCATGTGTCTCATTCCAGGCTCCAGCCATATGTTCTCCCATCCTGCCCTCATGAGTATCCATTCTGCCCCATATGATCTCCCCATACTGCCCCATCTGTTTCCATCGTATCCATCCTGCCCCATCTGTCTCCATTCTGCCCCATCTGTTTCCAATCCTGCCCCATTTATGTCCAGCACTCTGCCCCATCTGTGTACAGCACTCTGCCCAGCACTCTGCCCCATCTCTGTCCAGCACTCTGCCCCATCTCTGTCCAGCACTCTGCCCCATCTCTGTCCAGCACTCTGCCCCATCTCTGTCCAGCACTCTGCCCCATCTCTGTCCAGCACTCTGCCCCATCTCTGTCCAGCACTCTGCCCCATCTCTGTCCAGCACTCTGCCCCGTGTCCAGCTTTCTGCCCCCCATGTGTCCAGCTTTCTGCCCCCCGTGTCCAGCTTTCTGCCCCCTCTGTGTCCAGCTTTACTGCCCCCTCTGTGTCCAGCCTTCTGCCCCCCGTGTCCAGCTTTACTGCCCCCCTGTGTCCAGCGGCCTTCTGCCCCCCCTGTGTCCAGCTTTACTGCCCCCTCTGTGTCCAGCCTTCTGCCCCCCCTGTGTCCAGCTTTACTGCCCCCTGTGTCCAGCCTTCTGCCCCCCCCCTGTGTCCAGCTTTACTGCCCCACTGTGTCCAGCGGCCTTCTGCCCCCCTGTGTCCAGCTTTACTGCCCCCTCTGTGTCCAGCCTTCTGCCCCCGTGTCCAGCTTTACTGCCCCCCTGTGTCCAGCTTTACTGCCCCCCTGTGTCCTGCGGCCTTCTGCCCCCGTGTCCAGCTTTACTGCCCCCTCTGTGTCCAGCTTTACTGCCCCCTGTGTCCAGCCTTCTGCCCCCCGTGTCCAGCTTTAATGCCCCCCTGTGTCCAGCGGCCTTCTGCCCCCCCTGTGTCCAGCTTTACTGCCCCCCTGTGTCCAGCGGCCTTCTGCCCCCTCTGTGTCCAGCCTTCTGCCCCCCCTGTGTCCAGCTTTACTGCCCCCCTGTGTCCAGCGGCCTTCTGCCCCCTCTGTGTCCAGCTTTACTGCCCCCCTGTGTCCAGCGGCCTTCTGCCCCCTCTGTGTCCAGCTTTACTGCCCCCCTGTGTCCAGCGGCCTTCTGCCCCCTCTGTGTCCAGCTTTACTGCCCCCCTGTGTCCAGCGGCCTTCTGCCCCCTCTGTGTCCAGCCTTCTCCCCCCCTGTGTCCAGCTTTACTGCCCCCCTGTGTCCAGCGGCCTTCTGCCCCCCCTGTGTCCAGCTTTACTGCCCCCGTGTCCAGCGGCCTTCTGCCCCCGTGTCCAGCTTTACTGCCCCCTCTGTGTCCAGCTTTACTGCCCCCTGTGTCCAGCTTTACTGCCCCCTCTGTGTCCAGCCTTCTGCCCCCCCCTGTGTCCAGCTTTACTGCCCCCCTGTGTCCAGCGGCCTTCTGCCCCCCCTGTGTCCAGCTTTACTGCCCCCCTGTGTCCAGCGGCCTTCTGCCCCCTCTGTGTCCAGCCTTCTGCCCCCCCTGTGTCCAGCTTTACTGCCCCCCTGTGTCCAGCGGCCTTCTGCCCCCTCTGTGTCCAGCTTTACTGCCCCCCTGTGTCCAGCGGCCTTCTGCCCCCTCTGTGTCTAGCCTTCTGCCCCCCTGTGTCCAGCTTTACTGCCCCCCTGTGTCCAGCGGCCTTCTGCCCCCTCTGTGTCCAGCTTTACTGCCCCCCTGTGTCCAGCGGCCTTCTGCCCCCCCTGTGTCCAGCGGCCTTCTGCCCCCCCTGTGTCCAACGGCCTTCTGCCCCCCCTGTGTCCAGCGGCCTTCTGCCCCCGCTGTGTCCAGCCTTCTGCCCAAACCCCCCCCCCGCCCCCCGATCGCCGCTCTCAATAAAAATAAAAAAAACTTCTACTTACCTGCCGCGCTCCTCTCTCCACGCAGCTGCACCGTGCACTCGCCGGCGACTGACAATGACGTCAGACGCCGGCGACCTGCACGCTGCGGCTGGCGGCTGTTAACTATTGACGTGCGGGCGCGGGCCCGCACGTCAATAGCGTACAGCTGTAGCGCCGGCCGCCGCTAAGGGCCCGGTTCAGCCTGCGGCTGCCGGTAGGGGCCCGGTGAGCAGGTAAGAGGGGGCCCGATGCGGGCCCCCTCTGCTCACCGGACCCCTTACGCCAGTCACGGCTGTAGTGCCCTGATGGCGGCCCTGCATCCAGATAGACTACGACCGAGGTGGAAAGCATATCCCGGAAGATGTCGTTGACAAAGTCTTGGAAAATGGCCGGGGCATTACAGAGCCCGAAGGGCATCACCAGATACTCATAGTGCCCATCCCTGTTGTTAAAAGCCGTCTTCCATTCGTCCCCCTCATGGATGCGAATCAGGTTGTAAGCACCCAGCAGATCTAGTTTAGTAAACACCCTTGCTCCCCGAAGCCTATCGAAGAGCTCAGATATCAAGGGCAAAGGATACTTATTCTTAACGGTGATAGCGTTAAGACCCCTGTAGTCTATGCATGGACGTAGTTCCCCATTCTTCTTCTGCACGAAAAAAAACCCTGCCCCAGCAGGTGACACTGACTTCCTGATGAACCCTCTTGCCAGATTCTCTTGAATGTACTGAGACATTGCCTCCATCTCCGGGAGAGATAACGGATAGACTCGACCGCCTTTTTGGAGAACACGTCTGCATAAGACCAATATTGCTTGGGGAGGGAGGATAGATCTGCGGGTACCTCTGTAGTAGCAACCTGAATGCACGCTCTCTGACACCTACCCCAAACAAGATTCACCCCATCCCAGAATTCTGCCTGAGGACCACTCGATGTGAGGAGAGTGGTACCATAGCCAAGGTATCCCCAACAGGACCTCATCAATTCCCTCAGGAATGACGAGCAGAGATATAATCTCCTGATGGGATGGCGACATGGACAGAGTAAAAGGGATGGTCTGGTGTGTTATCTGTGAGGGCAGTGTCGACCCATTCACCACTCGTACCGTTACTGGTTGAGGTAGCATAACCAGTGGTATTGCGTGACGTTGGGCGAAGGCAGAAGACATAAAATTGCCCTCCGCCCCAGAATCCACACAGAGCTCTACCGAGTGGGAGGATGAGCCTAACGTTATTGTCCCCTTAAAGGACAATTTGGAGGCAAACGTCGCCGTGTCTAGTGTACCTCCACCTACTACCACTAGACACTGATGTTTCCTCGACCGCTGGGGACATCTGGTGGCAAGATGTCCTGACTGCTGGCAAACATGACAAACCTGGAGTGCACGAGCGGTCCGTGACTTAGATCCCGCTCGTGACACTTCCATGGCCTCATGTGACTCAGGAGCCTGGACTGGAGATTCCAAAGGTTTGGCGAAGGTGGGAGCCAGCCAAAACCTTTGCCTACACTGGGCTCGCTCTAGCCTCCGCTCGTGAAAACGGAGGTCAATACAAGTGGATACTGTTATTAATTCCTTTAGTGTGGCGGGAAGCTCCCTAGTGACCAGGGCGTCCTTAACGTGGTCAGCCAGCCCCCTCCAAAATATAGGAATAAGGGCTTTATCCAACCACTCTAGCTCAGATGCTAGGGTGCGGAAGTGGACGGCAAAATGGCTGACCAAGGACGAGCCCTGAGTCAATGCCAACAGTTGGAGCGCCGTATCATGGGTGACACGAGGTCCTAAAATGACCTGTTTCAGGAATAACGTAGCACTCTGCACCACATGATCGCCACACTCCCACAGCGGCGTAGCCCACTCTAACGCCCTGTCCGACAGGAGAGACACGATAAACCCCACCTTTGCCCGCTCTGCAGGGAAACGAGAGGCCAGAAGCTCGAGATGTATAGAGCACTGACTCACGAAACCCCTACAAGACTTACTATCACCAGAAAATTGTTCTGGTAGCGGGAGGCGAGATAGAGTCGGTACAGGGGTGGCAGGGAACAAGGTAGCTGCAGCCACGCTAGCAGCCTGAACAGCGACAGCAGTGACATCCACAGCTGAGGTTGAACACTCTAGAACTGCCAACCTTCTCTCCAGCTGCTGGATGTACCACTGTAAACGCTGATTGTCCACCATTTACTAGCCAGACCTTGGCACTAGTATTATGTTAGGACTGGCGGAACGCACCAAGTTTAAGATGAAATAGTATAGGTGCATTCGCAGTCCGAGGTCCACCGTGCAGGTGAAAACCCTGCTGCTAGTAGGGACGGACGATATGGCGGTACAATGTGAATACACACATGGGTTAATTTCACCCTGTGTAAAGGAAGCGAACCCTGTTGCGTCAAAGGGCCGCGGTACCGCACCAAGAGCGCAAGCAAGGAGTCTCAGAACTCAATCCCAAGACTCAGGATTTGAGTTCATAAAGACCTCAAGCGCTCAACACCGCTACTGGGGTGTCAGAGAGAAAGAAATAATAATATTTATGAAGCACGAGAGTGTGCGCGGTGCTGCACTGGCGGATGCCACTAACCACCCAGGCTTGGGTCAGGAAAGCGCAGAGAAAGCCCACGGCGTCGCACTGGCGGTCACAGCAATTAGACGCTGTAATGTGTGTAACGTGCTGATGGCTTGGATGGGCGCTAGGTAGCTTCCATCATTTGCGAACAGTCAACAACACTAGGAATGGGAATGATTTAGGAGCTTTCATCCATCGACATACATCCATCTACACACACACATTATCAAGTCAATACTAGCGCATGGCCGTGCGGCCATGCGAGCCTTAAATAGTTGCAGCACGTTTAGGACCTTCAAAGAAGGACCAATGGAGTTGCTGCAGTACCTGAGCATGTGACCCCAGATCTCCACTGAGAGACCTTGCCCTGGGCATGCTCAGAGTGCAAAGCAGGACTTAGTCCTGGCACCTACAAGGACCTTCCAAGAAGGACCAATGACCTAACTGCAGTATCTGATCATGTGACCCTCGATCTCCACTGAGAGATCTTACTCTGGGCATGCTCAGAACGTGAAAAGCAGGACTTAGTCCCAAAAGCATCTGCTCGCCGCTGCCCAGCACTGACTTTAATGGCAGAAGCAGGAAATGCCACAGTAACTCTTAGCACAGAGTCAGACTGAGCGAGACGCTGGGATCGACATCTCCGCTGAGCAGGTTCCAATGCGGCAGGGGTAGAATGGGAGACCGCAGTGGTGATGACCCGAGATTCCACCTGTGCAGAGGCTGGAACTCGACCCCTAACATTTTGTACAAACACTGTTTTAAGAGGGAAAGGTATATGACAATTCATGTCTCACTCTTTCACTATAACAGAATTTGAACGTCTGTTCATGCAATGCGAATTAGAGAGCCCCATTTTGGGGATTAATTTTTAAAAGTGTTAAATTCTTTAGTTGACCAACAATATAGTTTATAGCTGCCCCACAAACAGATAGTCAGGCGGAATCTGCCTATATTTATCTAATGTGCATGGAAAATTCAATAGCTCGATAGCTATACTGCATGTATATTTAAAATAAGCTTATAAAATCTAAAAATGTCTTTCAGATCTTTTAAATATTTAATGCTCTCACATAACTCATCTTTATTTTTACGTGCAAAGACGGTTTCTATTCTTACATACAACTTTAACATGCCATTCATCTCTCTAAATTTAATACCACTTTCAGAAACAAAACACATTTATGACAAATGACTCAGCTTAAGGCTACAAAACAGAAAAGAGATCTCCAGATTATAGACATTGGACAGAGATATATGCAAGTATGCATACACAGAAACTGCCTTCTAAAAGGGAATCATAATGGCTACCTAAAAGACCATATTTACTATTGTCTCAAGTTGGTGGATATGTGGTTGGTATGTTGCAGAAATCAAGGCATGAGCCATGATATTATGCCCAGCCTAACTTGTAAGGTTAACTTTACATTTACAGAGATAGCTATAGTGAAATATCCTTAAGGAAAATTTGAAGGAAATACATATATATATATATATATATATATATATATATATATATATATATATATATATATATATATACATATATATATATATATATATAAATATATATATATATATATATATATATATATATACAGCTCTGGCAAAAATTAGCCCGCCACATCAAAACCCTGTCATGGGCAGTGCAATCTCCAGACCTGAACCGTCACAAGCCATCAAAGAGGAACCGCTTACATTTTTGTACCAGGAGTGGCTTAAGGTCACCCAAAAGCAGTGTGAAAGATTGGTGGCAAGCAAGCCAAGACGCATGAATGCTGTGATTAAAAATCATGGTTATTCCACAAAATATTGATTTCTGAACTCTTCCTGAGCTAAAACATTAGTATTGTCGTTTCTAAATGATTATGAAGTTGTTTTCTTTGTAATATTTGAGGTCTGAAAGCACTGTTTTTTTTAAATTTTGACCATTTCTGCTTTTCAGAATAAAAATAAAAAATGTATTGCTTGGTAATTCAGAGACATGTTGTGAGAATACTCTGGACATTACGCTGACAGACACAGCAAACCTTCTTGTCACAGCTCACACTGATGTGCCATCCTGGTTGAGCTGCACTATCTGAGCCACATGTGTGGGTTGTAGAGTCCACCTCACGCTACCACGAGTGTGAAAGCACAACCAACATTCAAAAGTGAATATTACAATCAAGTGCAGTACTGTGCAAACGTTTTAGGCGGCTGTAGAAAAGAATGATGTAATGTTAGAATGCTTTCAAATATAGATGTGTTAATAGTTCATTTTCATCGATCAACAAAATACAAAGTGGATGAACAAAAGTGAAATCTAAATAAAATCAACATTTGGTGTGACTATTCATTATCTTTAAAACGTTATTAATTCTCCTAGGTACTCTCACAAAGTCAGGGATTTTGTAATATAATAGTTAGATATATGAGTAATCAATCAAACCAAACCTTTGATAATGATCATCGCTTTCATATGTTGGTTAGGACACACTCATTAACAGAAACAAAAGCAGCTGCATAGGAGGCTTAAAACTTGGTGAGGAACAACTCAACTCTGCTATAAAGCCGATGTTGTGGAAAACGGTTTTATGCCAGAGGTCAAATGCACGCGGCCAATCAGAAGCCGCGACGTCATTCTCATTCACAAAACTGCTAATTCTAGGAATTGAGGACCTGCGAATGACGTCGCGGCCTCTGATTGGTCGCGTGCCGGTCACATGGGCGGCACGCGACCAATCAGAAGCCGGGACGTCATTCACAGGTCCGAAAGGCGCGCTTTTTAAACAAAGAAGCCTCCCGGATAGCAGCGTGAAGTCCAGGGGCCGCCGGAGAGGTGAGCATATCAATATTTTTTATTTTAATTCTTTATTTTACACATCCCTATGGATCCCAGGGCCTGAAGGAGAGTTTCCTCTCCTTCAGACCCTGGGAACCATGAGAATACCTTCCGATACTTGATGTCCCATTGACTTGTATTGGTATCGGATATCGGTATCGGCGATATCCGATATTTTTCGGGTATCGCCCGATACTATCCGATACCGATACTTTCAAGTATCGGACGGTATAGCTCAACACTACTCTTAGGTAGTATGTAATCTCTTATGGTCAGCGAAGTCCTCTCTCTCCCAGAGAAAGTAATCTCTTATGATTAAGGCCCCTTTCACACATCAGTTTTCTACCATCAGTCGCAATCCGTCGAATTTTGAAAAAAAGGATCCAGCGACTGATGCCGCCGGATCCGTTTTTTTCTCATAGACTTGAATTATTGACATAATGCGATGGATGGCCTCACGTTTCATCCGTCGTTCGCCGGATCTGTCGAAAATTGTTTGTCCGGCAGCCGGAGACAATCGACAAAGTAACATTTTTTGTGTAAGATGAAAAATGGACAGCGACGGATCCGTCGCCGCCCGTCGTTTGCTAAAATGGAGGCTTATGGTGCCTGATGCGTCAAATGACGTAATCCGACGACGGATTCCATTTTTTTTAACTGAGTATGCTCCAATCCAATTAGCCAGATCCGCTAGTCAGATCCATCCAAAAAATGGATCCATTTCATCAGTTTTTCACAATCTGCGATAGATCCGTCGATCCATCGAGCCAACAGATTGTGACTGACGGCAAAAAAACTGATGTCTGAAAGGGGCTTAACAGGATTTAGATGGTCAGCAGGTTTCTCTCTTTCTCCTTTCCCTCACATGTATTTTCTCAGCAGCTATATGCTTTCTGATATTAAGGTTTGTGCAAATATATTGGCAAAGTTGCATAAGATCCTCTCATCTCTACTGATAACTAAATGGATAAGGCTGTATTTCTCTACAGTGATTGGCAGGTTGATAATTTTTGTTGTATTACTGGAAGGGTGGGCCAGGGCCATAGTCATGGCCGAACACTCTGGTGTATCTTTGCCCTGGCCTCAGGGCCGGTTTTAGGCAAAGTGGGGACCTAGGCAAAGTTTAAAATGGGGCCCCAAATGCTAGCATATTGTACATCACACAGAAGCATTTGGTTGTATTTACCTCCGCTGAGTTCAGGCCACTAAATGAGTGTGATCGACAATATTGAAATGGTTCAACACTTGTTTCCCAGCCTCTTTCCACCATGTGAGAAAGAATGATGGGGACAGAATGATAACTAATAGATCACTAATAGATCACCATACAGTATCATGTTATCAGCAGCATATCTACAGTTTACACCGGCGATGTGCTGCTGAGAACAATTACTTTTGTTCCAGCATAAACAATTCAATCACTCGATGAATATGCAACATTTTGCTTGTTTAGTATAATACACCCCATAGTCCTCCACATAGTATAATGTGCACCACATTCCTCCATATTGTAAAATGCACACCCCATAGTCCTCCATTTAACATAATAAGCCCCACAGTCCTCCATATAGTATAATACACTCCTCAGTCCTCCATATAGTATTATATACTTCCCATAGTCATCCATATAGTATAATACACTCCTCATAGTCCTCCATATACTAAAATACACTGCTCAGTCCTCCACATAGTATAATATACTCCTCATAGTGCTCCATATAGTATAATGCACCGCCATAGTCATCCATGTAGCATAATTCACTTCCCATAGTGTAATGCACCCGATAGTTCTTCATATAGTATAATGTATTCCCCATAGTCCTCGATACAGTGTAATGCCACCCACATATAGTATAATGCAACCACCCCACAGAGTATAATGTAACCCCCATAGAAAATAATGCAGCCCCCCTCATATAGTATAATGTAGCCCCTTCATAGAGTATAAATATAATATAGCCCCCCATAGAATATACCGTAAAGCAGCCCCAAATAGAATATAATATAGCCCATTTCCCCATAGAATATAATGCAGCCCCATCAAAGAGTATGATGCAATCCTCCCGCATAAAATCTAATACAGCCCCCCATAGAATGTAATGTAGCCCCCCATAGGATATAATACAGCCCACCTCCCCATAGAATACAATTCAGGCCCCCATAAAATATAATGCAGCCTCCATAGTATATAACACAGCCTCCTCCATAGAATATAATGTACCCCCCTTAGTATATAACACAGTCACATAGTATACAACACAGCCCACATTGTATATAACACAGCCTCCTCCATAGAATATAATATACCCCCATAGTATATAACACAGCCTCCCCATAGAATATAATATACCCCAATAGTATACAATACAGCCACATAGTATATAACACAGCTTCCCCCATAGAATATAATATACTCCCATAGTATATAACACAGCCCGCATATTATATAACACAGCCCACATTGTATATAGCACAGCCTCATAGTATATAGCACAGCCCGCATAGTATATAGCATCGTCTCATAGTATATAGCACAGCCCGCATAGTATATAACACAGCCTGCGTAGTATATAAAACAGCCCGCATAGTATATAACACAGCCCGCATTGTATATAACACAACCCGCATAGTATATAGCACAGCCCACATAGTATATAACACAGCCTGCATAGTTTATAGCACAGCCCACATAGTATATAGCACAGCCCGCATAGTATATAGCACAGCCCGCATAGCATAGAGCACAGCCCACATCTTCTCCCCCCTGAGAATGGCCCCACAGTCCAGTACTCACTGTTATAGTTTAAAAAAAACACACACAATCCTCAACTCTCCTCATGCCCACGCTGCTCCCTGCTTCTGTCTCAGCGGCTGCACTGCCTGGCATACAGATGTCATTGTGCACCTGCAATGTCAGAGGCAGAGCGGGGAATGATGAGAGAGGGAGAAAAAGCTGATGCTCTCTCCTCCATCATTGCTCTGAACTGTAGCAGCAGACACCGGTATAGTTCAATGTGCCGGCTGCAGCGGGGGAGTCGGCGCTGGCGGCAGGTGGACCCCCCTGCCTCACAAAGGCCCCATAGCAGCTGTGTGATGTGCCGCTAGCTGGGGGCCCCTGGAGGAGCGTGGGCCCTAGGCAGCTGCCTGATCTACCTGCCCCTAACGCCGACCCTGCCTGACCTCACTTTACATGAAAACAGAATTCTTTCACCTGCTGCACCATCAGGGATACCACTGTGGTGCTGAGGCCTTTCTGCAACTGACTTCACAAGAATTGAAGATAATAAACGTGAGCACTACTCCAAAGGTGCTCCCTCTCAGGACTAGCGGTGGATACCGCGTCATGCCAGAGCAACACGACACTTAAGCATCGTGGGACACTCTATATTTCCCCTTTAGGACTGGACGGTCACATTCTCCTTATAGCCACCGCAGAGCAGGTAGTCTTTGCTAGACTCTGTACCGAGCGGCGACACATGCTGCTTCTATAAACTGAAGTACGCAACTGAGGAAGGTCTCTCAGACCGAAACGTTTTGGTACTACAATAAATATACAGAGTTGCTTTACACTTAAGTTGAGTGCCATGTTCTTTGTGTCTATTTCACAAGAATTGAGACACAGTCCAGTTCAAATGCAACATGTGAAACTTTACTTGAACAACTTGGCAACGCATTCTTGTCAGTAACAACATCAACAGCAAGTCCCATGCAGTTCCCATTCTGCTTTTTCCCTGCACTCAGTTCCATGTCCTCCAGTACATTACAGCGTAATAGTGCCTTAGGCGGTACCGCAGTGTTCTCCCTGTTCAGACTCACTGTGCCTGGGGATTCTCTAGTCTGTTTCGCACCGATTCTGAGAGCATGCAATAATCTGCCACATGCTGAACAATCTGCACCCTGTACCATTCCGGACCATTTCCTTCCTCCAGCTATGAACTGCTGCAATCCTGCTGCTTTACACCATACTTCTGTCCTATAGACTTCGAATGGCTATAATTCTCTTCTTCTTCTTCTTAAACGTTGCGTGACTGCTGTGGTGTCCTGGGCCCACGTGGACTGTTCGGGCGCCCAGGCCTTTCTGACACTCTAAGTGAATGTTCCTAGCTTATCACACAACAGCCCCTCCTGTTAACCATTTCCTACACTACACCCTAGCTGGTAGCTCTGTACACTATAATGTCCCCATCTAGTTGCCAATCCAATAACTGCGCTTACCCTAAACACTATACATAGCAGCATTAAAACAGAATAACATTACACATACAAACATTTAGCAAAACACGGTAATACACATAACAGTGTAGCAGTACCATTGTATAGGAGTGGTAATGCACTAAATCATGTAGCAGTACCATCATATGTTAACAAATACATAACCACTGATAATATACGGCACCGGGACAAAAGAGAAAGGCAAAGATATAAACGTAATATATAATACCCCCTACACTAAGACACATAGTATTATTATAATTTTAGCTAGTTCTGGACAGTTTTTACCCTAATACACTCATTTGGATTTAAAGACCTTTATGTGACACTATGTATCCCAGCAGATGGTGAATCCAAGAGCTAAATAAACTCTATATATATTCTTCTTCGGCCAACCTATTGATTTTAATGGGTACTATGTAATGCTTTTTTCCCATGGAGCTGCAAGGGAAATAAATATTCTCTGCCTCATTACCATCCAAATTCCAGCTTAGGCTACTTTCACACATCAGGTTTTTTTCGTCAGGCTGGATGCGGCGTTGCGCAGGAGTGATGGATCTGGCGTAAATTGTGAAAAACTGATTAAACTGATCTGTTTTTCCGCCGGATCCGACTAGCGAAACCAGCAAAAAAACTGATCCGTTTCATCAGTTTTCCATCCGTTTTGTCGGTTTTTTTTATCCGTTTTACGACGGATCCGGTTTTTAAAAATGCCCTTGGGAGGCTCCGCAACGTGATTGGCTCCTGAAAACCTATATATGCAGTGTTCCTACAGCCCATCTTTGACAGGTTGTAGAGGAGCAAGTTGCGAAGATGGAAGGCGTGATGGCAAACATTCTGAAGATTTCTGTGGATTTCACTTTTGAGGCAAATCGTTTGAAAGCAAATGTTCTGGAAAAGGAGCGAGAGAGACAGTGCATCATGCGTCTGCGCTGACGACGTTTGTGGATCCACCCCATCACAGCACAGAGAATGACGCGTGGGGTGTATTCTACACTATACATGGAGCTACGAGGAAACCCTGGGAAATTATTCTCATATGTTCGGATGCAAATGGAGAACTTTGATTTATTGGTGGAACAAATTGGACACCTCATCAGAAGAAGTGACTCATATTGCCGCTTCTCCATTCACCGGCAAAGGGTCTGATGGTGACTCTTCGGTAAGCCATTTTTATTGTATCTCCTCCTCAAAGCACACTTATAACTGTAATGTTGTTACTGGTAGTTTTTAATAATTATTTTTATTGTATCTCCTACTGTTAAAGCTGACATATAACTGTAATGTTATTGCTGGTATTTTGTCCTAATTTTTCCCTTTTTTTTCACAGATTCCTTGCAACTGGAGAATCCCTTTCATCACTCCATTTCCAGTTCAGATTTGGGATTTCCACCATATTCAGAATTGTGAAGCACACCTGCCGTGCATTGTGGGACTCTTTACATGGTGAGTTTTTACCACATCCGACAACGGAGAGTTGGCTGGAAATAGCGGAAAAATTCCAACAAATCTGTCAGTTTCCCAATTGCTTGGGTGCAGTGGACGGGAAACATATCCGCATTGTCAAACCTGCTGGATCTGGATTGGAAAATTTTAACTATAAAAAATATTTCTCCATTGCGCTCATGGCCATCGCTGACGCTGAATAGAAATTTATAGCGGGTGATATAGGGGCCTATGGCCGCTCCAATGATTCACAAGTTTTTAAATTGTCTGCAATGGGCCGTCATCTCTATAGAAACACCTTCCAATTTCCACTCCCAAGACCGCTGCCTGAAACCTCAGGGCCACCACTGCCATTTGTATGTGTTGGAGATGAAGCCTTCCAACTCTCGCAAATCCTGCTGAAACCATACTCCAGTAGTGGATTGACGCCAACTAAAAGAATTTTTAATTACCGCCTCACACGAGCACGAAGAAATGGCGAGTTCTATTGACCACTATCAACCTGAATACTGACACTGTGGATGAGGTGATGAAAGCTGGTGTGGTCCTGCATAATTTTGTTATATGCAAGGGACAGATTTCTATTGATGACCACTTTGAAGAAACCACCTTGCATGATTATCGTAATATTACTTTTGGAAGTTCTCTGTCAGTTTCTGGAATGAGGGACAAATTTGCTGAATACTTTATTTCACCTCAAGGAAGAGTAAACTGGCAGGATGAGAGAGTTTGAAAAATTTGTTTTGGACCTTCTTTACGCAAAGTATTTTACCTTTTTTACCCAAAGTAGTGTACCTGGTTGGGTTTTACCCAAAGTATTTGATCTTGTTTTACCCTAAGTATTGTACCTTGTTTTAACCAAAGTTGTGTACCTGGTTGGGGTTTTCCCAAAGTATTTTACCTTCTGTACCCAAAGTATTTTACCTTTTTTTACCCAAAGTAGTGTAGTTGCTTGGGTTTTACCCAAAGTATTGTATCTTGTTTCAACCAAAGTTGTGTACCTGGTTGGGTTTTTCCCAAAGTATTTGACCTTGTTTTACCCACAGTATTGTACCTTGCTTTAACCAAAGTATTTAACCTTATAATTTAATAAATGAAAGACAAAATTTGTAAACCAAAAAACTGTCTCTTTATTAACAAATTTTTAACAAACAAAATCTTTATAAGTTTAGATAGTGTGGGGTGGAGATAATACTGTAGGGGCTGTCAGATTGGGACACTTTGACATTAGGAGTGTGTAGAGAGGAATGTGGTGACGGATCAGAAGGTAAAACAGGTGAAGGGGTGGGGACAGAAAGAGAATGTGGGGAGTAGTGTTGGGAATATGGAAGGTTTGAGGGGTGGACTGGTGGGATTGAGAGGCAGAAGAGGTGTTGGGTGGAGAAGAGGGTTGTGTTTGGGGCATGATGGGTGTTGAAGGAGACTGGTGGTAGTGGGCAGGGAGTTGAGGTTGGGCAGGGAGTGGAGGTGCAGATGATGTTGTTGGGAACTGCTATGGGGCAGGATGCTGGTACGGGGCAGGATTCTGGATTCTGGTATGGGGCAGGATGCTGGTATTGTAAAGGAGGGGAGGAGGGACAGTGGCTGATGAGGGACAGGTGCGGGAGGAACTACCAGGGTGGGTGGAGGGGCTTGGGAGCTAACATGTGCTAGAACAAACTGGCACGTTTGCAGTACATGCATCTGCTGATCAGGAGATAGCTTGTCCATGCGCACGAGTACTGACTGGAAGAAGGTGTGGTTTGGAGATTTACTTGCATCTGAATGCATCCTATCCAGGCGTGTGTGCAACTCAAGAATACTGTTGCTGAGCAAATTAAATCTTGCAGTCATTTGCTCAGACAACAGTTTTAGACAGTTCTGGAAGGCTACATTCAGATGCGAGAACTCGGGCGCATAGCTTTTTTCCTGTCCCCTCTGGCACTGCCGCCCAGAACCCACAGGTGTTCTAGAGATGGCAGCAGTGTCAGAGGGGTGGGGTAAAGGAAAAGCTATATCCTCACCAGCAGTTTCATGTAATGCAGTCAGCCACGATGCTCCAGCACAGGTGGATGGGACCGAGTGATCAAATGTGAGGGAAGGCTGGGAAGGTGCAGATGGGCCGGGACTGTCAAAGTGTCCGTCGGTGGCGGACTCCTGAGGGATCGCAAGTGCTCCCGAGTGCTGCAGACGGTGCTGTGGAAAAAAGAAGAAAATACATAATTAACCTCTTTACCCTCAAGGGTGGTTTGCACGTCAATGACCGGGCCAATTTTTACAATTCTGACCACTGTCCCTTTATGAGGTTGTAACTCTGGAACGCTTCAACGGATCCTGAGGATTTTGACATAGTTTTCTCGTGACATATTGTACTTCATGACAGTGGTAACATTTCTTTGATATTACCTGCATTTATTTGTGAAAAAAACAGAAATTTGGCAAAAATTTGGAAAATTTCGCAATTTTCCAACTTTGAATTTTTATGCAATTAAATCACAGAGATATGTCACACAAAATACTTAATAAGTAACATTCCCCACATGTCTACTTTACATTAGCACAATTTTGGAACAAAAATTTTTTGCTTAGGGAGTTATAAGGGTTAAAAGTTGACCAGCAATTTCTCATTTTTACAACACCATTTTTTTTTAGGGACCACATTTCATTTGAAGTCATTTTGAGGGGTCTATATGATAGAAAATACCCAAGTGTGACACCATTCTAAAAACTACACCCCTCAAGGTGCTCAAAACCACATTCAAGAAGTTTATTAACCCTTCAGGTGTTTCACAGGAATTTTTGGAATGTTTAAATAAAAATGAACATTTAACTTTTTTTCACAAAAAAATTTATTCAGCTCCAATTTGTTTTATTTTACCAAGGGTAACAGGAGAAAATGGACGCAAAGTTGTTGTACAATTTCTCCTGAGTACGCCGATACCCCATAAACCACTGGGGTGGGCGCATGACAGAGCTCGGATGTGAAGGAGGGCAATTTGACTTTTCAATGCAAAATTGACAGGAATTGAGATGGGACGCCATGTTGCGTTTGGAGAGCCCCTGATGTGCCTAAACAGTGGAAACCTCCACAAGTGACACCATTTTTGAAATTAGACCCCCTAAGTAACTTATCTAGAGGTGTGGTAAGCACTTTGACCCACCAAGTGCTTCACAGAAGTTTATAATGCAGAACCGTAAAAATAAAAAATCATATTTTTTCACAAAAATCATCTTTTTGCCCCCAATTTTTTATTTTCCCAAGGGTAAGAGAAGAAATTGGACCCCAAAAGTTGTTGTGCAATTTGTCCTGAGTACACTGATACCCCATATGTGGCAGTAAACCACTGTTTGGGCACATGGGAGAGCTCGGAAGGGAAGGAGCGCCGTTTGACTTTTCAATGCAAAATTGACAGGAATTGAGACGGGACGCCATGTTGCGTTTGGAGAGCCACTGATGTGCCTAAACATTGAAACCCCCCCCAGGTGACATCATTTTGGAAAGTAGACCCTCTAAGGAACTTATCTGGATGTGTGGTGAGCACTTTGACCCACCAAGGGCTTCACAGAAGTTTATAATGCAGAGCCGTAAAAATAAAACAAACATTTTTTCCCACAAAAATTATTTTTTAGCCCCCAGTTTTGTATTTTCCCGAGGGTAACAGAAGAAATTGGACCCCACAAGTTGTTGTCCAATTTGTCCTGAGTACGCTGATACCCCATACGTGGGGGGAACCAGCGTTTGGGTGCATGGAAGGGCTCGGAAGGGAAGGAGCGCCATTTGGAATGCAGACTTAGATGGAATGGTCTGCAGGCGTAACATTGCGTTTGCAGAGCCCATAATGTACCTAAACTGTAGAAACCCCCCACAAGTGACATCATTTTGGAAAGTAGACTCCCTAAGGAACTTATCTGGATGTGTGGTGAGCACTTTGACCCACCAAGGGCTTCACAGAAGTTTATAATGCAGAGCCATAAAATAATACAAAACTTTTTTCCCACAAAAATAATTTTTGTAGCCCCCAGTTTTGTATTTTCCCGAGGGTAACAAGTGAAATTGGACCCAAAAAGTTGTTGTCCAATTTGTTCTGAGTACGCTGATACCCCATATGTGGGGGGGAACCACCGTTTGAGCGCATGGCAGAGCTCGGAAGGGAAGGAGCATCATTTGGAATACAGACTTATGTAGATGGATTGGTCTGCAGGCGTCACATTGCGTTTGCAGAGCCCCTAATGTACCTAAACAGTAGAAACCCCCCACAAGTGACCCCATATTGGAAACTAGACCGCCCAAGGAACTTATCTAGATGTGTTGTGAGAACTTTGAACCCCCAAGTGTTTCACTACAGTTTATAACACAGAGCCGAGAAAATAAAAAATATTTTTTTTCCCACAAAAATTATTTTTTAGCCCCCAGTTTTGTATTTTCCCAAGGGTAACAGGAGAAATTGGACCCCAAAAGTTGTTGTCCAATTTGTCATGAGTACGCTGATACCGCATATGTTGGGGTAAACCCCTGTTTGGGCACACGGGAGAGCTCGGAAGGGAAGGAGCCCTGTTTTACTTTTTCAACGCAGAATTGGCTGGAATTGAGATCAGACGCCATGTCGCGTTTGGAGAGCCCCTGATGTGCCTAAACAGTGGAAACCCCCCAATTATAACTGAAACCCTAATCCAAACACACCCCTAACCCTAATCCCAACGGTAACCCTAACCACACCTCTAACCCAGACACACCCCTAACCCTAATCCCAACCCTATTCCCAACCGTAAATGTAACCCAAACCTTAACCCTAACTTTAGCCCCAACCCTAACCCTAACTTTAGCCCCAACCCTAACTGTAGCCTTAACCCTAGCCATAACCCTAGCCCTAACCGTAACCCTAGCCCTAACCCTAGCCCTAACCCTAACCCTAGCCCTAACCCTAGCCCTAACCCTAGTCCTAACCCTAGCCCTAACCCTAGCCCTAACCCTAGCCCTTGCCTGTTTTTTGCCTTTTTTTTTTTACGGTGTTCACTGAAAGGGTTAACTAGTGATATAGTTTATAGGTGGGGTCCTTACGGACGCGGCGATACTAAATGTGTGTACTTTTATTGTTTTTTTTTAATTTAGATAAAGAAATGTATTTATGGGAATAATATATATATATATATTTCATTATTTAGGAATTTTTATTTTTATTTTTTTACACATTTGGAAATTTTTTTTTTACTTTTTTACTTTGTCCCGGGGGGGACATCACAGATCGGTGATCCGACAGTTTGCACAGCACTCTGTCAGATCACCGATCTGACTTACAGTGTTGCAGGCTTACCAAGAGCCTGCTCTGAGCAGGCACTTGGTAAGGCACCTCCCTCCCTGCAGGACCCGGATGCCGCAGCCATCTTGGATCCGGGCCTGGAGCAGGGAGGGAGGTAGGGAGGGCTCAGGGAAGCCCGCAGGGAGCCCCCTCCCTGCGCGATGCTTCCCTATACCACCGGCACACCGCGATCATGTTTGATCGTGGTGTGCCGGGGGTTAATGTGCCGGGAGCGGTCTGTGACTGCTGCTGGCACATTGTGCCGGATGTCAGCTGCGATAGGCAGCTGACACCCGGCCGCGATCGGCTGCGCTTTCCCCGTGAGCGCGGCCGATCGCTATGACGTACTATCCCATCGAGGGTCAGATAGGCCCAGGGCACCTCGACGGGATAGTACGTCTAAGGTCAGAGAGGGGTTAATATATTGATATTGCTTGGCCCTTGCTGAAACCCCCAAAAAGTGTTAGACATGTAAACATTTTTTATTAATTGGGGTGGGTAATATTTACCTTCTGCTCACCATCGTCAACCGGAGAAACAGCAGGGTTCAAGCATATTTGTATTTGCTCCTGCATCCTCCCGATGCACTCGGGGCCTGCATTTCCTTGATAAACTCCTTCTTGAAGTGATCCCTGATTGCTTGCCACCGCTTGACAACCCTCTCGCCTGAAAAGTGAAAGCACAAATTGGTTAGTATACAACACTTTACATCCAGCAACATAACTGAACTGTGTATACTTACGTGCTTGATTCTGGGCCCGAACATCAAAGTAATCTCATGTACAGCACCATGGAATTAATGGTGCTATATAAATAAATAATAATAATAATTTGTCCAACAGTTCGTGGCATACTTGCTCCTAGAGTTGACAGGTCACAACAGGATCTGCATGGCGGCAGTCCCCCATGTTCCACACTCCTCACTGTCCGATTCAGGATCACGCTGTGAAGCCTGTTAAAAAAGAAAAAGACAAAGACATTAGACTCAAAACAACATAAAGTTGAAAAAGAAAAAGGTACTTACTCGATGGCGACTGCCCTGACGCTCACGCCGACGACCCTGGGAGGCACTTTGAGGACCTCTGGATTGAGCCCCAGAATCAGGAGACTATAAAAAAAGAAAAAACATTATGTGCTTGGATGTAGGCTTATGTGTTGTGTGTACGGTGATGTCTGTAATTATCCATTTTTAAGTGTAGTGTGTACTGTGATGTCTAACATAGCACAACAGCTGGCGCACTCCTAAATGCGTGTGCATGCAACATGGGTGGGGGTGCAGAACCAGTGGCTGGAATGTACACACTAAGCAAAAAGAAAAGAAGCCACTACACAAATGTTCGCACACCACCTGATACGTATCAAAAAGGAACAACTTTAATGGGTAACACAACAATAAAAACATTTAAAAACAATACAACAAAACTCCCCCCGTCAGGTCCAAAAAGCTCATAACTATATGTATATATATGCTGCATAAGACATATGAATGTAAAGCTGGCTGTGTTCACAATAAGGTACCATGTAATATCACATAAAACAATACCATAAGAAACCGGGCATCCAGAGGGTCTGGACCCCAATGCCCCACAAGGAAAACTCAGAGGGGGGGGGGAGAAGGACGGTGCGCCCAGCCCCCTCAAATGGGACCCCCTAGAGGGTCCTCCCTCGTGTCGGTCCTGCTCCACTCACGGCTGTGTGTTCTTACTGGAGGTGATTATATGGCTAGTGTGGTACCATTCACGGAAGCCTAGGGGTCTTTTTGTAGCGTGTGCCCAGGTATTGTTGTCCCTGTTTACATCTCACAGGGTGGCACGGCATTATTATATGTCTCAAGCTTCTGTACATCAAACGCTATAGTCGTTTAGACTCTCTAGGGGGTCCCATTTGAGGGGGCTGGGCGCACCGTCCTCCTTCTCCCCTCCCCCCTCTGAGTTTTCCTTGTGGGGCATTGGGGCCCAGACCCTCTGGATGCCCGGTTTCTTATGGTATTGTTTTATGTGATATTACATGGTACCTTATTGTGAACACAGCCGGCATAACATTCATATGTCTTATGCAGCATACAGTGGGGCAAAAAAGTATTTAGTCAGTCAGCAATAGTGCAAGTTCCACCACTTAAAAAGATGAGAGGCTTCTGTAATTTACATCATAGGTAGACCTCAACTATGGGAGACAAACTGAGAAAAAAAATCGAGAAAATCACATTGTCTGTTTTTTTAACAATTTATTTGCATATTATGGTGGAAAATAAGTATTTGGTCAGAAACAAACAATCAAGATTTCTGGCTCTCACAGACCTGTAACTTCTTCTTTAAGAGTCTCCTCTTTCCTCCACTCATTACCTGTAGTAGTGGCACCTGTTTAAACTTGTTATCAGTATAAAAAGACACCTGTGCACACCCTCAAACAGTCTGACTCCAAACTCCACTATGGTGAAGACCAAAGAGCTGTCAAAGGACACCAGAAACAAAATTGTAGCCCTGTACCAGGCTGGGAAGACTGAATCTGCAATAGCCAACCAGCTTGGAGTGAAGAAATCAACAGTGGGAGCAATAATTAGAAAATGGAAGACATACAAGACCACTGATAATCTCCCTCGGTCTGGGGCTCCACGCAAAATCCCACCCCGTGGGGTCAGAATGATCACAAGAACGGTGAGCAAAAATCCCAGAACCACGCGGGGGGACCTAGTGAATGAACTGCAGAGAGCTGGGACCAATGTAACAAGGCCTACCATAAGTAACACACTACGCCACCATGGACTCAGATCCTGCAGTGCCAGACGTGTCCCACTGCTTAAGCCAGTACATGTCCGGGCCCGTCTGAGGTTTGCTATAGAGCTTTTGGATGATCCAGAGGAGTTTTGGGAGAATGTCCTATGGTCTGATGAAACCAAACTGGAACTGTTTGGTGGAAACACAACTTGTCGTGTTTGGAGGAAAAAGAATACTGAGTTGCATCCATCAAACACCATACCTACTGTAAAGCATGGTGGTGGAAACATCATGCTTTGGGGCTGTTTCTCTGCAAAGGGGCCAGGACGACTGATCCGGGTACATGAAAGAATGAATGGGGCCATGTATCGTGAGATTTTGAGTGCAAACCTCCTTCCATCAGCAAGGGCATTGAAGATGAAACGTGGCTGGGTCTTTCAACATGACAATGATCCAAAGCACACCGCCAGGGCAACGAAGGAGTGGTTTCGTAAGAAGCATTTCAAGGTCCTGGAGTGGCCTAGCCAGTCTCCAGATCTCAACCCTATAGAAAACCTTTGGAGGGAGTTGAAAGTCCGTGTTGCCAAGCGAAAAGCCAAAAACATCACTGCTCTAGAGGAGATCTGCCTGGAGGAATGGGCCAACATACCAACAACAGTGTGTGGCAACCTTGTGAAGACTTACAGAAAACGTTTGACCTCTGTCATTGCCAACAAAGGATATATTACAAAGTATTGAGATGAAATTTTGTTTCTGACCAAATACTTATTTTCCACCATAATATGCAAATAAATTGTTAAAAAAACAGACAATGTGATTTTCTGGATTTTTTTTTCTCAGTTTGTCTCCCATAGTTGAGGTCTACCTATGATGTAAATTACAGACGCCTCTCATCTTTTTAAGTGGTGGAACTTGCACTATTGCTGACTGACTAAATACTTTTTTGCCCCACTGTATATATACATATAGTTATGAGCTTTTTGGACCTGACGGGGGGAGTTTTGTTGTATTGTTTTTAAATGTTTTTATTGTTGTGTTACCCATTAAAGTTGTTCCTTTTTGATACGTATCAGGTGGTGTGCGAACATTTGTGTAGTGGCTTCTTTTCTTTTTGCTTAGTGTGTACTGTGATGTCTGTAATGATAAGGTTCTGCGATGCATGTAAGAAACGTACCAATTGCGAGCCTGCTCCGGGTATCTCTCCACCCTGTTCGTCTACTTCTGGAAGCACCCCATCTACTGCAGCTTCCTGTTATAAAAAAATATTTATTAATAATATCTATACTGTATATTATATATTATGTAAACATCACCCAAAAAAAAGCAAAACATTTATTTACCTCAAAGCGCTGTTGACGTGGGGGAGGGCTCACAGGAGAAGATATGGCTACGACTGGCTGCTGGCACACTGTGGCTGGCAGGCTGATAGCTGGCTGCTTGCACACTGTGGCTGGCTGCTGGCTTGCTGCTGGCACACTGTGGCTGGCTGGCTGCTGGCTGTCTGCTGTCTGGCTGCTGGCTGGTGGCAGGTTCAGCTCTGGTGGCAGGTTCAGCACTGATGGCATGTTTATCTCTGGTGGCAGGTTTAGCTCTGGTGGCAGGTTCAGCTCTGGTGGCAGGTCTTTTGTCTTGGTGGCTGACTGGTAAATGGATGAGAGAAGGCCTCACTGACAGTGTTTATATCTGTTTCCTGGGGCTGGCCAATTGTATCTGAGCATGCTCAGTTAAAAATAATGGATCTTGCGCCGAATCCGCCATTTTTCCGGATCCGGCGTCTTCCGGCGCCCATAGGCTTCCATTCTAGCAAAAAACCAAAAGCGCCGGATCCAGCACTGTGTTTTTTGCCGCAGACAAAAAACATTACTGTCTGTTTTTTCCAGATGCCGGAAAAACAGTTTTCGCCGGAAAACCAGACACAACGTGAGGCCATCCGGCGCAATCCGGCACTAATACAAGTCTATGAGAAAAAAACTGATCCGGCGGCGGCTTTCACCAGTTCTGTTTTAAAAATTTGCTGAATTGAGCCTGACAACAAAAAATGATGTGTGAAAGTAGCCTTACCGCTATGGATCTAACAAATGGAAGAACCTATCTTAAGCTTCAAATAAATACCACCAATGGTTGTGATGAGTTTTCCTTTTTGCACACAGTCTATGATTTTTGTTTCTGATGTCCTATAAGCTGAGCAGAGTGATGTGATGAACATTTTGCCACAGTTATGTCACACTTCACGATAACTAAACTCATCCAACGAATGACTCTTACGTGGAGACCATACTCTCCTGGCTCATGTTGCGAATTGGCATTCCAGACTGCATAAAATCTGTAATTTGTGATTGTCCATAATTATTAAAGTTTCTTTCTTGGCGACCGAGCACTTGCTTCCACCATACTGTATATATAAAAGTCCTTTGGTCTCCCTTGATAAGTTTTATGATAAATGTAACTCTCTTTCCTGTAGAAACAAGGTCATAACATTGAAATGAAACATGGCTTCTTTGCTCTGCGCATCTCCATCAACATAATCATGCTGCTGGTAACTGCAGCTCCAGCCACGGTGTTGTTTTATGTCCGAGCCCTGGGATATTGCTCATTTGTAAGTACCTAATTAGCACAGGAGTGAAATCTGAACAAACAGCACGGTATCTCCTTTGAAAGGGGACGCACCTTGCAAAGAGCGATCAAAAACACGTTTGAGTGCTGTCGTACGCCAAGGTGACATAAATAAGACAGCCATTGTACCTTGTTAATCAGGTCTTGCTAATCTAAACAATGTACTTTTCTGGGCTTCTAATGAGGCAATTTGCTTGTGCATTGAAGAGGCCAAGAATGAAATAGTAAACCTTTGATGCGGCTGTTTGCAAGAGGCATCTTAGAATGCAGGTGTTCGGCTCTACAAATAAAGAGTCTTTCATCCCATTGTAAGGGCGGAAACGTGGATCTTTCCCACCTATAAGACTTCACATAGAGAGGGCTTATTGCATCCACTTGTATGGATCAAATCAGTAATCCCTCAGCTTCAATGACACGGATTCATCATCATACATATTCATTTAAAGGGTATTGTGTCACAAATTAATGCTAGTTAAAAGAACAACATGGAAATCTTAACCTCTTATCTTAAACGGCCTGACACAAGAATGTTGTTGCCATCATGCCACCCTTGAGACAAAGGCTATACACTTACTTGTATTAGAAGGTTTTCCTACAACAGAATGCACCTATTCATTTCAGATTATGCCAATTATTCATAACCGTGAGTGATAACACTAGCGTAGCATCTAATTGTTTAGGAGTATATTTAGTCTACAAAGCTTTCTCCGTTTTCATAATATAACATTTCCATAACTTCTATTATAGTTAGTAATTGCCCCTAAATTATACTCTAATATTACATTCTGCTGTGTCTAAGTTATATCCATTTTAGAAAACGCAGGGTGACAAACAAATTTATATTACAGTTTCAATAGTAAGTTAATGTTTGCTTCAGCTTTTCTGTAACATCCATATCTGGACTCACTCCTACTACTGTCACTAGGCAGTGCTGCACTTTCATTACAGACAACTCTAGGCAACACAAGTGCAGTTCTGTTAAAGGGGTTGTCCGGTCTTAACCTACAAGTCTGCTCTATGTGACTGCAGACTTGTGAATCCTCACATTGCATGCACTATGTGCTGTGAGGATTCTCCAGTATCGGCGACAGGAGCAAGCGGTCATGTGACCGCAAGTATGCACTATTTTCCCCTAACTATGCTCCTCACATCTATTTTAGTCCCTGACTTGACCTTCTGGATGTGACTTGGTTTAACATACCTTCCCTCTGCCTGCTCACTCCACCATCCAGAAGTCACTCCGTCGATGTAATCCAGGGCCCAGTGTAAGTTCAGATACCTGTACAGGGATTAAATGGTGAATTCCTAGTTTTCATAAGACCATAAGACGCACCTAGGTTTTAGAGGAGGAAATTAGGGAAAAAATTGAAGCAAAAAATATGGTCAATTCTGTACTTAATATCCCCTAACCTGGTAAATATGGTCTCCTCATCTCCATCCTAATACACATGGCCCCCTCATCCCTACCCTGCTATGCATGGCTTCCTCATCCCTATCCTGGTATCTATGGCCTGCTCATCCCCTTCCTGATACACATGGCCCCCTCATCCCTACCCTGTTATACAGGGCCCTCTCATCCCTATCCTGGTATGTATGGATCCCTCATCTCTATCCTGGTGTGCATGGCCCCGGCAGGAAGGCTCCAGCTGACACTGTGCACGCTACTAAAGAGCAATGAATACTCACTGCTCTGTGCACTCACAGTCCCGGCGTGCAGAGGAGTGAGTATTCCGACAGCTGCCCTTCAGCTTGCAAGTAGTGCATGATGTCCCTGCTATGCACTGCTCAAAAGCAGAAAGCAGCTGCTGGCATTGGAACAAGATGCTGTGAGGGAGCACCGGGAAGGTAAGTGTAATTTTTTTTTTTATGTTTTCGATAGAGCCATACATACCAGGATAGGGGTGGGGGCCAATCATACCAGGATAAGGATGGGGCCATGCATGCTTGGATGGGAATGGGGGCCAATCATACCAGGATGCTAAAGAGAAATGAACATTCATTACCCTTCTGCCTCTGTGACCCGCTGCTCCGCCGATGCCGCTCCCCCAAATCCTCACCACAGCCAGAGCCAGTACATCCCCTTCATTTTCCTCCACATTTTTTGCAGGAAAAAAGTGCATCTTATAGTCCGAAAAATTTGGTAAAATGAATATTTACCTTTAAACATCACTGTGCCATCTGTCTATTTTAGATTACACTAACTTTTTAGTTGGTTTACACCTCCTTAACTACAATTAACAAGTTAATCTACTTTTTATTAACTTTGGTATCATACTTTTGGGTAAACTTTATGATATTACAATGTATAAAAGAACATTGTAACCATGCACTCAATGAATGCTAATTCTCACCAAACAAGTTGTATTCCTGTGAATACCGTACTTGAGTAGTCTGGGATAAAGCATCTGAACACTAGGCAATTCCTTCACTCATTCGCTTTGCACCCAGTGCACACAGAGTGCATAGATGAACCCTGATGTACACCTTGTTTCCCTGCTCATGCTGTTCATTAATGATAGCAAAAAGAGGCCCCCTTTATAATGTCACAAGCTTTAAGGAAGTATTCCAATTTGGAACATATATGGAGTATATGTTCAATTAATGTGAGTTCCACAGGTGGAATATTTCTTGAGAAACTAACCCTGTCACATGCCGTAGTGGAATCAAATGCTGGCCACACACCGGAGACCTCTTATATGATGTATGGAATGGAAAGATGGACATATCTGTGCAACGCTCCAGGGTCCTGGTCGTTGCAGTAATGTCATTTTCCTCTAGGGGGGAGTGATGTTACGTTTGGAGGCAATAAAGGAGATCTCTTTACCAGGTAGCACAAACATACAACACATTTCCTACTCCAGTCCACCAGGGGGAGCTAAGCTCTCACTTATTAGGGCACTCTTCACACTTAGGTAAAACTGGTAGCCTGGAGAGGAACTTAGGCAGTTGCTGGTTGAGCTTTGCTCAGGGAGTTGGTCCCTGACAGGGGTGGGATCCTGTCAGGGGCCTAGACAGAAGGTCACGGAGCTGCGCCTGCCCCACGTGCGGCAGTTCCTAAGAACGGACACGAACAGAGAACTGTATTGTAGAGAGTGAGAAGAAATCATAGCAAAGGAGTGGATACCAGAAGGAGTTCTGCCCTGCACAGGCTGCCTCCTTCTGAGGAGCAGGATCCCGGTAGCCGGAACACTGAGGGAGCAACAGTGATTTATGCCTTGCTCCAGAGACCGGCAGGACAGCTATTTGCAAGTTACTGATCCGCCCCATACCCAGGAGGCAACGTGGCACCCATGAGAGGCCGGGGCATGATAGAGTCCCTGTAAAAAGCCTCAAGCCACTGGTCATATGGGTTTGTCCTATCCATCTGGGGGACAGAGAGAGATAACATCTACAACATCTGTGAGGACCTTATGAGAGGCTTAGCAATAAGGTACTACAACCCCAAGGTGCTAGAGGAAGGCTACTAATTTCCACCTGGATAAGGGGACTCTGGACTTGCCTCCAAACCGGCTGGACTCTGCCTGCCCTGTGGTCTGGTACCCAAGAATGTGGATGCTGAAGCCTTCAGTAAAAGGTAAAGAGACAGCAACCTTATGTCCTTGTTCTTCACTGCGCCTCATACCAACCACCATCTACCCACTGGGAAGCCCTGGGGACATACTTCACCTGTGGGAAGGTATACCATCTAGCTGCCATAACATCACCCCAGCGGTCCCCTTAAAGCAGTGTCGGTCACCCTGACCGAATACCACAAGTGGCGTCACGAACATTTCCCCTTTAAAGACCTTTCCCTCCTTTTTACAATGGACATCCTGAGGGCCACGGACCGGGTCAGCAACGTGACATCCCCTTTGAGTACCGAAGGACCCGGTACCGAGTACCCCACTGCCCACGGGGGCGCTCCATCTGCGCAACTCTCTTCATTTCTATGGAACTCTGAAAATTCCAAGGTAAGCGCACTCATTCAATTTCAAAGCTACCATAGATATGAAAAAGGATAGATGGCCAGCTCTTCATGTCTGATAAATGGACATATGACAGAGCTCCAGTGGTTGGACCTGCATCTATAAGATATTTATGGTATTTCCTGCTTATTTATATGCCATAAACATCCCAAATGGGACAGCTCAGTTATAAGGGAAATTAATAAACTTTGAATTAGATTTGTGTTTATGAGACAACCCTTTTTAAAAACATTTTTTAACTCATCACTAGGGATGAGTGGACCCGTGGAAGTTCAGGTGCGTCCAGTCCAAACAAACGTTAGTCAAAAAGAACCTGAAGCACATTCGAAATTGAAACTGAACCTGAACCCCATAAAAATGAATGGAGACCCAAACGTTTGAGCAAGAAAATCTCTCTCTCTCTCCTCCCCGAACTCAGGAACTGTAAAATGGACTTCCAGGAAAAGTTTGGAGTTTGGAGTTCAGCAGCGGACATTAGGAACTTTACAGTTCGAGTTCGCTCATCTCTACTCATCAGGAGTCCAGAAGACAAATTTATAAAATTATACTCAATCACCTTGTATAATAAAAACACAGGGAAAAATAAACAACACTTATTTTTTTCAAACTCAATATTGTCTTCCTATAAGTTCACAGCTCATGGAAGAACACATTTCATTGAATTAGAAACAGAGGAGAACATGAATTTAATTCCTTTAAATGTGATAACACTGGCTGCAGGATCTTAAGGGTTCTTCTAAAGACTTAAAGTACTTTATATAGGAGAGCTGTGACAGAAAATGTTCTTCAGGGTTAGTTCATTTAACACTTATAAAATAAGCGAAGGATTTTCAATTTGTATTTTGTACCACTTCAAACTCTCTGGAAAAACCTTGGACAGAGACAGATTTGTCCTTGACATTTACATAACTAAAGTATATGTATTCACTTTCAGCCCCTCAAGAAAACAGATCTTAATTATGGACAACAAAGCAGAAATAAAAATGAGCAATATTATGAATGTCAACATTTTCAGTTCAGAAGTTGATTATGTACTGCAATTTTATTTTTCATGAACCCCAAATTCCCAAAAAATGAAACAGGACACACTTCAATTTTAGAAATGATGAAAAATCAACTTCTGAAGTTAGGACATCTGCACATTTCAGTAGGAGCATCAAAGACCTAGGTTATAATTCAATTTTCGCCTGATTTTCTTTGCGTCTATTTATTTTTTTTTTTTAAATGTTGCCTGTTTTTCATTTGTGTCTAATTCTTCTTTTAATTTCCACCATTTTTTGTGTTTACCATTGTAGGCAGAGTTTGGGGTTTCAGATATTTTCATTTGATTCTTCAATTGCAACTTTTTAAACAGTTGGCACAAATGCTCTCACCCCCAACCCCCACCCAGAGTGAATTAATATATAGCCAAAAAATGTCAGTAAAGTAATGAGTTCATGACGAGTGGCAATGTTTGCTAGACCACAAATCTTACCCAGCAGGGATGGAGTAGGATTTGTGGTGAGGCACACACAGAGGTGCACACCACTCATCCAACGCTGAGGAATCTGGTCTGCTTATAAATAAGAACTTTTAGCAATAAAAGACAAGATAACCTAATTGCACAAACTTCTTGGCATTTAATTTACGTGATTTGGATTTTGTTTTATTTATAAAAGTTCTCGGAAGTGTCTCTAAGATTATTTCTTGAAAACCTTGATTAAGAATACAACTTATAAAATCTATTTAAAAGCATTTTTTATTGTACTTGAAAGCTTTACGGTGGATTTTCTGCTTTAGATTGGTAACATTTCACAGAATCTGACCAATATTTTTACTATTCTGTCATTGGTCATTTAAGGAGCGTACGGTATATCCTGCCATATCTGTAACTACTGGGACCATTCCTTCTATTGCAAATAGCACCATTTATGCATTGCTGTGCATGTGTTCTTATACCGAAGCTGATTAAAGGCAGCAATTATACCTGATGAAACACATTTGCATCAGTAGGAATTGATTGTTTCAGTGTCATACAGACGATGGTTGATTCATACCGCATCTGCACCAGGAAAATCTCCCAATGCTTACTGCGCTGTGCCTGTAATTGTATTGAAAAATACAGTAGACTGTTCTATTCAATGCAACTGTGCAAAAAGAAACAAAAGAATAAAGGAATAAAGAAAGTAATACCATTTTACATCATCACATCAAATGTAATCACAAAATAGGGAGTAAATTTAGACTTTCTCGTAATTTTGTGATTATTGTACATGTACGAGCATCTTAGAGGGGTTGACTGCTTTCAACAATCCCATGGTAAAAACTTCTTCTGACAATAAACTAATTTCACAGCATAAAAGAGAAAGCTGTACTCCTTAGGGAAATCTGTTCAATTTTCCATCAGTGCCTCCACAGGGCAAAATAAGCATTACACCGCCCAGATTTAAATCAATGGCTTCCTGTCTAATGTAGACCAGGACAGGTCCACCAGAAAGACATTTTTTGTAACCGCTCTGCATTCTGCTTATCAGACAAGGAACCTGAACAAAGTTTTGAAATAGGGCATATGAAAATTGTCTGGGCAACCACTTTAAAGAGAACCTGTCAGCAAGAAAATGCAGTCCAATATGTAGGCAACATGCTAAAGAACAGGAAAAGCTGAGCAGACATATTTAAAGCTCTTATCTATTTTGGATTTTTGGTCCAGAGGGCGGTCCTATTAGTGACTGACAGCTTTCTTTGTATAAGAGTGCATACATAGATAGCTGTCAGTCACTGATAATACCGCCTACTGCAGCGAAAATCTCAGAAAGAGCAGAGGATTAAATGATTAAAACACAAGTTATACTGAATCTTTTCTAGCTAAATTGTATATCAGTCTACTGAGCTCACCCTGCTGTAAACCATGGTGCATGCAGTTTGGACTTCATTTTTATGGAGACAGGATCCCTTTAAGTATTTAATTCCATTAGTATTAGAATGTGTGAGTGTGGACCTTTATAGTTGAGCATTGATTAGACTATTTAATACAAATATTCCCTAAACAGCTATACAGGTACCATATATATATATATATATATATAGATAGATATAGATATATATATACAGTGGGGCAAAAAAGTATTTAGTCAGTCAGCAATAGTGCAAGTTCCACCACTTAAAAAGATGAGAGGCGTCTGTAATTTACATCATAGGTAGACCTCAACTATGGGAGACAAACTGAGAAAAAAAATCCAGAAAATCACATTGTCTGTTTTTTTAACAATTTATTTGCATATTATGGTGGAAAATAAGTATTTGGTCAGAAACAAAATTTCATCTCAATACTTTGTAATATATCCTTTGTTGGCAATGACAGAGGTCAAACGTTTTCTGTAAGTCTTCACAAGGTTGCCACACACTGTTGTTGGTATGTTGGCCCATTCCTCCAGGCAGATCTCCTCTAGAGCAGTGATGTTTTTGGCTTTTCGCTTGGCAACACGGACTTTCAACTCCCTCCAAAGGTTTTCTATAGGGTTGAGATCTGGAGACTGGCTAGGCCACTCCAGGACCTTGAAATGCTTCTTACGAAACCACTCCTTCGTTGCCCTGGCGGTGTGCTTTGGATCATTGTCATGTTGAAAGACCCAGCCACGTTTCATCTTCAATGCCCTTGCTGATGGAAGGAGGTTTGCACTCAAAATCTCACGATACATGGCCCCATTCATTCTTTCATGTACCCGGATCAGTCGTCCTGGCCCCTTTGCAGAGAAACAGCCCCAAAGCATGATGTTTCCACCACCATGCTTTACAGTAGGTATGGTGTTTGATGGATGCAACTCAGTATTCTTTTTCCTCCAAACACGACAAGTTGTGTTTCCACCAAACAGTTCCAGTTTGGTTTCATCAGACCATAGGACATTCTCCCAAAACTCCTCTGGATCATCCAAAAGCTCTATAGCAAACCTCAGACGGGCCCGGACATGTACTGGCTTAAGCAGTGGGACACGTCTGGCACTGCAGGATCTGAGTCCATGGTGGCGTAGTGTGTTACTTATGGTAGGCCTTGTTACATTGGTCCCAGCTCTCTGCAGTTCATTCACTAGGTCCCCCCGCGTGGTTCTGGGATTTTTGCTCACCGTTCTTGTGATCATTCTGACCCCACGGGGTGGGATTTTGCGTGGAGCCCCAGACCGAGGGAGATTATCAGTGGTCTTGTATGTCTTCCATTTTCTAATTATTGCTCCCACTGTTGATTTCTTCACTCCAAGCTGGTTGGCTATTGCAGATTCAGTCTTCCCAGCCTGGTACAGGGCTACAATTTTGTTTCTGGTGTCCTTTGACAGCTCTTTGGTCTTCACCATAGTGGAGTTTGGAGTCAGACTGTTTGAGGGTGTGCACAGGTGTCTTTTTATACTGATAACAAGTTTAAACAGGTGCCACTACTACAGGTAATGAGTGGAGGAAAGAGGAGACTCTTAAAGAAGAAGTTACAGGTCTGTGAGAGCCAGAAATCTTGATTGTTTGTTTCTGACCAAATACTTATTTTCCACCATAATATGCAAATAAATTGTTAAAAAAACAGACAATGTGATTTTCTCGATTTTTTTTTCTCAGTTTGTCTCCCATAGTTGAGGTCTACCTATGATGTAAATTACAGACGCCTCTCATCTTTTTAAGTGGTGGAACTTGCACTATTGCTGACTGACTAAATACTTTTTTGCCCCACTGTATATATACAGGATACATGCAAATACTGCAGAAAATATTCACAGCATAATTATTTAGTTCACATCACGTTTTTGTCACACCTGACAACACATCGTTGCTTCCATCTGGAGCACTGAGAAAGGGATTTAACAGGATCAACCATCGGAGCCAAAAATGGAGTTACTTTGGGCTGTATTTGACCTGGTTTTCAGCAGTGATCACCTTTTTTGCAGTGGCCACAAAAGTGTGGTCAACTGCTGCAGAAAAGAAGGATTGTCAGAGCACAAAGAGACTCTATGCTTTATTTAAGTTCATGGCCCCTTCCGCTTATTTGTTTGATTCTTATTTTTCGGGGCTCCAGACAGAAACCCTGGCAGGGCCACTGACGTGAGGCTAAAGCATAATGTGAGCATAGCCCTAATAAGCAGTTTTTACATGCAATGGGCGTTAAAGGAATTGTAGAGAAGTAGTGAAAAACCAGTCTACCCTTTTATTGTGGTTGTCCAGGGCTATCTCAAAAATCTGCAGTCACTCTGTTTGACTGCAGACTTGTGAATCATCACTCATGCGCAGCATGTGCTCTGATGATTCTCCAGTGTCAAGGCTAGACTGGGCTGTCATATGACCACATATATGCCATATGCATACTCCTGGTCACATTTCGACTAGAAGTACGTGACCTCACTCAATTCACTTGTATTGAGTGAGGCTGTGGACGTCTAGTCGGAATGTGGCCATAAGTATGCAAATTGCTCTTTCTTGCCACAGGCACCAGAAAATCCTCACAGTATGTGAAGATTCATAAGTCTACAGTCACATAGAGGGACTACAGACTTTCTTCATTAACCTGGACAACGCCTTTAATTTCTCAGCATACTGTCATACCCTAATTTATTTATTTTTTCACGCCATTGCGATAAAGTCTTATTCACACAAAGCGCATATTTCTATAGACATTATATACAAAGGAAAGAAGGAAACTTTGAAATGAGGTGCAGACCTCGCATCATATTAAACCAAAATACGGTACATCTTTAATTCCCAAGTTGACATGCTCTTATGTGACAGAAATGAAGGATTTTCTGTTCATCTCGAAACTGAGACTTTTACCAGAATAAGTTGATGATTCATAAAGTAGCCAATCGATGTATCCGTATCCTGATATATTTCATTTAGTGTATCTCTCTTCAAAAGGTGGTATTCTTCTCTTCATAGAATATATCTTGTTTGGTTGTTGGGTTAAATCAGAATATTTATGACTCATAGCAAGCAGACACCTGCAACAAAATCAGCATCTACTTATTGGATTTCACTTAATTTGCTGATTAAGTAAAATCCAAATTTCCAAGATACATTTCAGCAGGGTATGTGCACATAAATATATGTTCCCTCCTTTTGACAGATGGATAATTCTGGCAAGATTACAGACTGCTCGCTGTAGAATAAACTGTTGTATTTATTTTTACGTTATAATTTAACCCTTAAAAGTAATCACTGAAGCGTGCAAAATAAAGACTCAACATCACATATTAAAAGCAAGTCATAGACTAAAAATCCCATATTGAACCGTACATGTGCCAGAATGTAAAAGGTAAAACTAAATAAATTAGGAGGCACATTTATGTAATGGAATCACATATACTAGGTTGTTTTAAGAAAAGGTTAAAAAAATAAAAGGAAATTAATTAGTTTACAGTTAATATAATCATTAATATAGCATAATAACTATAACGTATGTAATTATTCTTAAATTAAAAAGGCTGATGCACGTTGTCGTATTACAGATCCATGTTTTAACCCCTTTACCCCCAAGGGTGGTTTGCACGTCAATGACCAGGCCAATTTTTACAATTCTGACCACTGTCCATTTATGAGGTTATAACTCTGGAACGCTACAACAGATCCTGGTGATTCTGACACTGTTTTCTCAAGACATATTGTACTTCATGATAGTGGTAAAATTTCTTTGATATTACCTGTGTTTATTTGTGAAAAAAACAGAAATTTGGTGAAAATCTTGAAAATTTTGCAATTTTCCAACTTTGAATTTTTATGCAATTAAATCACAGAAATATGTCACATAACATACATAATAAGTAACATTTCCCACATGTCTACTTTACATCAGCACAATTTTGGAACCAACTTTTTTTTTGTTAGGGAGTTATAAGGGTTAAAAGTTGACCAGCAATTTCTCATTTTTACAACACCATTTTTTTTAGGGACCACATATCATTTGAAGTCATTTTGAGGGGTCTATATGACAGAAAATAACCAAGTGTGACACCATTTTAAAAACTGCACCCCTCAAGGTGCTCAAAACCACATTCAATAAGTTTATTAACCCTTCAGGTGTTTCACATGAATTTTTGGAATGTTTAAATAAAAATGAACATTTAACTTTTTTTCACAAAAAAATTACTTCAGCTCCAATTTGTTTTATTTTACCAAGGGTAACAGGAGAAAATGGACCCCAAAAGTTGTACAATTTGTCCTGAGTACGCCGATACCATATATGTGGGGGTAAACTACTGTTTGGGCGCATGACAGAGCACGGAAGCGAAGGAGGGCAATTTGACTTTTCAATGCAAAATTGACAGGAACTGAGATGGGACGCCATGTTGCGTTTGGAGAGCCACTGATGTGCCTAAACATTGAAACACCCCACAAGTGACACCATTTTAGAAAGTAAACCCCCTAAGGAACTTATCTAAAGGTGTGGTGAGCACTTTGACCCACCAAGTGCTTCACAGAAGTTTATAATGCAGAACTGTAAAAATCAAAAATCAAATTTTTTCACAAAAATTATCTTTTCGCCCCCAATTTTTTACTTTCCCAAGGGTAAGAGAAGAAATTGGACCCCAAAAGTTGTTGTACAATTTGTCCTGAGTACGCTGATATTCCATATGTGGCGGTAAACCACTGTTTGGGCAATTGGGAGAGCTCGGAATGGAAGGAGCACCGTTTGACTTTTCAATACAAAATTGACAGGAATTGAGATGGGACGCCAAGTTGCGTTTGGAGAGCCACTGATGTGCCTAAACATTGAAAACCCCCACAAGTGACACCATTTTGGAAAGTAGACCTCCTAAGGAACTTATCTGGATGTGTGGTGAGCACTTTTACCCACCAAGGGCTTCATAGAAGTTTATAATGCAGAGCCGTAAAAATAAAACAAAAATTTATTCCCACAAAAATTATTTTTTAGCCCCCAGTTTTGTATTTTCCTGAGGGTAACTGGAGAAATTGGACCCCAAAAGTTGTTGTCCAATTTGTCCTGAGTACGCTGATACCCCATATGTGGGGGGGAACCACCGTTTGGGCGCATGGGAGGGCTCGGAAGGGAAGGAGCGCCATTTGGAATGCAGACTTAGATGGAATGGTCTGCAGGCGTCACATTGCATTTGCAGAGCCCCTAATTTACCTTAACAGTAGAAACCCCCCACAAGTGACACCATTTTGGAAAGTAGACCCCCTAAGGAACTCATCTAGATGTGTTGTGAGAGCTTTGAACCCCCAAGTGTTTCACTACAGTTTATAACGCCGAGCCGTGCAAATAAAAAATATTTTTTAGCCCCCAGTTTTGTATTTTTCCAAGGGTAACAGGAAAAATTGGACCCCAAAAGTTGTTGTCCAATTTGTCCTGAGTACGCTGATACCCCATATGTGGGGGGGAACCACCGTTTGGGCACACGGGAGAGCTCGGAAGGGAAGGAGCACTGTTTTACTTTTTCAACGCAGAATTGGCTGGAATTGAGATCGGACGCCATGTCGCCTTTGGAGAGCCCCTGATGTGCCTAAACAGTGGAAATCCCCCAATTATAACTGAAACCCTAATGCAAACACACCCCTAACCCTAATCCCAATGGTAACCCTAACCACACCTCTAACCCAGACACACCCCTAACCCTAATCCCAACCCTATTCCCAACCGTAAATGTAATCCAAACCCTAACCCTAACTTTAGCCCCAACCCTAACCCTAACTTTAGCCCCAACCCTAACTGTAGCCTTAACCCTAGCCCTAGCCCTAACCCTAGCCCTATCCCTAGCCCTAACACTAGCCCTAACCCTAATCCTAGCCCTAACCCTAACCCTAGCCCTAACCCTAGCCCTAACCCTAACCCTAGCCCTAATCCTAGCCCTAACCCTAACCCTAACTCTAGCCCTAACCCTAACCCTAACCGTAATGGGAAAATGGAAATAAATACATTTTTACATTTTTCCCTAACTAAGGGGGTGATGAAGGGGGGTTTGATTTACTTTTATAGTGGGTTATTTAGCAGATTTTTATGATTGGCAGCCGTCACACAGAAAGACGCTTTTTATTGCAAAAAATATTTTTTGCATTAGCACATATTGAGAGCTATAATTTTTCCATATTTGAGTCCACAGAGTCATGTGAGGTCTTGTTTTTTGAAGGACGAGTTGACGTTTTTATTGGTAACATTTTCGGGCACGTGACATTATTTGATCGCTTTTTATTCTGATTTTTGTGAGGCAGGATGACGAAAAAACCAGCTATTCATCAATTTCTTTTGGGGGAGGCGTTTATACCGTTCCGCGTTTGGTAAAATTGATAGAGCAGTTTTATTCTTCGGGTCAGTACAATTACAGCGATACCTCATTTATATCATTTTTTTATGTTTTGGCGGTTTTATACGATAAAAACTATTTTATAGAAAAAAATATTATTTTTGCATCGCTTTATTCTGAGGACAATAACTTTTTTATTTTTTTGCTGATGATGCTGTGTGGCAGCTCTTTTTTTGGGGAACAAGATGACGTTTTCAGCGGTACCATGGTTATTTATATCCGTCTTTTTGATTGCGTGTTATTCCACTTTTTGTTTGGCAGTATGAGAATAAAGCGTTGTTTTTTGCCTCGTTTTTTTTTTTCTTTCCTTTTTACGGCGTTCACTGAAGGGGTTAACTAGTGATATAGTTTTATAGGTGGGGTTGTTACGGATTCGGCGATACTAAATATGTGTACTTTTATTGTGTCTTTTTTAATTTAGATAAAGTAATGTATATATAGGAACAATATTTTCTTGGGGGGGGATTTTTGGGGAATTTAAAAAAAATTTTTTTTACACATTGGAATGTTTTTTTTTTACACTATAACATTGCTCCGGGGGGGGCATCATGTTATAGTGTAAGATCGCTGATCTGACACTTTGCTGTGCAGTGTCAGATCAGCGATCTGACATGCAGAGCTCCAGGCTTCACAGTGCCTGATCTGAGCAGGTGCTGTGAAGCCACCTCCCTCCCTGCAGGACCCGGATGCCGCGGCCATCTTGGATCTGGGCCTGCAAGGAGGAGGAGGAGGTAAGAGACCCTCGCAGCAACGCGATCACATCGCGTTGCTGCGGGGGTCTCAGGGAAGCCCGCAGGGAGCCCCCTCCCTGCGCGATGCTTCCCTATACCGCCGGCACACCGCGATCTTGTTTGATTGCAGTGTGCCGGTGGTTAATGTGCCGGGGGCGGTCCGTGACCACTCCTGGCACATAGCGCCGGATGTCAGCTGCGATAGGCAGCTGACACCTGGCCGCGATCGGCCACGCTCCCCCCCGTGAGCACGGCCCATCGCTATGACGTACTATCCCATCGAGGGTCAGATATGCCCAGGTTACCTCGACGGGATAGTACGTCTAATGTCAGAAAGGGGTTAATTGTGGTTACTAATATTGTGCATATAAGTGGCAAATTTATTTTCTCCATCAATAGGTAAAAAAAAAGAAATAAAATGAAAACTTAAAGACTTTGTCCACTACTTTTAGCATTCTTAGGATATGTCATCACTGTCTGATTGGTCAGGGTCTGACACCTGGCACTCCTGCCGAACAGCTGCTATCTGACGAAAGTGCTTACTTGCGGAGCTGCTCCGTCATCTGATAGTGGCCGTCACAGGTACTACACATCCACCTCCTATTGATTTGAATAGGAAAAGGCGGATGTGCAGTACCAAGGCTAGGCCACCATCAGAAGATGGAGCAGCTCGGCAAGTGAGCACTTCCAGCCAATGGGCACCGCCATCGGCACTGATAACAGCTGATCAGCAGGAGTGCTGGGTGTCAGACGCCGGCCAATCAGACATTGATGACCTATCCTAAGGATACGTCATCATCAATGAAAAAGCAGTGGACTACCTCTTTAATTTAAACAAAAGGTTCACTTTCTGACTCTACATTCCCTTTGAAGGGAATATATCATTAGATTTCATGTTTAATTAAAACCAGATGCTAAAGCGTCTTCTTTTTGTTAGTTGCTAAATTTTATTTTTCGTAGCAGATTTTTTTTGTTTAAGATTACTTTTTGCACATGATTATTGATGCAGCATTCTTGTCCGAGCTACGGTTAATAGCATTACAGTGCTTTATAGCAGCCACATGGACGTAGGAAACTGATATCTGCAGATGACTATGACTTTAAGGTGGTGTAGACATCCTCTTTTCTGTGTGGAGATCACTGTTCATGGAGGTGTCAGTATGTGTGTGTGCATGTGTGTGTGTGTGTGTGTGTGTGTGTGTGTGTGTGTGTGTGTGTGTGTGTGTGTGTGTGAATCTGTGTGTGTGCATCTGTGTGTGTAACAGTGTGTGTGTGTGCGTCTGTGTGTGTCTGTGCATGAATGTGTGAATCTGTGTGTGTGCATCTGTGTGTGTCTGTTCTTGTATGTGTGAATCTGTGTGTGTGAGTCTGTGTGTCACAGTGTGTGTGTGTGCATCTGTGTGTGTCTGTCACAGTGTGTGCGTGTGCGTCTGTGTGCACATCTGTGTGTGTGTGTTAAACTACCCTTTAATAGAAGCACTACCTATGATTATAATGAGATCACTTCTTAGAGGTGATATCTACAAAACAAGAAGCGAGCGCTAGTGGACAGTGTGTAAAAACGGCAAGATTTTAGAGTTTTTAAATACAGATACTTCCTATAGGTGGCACTAGAGTTTTGGTCCTCTTCCTCTCTGAAGAGACAATTTGCATATTTCCCAGAGGAGCATTGCATCTTAAAAGTCTCCTCATTTCGACATGCTTAGCATGTCACTCTTTGCAAGGAGAAACATTACCCCTTGGATCCCAGTCGGACGCCTCTCACACAGCCAAACCAGATCGCTCACACTTTGCACTGACGAGGGGCAGTACCCCGAAACACAGTGTCTGCAAATTGAGATTCTGATTTGGCTATTATCCTAAGTCATGTGACAAAGCTCGTTAAAGGGTGAATATTGACTTCTAGGATTGTCACTTCCTATAGGTGGCACTAGAGTTCTAGTCTTCTTCCTTTCTGAAGAGACAGTTTAAATACAGATAGTAACATGGAATTTAGAAACAAAATCACAAAACAGTCCCAGCGTCATTAGCATTTTTCATCCAATTAAATAAATGAATCATAAAGCTTCTCCTACTTATTGTAATGTTAATCACGGACAGTACACAGGCGATACACTGATACCATCCGTCTGCTGTCTGTGATTTTCATGGACTCATATTCAAGTATGGGTAATTTTGACCCTTGATTCCAATCAAAAAATGGACACGTCTCTGTCATTGTTTTGTGTACACACAGTCAGCAAAAAAATACTAGCAAAAAATAATACATAAAAACGTACCGGTTCCCTGCTCTGGCACTTCCTCTGGTAATTCGCGGTCTGTGGCTTGTTAGACTTCTGAAGCACGTGGAGCAGGTCATATATCGTGTAGACTTCACTTAATGTCACCTCCTGGACCAAGCTGCATGCAGGAAGAAGGATCAGAGGTGTGTCTTTCAATCTGGGTACAAGGTGAGATGAGTTTAATTTTATTATATAGTGCATGGAGACACACAGAGGAATTGTGAATATACGGAAGCATTAATATGTTGACACAAATGTGACAATAATATAAATTATTAATTTATCATTTACCTATAATTCAATAATATATGGTGACTCAAGAGCCTCTGGACTTCTCTCCCATCGAACACATCTGGGCAGGTACGGACTGGGGATGAAATTCATCCCTGGCATTTGAAATCACACAGGCCCATGGTGTCCCCGTCCCCAAGAACCAGATGGGATATATCACTAATATTACCCTGGATGGAGGAAAGCAAGATTTACTGCAAGACCAATATTTCTAATTATACCACGGCATGCTGAGGTAAGTGACGGAGTGACCGGCTTTGTGCTACGTCACGACTATTAACAGTATGGGTGTCTTGAGAACATTGATTCTGTTAACAACGTAGCAGACAAGGCAGCCCACAACCAGACCGGCCCTTCTGACATTTGCCAGAATTGCCAAATGGCCAGTCCGGCCCTGCATCTGGGACCTAATTGGTCAGCAATTGCACAGGGAGCTGCCAGCAGCGGATCTTGATGATTTGTGTGACCAAGTGCATTCAGTGTGTCAGAACATTTCTCAGACAACCATTAATAACCTCATTGATAGCAGCCAAGGCGTGTAAGTGCGTGTATTTTTCCACACGATGCTAATACACGATGCTGAATAAATCTAGATGTTTTGAAATCCTTGCTTCCATTTTTTAAGCATTTCCATATCAATATTATATCTATCAATACTGTGATTTCCATAATTCCATGACTTTTCCTTACTAGCAGTGACACAGATGCATCCAACAGAGACGCTTGTGTTGTGGCAGAGTTCCAAAAGTTTCCCTGGGGCCCGTAGAACTCTGTTTATACCCCTGTTCAAGGCATCGTGAAGCCACATAATGCAGTAATGCAAAGCATGCACAGGGTTACTTTTCATTATCATGTATGCAACACAGGGATTTACATACCATCGTTGTGAATCATTTATATTTGTTTTTTCATATTAGATCTATGGACACGGTAGTATCGGTCAACCATTTCTGACCATCACATTTCCCACTAATCTCTGGCTCTTAATCAAAACTCATTTCACTCCCAACGGTCTATCTCCACTGGGTGATCAGAGTTCATCTGAAAATTATTTGATGATAATTATCCATGTCTGGAAAACCACGATGTAGATAGATAAGATCCGATTTGTACAATTGCCCTACTGCAATCTTGCTGTGAATCTATATAAACCTGTCCCCGTGCCCCCACAGTTTTGCTGTCTCAAAGAAATGGCAAGTGTAGCTCAGCAGTATTTGAAATACTAAAAAATTAATGCATTATTTATAGCATCCCACATAACTATGCAAAATAAGCAGAAAAATCCCATTGCATAAGAAACATTAATGCATATTTGATCATCAAGATTTTACCATCATTTTATTTAGCTTTCCTGTGCAATAGTAACACTACAGTAGTTAGAATGTTGCTTCTCATGGGTAAATAAACATCCTCAAACCAGGCTACTGAATATCTAAAATCCATTAAAATTGAAGATTACAAGAGAGTGTATGACCACAGTGGACTCGTATTCAACAAATGTAATTGGTAAGGCAAAGTTTATGCATAGACTGGCAAAAGAGAGACAGAACGGAGAAGTAAAGAAAATGCAAAACAAAAAAATAACTTTAGTGTATTAACTGTAGATACATACAGAATGGTTAGCAGTCAGTGATGTCTGTGTACAAGTGCAAAATGCCATCCATTATATTATCAATATATATTATAAAGAGGCATCCTGCCTATGGGGTTAAAATAATAATCTTTATTTTTATATAGCGCTAACATATTCCGCAGCACTTTACAGTTTGCACACATTATCATCACTGTCCCCGATGGGGCTCACAATCTAAATTCCCTATCAGTATGTTTTTGGAATGTGGGAGGAAACCGGAGTGCCCAGAGGAAACCCACGCAAACACGGAGAGAACATACAAACTCTTTGCAGATGTTGTCGTTGGTGGGGTTCGAACCCAGGACTCCAGTGCTGCAAGGCTGCAGTGCTAACCACTGCGCCACCGTGGATATTCCAGCCATAATCGGTGAGGATCCAAAATCTGTGAACAGAGAGGGAGATCTTTTTGTGATTTCCGCCCAACTCAAGGTATTAGAACATGTTCAGTAGAGCGAAAGCATTTCAGGCAAACATTGGAAAGGAGCCACAGCACTTAGCTCACACTTGGCTTAGGCTACGGTCAAATTGCGTTATGTGACCGTGTTTAACGGACTACGTTACACCGCGGCATAACGCGGTGTAACATAGTCCGTTAACGCCGCCATTGCCTGTAATGGCAAACGCAACGCTAGCGATGTGCCGTCATTTAACGGCTTGCAGCGTTCGCGGTCCGTTCCTCACTAGCGCAGATCGGGGATCTGCGCTAGCGGGATCGGCTAACGCAATCCCTTTTGGGACATTGCGTTAGCGCAGTCCGTAGCGCTGTGCGCTAAACGGACTGCCCTAACGCAATGTGACCCTAGCCTTAGATATTCATCTACTGAATCCAGATCCTAATCGGTAGCTGGCCACTTACACTCTCTGTTGGCCAAACAGTCTACCACTCATTAAAACTCCTTCATCACTAGGTTCCATCAGCACCATAATCTCAGTGGGGTTCAGTTTCTCTGACATTGGGGGACTTTGATTGTCATGATGTTGGGAACATCTATGGGTTTCTTAGTAATTGGCTGACAGCAGAATTTTGCTTTCTGATTGAATGAATATAGAAAAGGAAGCAAAGTATTGGTCAGTAGTCAGCATAACTCAGAAAAAAAAATCAAAGAAATGGAAGTTGCTCAACTTCATATGTAAATTAAAGCCAATAAGAGTTGTGAATTTTGATTTCTAAGAATATCTGTGCCACAAATACATATTAAGGATGTGATTCATGATGGGGATTACACCGTAGCCTTTGTGTAAAACACCTTCAATCGTCACAAAAAATGCAACTTTTGGCTTTTTCATGCCGGTACGTGCAGACTAGCTGTGCTTCCTAATTTTCGCAATGCTCAGTGAAAAACAGAGAAGCGGGAAGAAAAGCTCATTGTCACGTGACCGTAAGAGTATATATCCACACACACAGAGCATATACCCCCCTGCAGAGTATACACCCCCCACACAGGGTATATACTCCCAAACACAGAATATATACCCCACACATAGAGTAAACACCCCCTCACAGAGTATGTACCCCCACACATAGAATATCTACCCCACACACAGAGTTTACACCCCCACACAGAGTATGTACCCCCACACACAGAATATATACCCACACACAGAGTATACACTCCCACACAGAGTATGTACCGCCACACACAGAATATATACCCCACACAGAGTATACACCCCCACACAGAGTATGTACCCCCACACACAGAATATATACCCCACACAGAGTATACACCCCCACACAGAGTATGTACCCCCACACACAGAATATATACCCACACACAGAGTATACACCCCCACACAGAGTATGTACCCCCACACACAGAATATATACCCTACACAGAGTATACACCCCCCACACAGAGTATGTACCCCCACACACAGAATATATACCCACACACAGAGTATACACCCCCCACACAGAGTATGTACCCCCACACACAGTATATATACCCCACAGAGTATGTACCCCCACACACAGAATATATACCCACACACAGAGTATACACCCCCCCACACACAGAGTATGTACCCCACACACAGAATATATACCTACATACAGAGTATACACCCCTCCACATAGAGTATGCACCCCACACACAGAATATACACCCACACACACAAAGAAAATCATCTGTTTCCCCCGTTATAGTTAATTTTCGGTGTCTTCAGTTCCAGTATGGAGCACTTACCACCAATGCTCTTCATGCTTCTGGGTGCCGGCGAGTGGCGTCAGCAGCATGATCACATGACCTGATCATGCTGCTGGCATTGCTCTGACAACAGGAAGACACAAGTGCAAGTGATCATTGGATTCTGGAAGCCGGATGTTCTTACATTTGCAGGCATCGAGAGGGTGGTTGCTCCAGCACAAGGTGGCGATGTGCATAAACTTCTACTTAGGAAGGAGGCGCAGTGGATCATGCGTACGCGCGCGGTTGGTCTGGCAGGTTTAAATGATAGAATTGATATGGCTGTCTTTTTGTAATGAATTGCAGTCCCACATGTATCCGGACTTGTCATGTCCCGCTGCACATGATACCCTCATGTGCTCAGATTTACGTGTGTACGTTAGATGCATTGTCTTTTCGTGGTGGGGTAATGGAATTGTCCCATCGGTTACATACGTGTTTGATACTATGCGGATGATTCACTGCATTTTAGTGGGAGGATGGGATGTGTATTGTCGCATTTTGTTTTCCTGCCTGTTTGGCCATTTGGGGTCTTATATTGCTTTGTTTTTAATTGGGAGCTATGGTGTTAAAGATCCGGGTTAACCCCGGTTCCTTTTAAACTCACTTGTCACGTATGATTACCTTGTCTGTGGGTGCGGTGAGTAGGGGGGCGGGGATCTGGAGGAGGGGGAGGGGTTTTCCCCTCGCTTTCCTTCATGAACCCGCGATCTGCTCCTGCACCTTAGACCCGTGGAAGCGCTATCGTCGGCGCGAAACGGCCGTCGTCACATCCTGCTCACCTCCCCCTTCGTTTGTATCCCGATGCCGTGAAGATACGATGTGTGTATTTTTCTAATAAAGACTCGGACCACACAGGACCAGTGAGTGTTGCCGCTTCTTTCTATACAGTACCTGTATATATAATCTGTAGCTTTGTCGCTGTACAAGGAGGGGGCCCATATACATTTCTTGCACAGGGGCCGCAAGCTGTCAGTGTCCGCCCCTGGTTTACAGTCACATCAGGCCCTGGTGCGTACACTCAATGGGTCGCCTACAACATAAAGTTAAAGTAGGCCTAAACATATTTTGTAATAGTTGTCCGGTTCTGTGATAGGAGCTAAAGTTATGTCAGGATCAGATATTGTCTTAAACAAAACAATATCAAGCCAACGTTTAACCCATGTTTGTGCAAAGTATTTGTCATCTAATGTGGTTTGTCTGCCATAGATATATATTCTTCTTGGCTCCCAAAGTGTAATATGCTCTTTTGCTTTGGCAGCAGGATTTGGGTTAAGAGGTCTTGAAACTAATGCAATGTGTAGGGATGTTCTGCGCACATTAAGTAAGTGCTGCAAAACCAGATATTCCCTAAAAGATCAGTTATATAGAGATAAATCTTTACTCTGCTTCATTAGCATCACAACTTTACACACCCTGCAGGAAAAAAAACGATTTGTAAAGACACAATTAAATATTAGGAGTTCCAACGCTTAATTGGAGTTGGCTTGTTTAATCTTCTGTAAAATATATGCACTCTGCTGACCACTTATCTCTATTCTGATGGACATTTTACAGTCTGGAGCTTGCCTCACTCGGTAGTATTTCACATTATGAGATTAATCTAGCATTGCAATGGTTAAATGTGTGTTGTAAAAACATTTTTAATGTACAGAAACAGCAGTTATCATTAGAAACTTCTCTCTGAGGAGGTTAAGTGATAAATGTTCAGACTTCCGAAACAAGGGATTTGTAAATTGTCAAATAAAAATTCACAATGACATTTAGGGCTCATCTGCACATGGCTGTATTGTAGATCTGTTTTTCATGGAGCGATTAATGGTCTTTTATAGAGCTGTAGCGCTACATCTGCAGAGTTTTTCTGAAGAATTAATCCGTATTTATCTAAATCATGGAAGATTCCATCAGATGCTAGATGTAAAAAGGTATCGGAAAGTATTGTTCATAAGGGAGATTATCTCTGCATACGAGAAGCCCAATGGAGCTTCTACATCAATATGCTACCACATCAAGTCTCCATACTGCCGACTCATTGAGAAATTGTGAGTGAGTGTAGCATAATATCTGATACTCGTGCATTTAATACAGCGCAGTGACCCAATATGAACCTCAACTAAAGTATGCAAAAATGCCTATAGTGTACCCCAGCTTTTAAGTTAAAAAAGAAAAATGAAAATCATAACAGTCATTCCTAATCAAGCAGTTACATAGTTGTTGTTATTTTAAATGTAACGGTATATCAGAAGAAAAAATATGGCACTCACCCCTAGAAATGCTGTGATGAAGTCCTTTATTTGCTACAAACAGCAATCAGGTACACATGGAGAGGCGGCAGGACGTGAACAGGAGAGGGTGCGGGGAACCGGTAAGGACTACGGCCGTTTCGCGCAAAGCGCTTCAACGGGTCCAGGTGCAAAATACACATATGTCACTTCCTTTTAAGGGGATGGACAATCACGTGAACAGAACATACAATTAAGTGAAGAGTTAAAAAATGTTCAATTTGCAAGTAGAAATGCGTACAAAGGCATAATATAGCTAATTTAATAATATCTATAGGCTGTAAGTGTATTGCTATCGGAAGAAAAACATTTTATTAAAAAAAAAAAAAAAAAAATCTTTATAAATTTCCTTTTTTTTTTTTTTTTCCCTTTAATTTAAAAAAAAAAAAAAAATTTTTAAATCTTTTCCTTCATTTTATAAGAAAACCGCCACATCAAGTTTATCATTGAGCCCGATGGGGCCTTGGGCATTAGTATCCAGGATTTTTTTTTTTTTAAATTAAAGGGAGAAAAAAAAAAAAAGGAAATTTATAAAGTTTTTTTTTTTTTTTTTTTTTATAGAATGCTTTTCTTCCGATAGCAATACACTTACAGCCTATAGATATTATTAAATTAGCTATATTATGCCTTTGTACGCATTTCTACTTGCAAATTGAACATTTTTTAACTCTTCACTTAATTGTATGTTCTGTCCACGTGATTGTCCATCCCCTTAAAAGGAAGTGACATATGTGTATTTTGCACCTGGACCCGTTGAAGCGCTTTGCGCGAAACGGCCGTAGTCCTTACCGGTTCCCCGCACCCTCTCCTGTTCACGTCCTGCCGCCTCTCCATGTGTACCTGATTGCTGTTTGTAGCAAATAAAGGACTTCATCACAGCATTTCTAGGGGTGAGTGCCATATTTTTTCTTCTGATATACCGTCAGTGAAGCCTTTGGTCCTCTGTGGGTTGTTCTGTGAGCACCACCCTGAGCTGTTTTCTCTGGATAGTGTTGCAGCCGCCGCTGCCGCCGCTCATCCACACACCTGTAAAAAGTTGTTGTTCTAGTGCCGCACGGCTACCATTCTTTGGTTTGGTTCTGGTTATTTTAAATGTAATCCTATATTCTCCATTTTTCCAAAATAATTGATATAAGTGCATAGCTTCAATAAAATTTCTGCCAAGTTGTGTTGTATACTGTTTTTGCAGCGGCCAGAAGTGACGCAATGGAGAAGGGATGCAAGACGCTGCACCAGGAAATGTTCACTGAGAGGATCAGGTAACCCACCGGAGGTCCATATGCGGTATGAATTATAGTGCATACTTTCAAATGTTTGGGACCAATCAATAGAAACTCGGTTATGACTTCAGACTGTGTATGAGTACGGGGACTGCCCATCGTTCTTATAAAAGGACAATAGATGGTATGATGGTGTGAAACCACTTTCCCCAGATAGGGGCACTGACACAACTAGTCAGTCTGCTGTGCATTACTTGCCACTGCATGTGCCCATCCCAGATATTCCTTTCTTTTTCCCCACTGACGAACCTCCTAAACAAAGGCGTTGGGAGGCTGCACCTTTATTATGTGTAACTGGTGAACAGGTCTATACTTGGGTACTGCCCTTGTCAGGGCAGGAGTAATGCAGGGGCACGACAAGGAGTGTTAATGGGATTGGAACATACCCTACCCTTTTTTCTCTCCCCCATTATTCAGACAGACTGCAATCACCCCTTTTCTCTTCAATGGTGAATCTACAATGGAGAGAAGTGAGAAATTGCATTGGTGAGACCAAACCAGTCTTTTAATTTGAGCACTGGTTAGCATGAGTACTGGTACTTTTTGATACTACTGTTCATGTCAGACTAATCTGATCAGCTTCTATGAAAGTTCCGGACTGGACCAAGGGAACCCAGTGGATGTAGTGTATATGGACTTTTCAAAAGCTTTTGATACGGTGCCACACAAAAGGTTGATACATAAAATTAGAATAATGGGGATAGGGGAAAATATGTGTAAGTGGGTTAAGAGCTGGCTCAGGGATAGGAAACAAAGGGTGGTTATTAATGGAACACACTCGGACTGGGTCGCGGTTAGCAGTGGGGTACCACAGGGGTCAGTATTGGGCCCTCTTCTTTTTAACATATTTATTAATGACCTTGTAGGGGGCATTCAGAGCAGAATTTCAATATTTGCAGATGACACTAAACTCTGCAGGGTAATCAATACAGAGGAGGACAATTTTATATTACAGGATGATTTATGTAAACTAGAAGCTTGGGCTGATAAATGGCAAATGAGCTTTAATGGGGATAAATGTAACGTCATGCACTTCGGTAGAGTAAATAAGATGTATAACTATGTGCTTAATTCTAAAACTCTGGGCAAACCGTCAATGAAAAAGACCTGGGTGTATGGGTGGATGACAAACTCACATTTAATGGCCAGTGTCAGGCAGCTGCTACAAAATAAAATAAAATAATGGGATGCATTAAAAGAGGCATAGATGCTCATGAGGAGAACATAATTTTACCTCTATACAAGTCACTAGTTTGACCACACTTAGAATACTGTGCGCAGTTCTGGTCTCCGGTGTATAAGAAAGACATAGCTGAACTGGAGCGGGAGCAGAGAAGAGCAACTAAGGTTATTAGAGGACTGGGGGGTCTGCAATACCAAGATAGGTTATTACACTTGGGGCTATTTAGTTTGGAAAAATGAAGACTAAAGGGTGATCTTATTTTAATGTATAAATATATGAGGGGACCTTTCTGATGATCTTTTTAATCATAGACCTGAGACAGGGACAAGGGGGCATCCTCTACATCTGGAGGACAGAAGGTTTAGGCATAATAACAGACGCGGGTTCTTTACTGTAAGAGCAGTGAGACTATGGAACTCTCTGCTGTATGATGTTGTAATGAGTGATTCATTACTTAAATTTAAGAGGGGATTGGATACCTTTCTTGAAAAGTATAATGTTGCAGGGTATATATACTAGATTCCATGATAGGGCGTTGATCCAGGGAACTAGTCTGATTGCCGTATGTGGAGTTGGGAAGGAATTTTTTTCCCCAAAGTGGAGCTTACTATTTGCCACATGGGTTTTTTTTGCCTTCCTCTGGATCAACATGTTAGGGCATGTTAGGTTAGGCTATGGGTTGAACTAGATGGACTTAAAGTCTTCCTTCAACCTTAATAACTATGTTACTATGTTTGGTTGTTCTGTGTACACATTGGTTGAGAACCTTATAGGTAATCATTAAAAGTTATGTTTTATTTTTTTTTTGCAATTTGAAGCAGCCAGACACACCTGTGAACTTTTATCGTAGCACTTTGCTGAAAGAGAAAAAATGGTACAATCTCTCTTACTTAAAGGCAAATTGGTGGTAGATCACAGTATAGGTTACACTGCACACTGTGCGTAAGAAAGGGAGGTATCTTCTCCTTATGAAACAAGTAAGGTTCGGGCCCCTCAGGGCAGCTGGAGCACAGTTCTTTTTACTTGCTATTGTAAGAAATATTATACACAGTCCAGTTAATGCTACACTTATGTAGTGATCTTCACGGATTGGCTCCTTGTAGCGACACACTAGTAGTGTGGAAGTACTCACGGTTTTGGAACCAACCTTCCCTATTGCAGGGGGTAGGTTGGACAAAGTTTGGATCTTGTTTCCGGCTGGAAGCACATAGGAAAAATCAATATGCAGGAGAGCACTTGTCCCTCCTTATCTTTCCTGGCTAAGGATTCACTCCTTTGTGGGGGCAACTATGTTCAGGATGATGTCCCATCGGTGTGGAATGGAATGTATTCAAGGAGCAGTAGAGTTTCCTTCATCTGTCTTGACTAGACAGGACCACACGGCTAGTGATGAGTGAATTTGTTTGGAAAATGATAGCTAAACATAAATTCAGCACAAATATGGCATTTTCGAATTCCTGATTGGAAACCCAAGCAAAATTTTATAAAATCGGGAAAAATCGGTAAAATTTGGTAAAAAAGTGCGGAAAATATTTGCATTGCCACAAGTTTTTTCAACACTTTTGCAACTATAATGGTGATGTATCATGAGTAGTGTTGAGCATTCCGATACCGCAAGTATCGGGTATCGGCCGATACTTGCGGTATCGGAATTCCGATACCGAGATCCGATACTTTTGTGGTATCGGGTATCGGTATCGGATACATAGAGATGTGTAAAATAAAGAATTAAAATAAAAAATATTGATATATTTACCTCTCCGGCGGCCCCTGGACTCAGCGCGGGTAACCGGCAGGCTTCGTTGTTCAAAATCAGCGCTTTTAGGACCTGAGAATCACGTCCCGGCTTCTGATTGGTCGCGGGCCGCCCATGTGACCGCCACGCGACCAATCACAAGCCGCGACGTCACCGCAAGCTATTAACGTGCTCATTTTTAAAAATGAGCGCGTTAATGGCTTTCAAAGACGTAGCGGCTTGTGATTGGTCGCGGCCACGCGACCAATCACAAGCCGCGACGTCACCGCAAGCTATTAACGCGCTCATTTTTAAAAATGAGCGCGTTAATGGCTTTCAAAGACGTAGCAGCTTGTGATTGGTCGCGGCCACGCGACCAATCACAAGCCGCTACGTCTTTGAAAGTCATTACCGCGCTCATTTTTAAAAATGAGAGCGTTAATAGCTTGCGGTGACGTCGCGGCTTGTGATTGGTCGCGTGGCCGCGACCAATCACAAGCCGCTACGTCTTTGAAAGTCATTACCGCGCTCATTTTTAAAAATGAGAGCGTTAATAGCTTGCGGTGACGTCGCGGCTTGTGATTGGTCGCGTGGCCGCGACCAATCACAAGCCGCTACGTCTTTGAAAGCCATTAACGCGCTCATTTTTAAAAATGAGCGCGTTAATAGCTTGCGGTGACGTCGCGGCTTGTGATTGGTTGCGTGGCGGTCACATGGGCGGCCCGCGACCAATCAGAAGCCGGGACGTGATTCTCAGGTCCTAAAAGCGCTGATTTTGAACAACGAAGCCTGCCGGTTACCCACGCTGAGTTCAGGGGCCGCCGGAGAGGTAAATATATCAATATTTTTTATTTTAATTCTTTATTTTACACATCCCTATGGATCCCAGGGCCTGAAGGAGAGTTTCCTCTCCTTCAGACCCTGGGAACCATGAGAATACCTTCCGATACTTGATGTCCCATTGACTTGTATTGGTATCGGATATCGGTATCGGCGATATCCGATATTTTTCGGGTATCGGCCGATACTATCCGATACCGATACTTTCAAGTATCGGACGGTATCGCTCAACACTAATCATGAGCGTTTGGCATGTGTTTAACAAAGGGAGTAAGTTTTCAGAGCTCAGTGGAGTGGCGTGCTTGTAAACTGTAATTTTTTCTCTCTCAACTTTATGTGTGCACATAGTGCCTAGTCAATCAGGGTGCAGGAAACATCCACAACGTCCTCATACAACGGCTTGTGTCATTGTCTGCTGAAATCACATGTCGCTCTCCATATAAAGAGCGGACATCTTGTTTTAGCGCAATTTTTGCTCTGTAACAGCACAGAGAGGCTGCTCCTGAGATGCTGGTAGTGATAGAAGCTAGATTTTAGCTAGTTGGCTAGGCGGTTGTTTCTTACTCAGATAGTTTAGCTAGGCAGTGTCCTGTGTGGCTGTGAAATTGACTTTCCAGCAATTTTTTTTGCCATTACTGAGGTCCACAGACAAAGACAGCAGTGCACATGTCATACATGTGTGTTGTGCACTGCTTTTATTGTGCTCCATGCACGAGTATAGCTGTCTAAATCTTATTTTTTCACTAAATACATGTGAAACAGCATGCTATATCCCATTTTGTCATTTAGAGCTGTGGTGACATAGTTTTGTGATTTGAGCTGTTGACAATAAATAAATATTTTTTGGGGGGTAGTTGATATTTAGTGGCGGTGAAATTCCACAGTGTGCATAGCTCATGCACATTAAAAAAATATATATATTTTTTCCGTTGCAAAATGTGATACAGCCCGCCATATCCGACATTTGTAATTTTGTTGGGTTGAAATTTAGCTGTCTGCAGACCTCACGCATATAACAAAAAAAATTCTGTCACTAGACGTGATACAGGCTGCTACATCCCACATTGTAATTTTGTGGCAGTTAAATTGTGTGTGCAGAGCTGTTGCACATAGTAAAAACAACATTTTGGGGGTTAACAAATGTGATACAGCAGGCTAAATCTGAATTTGAATGTGTCTGGAGCATATCTTCTAGTTTATACAGGCATCACCCATACTAAAAAAAAAAAATTCTTCTGTTACTAACGCCGTACACTACGGGAAATCTCATTTTGAAATTGTTTGTAGCATCTAGTCTGTTATACAGGTCTAATCCACAGGCCTCAAAAAAATTATTCTGTTACTAACATCAGTACAGTAGAGGACGTCACTTTGAAATTGTTTGTAGCATTCAGTCTGTTATAGAGATCTAATCTTGAACAATAAAAAAGTTAGGTTTCAGCTCACCCCCATCAGCAAATCCATGAAAGTCCACAAGAACATCCGAGCAAGGAAGACACCACCGCCCAACGTCCAATAATGGATAAATAAGAAGAAAATCCAGCTCCGGAATAAAAAGTCATCAAATTTATTTCCACATATTAAAATTCAGAAAAAGCTGCTTGGAAGTGACTGTACAGCTATTCTAGAAAAGAAGCCATAAGTTAGCTGAACGCGTTTCGAGCACACATGGTGCTCTTTGTCCACAGCACGTGTACTCAAAATAGGGGCGTGGCCTGGACAGCATGTGAAAAAGTGATTTACACAGCTCCTGTTTTCCATCCTGAAAGATGCTTGGTTACCCGGCTTTAGACTCATTCCTGCAGCCCAGAACTGACCAGTGTGTCTCCTGTAACTGTGGTCTGTGCTCCAGGGACATCGCTGAGGAGATAAATCATGCCACGCAGCAGGAAAGTAGGAGAGAAGGAGACCCGGCCAAGGGAAGATGAATCTTCTAAAATGGTTCCTACACAAGGAACTCCAGCCCGAGACAGAGCAGCAGATGCTGCTGCAAGACTAGAACGGTTTGCAAGAGTCTCTGTGACTCCTCTGCAGTTTGAGGAACAATCAGGCTTGGAGAATGCTCACAATAGCACTGATCATCAACTGGGGATGGAAAAAGAGTCACAAGACAGGAACATACTGCAGACACTCACATCATGTGAGGAAAGATCACCCCTGTAGACCAAAGGGAGCAAGTCTGTGCTATGTGCTTTCTCACAGGATAATGCCCCTGGAGAATAAAATACCTCAAACCATTAGAGATATTAAGAAAACTGTGCAGAACATTTCCCTACTGTTGGATAAAACAGACGATTTAGAAAACAGGATGTGCAGAAATAATATAAGGCTGGTGGCGGTCCCCGAAAAAGTGGAAGGAAAGGATCCTATAGGATTTTTTGAAAAGTGGCTATATAACATCACAGGAAAGGAGGCACTATCGTCACTTTTTGCAATTGAATAAGAGCACAGGGTGCGCAGCAGACTCCTCCAACCAGGTGCTCTCCCACGTCCTGTCTTATCCGCATGCTGCACTACCGTAACTACACTATTCTAAAAAAAGCCATGGAACTTAAAGATCTCTCTATTAATGGATATAAACTTCCTTTTCCCCGGACCTTTCTGCAGAAATACAATAAAGGCGAGCAAAATTTTTTGATGTTAAAAAAAGACTGAAAGATAGTCAAATGCCCTTCTCCAGGCTTTATCCTGCTAAACTCCGAGTAGCTGCAAAAGGACAGATACATATCTTTGAGACCCTGCATGATGCTTTGGTGTCGCTGGACAATAATGAAAAAGACCTACAGAACAGGCACCCCTGAGAGTTGTATAGTTCTGACACAAGAGGAGAGATGTGATTTCTTTTTTACCCCTTCCCTGCATATAATATTTTTCAATTTATGTCAGTCTGTTCTATGGAAGGTAGCCACTTAATACCTGTTTTGATAAGCGGAGTCGCTGGAATTCAAATGGACAGTGTGTGATATAACAACAATAGAGGCAGCCCATCACACGGCTCCAAGAATATGCAAAGCCTCAATCCTCTTTTTATAAGAGGAATATCTATTAAGTTGTTTATATGTTGTATTAGTTTTTTATATACAGTTGGGTTAGGGAACTATTGTATGTGTGACCTGACCAGCTAACTGCCAGCACGCTCTCTCTGCAAGTGAAAATAACAGTGATATCATATGCTAGATACTTTTCTTTTTGTCCAAAATGTCCAAAAATGTAAATTTTATAGCATGGAATAGCAGAGGACTGGGTGACCCATCCAAGTGATGTGCAATATTTTCGTGGTTGCGTACTTAACAACCAGCAATAATATGCTCAATGGAAACACATATGGTGAAGGAAAAGACGCATCTATTGCATAAGTCATGGATGTCATTTCAATATCATTCGGTCTATAGCATGCACTCAAGAGGAGTGAGTCTTCTGATTCATAGGGCCATCCCGCTCACGTGCATCAAAGTCATGGTAGACACAGAAGGTCACTTTGTCTCTATATTTTGCACTATAAATAACACCCCAATCCTTATAGTAGTCATTTATATCCCTCCACCATGAGGTACTGAAAAAATTCTCACTCTCTCCTCTACACTTTCACACGTGCCTTTGCTCATGATGGGGGATTTCAATATGTATTAGCAACGGATTCTGATAAATTTCATACAGGAACCATATCTGAGTCAGCCTCACAGACCTCTCTATCCAGAGTTCTGTCGGAGCTGGAGTTGATAGATATTTGGCACACTAAGCACCCCAATATCAAACAATACTCAACGTCTTACCATTCATTGTCCAGATTGACTTGGCGGTTGGAAATGTGAATACAATGTCTCTGGTAAAGGAGGTTGAATATTTACCAAGAACCGTGTTGGATCATTCCCCCATAAGGGTACAACTGAGGTTGGGCACAGAGGGCTTGGTCATCAAAAACATAAGGTGTATATATATAACCTATAAATATGATGCACGACTCAATATATATAGAAAATCATAATTTTATTAGAAGAAAATTATAAAATGGATAATGTAGGGGATAACAAACACGGTAGATAAAAAGAGGATAACACAGGATATCTGTAAATTGCCACACCATATAAAATAGCAAATATATTCAAAACTATGTAAAAAATTACATTACAAAATCTGTTATTGTGTGGACAATACAGCCAATGTAATTTCTCATGTTAAATAACCACATTAAATACTCCCAAATTATGATTTTCTATATATTTTGAGTCGTGCATCATATTTATAGGTTATATAGTATCTGGTGGATGCACTCCATTTATTATATGTTGCTTTGGTTTGTGTACTAAAAACATAAGGTGGTTAAACCCATTTATGATTCAGACTATTGAGGAATCTCTACACGACAGATTGCGGGAATACTTTAACATTAATATGGACTCCACTTCGAGGTTAATAGTATGGGATGCTATGAAAGCATTTGTTAGAGGGCTCTATATTGGTGAAACTAGTAAATGGAAAACTAAAAGTGGAGAATACACCCAAAAGTTACAAGAGCAGGTCGGCATAGCAGAATCAGAATTTATATCAAACCTCTCAGCTAGCACTGCAGAAAATATGAAAGAATCTCAAAAACTAATGAAAAATCACCTATTGGGACTAGGTGCACAAAAATGTTTTTCTGCAAAACAAACATATTTTACGAAGGGTGAAAGTGCGGGCCACTTGCTAGCAACTATTGTTAAAGCTCAAAATGGGTTCCCGTACATTTCTAGACTAGTCTCTGACACTGGGGTCATGGTTACAGAGGATGGAGATATTCTCTACACGCTGCATAATTATTTATCTAGTATTTATTCCTCTAGAAGCATCACCAATTCAGAAGAAATAGAAAACTTTTTAGCAACCATTTCATTATTACAATTATCAAATCTAGAAAGGGATATACTAGGCAAACCAATTGAACTTGAGGAATTGGAGGAGGCCATTCAAGGGTCCCAAAATAATAAGCCCCCAGATTCAGATGGGTTACCAGGGGAATTCTTCAAAACATATCAAGAAATATTGCTTCCAAATTTACTGGCAGTTTTTCAAGAAAGTATTAGAATTGGTAACCTCCCAGAATGTATGAAAGAGGCTGTGGTGGTTTTGATATTGAAACCTGGAAAGGATCCATCCCTGCCTGATTCTTATAGACCCATCTCCCTCCTCCAAACCGACATCAAACTGCTGGCTAAGATTCTTGCAAATAGATTATCTAAGGTGATTACAAGGTTAATAAACGATGATCAAACTGGATTTACACCAAACAAGTCCACCTCAAATAATATAAGGCAGTTATATATGGATCATGCAGTTAAGTTCAAAATCCATGGAAACAAGGGTGATCCTTTCCTTAGATGCCGCGAAGGCATTTGACAGCGTTGAATGGAACTTTTTGTGAGCTGTGTTAAAGAGCATGAGATTTGGGGATACATTTATTTCAATGATCCAGTTATTATATACCGTATATACTCGAGTATAAGCCTACCCCCCTAATTTTGCAACAAAAAACTGGGAAAACTTAATGACTCGAGTATAAGCCTAGGGTGGGAAATGCAGCAGCTACCGGTAAATGTCAAAAGTAAAAATAGATACCAATAAAAGTAAAATTAATTGAGACATCAGTAGGTTAAGTGTTTTCGAATATCCATATTGAATCAGGAGCCCCATATAATGCTCCATAAAGGTTATGATGGCCCCATAAGATGCTCCATATTAAAATATGCCCCATATAATCCTGCATAAAGGTTAATAATGGCCCCATAAGATGCTCCATAGACATATTTGCCCAATATAATGCTGCACAAATGCTGATTATGGCCCCATAAGATGCTCCATAAAGATATTTGCCCCATATAGTGCTGCAGAAACGTTGATTATGGCCCCATACAGACACTTGCCCCATACAGTGCTGCACAAACGTTATGGCCCCATATAGACACTTGCCCCATATAGTACTGCACAAACATTATGGCCCCATACAGACACTTGCCCCATGTAGTACTGCACAAACGTTATGGCCCCATACAGACACTTGCCCCATATAGTACTGCACAAACGTTATGGCCCCATACAGACACTTGCCCCATATAGTGCTGCACAAATGTTATGGCCCCATACAGACACTTGCGCCATATAGTGCTGCACAAACATTATGGCCTCATACAGACACTTGTGCCATATAGTGCTGCACAAACGTTATGGCCCCATACAGACACTTGCCCCATGTAGTGCTGCACAAACGTTATGGCCCGATACAGACACTTGCCCCATACAGTGCTGCACAAACGTTATGGCCCCATATAGTGCTGCACAAATGTTATGGCCCCTTATAGTGCTGCACAAACATTATGGCCCCATATAGTGCTGCACAAACGTTATAGCCCCATATAGTGCTGCACAAATGTTATGGCCCCATATAGTGCTGCACAAACGTTATGGCCCCATATAGTGCTGCACAAACGTTATGGCCCCATATAGTGCTGCACAAATGTTATGTCCCCATATAGTGCTGCACAAACGTTATGGCCCCTTATAATGCTGCACAAACGTTATGGCCCCACAGATGCTCCATACAGACACTTGCCCCATTTGCTGTGATAAAAAAAAAAAAAATCACATACTCACCTCTCCGTCGCTCAGGCCCCTGGCACTTTCAATAGTCACCTGCTCTTCACTCCGGCGCCGCTCCATCTTCAGCACTGGCGTTCAGGCTGAGGGCGCACACTGACCACGTCACCGTGCCCTCTGAACTGAGCGCCACTGCTGAAGATGGAGCGGCGTCGGAACGAGGAGCAGGTGACTATCACGCAGCGCAGCGCTCCCCTCCCTGTTATACTTACCTGCTCCTGGCGCTGTGCAGGTCCCTGCTTCCCCGGCGCTGCAGCTTCTTCCTGTAGTGAGCGGTCACCGTTACCGCTCATTACAGTAATGAATATGCGGCTCCACCTCTATGGGAGGTGGAGCCGCATATTCATTACTGTAATGAGCAGTACCATGTGACCGCTCAGTACAGGAGGAAGCTGCCAGCGCCGGGAAGCAGGGACCTGCAGGGACCACGCCAGGAGCAGGTAAGTATAATTAGACAGCCCCCGCTCCCCCTCACCTGCCGACCCCTGGGTATGACTCGAGTATAAGCCGAGAGGAGGACTTTCAGCCCAAAAAGTGGGCTGAAAATCTCGGCTTATACTCGAGTATATACGGTAGTTCTCCTAGGGCAAAACTCTGGGTTAATGGTCATATAAGGGATACCCCTTATTTTTGCAATAGTCATAGAGCCACTTGCCTGTTTGATACAAAATAATCCTGCAATCTCTGGCTTTCGGTGTGGGTCAATAGAGATGAAAATCTCTCTATACGCAGATGATATTCTTTTTTGTGGGGTCCTAAGCACTCCTGTAGGACTAGTGATGGTCATAATTAAAACATACAGGAAATGATCGGGCCTTCTAATTAACTGGACCAAATCAGTCCTTATGCCTGTTGATCCTCTTACAGAGGAATACTCATTGGAACATGTACAAATTGAAATAGTAAACTTTTAAAAGGCTAAGTTTCCCCCTAAAAATAGTTATCAAAGAAGGAACTCTCCCTGCACCTCTTTTGAGGTCCGATATTAACTATTATCGCCGAACTTGATTATTAATAATTAATATCCACATAATATGCCTCAACGCTATCTTTTCCTTATATCATATGCCAACTGAGACAAAACCGTGTATCAATAAAGGATATTTATCACACACACAAGTCTACAGTCTATTACATACATATATATTTATATCCAAGCTGGCGACTATAAATTATATATATATATATATATATATATATATACACACACACATATATGCTGATATTACAACACTAATACAGTAATATCACTACAGTATACAGTAATATCACAACAATATCACACAGTAAAAACCCACAATTAACTGCCTGAATTACCCGATTCACACATGCAATATCAGCCCTCCCACCTATGCCTTACTATCCCTAAGGACTAAGAGGGTTAAGATTATACTCAGCCACCATGTGTGTCCATCATCGTCCACAGAAGCAAGAGAGGCAAGAGAGAGCCCAAGGATATGTCTTGTCTATTTTATGTGTCTAGTTAAAAGAGGAGTGTCCAGCCCCATGTGCGGGGAATGATGTCACAAGTCTATTGTCCACTGGCAAAGGTACATACCCTCAATAAACCTGTCTTACCAGCACATGGCAGATTACAGCAAGGTGGAAGAGGGGCTACTGAGCACATGTGGGGAAATTATATATAGATAGATATATATCACTGTACACATCTCTATGTAAAGATATACATTGTGGGGCACTTCCCTTCTACAAAACTCTTTTAAATATCTTGGGGTAATAGTCTCTGCTAACCTTCAGGACTTTCATTCACATAATTTAGCCCCCCTGCTGTTAAAATTTAGGTCTAAGGTGGATGCATGGGGTCACCTCCTGATGTCTCTAGTGGGAAGAAGCAATCTTTTGAAAATGATCCTAATGCCACAACTCCTGTATTTTCTTCATAATACTCCGATTTGGATTCCTATGGCTTGCTTTCATAAAATACATGGGCTTTTTCGGGAACTTGTCTGGAAAAAAGAGCAACCCAGAATTAAACTTGAAACCCTGCAAAGGGGAAATGATAATGGAAGCCTATCAGTTCCAAATGCTTGGTTATACTTCATAGCCTCGCAGGTACAACAGTTTCAGGGCTGGGATACAACTGACCACTGTGGAGCTTCGAGTCAGCTAATAAAGGAGGGCACTAAATGGGAGATACCACTAATAGCTATTGAGGCTGGTTTTCTCAGGGAAAATGAGTCAACAGTTCACACTCTAAATTTGATCTATAAAATCTGGCATAGGGGCAAGGATATTCTCCATATCAAGGGATTCACAAACTATTCCCCAGTGTGTCACACTGCTAAATTAAGTGAAATAACTAAATTAGAGGGCTTTGGTAAATGGAAACGCAGAGGGATTTTGCTATTGACTCAAATAATACGTGACCGATCAATCCAAAGTTTTGATTAGATTCACTCTGGGTTTAGCATTCCACTTAGAGCCTTCTATCAGTATTTGCAGCTTCGTCATGCCTTCCAGACACAAATTAGGACTACTAAGGTAGATATCACTAATCACTATATCTTAGATTTAATTGTTACAGCATCTAATATGAAGGGCCCTATTTACTCTATTTACAGTATATTATTACCCTTATATCTAGATAAGAATCCTATGTTGGTCATATCAAAGTGGGAAGAGGATGTTGACCCATATCTGAAGAACAATGGAGTGAAAAACTAGAAACAACACCTATACTATCTTTATCTTGAGTCCCAAAGAATGTCCCAAATTGTCCTTTTCCACAGGGTATGTTAAAGGTACCTTCACACTGAACGATATCGCTAGCGATCCGTGACGTTGCAGCGTCCTGGCTAGCGATATTGTTGAGTTTGACAGGCAGCAGCAATCAGGATCCTGCTGAGACATCGTTGGTCGGAGCAGAAAGTCCAGAACTTTATTTCGTCGCTGGACTCCCGCAGACATCGCTGAATCGGCGTGTGTGATGCCGATTCAGCGATGTCTTCACTGGTAACCAGGGTAAACATCGGGTTACTAAGCGCAGGGCCGCGCTTAGTAACCCGATGTGTACCCTGGTTACCAGCGTAAACGTAAAAAAAAAAAACACTACATACTTACATTCTGGTGTCTGTCCCCCGACGCTGTGTGTTATGATCAGGTGACCTTGGAGCAGCATGAAAACTTTCACTGGAGTAGGTGGTAACTATACTGACCGCAAATCCTGATCTTAGCACTGCAACTAGAAGTAGCCGTGGGGTGTGCCTAACAAAACCTAGACACCTCGTCACAGCCGGAGGACTAAATACCCCTATAGATGGAAATAGGAAATCTACCTTGCCTCAGAGCAGAACCCCAAAGGATAGGCAGCCCCCCACAAATATTGACTGTAAGCAGTAGAGGAAAAGACACATGTAGGCAGGAAACAGGAATTAGCAAAAGAGGCCAGTCTAGCTAAAATAGGAAAGTATAGGACAGGATACTAAGCGGTCAGTATTAAAATCCTTCCAAAAATATCCACAGCATAAAATACTAAAACTCCACCATCTAACTAAAGATGTGGCGCGTATATCTGCAACTCCAGAGAATCCAACAAGACTGAAAAAACACTGACACAGTCTAAGCTGGACAAGAAAAACAAATGAATAGCACAGAATATAAGCACACAGCTTGTGTGCCACAGAAAAAGAAACAGACACTTATCTTTGCTGAATTGGCAGCTAAGCAGGAGAAGCCAGAAAGTGATCCAACACTTCACAAGAAACATTGACAACTGGAAAGGACTAATGAATCCTGCACACCTAAATATCCCAGTCAGAACTGCAATCAGCAGATACACCTGGCCAGGACTGTGACTCAGAAACAACTGCATTCCCACATTCAACCACTGGAGGGAATCCAAAAGCAGAATTCACAACAGCTGTGCTTCTCTGCACTGTGTAAGCGCCGGCCGGAAAGCAGAGCACAGCGGTGACGTCACCGCTGTGATTTCCGGCTGGCGCTCACAGTCAGTGCAGAGAAGCACAGCGCCGGGGGACAGACACCGGAATGTAAGTATGTAGTGTTTTTTTTTTTTTTATGTTTACGCTGGTAACCAGGGTAAACATCGGGTTACTAAGCGCAGCCCTGCGCTTAGTAACCCGATGTTTACCCTGGTTACCAGGGGACTTCGCATAGTTGGTCGCTGGAGAGCTATCTGTGTGACAGCTCTCCAGCGACCACACAGCGATGCTGCAGCGATCGGGATAGTTGTCTAGATCTCTGCAGCGTCGCTAAATGTGACGGTACCTTTAGACACCTAATATATTGTTTAAAATTGGGGCTCGGACTGAAGACTCATGTTCGAGATGCTGAATGAATGGGGCCCATCTGATGCAAATGCTATGAAAATGTGGTGATATAGGCCACTACAGGGTGGGGGTGACCTCCCCGATTAAACGAGAATTCAGGATACACATGCAACTTGATCCTAGGGTGTGCATACTGGGACATCTGGAGGTGGGGGTAGATTTAACATCCCCTATGACTACCCCCATTCTGAGAACACTGTTTCTGGCCAGGAAATTGTTAGCATTGCACTGGTTAGACTGTTTTCCCTCAATATTGGAGTAATTGAAAGCTAAAATTAATATTACCATATGCCTGGAGAGAGGTACTTACATTAAAAAGGAATTCAATAAAAAGTTTATAAATATATGGAATGGTGGCTGGTCACCCGTGGGGTGACATCTGTGGACCTACTCAGAATAACTGTACTAGACCAGTTGGCTATTTTGGCTTTTTAAATATTGTATGTTGAGGACATATAGATACCAATTTTTTTCTGTTTGTAAACATGTTGTTAATGAACATACAACCAAAACTAGTTTTGGTATAATCCCTGTATTTAATAACATGTCACCAGTCTTTGGGAAAATCTTCATTTGGACAAAATTGATAATTTTGTTTGGCACAGACTACCTTAGCAGGTACAGGGCTATATAAACTTTAAGGGTTAAACTTGTTTATTAAGTTTATTGTTTTTGTGCTATAATGTATAATTTATGTAATTGTTTATAAAATCAAATAATCAATAAAAATGATCTGATTTAAAAAAATAAGTGTACTCAAAAGCTTCACAGAGTCAAGAGAAGGAAATCAGCACCTATGCCCAAAATTGTTTTAGCCTGGATCCAGGGCAGGACGAAGTAGTGTCCGAGCAGCATCCTGACCCTCGTCTTCAGACGGTAACCCCCAGGGATAGAGATGAACCTGGTGAAACTCAGATATCTGAGGCTCACATGGACTGTACTGTCAGGGCAGAAAGAGGAGGAGGGCGACTCCAAGGTCGAGGAATGTCACACAGGGGATGATAATAATGAGGTGGTAGATACCAGAGGCACATAGCTGGGAAGGTCATCTGAGGAGGAAAACAAGGAGGTTACGTTGTGCTGTATGGTGTAGACATGTAGTAATGCAGAAAAAGAAAACAAAAAGCAGCACCAAAAGAAAACAAAGGGTGCTAAAAATCCTTCCAGGTATATACCAAACCTCATGCTATTATCCAGAAAAATGAAGACAGCACTCCAATAGAAAAAATAAATGTGGTTTATTGGCCCATGTGTGAGATTTCAGTCCAGAATGTGGACCTTGAGAAAGGTCCACATCCTGGACTGAAACGTTGCACATGGGCCAATAAACCACATTTATTTTTTCTATTGAGTGCTGCCTTCATTTTTCTGGATAATAGCATGTAGTAATGCAACTCCGACGAGCAATGCATCTTCATGCTGGACAAAAGATCTACATTTAAAGCTTCCTCCACTGCTTCTGCTTCCTCCTCTATCTCCTCTGGGGCCTCTACCTGTGCCCTCAACCTCTGCCTTAATGAGAGACGCATTTCAACAGTGCAGAGTGAATCCTCACCACCTCCGTACTATGCAGCCAGGGCTTACCGCAATCAGGCAGTGTAAAAATTAATATGGTTTGGAGATCGCAATCATACAGCTGAAGAGTTGTGGACAGCTCTCCAAGCTGAATTTGAGCAATAGTTGTCTCCGCTAAACCTGCATCCACGGAAATCCATACCTGATAACAGTGTGAACCTGGTGGCGGCCCTAGAGCGGGGGAAGCTCACACACATGCCTTGCATGGCACACTTCCTCAATCTGGTGGTAGAGCTTTTTCTCCGCCACTATCCAGGCCTGGGTGAGCTGCTGCAGAAAGCATGGAAGCTGTGTGCTCTCTTTTGCCGTTTGCACCCCTCAGGTCATTGACTTGCATCGATATCTGTATCTTTGTCCATGCCAGTTAACAGGTTGATATGCGATGTGCCAACATGGTAGTATTCCACTCCGCACATGTTGCAGCGACTGAGGCACCAGCAATGAGCCATGATGCAATGTGTCATGTCGTATAGCCTGGGAAAACGCAGTCCAGACGTGGCGCATATCACATTTCCATTGCGATCTCCTAGTCCATGCCCTCATCATCTTCCGCCTTGACTACTGTAACCTCCTGCTCTGTGGCCTCCCCTCGAACACTCTCGCACCCCTCTAATCTATTCTAAACTCAGCTGCCCGACTAATCCACCTGTCCCCCCGCTATTCCCCGGCCTCTCCCCTCTGTCAATCCCTTCACTGGCTCCCCATTACCCAGAGACTCCAGTACAAAAGCCTAACCATGACATACAAAGCCATCCCCAACCTGTCTCCTCCATACATCTCTGACCTCGTCTCCCGGAACTTTCCTGCACACAACCTCCGATCCTCACAAGATCTCCTTCTCTACTCCCCTCTTATCTCCTCTTCCCACAATCGCATACAAGATTTCTCTTGCGCATCACCCCTACAGTGGAACTCTCTACCACAAAATATCAGACTCTCACCTACAATCGAAACCTTCAAAAAGAACCTGAAGACCTACCTCTTCCGGCAAGCCTACAACCTGCAGTAATCACCTATCGACCAAACCACTGCACGACCAGCTCTATCCTTACCTACTGTATCCTCACCCATCCCTTGTAGATTGTGAGCCCTCGCGGGCAGGGTCCTCTCTCCTCCTGTACCAGTTGTGACTTGTATTGTTCAAGATTATTGTACCTGTTTATATTATGTATACCCCTCCTCAAATATAAAGTGCCATGGAATAAATGGCGCTATAATAATAAATAATAATAGTTTACAGAGGGAGCGCAGATGAAGGACCTGTGCACCCTTCTGCACAGTTTCTAAATGGATGCTAAGATGGTTAGTGCTGACGACGCCCTCATCAGCATAACTATTATGGTAATCAATATGCTGGAGCAGACATTGAATAGCCTGCGGGAGGAGATGGTGGTCCCTGAAGAAGAGGAGGAAGCAGAGGAGGATGCAGAAGGGATAATATTGTCTCAAAGTTCCAGACTGTCATCACACAGGAGGGTGCCAAGGGAGGGAGGATTACTGGGATCAAGGGGGCTGGTGATAACAGACAAACTGTTGGTGAAGATACAAGATCCGAGGAACAAATGGAGGAGGAAAAGGTGATGGATGAGCAACTGTCATTAGATGAAGAGGATAATCCTCCCCTCTGTTTTGATCATGGTTGGCAGGAGGGGACAGAGGAAACAAGCATCAGTGTTACCCAGCCACCAACACAGCATGGGCTTGGACCTCATTGTAGAGCCCAACATATGAGTGCCTTCTTGCTGCACTATCTGTAACATGATCCCCATATAGATATGATTAGAAATAGTGGTGACTACTGGATTGCCACTCTGTTAGATCTATATTATAAAACCAAATTTTGCCAGATGCTTTCTGCCCTCGAATGCTGGAGTAACGAAACAAGCTTTTATACAACCTTAAGAGAGCTTTTCCCCAAGACAGCAGTGAAGCACACAGTTCACATTGCAGCTCCAGACTTCCAATCCTCGGCACATCAATATGTCAGCACTAAAACATTAGCAACAGCAGTAGTAGTAGTGTAAGTGGAAGAGCAATTTTTGTGAGTCCTTTGACACTTTTTTGACAAGCTCATGCACCAGCACAACAGAGTCCAAGTCTTGCACGTGGTGAACGAATGGAGAGGATGGTGCAGGAGTATTTAGAACTGAATATCAATTCCATCAGGGAGAGTTTGGACCCTTTCACATTTTGGTCTTCAAAAATGGATGAGTGGCCTGAGTTCACCTCACATGCCTTCGAGGTTTTATCGTGCCCGGCAGCCAACATTCTCTCAGAACATGTCTTCAGTGCTGCTGGTGGTATCCTGATGGATAAGCGCAGTCGGTTGTCCCCTGAAAGTGTAGCCCGCCTAACTTTCATCAAGATTAATAAATCATGGATCTCCAAGAACTTTTGCACCCCAATCGCAGACTGTACAGACTAGGAGATATTGCATTTTTTAGTATGCTGCATTAATGTCGCGTATCTGCATGCTGTGATATCCTTAGTGTGGCTTCTGTGCCTGCTTTTTCTGCTGCTGCAGATGTTAACACAAATTTGTGGAAATCTAACTGTCATGGTTGGTCTACATCTGCTGGGTTGGCTGTAGTGGAAGATGTGTTGGTCCCAATTATACTATTTCTACTCTCGTGAAATTTATGCCACTTCGGTGGTGTCAGGCCCTCATTTTATTAAATTTGAAAACTCCTGGTTGGGTGTCCATCTGCTGAATGGTTCGGAGTGAAAGACCTGTCAATCGCTATTATACTATTTCTACTGTGGGGAAATTGATGCCACTTTGGCAATGTTTGCCAATAATTTTTGGAAATGTGCATTAGTGCATACTGCTCCAGCTAACCTCCTTGTTTATATGTCTTCTATGGTTTGAAGTATAGGCGTTAGGTGAGAATAGCTGTGTTTATTATTTTTAAAAATAGAAAACTGTGTTTTGTTTTATTTCTAACTAGCTGAACTAGGGTTATTAACTGCTGTTAGCAAAATAGAATGTGTTAACAAAAATTTATTCTGCACACAAAAACCACAAAACAAATAGATAGAAATGTAATTATTAAAAGGAAAAACCTAAGCTAATAGAAGCATTTCACAACATATATTTCAACACCAGAGATATTCCACACAGATTTAACTAAATAGGCCAAGTAATGTGAAGTAATCTTCTACTACTTATTTGAGAGCCTTTTGATAAACGACATTCTTAGTTTTTCCTTCAGGTGCAAAGACGAACAGATTTTTGGCTGTTCCAACTCTTGAACAGGCCACATAAAGTTGACCATGAGAAAAGCATGGAGATTGTAAATTGATTCCAACTACTTTCAAGGACTGTCTTCCCTCTCCTCAGAAAGTTCATTGGCCCTTGAGGAGGCAGCTCTTGTTTTCGTGTCTGTAAGCCTTGCTTCCGTCTCCTCAGAAAGTTAATTGGCCCTTGAGGAAGCAGCTCTTGTTCCCTTGTCTGCAAGCCTCACTTCCCTCTGCTCAGAAAGTTCATTGGCTCTTGAGGAAGCAGCTGCTGTTCTCGTGTGTATCAGCCTTGTTTCTCGGTCTTTACATTTTTCATTGGTCCATAATGCAGCTTTTCTTTTCGCATCAGCTGACATTCGTGCCATGGAATTCCTTTTCTTATGAGGCATTTTTGTGGTAAAAATAGTCTGTAACTGGCAGTTTCTATATTCTCTCACATAGAGGTAATGTGACTGACATCAGCCTTTCCACCAACACACCATAACTGACATGCTATTACCTCGCACAAGCTTTGTTATACTGAGAATGTCCTTTGTTGCCTATATTAACCAATCAGAGCTCAGATTAATTAACTGTAGCAAAATAGAAGTTGAGCTGTGATTGGTTGCTATTGGCAGCCTGATAAATCCCCAGCCAACAGGAAGCCCTCCCCCTGGCAGTATATATTAGCTCACACATACACATAATAGTCAGGTCATGTGACTAGGTCATGTGACTGACAGCTGCCGTATTTCCTATATGGTACATTTGTTGCTCTTGTAGTTTGTCCACTTATTAATCAGATTTTTATTTTTGAAGGATAATACCAGACTTGTGTGTGTTTTAGGGCGAGTTTCATGTGTCAAGTTGTGTGTGTTGAGTTGCGTGTGGCGACATGCTTGTAGCGACTTTTGTGAGATGAGTTTTGTGTGGTGACATACGTGTAGCAATTATTTGTGTGTCGAGTTGCATGTGACAGGTTAGTGTAGCAAGTTGTGTGCAGCAAGTTTTGCGCATGGTGAGTTTTGCGCGTGGTGAGTTTTATGTGTGGTGCGTTTTGAGTATGTGCAAGTTTTGTGTGAGGCAACTTTTGCATGTGTTGAAACTTTTCTGCATGTGGCAATTTTTCTGCGTGTGCAAGTTTTGCGTGTGGCGAGTTTTGAGTGGCGACTTTTGTGTTTCGACTTTTATGTGGCGAGGTTGGTGTATGTGTGGTGGAATGTGTGCTAAGGGTGGTATATGTGTTCAAGCACATGGTAGTGTGTGGAGCATTTTGTGTGTGTGTTCATATCCCCGTGTGTGGTGAGTATCCCAAGTCGGGGCCCCACCTTAGCAACTGTACGGTATATACTCTTTGGCTCCATCGCTCACATTCTTTAAGTCCCCCATGTTCACATCTGGCAGCTGTCAATTTGCCTCCAACACTTTTCCCCCATTATGCAGATAGGTGCAAAATTGTTTGGTGACTTGGAACACGTGGGGTTAAAATTTCACCTCACAACATAGCCTATGACGCTCTCGGGGTCCAGATGTTTGACTGTGCAAAATTTTGTGGCTGTAGCTGCGAAGGTGCAGATGCCAATCCCGGACATACACACATGCATGCACCCACATTCAGCTTTATATTTTAGATAAAGGACTTTATTCTTGCTGTGTCTCTATTTACAATAGAACTATAGGATTAGAAATGGATAGGTGTCTTATAGATGCCTCTCCATTACTAAGCCGTGGGCTTGATGTCACCAGGCAATACAAAGGTGACATCAGACCAACAAATACAGTTACGTCCATATATATTTGGATAGAGATAACATTTTTCTAATTTTGGTTATAGACATTACCACAATGAATTTTAAACAAAACAATTCAGATGCAGTTGAAGTTCAGACATTCAGCTTTCATTTGAGGGTATCCACATTAAAATTGGATGAAGGGTTCAGGAGTTTCAGCTCCTTAACATGTGCCACCCTGTTTTTAAAGGGACCAAAAGTAATTGGACAGATTAAATAATTTTAAATAAAATGTTCATTTCTAGTACTTGGTTGAAAACCCTTTGTTGGCAATGACTGTCTGAAGTCTTGAACTCATGGACATCACCAGACGCTGTGTTTCCTAATTTTTGATGCTCTGCCAGGCCTTCACTGCAGTGGTTTTCAGTTGCTGTTTGTTTGTGGGCCTTTCTGTCTGAAGTTTAGTCTTTAACAAGTGAAATGCATGCTCAATTGGGTTGAGATCAGGTGACTGACTTGGCCATTCAAGAATATTCCACTTCTCTGCTTTAATAAACTCCTGGGTTGCTTTGGCTTTATGTTTTGGGTCATTGTCTATCGGTAGTATGAAACGACGACCAATCAGTTTTGCTGCATTTGGCTGGATCTGAGCACACAGTATGTCTCTGAATACCTCAGAATTCATTCGGCAGCTTCTGTCCTGTGTCACATCATCAATAAACACTAGTGACCCAGTGCCACTGACAGCCATGCATGCCCAAGCCATCACACTGCCTCCGCCGTGTTTTAGGCCGGTTTCACACGTCAGTGGCTCCGGTACGTGAGGTGACATTTTCCTCACGTACCGGAGACACTGACTCACGTAGACACATTAAAATCAATGTGTCTCTGCATATGTCAGCGTGTTTTCACGGACCATGTGTCCGTTTGGAAAACACGGAGACATGTCAGTGTTCGTGGGAGCGCACGGATCACACGGACCCATTAAAGTCAATGCTGTCCGTGTGCAGTCCGTGTGCCATGCAGGAGACAGCGCTACAGTAAGCGCTGTCCCCCCAGCTTGTGGTGCTGAAGCCCCATTCATTTCTTCTCTCCAGCAGCGTTCGCTGGAGCGAAGGAATGAAAATGCTTTTTTTTTTTCTTGTTAAAATAAAGTTCCCGGTAATCTCCCCTCTCCCTCCCCCTGTGCGCCCGCCCACTGGCATTATAATACTTACCCAGCTCCCTCGATGCTTCCTCTTAGCGTCGCAGCTCTTCCTGTATGAGCGGTCACGTGGTGCCGCACATTACAGTGATGAATATGCGGCTCCACCTCCCATAGGGAATCTTGCCTTGCGCACGTGCAGTATGCTTTGCCCAACTGCGGGCAAAGCCGAAAAGCATTAGTGTGCATGCGCCGGCGCACTATGTCCCGGAAGTATTTCGCTGTGTTCCGGGACATAGTGCACCAGCGCATACGCACTGATGCTTTTTGGCTTTGCCCGCAGTTGGGCAAAGCATACTGCGTGTGCACAAGGCAAGATTGCCTTGCGCAGGCGTGTACTACAGAGGACAAAGAATGAACTTCAATCCAATATTGCGGCCAGCATGCAGCCAGTGGGTAAGGAAAGGGTGAATCAAACACCTGAAAACTCCGCCCATATGACTGAAAACCGTTCCAGCCAAATTCAGGTGACAGGTTCCCTTTAACTGTATAAACCTCACTTGCCACTGCTACAGGGCAAGTGGGAAGAGCCGAGCAAAGTGCCAGAATTGAAGCATCTAATAGATGTGCCTTTTCTGGGCAGCTGCGGGCTGCTATTTTTAGACTGTGGGGGGTCAATATCCATGGTGCCTTACCAGCCTGAGAATACCAGCCCCCAGCTGTCAGCTTTAGCAAGGTTGATTGTCAAAAATAGGGGGACCCCATGCTGATTTTTAAAATTATTTATTTAAATAACCCCTCTATTCTTGATAACCAGCCTTGCAGAAGCTGACAGCAGAGGGTTGCAGCCCCCAGCTGTGAGTTTTGCCTGGCTGGTTATATAAAATAGTGGGGAACCCACGCCGTGTTTTTTCATTTATTTATTAATAGTGCAGGCAGCGGGTGATGAATACTCCCATCAGCCGCTCCTGCCATCACTGTTATTAGCGGCAGCAGTTTTAAACTTATGGGAGTAATTGTCCCATCAGCTGCTGTCATTGTTATTACTTGACTATAACTCCCATCATTCTCCCCTACTCGCACTGATCGCAGGCAGAGCAGGGGAGAATGAGAGCCATATTCAGTACCCGGCGCTGGGGAACAGCGCTTACGGTAGCGCTTCTTCCCTGGCGCCCAAACATGTGGTACTGATGTGGCACATGGTTGCCACACGTGTGCTGCAAGTATTACACAGATGGACACACAGACACTGACTTCTTCGGTACCAGTTTTTCCAGTACCGGAAATATCATGACGTGAGGAACCAACCTAAGTCTGTGTTTGTGCTATAGAGCTTGAATGAAGACCTCAGAATGTTACAAAAGTCTTTTCAGGACAATTGGAAGCTTTGAAGAATTTGCAATTCAAGGTGAAATTATTGACTGCAACTCAATTTTTCGGGAAAAAATATTCAAAGCTGGTAAATTCACATTTCAAAAGATATGCTCATCCCTATAAAATAAACATTTAAAGGTGGGTTACTTTGATACAAATCATGGCTTGACTTATATGATTTATCACACAGCCTTTCAAAACAGCAATATCACCACTAACATATATTGGAATTTCTCTTATATACATAGTACATTGCGAAATAGCCAATTATGGAAGCATGTCCTCCAACAGCAGTTTATAGAAACTACCTTTTTAACAGGTTGTTTCAAGTTTTAACATTACAGACCTCCTAGCTTCCAGTTTGCTGGAGCATCTCTTTGACTGGCAGCATCGTCGATACCAGCCTGAACTGTATGTATTCACAATGAAATTACATGGTGCAGCATTGCTATTTTCATCGAAGGCGTTGGGAGCTGGAATCCAAACAAGTATAGCTGGTTGTATAGGGGCTATAGTTCCATCCTCAGCATAGTATTGTCATCGAGGAGAGATGGAAATGCTATCCCAAGTAGTTTTTTGGCAGGGGTATGCAATCTCAGGCAGTATCTAAACGAGGTTTGGAGGGAATGTGAGCCCGAGCAGCTTCCAAATCTGGATCACAATCTGGAAAAGTGGAGGGGCTTTTATCAGGGAAAGAGGTGAGCTACACTATAGAACATATTCTAAACTACAGTGCAAGGCCAGGAGTCATGGAATAGAAATCAATGAAGTGTAGGTGGTGCCACAGTGACACCGTGACAGGGAGGGGCCAGAAGATAATGAAGTCTGGTTTCACAAACTCCTGCACAAGTTAGAAGTACTTCACCTTCTTATTAAACAGGGCATCTTTTTCCTTGCTGGCAGTGCAAGAGTTAATCTCTTGAGTTGAAGCTCCTGGAGCTTTCCTGCCTGGATTGTCTCAGCTGTTCGGTGTTTGCCCCTTCTCTCTGCTATATACGCTCGCATCTGGTACTTCGGAATTGCCAGTGTAAGTTCTTATTGCCTGGTCAGGACTTGGAGGTAAAGTTCATGGTTAGAGCTTTGTTTGTGTGCACATCCTCACCCTCTCCTATTTGGTTTCTCCTTTCTTTTACTCCCCTGTATTCCACTCTGTCTTTTGGTGAGTGTATTTTGTACGATTGTTATTTTCATTTATCCCTGTCCATCTTCCCTTGTTTATCTGGTTAGTGTAATCACATACACTTTGGCTTACCACCTCTCTGGGTGATAGAAGGGACAGATAAGGGTTGATACAGGAGCATATCAAGGCACGAAAATCCGCCGTCTCCACCTTAAGGAGTTATCCGGAGGACAGGAATAGACTGGGGCACCCCTCGTTTTAGGGGCCTGGTTAGCACCCACAGAGGCAAGGCATTGCGTGACAGGTGTATGGAGTACATATTGCAGCATGTGCGCACCCAAGATCCCACTGGCCTCAGTGTAAAAATGCCAAGATGGAAATATTCTGTACATGTTCAGCCACCACTCCAAAGCCACAGAGGCAAAGCATAAGGTTCCAGAACTCCAGAAGAAAATTAAAACCAGGATCCAACCTCCAGCCATTGAACCCGATTGTGTCATTTACATTATACTGTGTAAGATCTATACACATTATCAGGCTACAATTATACGTTCTGTAATTGGTCAGTGTTTTACATCAGTATTTGAAAACCAAAATCAGGAGTGGAACAATCAGAGGAAAAGTATAATAGGAACACGTGCACCACTTGTGCATTTTTTACCCACTCCTGGTTTGGCTTACAAATACTGAGGTAAAAACTCACCAAATACTCAATGTGTGCACATGGTCAAGAGTAAAGTCTAGTAAATTAATTATTCTATACTTGTTTAGCAAATACCATGAATCACCACCATATCTGTACATTATACCTACACAGTATTTCTGTTTGCTTATGTTCTAAAGCAGGTATGGACAATTAATTTTCCCAAGGGGCCACATGAGAGACCATGACTGTTAGGCCAGGGTCACACACAATGTATAAAAAATCCATCCGATTTTGTCTGCTGAGAATCGCACAAATGTTCTCCATATGGTCATCCGTATCTCATCCGTGTGCAATGCCAGGATGCGTTTTTTTTCTCCAAAAAGTATCCCTGTGTCATCCGTATCTCATCTGTATGGTGAGATTTTCTCACACACTTGCAAAATGAGCAAATGAAGGTTCCCTGTCCTGAAAATCATTAGAAATGAATGTGGGACCCTATTTATTGGCTCAATAACAAGTCACCTCCTCCTTGCTTGGCTTGAGAGTTTTTGCTAGTGTATTTTGTGAGCTGATTTGTCTGCAACATGTCATATAGGCTAACCTTTAACCACACTGAGCAGGTGCTTTTACACTGGGTTTTGTCCCAGCGTTTTCGGGCACCTTACCCAGTGATTGTGGATCCAAGGAGGCGGAGAAGAATGTGGGTCCATCCACTTATGAGGCAACGGGTGACTAAAGGGCATTTTCGTCATCTCTACACTTCACTCCGCAGCCATCCAGACAAATTTTACCAACATATTCGGATGAGCCTGGCGACATTTGATATTCTACTTGAGAGTCTGCGCCCTGGTATCACCTATAAGGACACCTTGATGTGGAAGTCTATTTCGGCAGAGGACCGGCTTCTACTTACTTTGCAATATGTCCAAAAAATGTATGTTGCGTATGTGTTTGATGTATTTTGTACACATAATTTTTTTATATATATATATATAATTATGTCTTTCACATTACATGCAGTAACCTTGGTATGATGATGCATGGATAAGTCCTAACCTTTATTTTTTTTTCCATTCCAGATTTCTAGCAACTGGCCTGTCCTACACAGCACTACATCAGGAGTTCCTAATAGGCAAATCAACAATTTCAGGCATTGTTCAGGCTACGTGCTCGCAAATTTGGTCACGATTGCATGAATCTGTCATGCCTGAGCCAAAACAACAAGACTGGCTGCGTATTGCCGTGGGTTTGAGGAGACGTGCTAGTTTCCTAACTGTATTGGAGCCCTGGATGGGAAGCACATCCGTGTAAGTAAGTAAGCCGCCCAACTCTGGCTCCCAATATTTTAATTATAAAGAATACTTTTGGTAGTGCTGTTGACCCTGGTCAACAGCGCATAGATGTTTCGAATTGTTGATATTGGGGCCTATGATCGAACAGAAGACTCCCAAGTGTTCCATACTTCCATTATGGGTCGTCATATGCACAGTAATCAGTTGGACCTCCCACCCCCATGTCAGCTACCACAGTCTAATCTTGAAGCTGTCCGTTATGTAATGGTTGGTGATGAGGCCTTCCAATTAACTAGGAACCTCATGAGGCCCTATCCGCGAAGAACCCTGGACCACCGGCGTTGAATATTTAATTTCCGCCTTTCCCGTGCACGATGCCTGGTGGAGTGTGCTTTTGGCATTCTGAGTGCAAAATGGCGTGTTCTACAGTCTGCAATTCAAGTAAGTGAAGAAAATGTGAATCAAGTTATCAAAGCATGTGTTGTTCTTCACAACTTCATAAGAATTCACGACTGTAGTGCAAATGCTGGTGATGATGTTGAGGATGCAAATAATGTCCAGGCTACTTCGCATGGACATTATGTCATCCGTCCTCTGAACTGAAAGTGCTAACTATTTTGTATCTCCAGAGGGATCTACTCCGTGGCAAGAGAATGCAGTGTCCATGTTATAATTTTGTGGGCTATGTGTGTAAAATAAAATGATGTTACCTTTTCAAAATTGTGATGTTTTGAAAACATGTGTTCACAAAATTGATATAAACATCATCTTTATATCTGAAAAAAAGTATCACACACTTTTAGCTAACTCAGTTTACTGACATAATGTTTTTATGTCACAATAACCATATTTACAACATATGGAAATTATGGGCAATATTATTAGCCCTCAAACAATGTTTTTTTCCACATAATAAAATATAAAAAGCAAAAAACATCAAACCTTAAAAATAAATAAAAACAAAATTACAAATTTATGTATGAAGGTGGACGAGATGGCGGTGCAGCAGCATGAGTGTTTTAGCTACTTTGTGTGCCCAATTGACCATGAGCCTGAGTGGTGCCTGAGGCTACATGATGGAGCATGTAAGGGACTGGGTGTGGGACATGCTGGTACTGAGCATTTTGGTTCTGCGGAAAATAATAAGTCTGGGTATTTGCAGGACCCATTTGTGGATACCCTCCCAGAATGTCCATGTCGACCATACCCATGTAGTGGCCACTCTCCTACACTGGGTATGGTCAAGTGGCCATACTGGTGATGTCCAGCTGGTAGCATGAATTGGGCATGTTGTGGCCGATGTTGTATTGTGCTTTCAGGTATTTGTGGTGAAGGACTGCGTGTGGGAGGGGGGTTCACTATCAGATCCTGTGTTCTCCTCTGGTTGTGCAGCCATTTGGAGAATGTTTTGCTTCGAAAGTTGCCATCTTTCAAGGTAAGACAAAATTGGAATGGGGTTATTGGGTGGAGTGCAAGCATCTAAACCTATTTGAAGTGCACCTCTGGCCCGCAGCCTCACTTCTCTGGGGATTGGGTGGAGACATCGTTCCAGACTCCGTGCATACGCCTCTTCTCCGTCATCATTGGCAGTGCGGGACAGGTAGTTCAATACCCCAGTATCCACTTGCTGTTTGGTTCCAGTGGTGGAAAGCTCCCTCCTGCGGCGCCAACGGCGTGAGACTACTGGAGGCTGTGGTGAGGTATCAATTGGGAGTGTTGGGCTACTACTCTGCCCACGATCCTCCTGTTCTTAATTTGGGTCCTGTCCCGCAGAAGGCCGTGCTGGTGGTGGTTGTTGGTGACTTGATGATGGTTGTGAAGATGCTCCAGCCTGTTCTTCCTCTTCACCAACTGGGTTGATGTGGACCTCCGAATCTGAGCCAGTCTCCCGTTCAGTTGGGTTTGATTCTGATCTGTTTTTCATATATATAAGAAAATATATATATATATATATTTCATACTGTAACACTACGTGACAAATGTGTGTTGTGCTGACTCAAGCACTTACGGACAGAGATCAAGAACTGGAGCCAGAAAATTTAACCGATCATAGTAAATATATTTTCTCTTTTTGGGTCCCTCTGACCCACTCCTGGCCCGATTCTGTCACTCTCTGCGGAACTGGTCACGGCAGCTCCGCCACCATCTCATGGCATCAGACACTACAAAGTTAACCAAAAAATTTGTGACATTAGGATGACAGAGCAACTATAGGCAAATGTAGGTTAAAGCCTAATGTGGCATTGCTACTTGACAAGTGTAAAGTTTAAAATAGCCAGGCTAGCAAGCATAACATCACATATGATGATGTTTTTTGTATTTGTTGCTTCCTTTTAAGCCACTTATTTTTTTTTAAATTAAGGGTAGTACTTACTCATTTCATGCTGCACCTGAGGTGTACTTTCTTCATATGTAGCAAACATTTGCCGGCATATACGCTTCCATGAGGCATCCTGTGCATCCGTACATCCCATATTTTGGGCCTCTCCTGCACCAAATCTATCAGAAGATCCACCTTAATTTGCCTTGACATCTTGCTGTACTCTGTGGAGGTGTGCAGGTGGCTTGTTGTTGAACTTCCCAGGCTATTTAACACGTCAAAGCTTCCTGAATAATGGCTGAGGCAATTTCCTGTCACCTGGCCAATGCCTGAGAAAGTCACACGCATGGTCCGTGTGTAATCCGTATTTTTCTCGCCCCCATAGACTTGCATTGGCATTTCTCAGCTGAGATACGCGGACAATCGCAGCATTCTGCGATTTCACTCGCAAGTGTAATACGGACGAGAAAAAAACGGATGATGGGAGCTGCCCCATAGATTAACATTGGGCCGAGTGTTATGCAATTTTTTATTGCTGAACACTCGTCCGTATTACGCTGTAGTGTGACCCCGGCCTTATGGAGATCAAAACTTCCCTACACACACACATACACTATATTGATGGCACCTTCAGCTTTCCTCCAGGCAAAGTATGATCCACCAGCCCCCGACACACAGTATGGTGCACTCCACGGTTTCCCACTTGGTATGATCCCCATAGCCCCAAAAAAACTTTGATCCACCAAAGCCTTACACAACTCCCAGTATGATGACCCCACACCCCCCACACACACAGTATGATAACCGTACTGATCCCCACAAACATTGTATGATGGCCCCAACAGCCTTCCCCACATAGAGTATGATGCTCCACAGTCCTCAACAGTTTCATCCTCCCCAATCCACTACACAATATGGTGAACCCCTCAGCCCCCACAGAGTATCATGCCCCTACAGCTCCCAATACAGTATGATTCCCCCACAGACCCATTCAAATTACCAGGCCCCACACACAGTATAATGGCTCCCAAAGACCTCTTACTCACAGTGTGATGGCCCCAAATCCCTCACACCCAAACTATGATGGTCATCACAGCCCCCACACAGTATGATGTGTTATGACTTGGTGGTCAGGACAATAATGGACCTGGTGGTTAAGAGCACACGGAATGACCTGACAGTTACTGATAATAAGGACGAGCTCTGGGACATGGGAACTCTGCTGACCGCAATCCCTAATCCTATCAAACACACTAGAAATAGCCGTGGATTGCGCCCAACGCTCCCTATGCAACTCGGCACAGCCAAAAGGAACTAGCTAGCCCTGAAGATAGAAAAATAAAGCCTACCTTGGAACATTGACAGGTGGCATGGAGCAAAGATCTAAGTGGAGTTAACTAGAGCGGCAGCTAACGAATTAACCTCGTCACCTGTGGAAGGAAACTCAGAAACACCCACCAGAGGAAGTCCATGGACAAAACCAGCCGAAGTACCATTCATGACCACAGGAGGGAGCCCGACAACAGAATTCACAACAGTACCCCTTCCCCCTTGAGGAGGGGTCACCGAACCCTCACCAGAGCCCCCAGGCCGACCAGGATGAGCCAAATGAAAGGCACGAACCAGATCGGCAGCATGAACATCAGAGGCAAAAACCCAGGAATTATCTTCCTGACCATAACCCTTCCACTTGACCAGGTACTGGAGTTTCCGTCTCGAAACACGAGAATCCAAAATCTTCTCCACCACATACTCCAACTCCCCCTCAACCAACACCGGGGCAGGAGGATCAACGGATGGAACCACAGGCGCCACGTATCTCCGCAATAACGACCTATGGAACACATTATGGATGGCAAAAGAAGCAGGAAGGGCCAAACGAAATGACACAGGATTGATAACCTCAGAAATCTTATACGGACCAATGAAACGAGGCTTAAACTTAGGAGAGGAAACCTTCATAGGAACATAACGAGACGACAACCAAACCAAATCCCCAACACGAAGTCGGGGACCCACACAGCGCCGGCGGTTAGCGAAACGTTGAGCCTTCTCCTGGGACAATGTCAAATGTCAAATTGTCCACCACATGAGTCCAAATCTGCTGCAACCTATCCACCACACTATCTACACCAGGACAGTCCGAAGACTCAACCTGCCCTGAAGAGAAATGAGGATGGAAACCAGAATTGCAGAAAAACGGCGAAACCAAAGTAGCCGAGCTGGCCCGATTATTAAGGGCGAACTCAGCCAACGGCAAAAAGGACACCCAATCATCCTGATCAGCAGAAACAAAGCATCTCAGATATGTTTCCAAAGTGTGATTAGTTCGTTCGGTTGGGCCATATGTCTGAGGATGGAAAGCCGAGGAAAAAGACAAATCAATGCCCATCCTAGCACAAAAGGATCGCCAAAACCTCGAAACAAACTGGGAACCTCTGTCAGAAACGATGTTCTCCGGGATACCATGTAAACGTACCACATGCTGGAAAAATAATGGCACCAAATCAGAGGAGGAAGGCAATTTAGACAAAGGTACCAAATGGACCATCTTAGAAAAGCGATCACAAACCACCCAAATGACCGACATCTTTTGAGAGACGGGGAGATCCGAAATAAAATCCATAGAAATATGCATCCAGGGCCTCTTCGGGACCGGCAAGGGCAAAAGCAACCCACTGGCATGAGAACAGCAGGGCTTAGCCCGAGCACAAGTCCCACAGGACTGCACAAAAGAATGCACATCCCGTGACAAAGACGGCCACCAGAAGGATCTAGCCACCAAATCTCTGGTACCAAAGATTCCAGGATGCCCAGCCAACACTGAACCATGAATCTCAGAGATAACTCTACTAGTCCATCTATCAGGGACAAACAGTTTCTCCGCTGGGCAACGGTCAGGTCTATCAGCCTGAAATTTTTGCAGCACCCACCGCAAATCAGGGGAGATGGCAGACAAAATTACCCCCTCTTTGAGAATACCCGGAGAGTCAGGCACAAAACTCCTTGCCAGGGCATCAGCCTTCACATTCTTAGAGCCCGGAAGGTACGAAACCACAAAATCAAAACGGGAGAAAAATAACGACCATCGAGCCTGTCTCGGATTCAACCGTTTGGCAGACTCAAGATAAGTCAAATTCTTGTGATCTGTCAAGACCACCACGCGATGCTTGGCTCCTTCCAGCCAATGACGCCACTCCTCGAATGCCTACTTCATGGCCAACAACTCACGATTACCAACATCATAGTTACGCTCAGCAGGCGAAAACTTTCTAGAAAAGAAAGCACATGGCTTCATCACCGAGCCATCAGAACTTCTTTGCGACAAAACAGCCCCTGCTCCAATCTCAGAAGCATCAACCTCAACCTGAAACGGGAGCGAAACATCTGGCTGGCACAACACAGGGGCAGAAGAAAAACGACGCTTCAACTCCTGAAAAGCCTCTACAGCTGCAGAAGACCAATTGACCACATCAGCACCCTTCTTGGTCAAATCAGTCAACGGTTTAGCAACAGTAGAAAAATTAGCGATGAAGCGCCGATAAAAATTAGCAAAGCCCAGGAACTTTTGCAGGCTCTTCACAGATGTCGGCTGAGTCCAATCGTAAATGGCCTGTACTTTAACAGGGTCCATCTCGATAGTAGAAGGGGACAAAATGAACCCCAAAAATGAAACTTTCTGAACTCCAAAGAGACACTTTGACCCCTTCACAAACAAGGAATTTGCACGAAGGACCTGGAACACCATTCTGACCTGCTTCACATGAGACTCCCAATCATCCGAAAAGACCAAAATATCATCCAAATACACAATCAGGAATTTATCCAGGTACTCTCGGAAGATGTCATGCATAATGGACTGAAATACTGATGGAGCATTAGAAAGCCCGAATGGCATATCCAGGTACTCAAAATGGCCCTCGGGCGTATTAAATGCTGTTTTCCATTCATCGCCTTGTTTAATACGCACAAGATTATACGCCCCTCGAAGATCTATCTTGGTGAACCAACTAGCCCCTTTAATACGAGCAAACAAATCAGACAGCAACGGCAAAGGATACTGAAATTTGACTGTAATTTTATTAAGAAGGCAGTAATCAATACAAGGTCTCAAAGAACCATCCTTCTTGGCCACAAAAAAGAACCCTGCTCCTAACGGTGATGACGACGGGCGAATATGGCCTTTCTCCAAGGACTCCTTTATATAACTGCGCATAGCGGCGTGCTCTGGCACAGATAAATTGAACAATCGGCCCTTAGGAAACTTACTACCAGGAATCAAATTAATTGCACAATCGCAATCCCTATGAGGAGGTAGGGCACTGGCTTTGGGCTCATCAAATACATCCCGATAATCCGACAAAAACTCTGGAACTTCAGAAGGAGTGGAAGACGAAATAGACAAAAATGGAACATCACCATGTACCCCCTGGCAACCCCAGCTGGACACAGACATAGATTTCTAGTCTAATACTGGATTATGGACCTGTAGCCATGGCAACCCCAAAACGACCACATCATGCAGATTATGCAACACCAGAAAGCGGATATCCTCCTGATGTGCAGGAGCCATGCACATGGTCAATTGGGTCCAGTACTGAGGCTTATTCTTGGCCAAAGGCGTAGCATCAATTCCTCTCAATGGAATAGGATACTGCAAGGGCTCCAAGAAAAAACCACAGCGCCTAGCATACTCCAAGTCCATCAAATTCAGGGCAGCGCCTGATTCCACAAATGCCATAACAGAATAGGATGACAAAGAGCAAATCAGAGTAACAGACAATAGAAATTTAGACTGTACCGTACCAATGGTGGCAGACCTAGCGAACCGCTTAGTGCGCTTAGGACAATCGGAGATAGCATGAGTGGAATCACCACAGTAAAAACATAGCCCATTCCGACGTCTGTGTTCTTGCCGTTCAGCTCTGGTCAAAGTCCTATCACATTGCATAGGCTCAGGCCCATGCTCAGATAGTACCGCCAAATGGTGCACAGCTTTACGCTCATGCAAGCGTCGATCGATCTGAATGGCCAAGGACATAGACTCATTCAGACCAGCAGGCATGGGAAACCCCACCATGACATCCTTAAGGGCTTCAGAGAGACCCTTTCTGAAGATTGCTGCCAGGGCACATTCATTCCACTGAGTGAGCACAGACCACTTTCTAAACTTCTGACAATATATCTCCGCTTCATCCTGACCCTGACACAGAGCCAACAAGATTTTCTCTGCCTGATCCACTGAATTAGGTTCGTCATAAAGCAATCCAAGCGCCAGGAAAAACGCATCAACATCACGCAATGCCGGATCTCCTGGCGCAAGGGAAAATTCCCAGTCTTGAGGGTCACCACGTAACAAAGAAATAATGATCTTTACTTGTTGAACAGGGTCACCTGAGGAGCGAGGTTTCAAGGCAAGAAACAATTTACAATTATTTTTGAGAACTTAGATCTATCACCAAAAAACAAATCAGGAATTGGAATCCTAGGCTCTGACATCGGATTCTGAACCACAAAATCTTGAATGTTTTGTACCCTTGTAGTGAGATTATCCATCCAAGAGGACAGACCTTGAATGTCCATATTTACACCAGTGTCCTGAACCACCCAGAGGTAAAGGGGAAAAGAGAGACAAAACACAATGCAAAGAAAAAAAAAATGGTCTCAGAACTTCTCTTATCCCTCTATTGAGATGCATTAGTACTTTGGGCCACCTGTACTGTTATGACCTGGTGGTCAGGACAATAATGGATCTGGTGGTTAAGAGCACACGGAATGACCTGATAGTTACTGATAATAAGGACGAGCTCTGGGACGTGGGAACTCTGCTGACCGCAATCCCTAATCCTATCAAACACACTAGAAATAGCCGTGGATTGCGCCTAACGCTCCCTATGCAACTCGGCACAGCCTAAGGAACTAGCTAGCCCTGAAGATAGAAAAATAAAGCCTACTTTGCCTCCGAGAAATTCCCCAAAGGAAAAGGCAGCCCCCCACATATAATGACTGTGAGTAAAGATGAAAATACAAACACAGAGATGAAATAGATTTAGCAAAGTGAGGCCCGACTTACTAAACAGACCGAGGATAGGAAAGGTTACTTTGCGGTCAGCACAAAAACCTACAAAAAGACCACGCAGAGGGCGCAAAAAGACCCTCCACACCGACTCACGGTGCGGAGGCGCTCCCTCTGCATCCCAGAGCTTCCAGCAAGCAAGACAACAATAAAAATAGCAAGCTGGACAGAAAAATAGCAAACCAAAGAAATACAAGCTGGAACTTAGCTTCTGCTGGGAAGACAGGTCACAAGAACGATCCAGGAGTGAACTAGACCAATACTGGAACATTGACAGGTGGCGTGGAGCAAAGATCTAAGTGGAGTTAAATAGAGCGGCAGCTAACGAATTAACCTCGTCACCTGTGGAAGGAAACTCAGAAACACCCACCAGAATAAGTCCATGGACAGAACCAGCCGAAGTACCATTCATGACCACAGGAGGGAGCCCGACCACAGAATTCACAACAATGATGGCCAGCACAGATCTCCTATACACACAGCAGGATGGCCATTCATTACCACACACACACACACTACAGGGTGATTCACTGTAACCAGAAACATTGCTGCAACTTTTAAAAGAGACAATCTATCCCACTGAAATGTGTACTGTACATACGTTGGTTCATCAGGAGTCATATGGCAGGACACGACACAAACTACCAATGCACAGAAAGGAGTGCAGCAAGTCTATCTTGTACTGGAGATGACCGGCGGGGTGACAAGTTGGTGAGAGCACTCGGCGCGAGTATGTTTCTTTTCGCTGTCACTGAGGTTCATTGCACTCTCACTTCTCATGAACCAAGCTACAGTACAGTCCACATTTCAGCATAGTCAGCCATCTCTTCTAGAAGTTGCAGCAATTATTCTGGGTAAATTAGACAGTGAATCACCCTGTGAAGTTTTCTCCATAGCCCTTCCCCCCACACACACACACACACACACAGTTTAATGGCCCCACATTCTCCCACACACAGTATAATGGCCCCAAAACTCCTCAAACAGACAGTATGATGGCCCCCAGTTCTCCCTCCAAACAGTATGACCCCTACTATCCTCCACACTATGATTTCCCCTACAGCCTCAGACCACGCAAAGTATGCTCCCCCACAGCAGCCCTTGACATACAGTATGATAGACTGCTCATCTCCCCACACAGTATAATCCCCACAGCTCCCCCATAAATGTTGACCCATCATAGCAGCACATAAAGTATGATAGACCTCACAGCCCCCTCACAGTGTTAAGCCCCCACAGCTCACCACACAGTATGATCATCCACAGCCTCACACAGTATGATACCACCACAGTTGCCCACAAGGTATTGCCCCCAAACACAGTATGATGGCCTCCACTGTCCCTCACACAGATCTTATGAAGGCCCACAGCCTCCTACATAGTATGATCTCCATAAGATGTCCGCTACATAGTATGATCCCCTACAGTCCCAGACATACAGTATGATGGCCCCCACAGTCCATAACATTTAGTTCCACCACAATTCCCGACACAATATGATGTGCTCCCATAGCTCCCCATACATGATCCCACACAGTCAACTACACAGTATTACGCCCTCACAGCTTCCCACACAAGAATAACCCATACACACAGCTCCCACAGTATGATATCTCACAGATCCCCACTCATTATGAGACTCCACACACAGTATGATGTCCCCCATATACCTCATACACACAGTATGATTGCCCCTGTAGTGCCACATATACAGTATGATAGCCACCACAGCCCTCACACACAATATGATGGTCCTCGCCTACTTCACAAGCTATGACTCCCTCAGTTCTTAACAAATTTTGATTTTCCCAACAGGATCCCCATATGCACAGTCTGATCCCCCACATTCTCTAACTAATTATGTCTTCAAACCCGTCAACTTAGTATGATCCCCAAAACACCTCACACAATATGATGGTCCCCGCATCCAGGACCCCAAGAAAATTTGATTCCCCACAACACCCACACAATATGATGGGTGCTACAGATCTCTCACACATAGTATTATTCTCACAGCCCCAACAAACAGTATGATGGACCTCACAGACTCCTACATAGTATGATTATTCAAAGCCCCAACACAGTTTGATCTCTTACAGTCCCACACACCATATGGTAGACAACTACAGCACCCCACACTGTGTGAACCCCATAGTTCCCCAAATACAGCATGATCCCCCACAACTCTCCACACAGTATGAGTTCCCACAGCTTCCCACACAGTGTGCTGTCTCCACAGCTCTCTACACAGTATGTTGGCCCACACAGCCCTCACAAACACAGTATGATCAAACACATACTTAAGCAAACAGTATGGTGGATCCCTATAGAGCCCACACACAGTATGATCGCCCAAAGCTCGCTATCCAGTATAATGTCCCACAGCCCTCCACACAATATGATCACTGACAGACACTGACAGAGAGTATGATGAACACCACAGTGTCTCACATGGCATTATCCTAAGCATTCCCCAAACAGTTTCATCTGCCACAGCCCCCACACAGTATGATGCTTCCTTGGCTCCCCATACACATTGATCCCTACAGCCTCCCACATAATCTGATGCCCTCACACACAATATGATGGCTCACACAATTCCCCCCACACACAGTGTGATGGTCCCCAAAGCCACAACCACACAGTATGATGGTCCCTATAACCGTCTCTCTATAGTATGAGCCCCACAGTCTCCCATACAGTATGATCCTCCACAGATTCTGTACTCAGTATTATGGTCCCCACTGTTCCCAAAACAGTATGATGACCTCCTCAGTTTCCTGCACAAAGTATGAGTTAGTACTACTGACCTTGTCAGCATTTCTCCAGTGTGCTGCTCCAGCTTGTGTACTAGGCAGGCTAAGGCTAGGTTCTCATTGCGTTAGGGCAATACGTTTAGCGTTAAGCGCTAGCGGATTGCGCTAACGCAATGTATTTTTCGGGTCGCGTTAAACGTCCCCGCTAGCGCAGATCCCCGATCTGCGAGAGCGGGGAACGGACCTCAGGCGGGCAAGCAGCGTCCGAGGCGCGTCACAAAACACCGGCACATCGCTAGCGCGTGCCGAAAGTGGCACGCGTTAGCGATGCACATTACCATTGCTGCCAATGGGCGCTTACAGACGCGTTGCACGGCGTTAATTTTGCCGTGCAACGCTGTCCGTTAGCGCGGTCCCATTAACGCAATGGGAACCTAGCCTAAGGCTCCTCATAGCAGATGTGATCTAGTGATGTCATCACTACAGTGCACATGCTAAATGGTGCAACATGGAGCCAACAGCTTCCTGCTTCACTATTGTATTTCATGGTATTTGCATCCTGAGAAAGCAGATACCAGTGAAATTGAGACGCAACGGGCTCCGCCAACTCAAGACCAGTATGCCACTGTTTCCAAACCTTTGCCTGTCCTAACCTGCAGGCCAAAAGCAACAGTCAAAGGGCTATATGTGGCCTGCAGGCTGCAGATTGCCCAGATCTGTTCTAGGAAAACCAGGAACTAGAGTACATGTACAACTGCATCTTCTGCACTACTATAACTAATCCCTTGCTCAGATTTCCAAAGTTAAACACAGTATACCCTTATTATATCCACAAATTTTATACCTCCGAAGTATATACTATTAAAGTCAGAATAAACCGGTAATTAGGGTGCACTGTGAAAGCACCAGTGGAGACCACTGTGATGAAGAGACCAAGCACCTAACCACCACGGAATAAGAAATCACCAGAAAGTCTTGAAGCTCAGGAGTCTTTAGAATATGCCTTTATTTAATGAAATGGCAACAATATATAAAAAAGATTTTTTTTTAAAAAATATATATATTAAATCTATAAAAAAGTCGCAGGGACAGGATTACATGGTACCCATACTCAGCAGAACAACCCCCAATACAGAAAAAATCCTTATATTTGCTTTGTCGCTGTGCATATCAAAAGATGCAAATATTATATGCAGTGCAATAAATACATAAACGGTGTGTAAAGAAAATACAAATATTAAAACACTATATACGTGAACATTGCATAAAAAAAGGCTCAATAGCATGGTGAAAAAAAGTTGCCAAGAAGGCGTGCACAGTAAAAAATAAATATATAAAAAATATAAAAAATAACAACTCACTTCTTTAAGGTGCCCAAAGTGCATAGACCTATATAAGGTCTATAAACATGTGACCATACACACAAGTGTGATAGCGCAGCGATATCGCTTTTGTATATATATGGGGGCAAAAATGACAACTCAATTGTTTAGAGTGCCCAGGTGCATAGACCTACAGTGGGGCAAAAAAGTATTTAGTCAGTCAGCAATAGTGCAAGTTCCACCACTTAAAAAGATGAGAGGCGTCTGTAATTTACATCATAGGTAGACCTCAACTATGGGAGACAAACTGAGAAAAAAAAATCCAGAAAATCACATTGTCTGTTTTTTTATAATTTTTTTTTGCATATTATGGTGGAAAATAAGTACGGTATTTGGTCAGAAACAAACAATCAAGATTTCTGGCTCTCACAGACCTGTAACGTCTTCTTTAAGAGTCTCCTCTTTCCTCCACTCATTACCTGTAGTAATGGCACCTGTTTAAACTTGTTATCAGTATAAAAAGACACCTGTGCACATCCTCAAACAGTCTGACTCCAAACTCCACTATGGTGCAGACCAAAGAGCTGTCAAAGGACACCAGAAACAAAATTGTAGCCCTGCACCAGGCTGGGAAGACTGAATCTGCAATAGCCAACCAGCTTGGAGTGAAGAAATCAACAGTGGGAGCAATAATTAGAAAATGGAAGACATACAAGACCACTGATAATCTCCCTCGATCTGAGGCTCCACGCAAAATCCCACCCCGTGGGGTCAGAATGATCACAAGAACGGTGAGCAAAAATCCCAGAACCACGCGGGGGGACCTAGTGAATGAACTGCATAGAGCTGGGACCAATGTAACAAGGCCTACCATAAGTAACACACTACGCCACCATGGACTCAGATCCTGCAGTGCCAGACGTGTCCCACTGCTTAAGCCAGTACATGTCCGGGCCCGTCTGAAGTTTGCTAGAGAGCATTTGGATGATCCAGAGGAGTTTTGGGAGAATGTCCTATGGTCTGATGAAACCAAACTGGAACTGTTTGGTAGAAACACAACTTGTCGTGTTTGGAGGAAAAAGAATACTGAGTTGCATCTATCAAACACCATACCTACTGTAAAGCATGATGGTGGAAACATCATGCTTTGGGGCTGTTTCTCTGCAAAGGGGCCAGGACGACTGATCCGGGTACATGAAAGAATGAATGGGGCCATGTATCGTGAGATTTTGAGTGCAAACCTCCTTCCATCAGCAAGGGCATTGAAGATGAAACGTGGCTGGGTCTTTCAACATGACAATGATCCAAAGCACACCGCCAGGGCAACGAAGGAGTGGCTTCGTAAGAAGCATTTCAAGGTCCTGGAGTGGCCTAGCCAGTCTCCAGATCTCAACCCTATAGAAAACCTTTGGAGGGAGTTGAAAGTCCGTGTTGCCAAGCGAAAAGCCAAAAACATCACTGCTCTAGAAGAGATCTGCATGGAGGAATGGGCCAACATACCAACAACAGTGTGTGGCAACCTTGTGAAGACTTACAGAAAACGTTTGACCTCTGTCATTGCCAACAAAGGATATATTACAAACTATTGAGATGAAATTTTGTTTCTGACCAAATACTTATTTTCCACCATAATATGCAAATAAAATGTTAAAAAAACAGACAATGTGATTTTCTGGATTTTTTTTTCTCAGTTTTTCTCCCATAGTTGAGGTCTACCTATGATGTAAATTACAGACGCCTCTCATCTTTTTAAGTGGTGGAACTTGCACTATTGCTGACTGACTAAATACTTTTTTGCCCCACTGTATATAATGTCTATAAACATATGAACCATACACAGGAGTGTGATAGCAGCGATATCACTTTTATATATACCTGGGGGGGAGGCTGCGTCCTGAACCTGCGTGCGCCCGACGCGCGTTTCGGATATGTTTCCTTCGTCAGGGGGTGGCCATTACTGATCTAGAGGGGTTTATATAGTATAAATTTACCGAGCGCTGCGGCCCGGGTGTATGCGGCGCATGCGCAGTCCGGAGGTCCGCGAGTTCCGGTCTCCACGTCACATGACCGGCCGCACAGGAGCGGAGTACCCGGCGTAACGTAGAAACCATGGACGCAGAGCGCCGAGACTCACAGACATGGACTGGGCATGCGCACAACAAGGGACACAGTGTGGGAAGAGCGTAAGTGATCATATACCCATATGATATGGTAGATCACACGCAAAATATAAGAGTAATACCTAAATGTTCGCATGGAGCTAGGAGAACAGAAAAAAGGGGAAAGCAAATGAGAGTAAAATTGCTGATCATACAACTCAAGCATATACATATTAAGCTGAGTTGTATATGACGCAGGTCAATGCCTAAATGTCTACATGGAGCTAGACGAGTAGAAAAAAGGGGGCATATAAAAGCAAAATTTATATGATATGGGCATGGATATTTTTTACGCTGTATTATATATATAAAAAAAGAGAAATATATAACTACTAACCCATTAAATTCAGAAATAAATAAATAAATAATTTATAAAGGGTGGAGAAATTATGTAGCTATATAAGTATGGCATATATCTGAATGCTGCCACCAGGCTTTGATGCTGGTACAATATTGATGAAGAGATTAATGAAATAATAAAAAATAGAAAATAAAAAATAAAAAATGAATAATAAATAAATAATAATAAATAAAAATAAAATTAAATTAAATATAGAAATAAAAATAAATATAAATAAAAATCTAAAAAATCAAACTAAAACATATATATATAAATAAAATTTAAAAAAATAATAAAAAAGTATATATAAATAAAAATGAAAATAAAAATAAATAATAAAAAATAAAAATAATAATAATAAAAATAATAAAAATGAAAATTGAAAAAAATGAAAAATAGAAAATAGAAAATAATAATAATAAAAAATATATAAATACATAAATAAAATATAAATAGAAATTAATAAATAATACATAATAATAAATAAAAAGTAAATAGAAAATAAAAAATAAGAAATATAAGAAGAAAGAATATTAAATAATCTGAAAAGAAAAATAATCCAAAAAATAAAAAGTGAGAATTAGTGAAATATCAATTAAAGAAACACAGAATAATGAGAAAATATATAATAACAAAAAATGTTTTCCTCTTTTCTTTTCCTTTAATCTCCTCTTTCTTTTTTGCTCCATAATAGTTGATTGTAGACTTCTTCAAATATACATCATGTTCTACAGTCCAGCCATCCAATGCGACCGGCAAGAGTGTTACGTACAGAGCCCACAGTCTGCCAAAGGTAAGTAAATATAAAACTACAATCAATGTATAAAAATATAAAAATTAGAATCATAAAACCACAAGAAAATAAAATAAAAGATAGGTTAAAAGGTTACAAAACATGGTTTATAAAAAAGGTGCAAAGCTAAGATTTTCATTTAACCCTTTAGGTGATACCGTGCCCAGGGTCCATATCCATTTTGTTTCTTTCCTAGCTAAGGCTAATCGCAATGTCGCAAAAGGGATCGCGTTTGCCGATCCCGCTAGCGCAGATACCCGATCTGCTCTAGCGAGGAACGGACCTCGGACGCTGCAAGCAGCGTCCGCGGTCCGTCCGAAACTAATGGGACATCGCTAGCGCGTGCCGAAAATAGCGATCCGTTAGCACTTTGCCGTCAATGGGTGCGCTAATGGATCCGTTGCATGGCGTTAATTGCGACAATTTCGCCATGTAATGGAGTCCGCCAGCGTTAACCCATTAACGCAATGTGAACCTAGCCTAACAATGGTAAAAAAGAGAAGATAAAAATAGACAAATTTTCAAGACCCCTTCCTTGAAGAACAGTTTCTCCAGGATTATTTGCAGATAAGCTAAATGCACAAAAATATTTGTATGTGCATATAAATGCTTATGTTTGTGTTTATATTTTATATCATGTGTTTCTATCTTAAGTATGTCGATATTACAGTCTGTTTTCTATAATACAGGTGTATGGGGTGGATAATGCTGCCCTCACATCATGTCCTGGCAGCAGATTGTCTTTCCCATCAGGAGATCCGCTGTAATAATCTTTCCCTGATCATTAGCAGCCTGCTGTGTGAGCCTGCTCTGCGCTAAATGACCATTGATTCACTAATGGATCTTGTCTGAGTGACACACTCTTTTTATTTCCTAATATCATTTTTGTTCTCTTTCCTTGCAAACTGCATCCAGCTATGAAACTCAGAAAACTCTGCAAAAACTCAAGTTATGAAAGATATTAAAATGATAATCTTACAATATAAACTATACAAAGCAATACTTTAATAATTATCTGGACTTCTGAAAACTCAAATATGAAGCAACCTTCATGGAAGGTCCTCTACACAGCAATCCCTATGCTTTCACAGACTGCAAGGAGGGAACATGGACGATGTCATAAATAATAAAAATGTACTTTGTATGTTGCCTGCTCTTCAGGAACCCTCTGGTTACAAGAACTACGACTGTCCCAAATTAGCACAGTAGGATGCTACTGAGCATTGTAATGATAAGCATACTACCCATGCCCATTTTCCTTAAAGAAGGAATGGGCAACACTTCACATAAAGATGGGGGCTGGAACTAAGCGTAACTGGGTGAAGGCCCCCCATGACTGCTTTGAGCCGGGCGGTCTTTTTGAATAATGCTGTGGCTAGGGATAGGAGGATGGCAAGGGGGGGAGGAGTTAGGAAAGGGGGAGGTAGGAAGGAAAGTGCGGGAAAACCGCCATTCACTACCTTATTCCAGGACGAGGAAGACGCGCAGGATGGCGTCGGCGGAGTCCATGCTGTCTCAGCTCCGAGAGATGGCCAGATCCAGAAGAGGGGGCTGGCTCGAGGCCCAGCTGGCCTCTATCATTGGTGCCGCAGGAGGATCCGGGCAGAGCTCACGGGGCAGGAGGACCAGGCCCCCAGAGAGACTATCTCCGGATCTCCCGGCGCGTGGCAGGCGCAGGCTCCGGAGCCCCTCCAGGGACCCTGCGGGCGGTGAGTCCAGCGGCGCTGCCTCCCCCGGCCGCCCCCGCCCCGGCAGGAATCCAAGCACCCGGCCTGCATGCGCCGGGCGTCAGACCCAGGACACCGCCGCTGCTGCCGGGAGCGCCGGACCGGAAGTGCGGCCTGCGCGATCCAGGCAGAGCGCAGCCGCAGCTTCCCCCGCTCCTGGCAGGTCCCCAGCTCACAGCGGGCGTGCGGCCGCCACTCCACCAGCTCCTTCCGGTGTACAGGTGTCCAGGGGCAGAGCGGCCGCCGCTTCCCCTGCCCCTGCTTCTCCTGCCTCCATCAGATCCACAGCGCCCAGGGGGCGCGCAGCGGCAGGGAGAGGGAGAGCAACGCTGCCAAGAAGAGCAGCCCAGCCAGGCAGAGGGACACAGCCAGGAGGAGCAGCAAGAGGAGCAGCACGGCCAGGACGAACAGCGGCAGCAACAGCCAGGAATCCGGCCTCTTTACTTGCGGCAGGCACCCACAGCCCATCACCTCCCAGGGTGCCTGCTGGGATGACCACAAGGAGTACACAGGCGGCGGATGGTCAGCGGTCAGGAGATCTTCTATGTCCCGCCTGTACGGAACGACACAGCGGAGGGAGGGATGCAGGCAGCAGTGTCGAGCTGCCTGCTCGGGAGAGAAGATTGTTACACGACCGGGCGGGCTCGCCCGGGTCGGAACGCGGGGATCGGTCGCGGTCGCCCAGGAGGTCTCCGGAACACAGAGCAGCGTTTACCCGTTACCCATCGGACGGTGAGGTGGCGGGGGATACTGACCGCAGACGGAGGAGTGGATCGGTACAGCAGCTACAACACGCTCGAGTCCCCCCTGGTGACGAGGAGGCCAGGGGCGCGGGCCTGGGGCAGAGAGGGTTAGCGGCACAGCAGTCTCAACACGCTCGGGTCCCCCCTGGTGACGAGGAGGCCAAGGGCGCGGGCCTAGGGCATCAACGCGGAGAGGAGGTGTCGGAGTCCAGCCGTGATCATCAAGGGAGGTCGGAGCGACAGGGATCCGGAGGTCCGGCTGGCGGGGACACAGCACCCACGCAGCGTTGTGAGTATGAGTCTATGTCTGGTTTGTCGCCCGCAGGGGCCGAGTTGCAGGAAGCTAGGAGGGGTCGGGTGGTGGTGTGTGAGGAACGGCAGAGGAGTGGGCCGATTGTGGCAGAGGTGCCAGGTATGCAGGATTTATTGCAGGGTATGTCGCAAATTTTGCATAGATTGGAGGGAGGGTCGGCAACTGGGGTTGCCGCATCGCCGGTGGAGGCGTGGTTGTCAGGGCGGGGGGTGGAACCCCCGCCGGGGAGTGGATTGGTAAGCCCTGGTCGGGTATTGGAGGTTGCATCGTCGGGCGTATCGGTTTCGGTTCAGACAGAGAAGGAAAAAGGCGACACGGTCAAATTAGATGACAGAGCGAAAGGGGAAGTTTATGTGTGCTTTGAAGGGCCGTTGGGAGCGCATTTAAAAAAGGAGGTGAAGGAAAAGATTTGGAGAGACGAGTACGTGGAAATTTTTTCCCTGCTCCCGTTGGAGAAGTTTAACTTGGATAAAGGGAAAAAAGACGATAGCAAAAAGGAGGAGGAAGAAAAGCGGAGGTGGCGGCTAATTCCGCAGACATTTGTGAATTGGTTGCAGGCATTTGCGATATTGGGAAGTGTAGTGGGGGAGAAGGCGCCCGAGAATTGCTCGGGTTTATTTTGCTATTTAGATTCAATTGGGGAGGCGCATCGTACTTATGGCGGTCAGACGTGGCTGCGGTATGATGAGCAGTTCAGGCAGCGAAAGGCGGTAAGGCCGGAAATTAGGTGGGACCAGAAGGATATAGGTCTTTGGCTGAAGGTTATGGCCCCAGCTAGACACTGGCAGTCCTTTCATGGGTCCGGGGGCGGGGGCAGCCAGCAGGCGGGACACGGAAGCAGTAGTCAGGGTGCACAGGGAGCGAAGGAGAAGTCTGGAACCTGCTGGCAGTTTAATGACGGTCAGTGTAAATACGGTAGCACCTGTAAATTTAAGCATGTGTGTTCCCACTGTAATGGAAGTTCACACGGGGCTTCAAAGTGTTTCAGGAAAGGAAAAGGAAAACCAGCTTTGGGTGCCGGTCAAGGGGGAGAGCCCGGTGAGGCTTCACGAGATGGCCCCCTTTCTAAATAGGTACCCCGATCAGGTGAAGGCAGGTATTATTCTTAATGGTTTTGCGGATGGTTTTAGGATTCCTCCCCCGAGTCACGAGGTTCCATTTTTGGTTAAGAATTTGCGGTCGGCAATGTTGCATGCCGAGGTGGTTGATGTTAAACTCAAGAAAGAAGTAGAGTTGGGAAGGATGTCGGGGCCGTTTTTGCATCCGCCGACGGAAGGTATGGTGGTTTCTCCTTTGGGGGTGGTGCCTAAAAAAGAGCCGAATAAATTTCAGTTGATTCAACATTTATCGTATCCAAAGGGTCGGTCGGTAAATGACGGCATCGCCCAAGAGCTGTGCTCGGTTGAGTATACATCATTCAATGCAGCGGTGCAGTGGGTGAGGAGGCATGGCCCGGGGGCGTTGTTGGCAAAAACGGATATTGAATTGGCCTTCCGTTTGCTTCCGGTGCATCCGGACAGCGTTCCGCTGTTAGGTTGTTTTTGGAATGGTGGTTACTATTTGGATAGATGTTTGCCAATGGGCTGCGCCATTTCTTGTTCGTTGTTTGAGACGTTTAGTACTTTCCTGGAGTGGGTGGTGAGGGACGTTTCGGGAGTTCAGTCGGTTATCCATTATTTGGATGATTTTTTGTTTATCGGGCCGCCTGATTCCGCAGTTTGTCGTAATACGTTAACGGCTATGTTTTGGGTCGCAGAGCTTTTTGGAGTTCCATTAGCGGCAGATAAGACAGAAGGTCCCAGCACGGCGTTGAGTTTTTTGGGAATTTTAATTGACTCCGAAAAAATGGAGTGTCGGTTGCCGGAGGACAAGTTGGCCCTGCTGCAGCAGGAGGTTGAAAGAGCTAGAAGGAAGCGGAAGCTAACTTTGAAAGAGTTGCAGTCTCTTTTGGGTAGATTGAATTTTGCATGTCGGATCATACCCATGGGCAGGATATTTTGTCGCAGGTTGTCGGTCGCGACGGCAGGCGTGAAGGAGCCGCACCATTTTATTCGCCTGAGCAAAGAACACAAAGATGACTTGCTAGTGTGGCAACGTTTCCTGTGCAATTACAACGGGCGGTCGTTGATTCAGCAGGAGGTTTTGACAAACTTTGATTGCGAGATATTCACGGATGCAGCCGGTTCGGCTGGTTACGGGGCCTATTGCGGTGGTCGTTGGTGTGCCGGACGGTGGCCAAGCCAGTGGAGAGAGTTGGGCCTTACAAAAAACCTGGTCTTGTTGGAATTGTTCCCTATCGTGGTAGCGGTTTCCATTTGGGGGGAAATGTTTGCTAACAGAAGGATTCGTTTTCATTGCGATAACATGAGCATTGTGTCAGTAATGAACAGTTTGTCGGCCTCATCTCCCCCGGTGATTAAGTTGGTGAGGGAGTTGATTTTTCGTTGCTTGGAACTGAACGCTTGTATTTCGGCGGTGCATGTGCCAGGTGTGCAGAACTCAATAGCAGATGCATTGTCTCGTTTCCAGTGGGACCGTTTTCGGGAATTGGCGCCGGACGCGGAGATCTCGGGAGAGGAATGCCCTTTGCATCTTTGGAGCGCGATTATGGACGAGCGGGCCGGTTGATTCAGGAGTCTGTTACGAGCCAAACATGGGCATCATATGAAGCATCTTGGCGGGTATGGCAAAGTTGGGTGTCGGTGTGGGGCCAGTTGGTGTCTGAAGAAGATAGGATGTTGGCAGTGTTATTCTTGATCGGGAAGGCGGCTGAAGAAAGTTGGTCGGTTTCGAAGGTTAATAAATTTGTTGCTGGATTAGCTTTTGCTTTTAAGTTGCGGGGGTTGGCGGACGCGACAAAACATTTTTTGGTCAGACAGGCACTTTTTAGGGGGTTTTAGGAGAGGGGTTTTAGGAGAGGTAATCAGACGATTGACCGTCGCCGCCCCATTTCGTTTAGCCTTTTAGAACGGTTGGGTGGAGTCTTGGAGATTATTTGTGGTTCGAGTTTTGAGTTGGCGTTGTTCCGCCTTGCTTTTTCATTAGCATTTTTTGGGGCCATGCGCGTTGGGGAACTGGTGTCTGCGTCCAAAGTTAGAGCTGGGGGTTTGTTGGCGGAGGATGTGGAATTTTGGACGGGGGGTATCGTTTTTTGGATTCGGCGTTCAAAGACTGATCAAATTGGGAGAGGAAAGCGTGTGGTGCTGGGGAGGGTTAGCGGGTCTCTGATGTGCCCTGGTGGTTGTCTGGAAGCATACTGGCAGTTATGGTCAGGCAGATCCGGCCCTTTGTTGTGTCACGCAGAGGGGTCCTTTTTGTCACGCTTTCAGTTCATTGCGGTGTTAAGAAGGGGCTTGCGGGAGTTGGGCCTTTCTCCGGAGTTGTTTGGGTCGCATTCATTTCGTATCGGGGCGGCATCAGAAGCTGATAGTTTGGGTCTGGGCGCGGAGGACATTTGTAGAATTGGCAGGTGGACTTCGAATCGTTACCTAAGTTACGTCCGTCATTAATTTAGTAGTGTGGTTATGATTTTGTATTTGACCCCAGTGTTTTTTCTTCATGCATCTTGTTGCAGGTGTGTCCCCTTACTTAGCCTGGATCTTCGGACATTCGTTCGTTCACTGGGGGGCGCTGCGGGCTGAGGTCAGGCCGGACGGTAGGCAACTGGGGTTTAGTAGGCGTCAGGTTGTCATTCGGTGGTTGGGATATAGGGGGATGGTGTGGAGCAGGGCCCTTCCTGAATTTTCCAAGGCGGTTCGTTTAGACAGACAACCTGACATTTTAATTGTGCATTTGGGGGGGAATGACTTGGGTGTCCGGCCTGTCAGGGAGTTGATTAGGGACATACGGTTTGATTTGTTGAGGTTGCAAGTATCATTCCCTGGGGTGTTGATTGTGTGGTCAGATATTGTGCCTAGAAAACGGTGGAGGGGGGCTAGATCTTTAAAAGGTATTAATAGGGCTAGAGTCAAGTTGAATAGGGCAGTTGCGGGTTTTGTTTCCAGAAATGGGGGGATTAGCGTTAGACATTTTGAATTGGAGTCAGGGCTTGGTAACTACTGGATGGAGGACGGAGTTCATTTAAACGCGATTGGGATTGATTTGTGGACTTTGTCATTGCAAGAAGGAGTTGAGCGGGCGTTGGTGGCGTTGGGGCACTCACGAGCCTGAGGTGGTCAGGGCTGTTCGTGTGTGGTGGGGGGGTGGGGGTTCTTGGAGTTGACGCTGATTGGTTGGGGGAAGGAATTGGAGCATAATTATAGGCAATTTAAAAATGTGGTGGGGTTGGATCTGGCATTTTGGTATGGGCTCTGGACGGGGTTTTTACCCTGGGAGCTGTTGGTGGTTTTTCTCTTCCCGGAACGGGATGTACGGTGCCCTCGAGCTGGTTTTCACGGCTGAGGGTAATATGGTGGTCGATCTTCTTTTGGGGGTTTGCCAGATCTTTTAGCTCCAAGAACCCTCCCCTCAAAAGTTTATACTGTTGTATTTATGTTTATGTTATTTTTTGTTAATAAAAGTTGGCCGCTGTGGCCAAAATATCCAAAAAGAATAATTAGTCTTGTTTTTATTCAGGGGTTAGGGTTGGGTCAGTGGGCAGGTGTTGCGGTTAGGTTATATATGTAGGAAAGGACCGCACTCGGCATACGCGGTCAAGATGGGGGCTGGAACTAAGCGTAGCTGGGTGAAGGCCCCCCATGACTGCTTTGAGCCGGGCGGTCTTTTTGAATAATGCTGTGGCTAGGGATAGGAGGATGGCAAGGGGGGGAGGAGTTAGGAAAGGGGGAGGTAGGAAGGAAAGTGCGGGAAAACCGCCATTCACTACCTTATTCCAGGACGAGGAAGACCCACCCACCCTCCCTTGTTGGCTTGTACTTAAGGGTTTTAATAAATGGGGGGGAGAATTGTGGTGAAGATTTCATATATCGATATGGCGAGGGAAGTTATATAAAAAAATATATATATATATTTACATATATATATATTTTGAAAGGGGATTTGGGATTACACTTTGTATGCGGGGGTTTGGTTCATTATTTATGTTATTTGTTTATTGTCACAGTGGCTGTGGGGGGGTGGGGGTTCTTGGAGTTGACGCTGATTGGTTGGGGGAAGGAATTGGAGCATAATTATAGGCAATTTAAAAATGTGGTGGGGTTGGATCTGGCATTTTGGTATGGGCTCTGGACGGGGTTTTTACCCTGGGAGCTGTTGGTGGTTTTTCTCTTCCCGGAACGGGATGTACGGTGCCCTCGAGCTGGTTTTCACGGCTGAGGGTAATATGGTGGTCGATCTTTTTTTGGGGGTTTGTCAGATCTTTTAGCTCCAAGAACCCTCCCCTCAAAAGTTTATACTGTTGTATTTATGTTTATGTTATTTTTTGTTAATAAAAGTTGGCCGCTGTGGCCAAAATATCCAAAAAGAATAATTAGTCTTGTTTTTATTCAGGGTTTAGGGTTGGGTCGGTGGGCAGGTGTTGCGGTTAGGTTATATATGTAGGAAAGGACCGCACTCGGCATACGCGGTCATACATGAGCATAGTGATCCCGTAGCAAGTAAGCTACGTATAGATCAATAAGTGTTGTATAGATAAGAGATTAAAAAAAGAGACATTTTATTTCAATAATACTAAAATACACACAAATAAATTTAAAAACAGAGTGCTTCAAACCATAGAACACATATAAACAAGGAGGTTAGCTGGAGAAGTATGCGCTAATATACAGGGACATATGTATATACAGCCAGATATATATTATATCAATCAGTGGATATCAATATTCAAAAGTGATTTGCAGATATGGTGCACCACCTGTTTGCAATACAGGAAATACCTGCCTAGATAAAAGATTGATAATGTCCTAATATTTATGAACACATAACCAAAACAATAGTACAACTTTGCTTGTCAGCACATGATATGTCCGTGACAGTATTGGCAATAAAGTAACCTGCAGTGTTAAAGTGCATATACAACGAGACAGATAGACCTCTATTTACATAAAAAGCAATGCGGTAGCAAATGCAAATACCGTTAGTGTACCTATATTAGCAAGAGTTTTTTAACATAGTATAAGACCGATACCCTGTGCCCAATACATGTTACCTGGGTCTGCGCTGTCTCCACGAATAAGATGCCAAGTGGCACGCTATCACTCCCGACCCCGGGAGTATTGTATTGGGCACAGGGTATCGGTCTTATGCTATGTTAAAAAACTCTTGCTAATATACAGTAGGTACACTAACGGTATTTGCATTTGCTACCACGTTGCTTTACATGTGACTAGAGTTATATCTGTCTCTTCCATTGGGTACGCAGGCCATGCGGATGTATGGGGATGCCTCTGTCTTTATGATGCTGAGCTGACCTGCGTCGAATGCAACATGTTGCAAAATGACACATGCGGAGGCATTAGCATACATTTGCATGGCCTGCGTACCCAATGTTAAAGATAGGGTACGCAGGACGCATGCAGACGTAAGCAGAGCTGAAGGAAGAGGAGCGGCAGTGGGTGGGGCTTAACAGAGGAAGAAGGCTCCCATCCGCAGCCCTGCAGAACGCTAGTGTGAAACTAGCCTTAAATGGTTGTTTTTGAATTACACATTTCCCTTTAATACATTTTATTTGTGGTACATTGTATAACATGCAGAAGCTTTTGCTACTGTCCATGGTCCTGAAACACAGTGCATAAGTGTTGCTCACTAGTGATGAGCGAGTATACTCGTTGCTCAGGGTTTTCCCAAGCACGCTCGGGTGGTCTCCGAGTACTTATGACAGCTCGGAGATTTCGTTTTCATCCTGGCAGCTGAATGATTTACAGCTACTAGACAGCTTGATTACATGAGGGGATTACCTAGCAACCAGGCAACCCCCACATGTAGTCAGCCTGGCTAGTAGCTGTAAATTATTTAACTGCGGTGATGAAAACTAAATCTCGAAACACTAACAAACACTTGGAGACCACCCGAGCGTGCACGGGAAAACCCGAGCAACGAGTACACTCGCTCATCACTGTTGCCAATGCTCACACTTAGTTATTTATACCTAGTGATTATCAAATTTTTTGAAGTTAGATCACCAAGGTCAACTAATTTTACCCCAAAAATTTGATGGTCAGCAATTGATTCTTCCCAAATCATAATACTGCAAAGCCTCCAATATACTCAAAATAATGCGTGTATCAATCTGAGGTCTACTAGGTCTTCATGCAACTCTTTTCAAGCTCTTTACACATACTTAGTAATCTCAAAGTGACCTCACAATAGAAAATGGATTGTGACTGAGAAGAGTGATGTGCCAAATGCCCTCCATGATGCTCTCCGCTTCCTACAAACTAAAATGCTTGCCAGAGACAAATGAGGCCAATGGTGACCTACGTTTGGTAATTCCTCTGTCCGAACAGCTTATACTAGTGATTGTGGTGATGGTCTTTGTGTTGCTGCTATTGGCTCCCAAATTCTTAAGGCCCCTTCACATTAAGCGACGCTGCAGCGATACCGACAACGATCCGGATCACTGCAGCGTCGCTGTTTGGTCGCTGGAGAGCTGTCACACAGACCGCTCTCCAGCGACCAACGATGCCGGTAACCAGGGTAAACATCAGGTAACTAAGCGCAGGGCCGCGCTTAGTAACCCGATGTTTACCCTGGTTACCATCCTAAAAGTAAAAAAAAACAAACAGTACATACTTACCTACAGCCGTCTGTCCTCCAGCGCTGTGCTCTGCTTCTCTGGTCTGGCTGTGAGCACAGCGGCCGGAAAGCAGAGCGGTGACGTCACCGCTCTGCTTTCCGGCTGACCGACGCTCACAGCCAGTACAGGAGGAGTGCAGAGCACAGCGCTGGAGGACAGACAGCGGTAGGTAAGTATGTACTGTTTGTTTTTTTTTACTTTTAGGATGGTAACCAGGGTAAACATCGGGTTACTAAGCGCGGCCCTGTGCTTAGTTACCCGATGTTTACCCTGGTTACCAGTGAAGACATCGCTGGATCGGTGTCACACACGCCGATCCAGCGATGTCAGCAGGAGTACAGCGACGAAATAAAGTTCTGGACATTATTCAGCGACCAACGATCTCCCAGCAGGGGCCTGATCGTTGGTCGCTGTCACACATAACGATTACATTAACGATATCGTTGCTACGTCACAAAAAGCAACGATATCATTAACAATATCGTTATGTGTGAAGGTACCTTTAGCCATAGTATGGGGTTTATTGTCTTTTAAACTAGTCTAGTCCACAGCCATTGCTACCTTTTCTCTTACCATACATTTTGTGAAACGCTACATTTAACTTCTGAAAATCTTTTCAACTCCAATTATTCAATCCTTCACAAAACAAGAAATTCCAAGTAGGTAGGTCCATGTACAGAAAGTAAAATATGCCAGCAGGCTGCAATGTAGGTGTGATGTGTATAGTTATGAAATTGAACTAGTAGTAAAACAGGTTTGTTAATAATATACATGTACTGGTAAATGTCTACATTTCCCTATTTTCTATTTTCTCAACCAAAGTCAACTCAATTCCTGTGATGGTGTGACATGCTATGTGGGTATTATTTTTTGTATATTTCTATTTTACTTATTTTCATGGTGATCTCTGGGTGAAGGAGTAATTTGCTAATTGATGAATGGCTGTTGCTGCCATCTGGTATCAGCCCCCACAGCACTGTATTGTTTGCTAAGATGCTAATGACATGTTGACTTAGCTTGTTGAAACAATGAGCCCCTGAGACCTTCCCCTCCTGACCTGTGAATGAGGAGGGAGACTTAAAATATCAGGGAGGTGAGACACTGATCAGATCCTGTGTGGAACCATGAGGTGAAGACAGCACGTCAGAAAGAAAGAAGCGTATATGGTCTATGCTATCCTCTGTCTGCTGGATTGTTGGACTTTTATCCTGTTACTGAACTGCATTCGTGTTCTGGACTATTTTATCCTTTGTGTGGTGGACGTATATGGGCCTTTCGTATTTTTGCCTAAATAAAGGTCTTGGGATTGTTCACTCTTCACTGGCTCTGTTGATTGTGTGGTATCGGAGAAGGACCCTGTGACACTTCCCAATAATAAAAACTGAAAAATGCTAGGTAAGTACACAACCGAAAATCCAGCAGCTGAAAAAGGGAGCTGTACTAGTGCCGCATGTACAGACTCAGTTTGAATAGTAAAACAAGTGTTCAAAAAATGTTGCTTTATATGCCCACACGACTTTGTAAGGCAGACAGTCATAGTTAAATGTCTTGTTTTTCAGGAATTTTCTTTTGTACTGTGACAAAGTCACTGGTAAGGTAATAGAGGGGAGATATGTGTCACTGCGCTTAATGGCATCAGTGATATGAAACCTTTTTCCTCCAGCACACTATGTGTTGTGAGGGTTAAGTTAAAGCTGCATAATGGGCTGGTCTTAGTGGACCTTCATAGAGCGGGAGGGAGGAGGTCCACTTTATCTCCACCTGCAGAGCCGACAGGCAGGGGCGTAATTACCGCGGTCGCAGCGGTCGCCATTGCGACCGGGCCCGTCTGGTCAGGGGCCCGGGAGGTCCAAGGCACCCGACCCGGGCGGCATAATGAGATGGGCGGCACAATGAGACGCGGGCCCTTTAAATCTTCGGGGCGCCGGTCGGGGGGCCCTGGTCGTGGTGCCGATTGCCGCCACGACCAGGCCCCCCCCCGGTGCCAGCGCTGGCATTGGGCCCCCCTTCTTCTAATACACACCTCTCCTGGTTCCTGCGGCTGCACGCGCTCTCTGACTCTGCGACGTCTCAGGGCAGAGGGTGTGATGACGTCATCACTGCGCGCTCAGCTTCTCTGTCCTGAGCGTTGCAGAGCCGGAGAGACACTGAGTGCACCGGACCTGCGCTGGGAACGGGAGAGGTGAGGATTTTACTTTTTTTTTTTCTTTATGTCTGACTCTGTCTGGGGGCAATGCTGGACACTGGGGCAGATTTCTGGACACACTGGGACAGATTTCTGGACACACTGGGGCAATGCTGGAGACCCTGGGGCAGATTTCTGGACACACTGGGGCAGATTTCTGGACACAGTGGGGCAATGCTGGAGATGCTGGGGCAGATTTCTGGACACACTGGGACAGATTTCTGGACATACTGGGGCAATGCTGGAGACCCTGGGGCAGATTTCTGGACACACTGGGGCAATGCTGGACACTGGGGCAGATTTCTGGACACACTGGGGCAATGCTGGACACTGGGGCAGATTGTTGGACACACTGGGGCACTGATAGACACAAGGGCAGATTGCTGGACACTGGGGCAGATTGCTGGACACACTGGGGGCAATGCTGGACACACTGGGGCAATGCTGGAGACCCTGGGGCAGATTGCTGGGCACACTGGGGCAGATTGCTGGGCACACTGGGGCAGATTGCTGGACACACTGGGGGCAATGCTGGACACACTGGGGCAATGCTGGACACACTGGGGCAATGCTGGAGACCCTGGGGCAGATTGCTGGGCACACTGGGGCAGATTGCTGGGCACACTGGGGGCAATGCTGGACACACTGGGGGCAATTCTGGACACACTGGGGCAATGCTGGAGACCCTGGGGCAGATTGCTGGGCACACTGGGGCAGATTGCTGGGCACACTGGGGCAGATTGCTGGACACACTGGGGGCAATGCTGGACACACTGGGGCAATGCTTGAGACCCTGGGGCAGATTTCTGGACACACTGGGGCAATGCTGGACACTGGGGCAGATTTCTGGACACATTGGGGCAATGCTGGAGACCCTGGGGCAGATTGCTGGACACACTGGGGCAATGCTGGAGACCCTGGGGCAGATTTCTGGACACACTGGGGCAGATTTCTGGACATACTGGAACAATGCTGGAGACCCTGGGGCAGATTTCTGGACACTGGGGCAATGCTGGACACTGGGGCAGATTGCTGGACACGCTGGGGCAATGCTGGACACTGGAGCAGATTGCTGGACACTGGGGCAGATTGCTGGACACTGGGGCAATATGCTGGACATACTGGGGGTAATATGCTGGACACACTAGGGGTAATATGCTGGACACACTGGGGCAGATTGCTGGACACACTGGGGGCAGGACTGGAGGCATGGGCAGAATGTAGACATGGGGCATGATTGGAGACACGGGGCAGAATGAAAGACATGGGGCAGGATTGGATCATGGGGCAGGATGGATACGATGGAGACAGATGGGGCAGGATGGGGAGATCTTATGGGGTAAAATGGATATTCATGAGGGCAGGATGAAAGAACATATGGCTGGAGCCAGGAATCAGATAAACGGGGCCAGGGTGGGGAATATTATTACCATAAGGGTTAATTAAGGGATATTATTACTGCAGTGATGTATTTATTTTATTTTTTGAGTATACTTTTTTAAATGGGGGGGCGGTCCTGTTACTGTGCAGAGTGACACTATATCGCCTTTTTTTCTTCATGTGGTGTAATGTAGAAGTTGTTAAAAATTAAGTAATGTGTTCTGCAAGCGGAGCTTGTGATAACTGTGTTATTTCCTGCAGAAACGAGCCCTGGCTGGAAGAAATGATGGCGGTCTGTGCTGGATGAAAGATGAAGGACTTCACCTAGAGACGTCACTGGTGAGTCAGTGTTACCTATACACTGACACTATACACTGTATACTATATACAGAGGTCCTGTGTATAATGTCACCAGTGATCACTGTATTACCTATACATTATATACAGAGCTCCTGTGTACAATGTCACCAGTGATCACTGTATTACCTATACATTATGTACAGAGCTCCTGGGTATAATACCACCAGTGATCTCTGTATTACCTCTACACAGACACTGCATACTAAGTACAGATCTCCTGTGAATACTGGCACTTATGGTGATAGTATTGTGGGTTTTTTTCATTACTGATCAGTATTGTAGTATTCAGTCACTATGTGGTGGTAATATGTGGTCTGGAAATGGTGTTGTGGTATTTGTCCCTTGTGTGTGCTATTTGGTCACCAAGTGGTGGTAATATGTGATCTGTTCATGGTGTGGCGGTATTTGTCCCTTGTATATAGTATTATTCGGTCACTATGTGGTCTGGTCCTGGTGTGGTGGTGTTTCTTACTGTATGTGATATTATTGGTCTTGATATAGTGGATTGTGTTGTGTATGGCGGTCATTTGTTCTCTCTGATATTAATTAGGAGAAGATTCTTTATTTCCATTAGTTTTAATGCTTTGTACACAGCGGCGGAGATGCACTTACAGGGGGTTTCCTGTGGAAAAAAGTAATCACCTCTCCACAGGATAAGTGATAACGTATTGATTGGTGGGGGTCTGACTGCTTGGACCATTTTTGCATGGTTGGGGGGGCCCCATTTGAAAGTTCGCATCGGGGCCCATAACTTTCTAGTTACGCCACTGCCGACAGGACCTGTGTGATGTCATAATCACGTGGTTAGTCACATGATGGAAAAAGTCACATGGTCTTTGGGTTTTGGATACTCCAGTGGTTTTGTGTCTTGTGGAAGAAAGACTGAACCTGTGTTGCTCCAGAGCGGGATGTTACCCGCATAAGTATGGACTGTGTTGCAGCGTTTTTGTTTTTCTTTATTGCTTCCTGTTTTAGCTGGAAAGGCGATGCTTATTTTTCCCTCTTGTTGGTTTATGCTGCATAATAATAACTGTTGTGAATTCTGTTGTCAAGCTCCCTCCTGTGGTCATGAATGGTACTTCGGCTGGTTCTGTCCATGTGCTTCCTCTGGTGGTTGTGAGTGGGGCTGCGGCTTCTGAGTTTCCTTCCACAGGTGACGAGGTTAATTCGTTAGCTGGCTGCTCTATTTAACTCCACTTAGATCATTGCTCCATGCCACCTGTCAATGTTCTAGTATTGGTCTAGTTCGCTCCTGGATCGTTCTGGTGACCTGTCTTCTCCAGCAGAAGCTAAGTTCCTGCTTGTTTTTCTCTTGTTTGCTATTTTTCTGTCCAGCTTGCTATTTTGATTTTTGTCTTGCTTGCTGGAAGCTCTGGGAAGCAGAGGGGCGCCTCCGCACCGTGAGTCGGTGCGGAGGGTCTTTTTGCGCCCTCTGCATGGTTTTTGTAGTTTTTGTGCTGACCGCAAAGTTACCTTTCCTATCCTCTGTCTGTTCAGTAAGTCGGGCCTCTCTTTGCTAAAATCTATTTCTTCTCTGTGTTTGTGATTTTGATCTTAACTCACAGTCATTATATGTGGGGGGCTGCCTTTTCCTTTGGGGAATTTCTCTGAGGCAAGGTAGGCTTATTTTTCTATCTGTAGGGCTAGCTAGTTCTGAGGCTGTGACGAGTTGCATAGGGAGCGTTAGGAGCAATCCACGGCTATTTCTAGTGTATGTGATAGGATTAGGGATTGCGGTCAGCAGAGTTCCCACGTCCCAGAGCTTGTCCTGTGTTATTGTAACTATCAGGTCTTTCCGTGTGCTCTTAACCACCAGGTCCATTATTGTCCTAACCACCAGGTCATAACAAATAACTTAACCAAGGATTTAAAAAGACGAAGTTCCTATTTTCCACATGGATATACTGCCACGTGAGTTGAACTACCACAAGTGGTGTTTCGAATGCGAGCAATGTTCTGGGAACACCAATAGCAGCTGTGGTCAAATCGCATGTTCTGGGTAAAGGAGTCCACAAGCCAGCGGATGACGTCAGGCAAAATGGAGGACTTTCTCAATCATATGGTGAGTGCGCAGCAGCAGCAACAGCTGGCATATGAAGACGACTAAGTTGCTTACCCAGCAGATGCAACAGCAGCAGCAACAGCATCAGGACTAGTTCAGACTACAGCAGCAGCAGATCAAGTTGGTTGTCGTGGCAGTTCGTGGGAGACCAGAAGCCCAGCCCACAAGTCCAGGTGATGACATGTACGTCTGGAAGGCGGTAAGATGCAGAAAATGACCCCAAGTGATGATATAGAGGTATTTCTGACTGTTTTGAGAGGGTAGCGGAGCGACAGAGACTGCTGCCAGACTAGTGGGCGGAGGTGCTGTCCCTCTATCTAAACGGCAAGCCCCAGAAGGTTTATTATGACCTGGCCTTAGAAGATGCCCGGGAATATGCCTAACTAAAAACTGAGTTACTGGCACGCTCAGGGGTGACTCTGTCTGTCCGAGCACAGAGGGTTCATCACTGGGCCTATTGCAGTGTTAAACCTCCTCGCTCCCAAATGTGCGACTTGCTGCATCTGGTGCAGAAATGGTTGCAGCCAGAGTCCTCCACCCCAGCCCAAATGGTGGAGTGGGTTGTAATGGACAGATTTATGTACTCCCTACCAAGGCCTGGCTTGCCCAGGGGGATCTGTTGTGAATTCTGCTTTTGGGCTCCCTCCGGTGGTTGTATATGGTAATGCAGTTGTGCCTGGACTGCAGGATTGGACAGATGTATCTGCTAATTGCAAAGCTGACTGGGGTATTTAGCTTTGCAGGACTCATTAGTCCCTGCTAGTTGTCAATGTTCTATTGCCAGTAATGGTTCTCTGACTGGCCTCTCCTGCCTGCTGCCATTTCAACTAAAGATAAGTGTCTTATTCTTTTTCTTAGGCTCACAGGCTGTGTGTCTATTTTTCAGTGCTGTTCATAGTTTCTATTTTGATCCAGCTTCGACTGTCCTGTTGTTTTCTCAGTCTGGTTGGATTCGCTGGAGTTGCAGATATACTCTCCACACCTTTAGTTAGGTGGTGGAGTTTTTGTATATTTCTGCGGTGGATATTTTGTAGATTTTGTGCTGACCGCTCAGTATCCTGTACTATACTTTCCTATCTAGGTAGAAGTGGCCTCCTTTGCTAAATCTGTTTTCCGCCTGCGTGTGTCTTTTCCTCTCCTACTCACCGTCATTATTTGTGGGGTGCTGCCTATACTTTGGGGGTCTACTCTGAGGCAAGTCAGTTTTGCTATTTTCCATCTTTAGGGATATTTAGTCCTCCGGCTGTGTCGAGGTGTCTAGGTCTGATAGACCACGGCTACTTCTAGTGTCTGTGATAAGTTCAGGGTTAGCGGTCTGTATAGTTACCACTACTCCAGCGAAGGTCTTTTCATGTTGTTCCAAGGCCGCCTGATCATAACAGGGATCCCAGAAATGAGGATGACCTGGTGGGCTTCGCAGAAAGGTGCCAGGTGGTTGAGAGGTTCCTAAGTAAGCGGAGGGGGGCATCTCCATACTGGGGTACTCAGAGGGAGCCAGAGTCCCAAAAGAGGGGTAGCAAAGACACCACTGGGGGAAGTCCAAGGTTCCAATGACCCGATGAGGGGTTGCAAAAAACTGCTGGTTATGACCTGATCTGCTGGCAGTGTCACGGTCCTGGACACATAGCGACCCACTGTCCTTTGTCTTCTGAGCACATGGATTGTAGCCTAGGCAGGCACTGCTCATATTATGTTTATTCCACTTGCAGTGTTGACCATCAGCCTGGAGATAGGTCGCAATCATGTCTCATGATTCTCCTCGGCCAAGAGTATCGCCCGGGAACTTGCTCATATTTTTGCATGGACTGGTCTGCCAAAGGAGATTTTGACGGACCAGGGAACCCCTTTCATGAGCAAGGTAATGAGGGAGTTTTGTAAGGTCCTTCAGATTGCCCAGCTGCGAACCTCAGTCTACCATCCGCAGACAGATGACCTAATACAGTAGAGTGCGTCAATAAGACCTTGAAGGCAATGCTCCAGGAAGTCATTGAGAAAGACTGTTGAGACTGGGACTATCTGCTTCTGATACTGCTCTTCTCAATCAGACAAGTTCCACAAACCTCTACTGGCTTCTCGCCGTTCAAGCTCCTATATGGTCTACATCCGAGAGGGCTCCTTGACATCGCTAAGGAAACCTGGGAAGCTGAGGTCATGCCACACCAGAGCGTCATAGAGCATGTCGCTCAATTACAGGAGAGGATGGAGAAAGTGATACTCATCATGAAGGAGCATCTTTTCCAGGCACAAGAGGCACAGGCAAGGGTGTATAACTATTCAGCGAGAGTCAGGCGGTTCCAGCCGAGGGACAGCGTGCTAATGTTTATCCCCACAATGGAAAGCAAGTTCCTAGCCAGGTGGCAAGGCCCATATGAAGTGGTGGAAAAACTGAGCGAGGTGAATTACAAGGTACACTAGCCAGGCCAAAGGAAGCCAAACCAAATATACCATGTGAACTTGCTCAAGCCAAGGCGAGATAGGGAGTCGCTGGAAACCCCTTGCCTGGGTGCCTGTTCCAAATCCACAGTGGTCGATATCACCATTGCAGAGTCTCTAACACCGGCCCAAAGACAACAGTGTCGGGAACTATTGCAGCAGGACCGTGACTTCTCGGAGTTGCCAGGACATACGTAGGTGGTTGAGCATGATGTGTTGACAGAGCCTCATGTAAGGGTGAGCCTTAGGCCCTATAGAATTCCCGAGGCATGTCAGGAGGTAATAGCAATTGAGGTGAAGAGGATGTTAGACCTCGGGGTGATTGAGTCGAAAAGTGGATGGTCAACTCCCATCGTCCTCGTGCTGAAGCCCAACGGTGAGTGGCGGTTTTGCAATGATTACCGCAAGCTGAATAAAGTCTCCAAATGTGATGTACACTACCATTCAAAAGATTAGGGTCACCCAGACAATTTTGTCTTTTCCATGAAAACTCATACTTTTATTAATCCATTATAGATAGAATACCAGCTGCCTGCTTCTTCCCTAAATATTTCATGCATTATTTGGAGGTGTGCTTTGGGTCATTGTCCCGTTGTAGGATGAAATTGGCTCCAAACAAGCGCTGTCCACGGGGTGATAAAGTGATAGCCTTCCTTATTCAAAATCCCTTTTACCTTGTACAAATCTCCCACTTTACCAGCAACAAAGCAAACCCAAATCAGCACATTACCTCCACTATGCTTGACAGATGATGTCAAGCACTCTTCCAGGATATTTCCAGCTTTTCTGCATCTCATAAACATTCTTCTGTGTGATCCAAACACCTCAAATGTGGATTCGTCTGTCCATAACACTTTTTTCCAATCTTCCTCTGTCCAATGTCTGTGTTCTTTTGCCATATCAATCTATTCCTTTTATTAGCCTGTCTCAGATAAGGCTTTTTCTTTGCCACTCTGCCCTAAAGGCCAGCATCCCAGAGTCGCCTCTTCACTGTAGACGCTGACACTAGCATTTTGCGTGTACTATTTAATGAAGCTGCCAGTTGAGGACCTGTGAGGCGTCGATTTCTCAAACTACAGACTCTAATGTACTTGTCTTGTTGCTCAGTTGTGCAGCGAGGCCTCCCACTTCTCTTTCTACTCTGGTTAGAGCCTGTTTGTGCTCTCTGAAGGAAGTAGTACACACCGTTGTAGGAAATCTTCAGTTTCTTGGCAATTTCTCACATGGAATAGCCTTCATTTCGAAGAACAAGAATAGACTGTCGAGTTTCACATGAAAGTTCTTTTTTCTGGCAATTTTGAGAGTTTAATGGAACCAACAAATGTAATGCTCCAGATTCTCAACTAGCTTAAAGAAAGGTCAGGTTTATAGGTTCTATAATCAGCTAAACTGTTTTCAGCTGTGCTAACATACTTGTGCAAGGGTTTTCAAGGGTATTCTAACCATCCATTAGCCTTCTTACACAGTTAGCAAACACAAAGTACCATAAGAACACTGGAGTGATGGTTGTCATTTACCACATGTATAGAGTGTGTATACATTGTATACATAACAATGTATAGAGTGTGTTTCTGAATCATTTAATGTTAGCTTCATTGGAAAAAACTGTGCCTTTCTTTCAAAAATAAGGAGATTTCTAAGTGACCCTTTTGACGCACTTTTGATGAACCTCCTTCAAGGCCCAAGATCGTCATTGATTAAATGGTCTGCTGAGTCTGAGATGGCTTTCCAGGAGCTGAAGCAGGCTCTGTGACTGGTCGCACCAGACTTCAGCAAAGAGTTCGTGGTCCAGATGGATGCGTCAGAAGTCGGCTTGGGAGCCATGCTGTCTCAGAAAGTGAATGGGGAAGAGAATTCCATCCTGTATCTGAACCGGAAGCTCTCTTCATGCGAGAGAAATTATGCCATCATTGAGAAAGAGTTCTTGGCCATAAAATGGGCCGTAGATACCCTGAGGTACTACTAGCTAGGCAATAGCTTTAAGCAGAGGCGTAACTAGGGTTTTAGCTTAGGGGGGGGCGAAAAATCTGAGTGGGCCCCTAACCAGGTACCCCTGACTACAGCTATGTGGTGCACCCTAATTGTGAGCATAGAGGAACATCAGCAGATGACCGCACTCTGACTGAAAAAACATCTATAGACAAAAACGAACACTGACATTACTATATGGAGACCATATAGTGGTAGATACCAGTCTTGCAGACCATATAAAAGATCACTGGACAGTTTTAGATGGTGACTTACAGCTGATGGTTTTTCTTATGGAGTTTTTCACTTTTCCCATCTTTTCCATCTGGCCCATCTGGCCCAAAGCAACGTAAGAACTTCTCCAGCCAGGACTTGTCTGCAGAAATTACAACAAAGACACATCATACGTCTCACATTTCCAGCACCGTCCATATCTATTCCCAACCTGCACAAGCTAATCATTCTGCTGATACCGCAATACGGAGCCGCTGCTGCCGTATGTGTCCCTATTACTGCACCTGCTGTGTAGTACAATAATGGTGCCGCCCCACATAATAATGCCACCACTGAGCCCCTTAGGCTACTTTCACACTAGCGTCGTACTTGGCCCGTCGCAGTGCATCGGGCCGACGTACCGACGCTAGCAGTGAATGCGCTGCACAACGGGGGCAGCGGATGCATTTTTCCAGCGCATCCGCTGCCCCATTATGAGGTGCGGGGAGGTGAGGGCAGAGTTCCGGCCGCGCATGCGCGGTCGGAAATGGCAGACCGTCGGCAGCAAAAAACGTTATATGTAACTTTTTTTGCAGCCGACGGTCCGCCACAACACGGCGCAACCATCGCACGACGGTTGCGACGTGTGGCAAAGCGTCGCAATGCGACGCTAATGCAAGTCAATGGAGAAAAAAACGCATCCTGCAAGCACTTTTGCAGGATGCGTTTTTTCTACAAAACGACGCATAGCGACGTGCAGTGCACGACGCTAGTGTGAAAGTAGCCTTAGATAGTAACAATGACTCCTTTGTACTCTCTAGATAATAAAATTCACCCCTAGAAAACACTAATGCCCTGTGCTAGTGCCCTCCACATTTTGTCCCTAAAAAGTAATAATACCACATATGAAACTTTGATGGTCTCAGTGCTCTGAGTGCCCCAATAACAATAATGTTTAAGTGCCCACTTAACATTTAATAATGTCCCCTAAGTAGCCTCCATGTACAGCTTGACTATACACAGTATGGTGGGTCCACAGCTTTCCTATGCACAGTATAATGCCCCTACAGCTCCCCTATACACAATATGATGTCCCCCAGAGCTTCCCTATGCACAGTATGATGTCCCCACTGCTCCCCTATACACAGTATAATGAGCACACAGCTCCCCTCTACACAGTATAATGATTCCACAGCTTCCCTGTACACAGTATGATGTCCCCACTGTTCCCCTATACACAGTATGATGAGCCCACAGCTTTTCTATACACAGTATAATGCCCCCACAGCTACCCTATAGACAATATTATGAACCCACAGCTTCCCTATACATAGTATAATGCCCCCACAGCTCCCCTATACAAAACACAGCATAATAGTTAATAGTGTTCTGACACCGTGCGTCGCCTGCACTGAGAGTTATGATGCCAGGAGGAAATTAACTTCATTCCTCACTGCAGCCTAGGGAGCGGCGCCGATACTGTTTCAGTCACAGCAGCTGTAACTGCGCCTCTTAGGGTATGTGCACACATTGCGGATAACATTGCGGACTTTTCTGTTTGGATTCTGCAAAATCCGCAGGTAAAAACACCCTGCGTTTTACCTGCGGATTCCCAGCGGATTTACTGCGGATTTTGTGCAGATTTAGCCTGTGTTTTTACACCTGTGGAATTGATATGCTGCGAAAAATACAATGCATCGTTTCCGCGCTGTATTTTCCGCAGCATGTGCACTGCGGATTTTGTCTTCCATAGGTTTACATGGTACTGTAAACCTGATGGAAATCCGCTGCGGATCCATGTGTGCACATAGCCTAAGGCTATGTGCACAAGTAGGAAGGGTCCCTTTGGGTTTTCCCGCAGCGGATTTGATAAATCTGCAGGGCAAAACCGCTGCGGTTATCCCTGCAGATTTATCACGGTTTGTCTTGCGGTTTCCGCTGCGGGTTTACTCCTACTATTGATGCTGCATATGCAGCAATATGCAGCATCAATAGTAATGTTAAAAATAATTAAAAAAATGGTTATATACTCACCCTCTGACGTCCCGATCTCCTCGGCGCTGCACGCGGCGGTCCAGTTCCAAAGATGCTGTGCGAGAAGGACCTTCGTGATGTCATGGCCATGTGACCGCGACGTCATCACAGGCCCTGCTCGCACAGCAACCTGAGACCGGACGGCCGCGTACAGCGCTGAGAGGTGAGTATATCATTATTTTTTATTTTAATTTTTCTTTTACACAAATATGGTTCCCAGGGCCTGGAGGAGAGTCTCCTCTCCTCCACCCCGGGTACCATCCGCACATGATCCGCTTACTTCCCACATGGTGGGCACAGCCCCATGCGGGAAGTAAGCGGATCAATGCATTCCTATGTGTGCAGAATCGCCGCGATTCTGCACAAAGAAGTGACATGCTGCGGATTGTAAACCGCTGCGTTCCCGCGCGTTTTTTCCGCAGCATGTGCACAGCGTTTTCGGTTTCCCATAGGTTTACATTGAACTGTAAACTCATGGGAAACTGCTGTGGATCCGCAGCTGCAGAAACGCCGCGGATCCGCAGCAAAATCCGCACCGTGTGCCTTAAAGTGCCACTCCAGCGGTGAAATAACAAAAAATGCTGCAGTAATGCTTTAAATGTGATGCAGCTCATGGGTTACCCAGCTGATAAGTATAATATACCTCCTACCTCCCCTTCCCAGAGAACAACTATTACATGTGATGGAGTGCGTATAGTCTCTTAACAAAACCGTATAATAATCATCCCCTCATTGTTGTTGCCCCTCACCCACCTCAGACCTCACAATACCCTTATCTTCTCACATTCACCCCCCCAGTGCCCTGTTCCCCTCCCCCACCTAAGCCCCCACAACACCCCCATCCTCTCACATTTACCCCCAAGTGACTGACATGCCTATCAATTTAATGCATTTTATCCCCAGGACCCCACTTACCAATGACGTTTGCAGCAGGACCAGGAAGTATCTGAGTGAAATGCAGGTGGGCACTACGACCCAGCGTGCTGACCTGAGGCAATCCCAGCGTGCACAGGGAGGGAAGAAACCTGCACCTGCAGCCTGGGAGGAGGTCGGTCAGCACAATACAGTGCAGGAGGGAGATTTGCAACTGGCCACTGTGCTGCCAGCGTGCAGAATCTCCGTCAGGCAGGGGAGCAGGCATTTTACTGCTCTCCTCCTGTGCTGTATTGTGCCTCATCACGGAAGTGGCAGTGCCGGCTCCCAGTGGGCCCCTTCATGTGACAGGGCCCAGGGCAAAGGCCCCCTCTGCCCCCCCAGTAGCTATGCTACTGGCTTTAAGCTTGTATCTGAGCATACCTCTCTGAGGTGGTTGAAGGAAAAGAAGGCAAAAAATGCTCGGGTAACTAGATGGTTCTTAGGCCTCCAAGATTTCATATTTCACGTTGAGAATAGGCTAGGAAAGTTGCATGGGAACGCAGATGCCCTGTCCAGACTCCCCTGTTTAGCGAGTGAAGGTGCCAAAACCCCCATGGGGAATATGTGACAAAGTCAATGGTAAAGTAATAGAGGGGAGATCTGTGTCACGGCCCTTAATGACATCAGTGATATGAAACCAGAGAAATGCAAGATAGGTAGGTACATGTACAGAAAGCAAAATATGCCAGCAGGCTGCAATATAGGTGTGGTGTGTAAAGTTATCAGCCAATTCTACTTGACCATTCAAATCGTAGGTTTGCAGCCTAGGAGAGACATGTTTGTTCAATATTGTAGGCTTTTTGCCCGAAAGTGGCATGTACATTAGGATAGGGAAGGGTTATGATAGGACGCATCAGAGAAGTGTCACCTTGCCGTGGTTGATGGGCACACATGAATTGGCCAAGTTATGAGCTAAGAACCTTCGCTTTTTTTGGAAATACATCTTACTGAGGGACAATGCGGTTGCCAGTTGTTATTTCCATTGGCACTATATGTCTTGGCATTCACAGAGTGCAGCTTGCACCTATTCACGCTTGGGAGGTGCTGGTCAGGTTTTTTTGTATAGATAGATAGATAGCATAGGCTTTTATATGTGATTTTTATGTGATTATAAAGATAAAATGTTATTAATATTACAAAATAAGCAATCATATAATATTCCTCATATAATCAAGAATATCAGTTTATTACTAGATAGTGTTTGTTGGTTTCAGAGTGCTCTCAGTGCGAGTGATTTTATTCTCAGGTTATCCATAACATGAAGAGAATAAGGAGTTGTCACTCTGAATCTGGAGGACGGAAGATGAACACACAGAGCTGCGTTCAGCTTTTCAATGCCTTTAAGTATATCCTGTTTGCCGTATAGCTGTTATCACACTCAAGTGTCTTCCAGGCATGCTGCTTCTTGTACATGTTACAGCTGAAAAGACAGGACGATTCTTCTCCTGCTGTGTTAAGACGTGGGAGCTCTGAACACGATTTGACTTCTACGCCTTTCGGGCACAACCAACGAACTTTGCTCCCTAAAAACCTCATTCGGCTCATTCAAGAAGCCAAATCCTCTCACTCCTACATCCTATTTTGGTAACCCATCTGGAACACCCTGCCTGAGCCCTGCGCTTACTTGGACTTTAGGATACTAGGCTAAGAAGAACACAGTGAGAGAGAAAGCAAGAAACATATATCACTTAATAAGAACAGACAGATTGTGTCCACTAGCTGGGAAAATAGCTCTTTGTTTAGGAAAAAAAATAGAAAGAAAAGTAACAAGAATCTGAATCCTGGCTAAACACTGAATTTTAGAAGGTTGTGTCATTTTGATAGCTTCAAGCTGCTGAAATAAATTCTCTAGGTCTAAGTGCAAATGAAATATTATAGTGCGTACAAAGGTAAAAAATACATTGGTATCAGTCTCTAGCAGAAAAAAAATGGGATTTTGGGGAGGTTGGAATTTTTATGCTAAGGACCCTGGCACTGAAGAGGTTAAACAATCCCCAAATTTTTCCATTAAAGCAATGGCAAGATTACTGTTTTATTGACCTTAGTGATGTGAAACCTGTGAGGTTAACGACTCAGTTAAAGGGGGCGTTTTAGATGGCCTGGCAGCCATGGTTTTCAACAAACATGAATCTTAACGTTCACGTTTATCATGAAGAGAACCTGTCAATCTATTCATGCTGCCCAAACCACAGGCAGCAGGCATCTGAAAATAGAAAAAGTGTCGGTTCAGCTCACCATTTATGTAGTGGAGATACAGTAAGTATCACAGGAGACTTCCAGCGTTGACAGTCTGTGGTCTGAGTGTGGTGCACGGACTATGCACTGGTCGCACGTCCAGGTCAAATAGCTCTTAATGGTCCAAAAGGGGATGTTCTCCAGCACCAAAGGAAAATTTAGCCTTTAATCATGTAAGATAAAAATTGGGAGAATATGCACATATTAAAAAAGAAAACCTATAATGCTTATGTGTTTTGAGTACAAAAAATCTTAAATATAGCTACTTTTTTATTTTATATGATTAAAGGCTAAATTTTTAATTATTTTTCTTTGGTGCTGAAGAACATCCCATTTTGAACCATTGATAGCATGAACCAATGCCTGGTTGTATGATTGGAGCCAGGTATATAAATCAAAGATAGTTGAAGACCTGGCAGTAGACTATAGGGAGAGATGACACTAGTCTGGCACTGCCCACAGCCATCTTCTCCCTGCACTGCTCCAGGTGATTGGCAGGTCTCTCTCACGTGTGTACGTATCTACAGATCTGTCAATCACATTGTGTTGGGACTAGTCTAGCCTGACTCATCTCATTTCTGGCCACGGTCCCCGGCTGGCTCATCAAACTATACTTTCTGAGCAATTCAGAGAAAAATATATCTGACTGTAATCATGCAGCCAGGCTCTGATTCATGCTGACTGTGGTGTGGGCAGCATGAGCTGACTGACAGATTCCCTTATAAATAAGGTAGCTGGGTCACAGCCAATTAGCAACACTTAATACACAGCACAGAAATAAGTTGGTTAAACTAATTGTTACAGTCATGTGCATCTGATTAGCGCTCAGATTGGCTAATTACAAATAATTGATGCAACCACGTGCAGAACGGTACAAGTCTGGTGGCTCCTGCTGCTGAGAAGTGACCACACAGCAGCGTCCCAGGAAAAGTACATTGCATTTTTGTACTGTTCTTTGGCATCTCTGGAGCATTTCTAGTTAGATATTGCTGGTAAGGTTGTTTGCAGCACATACAGTGTGTCAATATACCACATGAACTAGGTAACAAAAGGCACTGCACCATGTAGATGTTCTATCTGCTGTACAATAAATTGCCTCTCCATGCTGCTTATGATTACTTTAGCCATGTCCTCTCACATACACTAAATATATATTGTTATATATTACTAGATGGTGGCCTGATTCTAATGCATCGGGTATTCTAAAATATGCATGTCCATGTAGTATATAGCACAGCCCACGCAGTATATTGCCCAGCCACGTAGTATATTGCCCAGCGATGTAGTATATTGCCCAGCCACGTAGTATATTGCCCAGCCACGTAGCATATTGCCCAGCCATGTAGTATATTGCCTAGCCACGTAGTATATTGCCCAGTGACATAGTATATTGCCCAGTGACGTAATATATTGGCCAGCCACGTAGTATATTGCCCAGTCACATAGTATATTGCCCAGTGACATAGTATATTGCCCAGCCACGTAGTATATTGCCCAGTTACGTAGTATATTGCCTAGTGACGTAGTATATTGCGCAGCCACGTAGTATATTGCCCAGCCACATAGTATATTGCCCAGCCACATAGTATATTGCCCAGTTACGTAGTATATTGCCCAGTGACGTAATATATTGGCCAGCCACAAGGTATATTGCGTAGTGACAAAGTATATTGCCCAGCCATGTAGTATATTGCCCAGTTACGTAGTATATTGCGCAGCCACGTAGTATATTGCCCAGCCACATAGTATATTGCCCAGTCACGTAGTATATTGCCCAGCCACGTAGTATATTGCCCAGCCACGTAGTATATTGCCCAGTCATGTAGTATATTTCCCAGCGACGTAGTATATTGCGCAGCTACATTGTATATTGCCCAGTGACATAGTATATTGCCCAGCCACGTAGTATATTGCACAGCGAAGTAGTATACAGCACAGAGCCACGTAGTATATTGGCCAGTCACGTAGTATATTGCCCAGCTACGTAGTATATTGCCCAGCCAGGTTTGTCACAGGTGAAAAAATAAAAAATAAACATATACTCACCTTTTAGCGCAGGACCTGTGATGACGTCGTGGTCACATGACCGTGACATCATGGCAGGGCTTTGTAGCGTAGGCGCGCAGGGCCTGTGATGACGTCGTGGTCACATGACCGTGACATCATGGCAGGTCCTTGTCGCGCAGGCGCTCAGGGCCTGTGATGACGTCGCGGTCACATGACCATGACGTCATGGCAGGTCCTTCTGCCACCGGAACCTTCAACGGAAGATGGCGGCCGGCGCGAGCTGCAACGGAGGGTGAGTATAGCAGGTTTTTTGTTTTTTTTTCATTATTTTTAACATTACATTTTTTACTATTGATGCCGCATAGGCAGCGTCAATAGTAAAAAATTGGGGACACACAGGGTTAATAGCGGCGGTAACGGAGTGTGTTACCCGCGGCATAACGCGGTCCATTACCGCCGGCATTAACCCTGTGTTAGTGGTGACCGGAGGGGAGTATGCGGGCGACAGGCACTGACTGCGGGGAGTAAGCAGCGGCCATTTCTTCCGGACTGTGCCCGTCGCTGATTGGTTGCGACAGCCATGACAGGCAGCCGGCGAGACCAATCAGCGAATGAATAACCGTGACAGACAGAAGGACAGACAGACAGACGGAAGTGATCCTTAGACAATTATATAGTAGATTCTAATTAAAGAATTTTGTGCTACTAATTTATACAAAGTAGTATAAAAAATAGCTGTATGTGTATATACGTATAGTATATAATTGTTAAAGTATGAAATATGCCAAACTATAGGTAAGCATGCCTAAAGAAGAGCACTATTTAAAAAGCCCATCCAGTATCCACAATGTGTCCAGTATATTTTGAGTATAGATCTCCTTGAATCATGCATTCACTTTTGCAGTATTCATTGGGTTAATGTGAGTAAGTATTTAAAAAAGGAAATATTGTACATTCAGATATTGTGGCCACAAAGGTAAAATGATGATACCCTTATCATTAGCAATTCCTGCTGCTTGCAAACAGCAACCAATCTATTCCTATATGCACCCACCCACAGGAGTCTTTCCAGCAAACATTTTCTGCCGTGAGTAGAACAGAAGGAGGTCTCATTCAACTGCCTAATATACTTTTCTGTGCAGAAAATATGTGTTACTAGGGATATGTATGCACTATTACTGTAATTATTGTTTCTGTTCTTTACCAATGTACTGTTATGAAATAGCCAGATAACCATCATTATTATCCTCTCCATATTACACTAGCGTATAAGAGTGTTGTCCAGTGAAGGAGACAAACTGAACATTCAACGATAATAACAATGAAACAATCTGCAATCAAATAGAAGAGGCCATCACAATGAAAATAGGCAGAGCTTTTAATATTTCACCCCCCATTTAACAGAACGTTAGTGCTCAGTAAATCTTCATTTACCGTCCATAGACCAAACTAAAGATTTCGAATATAGGAAACATGGAGTCAGATTTAAAGCTTCGGTAACGACACCCACAAAAACTGTAATGGACGAAGTTCCTAATAACATCAATAGGGTCATTAACGTCTGGGTGGCCACTTTATGGTGTGAAATACTGTTCTATTAGAAGAAATATTATTTAGATTCATTATACAGTAATTCTTCTGTTTTAAAGCTAACGACACCTGACATGCATACTCACCAGTTTTACCAGGATAAGTAACACTGTGTTTGTAGGAAAATAACTCTTTACTGGGTAATATTGGTCATCATGATTTTTTCTCAAAGACCACAATCTTATTTCTAAAGGTAAAAGGGACCTTTTACAAAACAGTGTCAGCAGCAGTCTCGATATGGCAAGGGTTGTCAACGTGTTTCTTTGGTCAACTTACCCAAAAATTAGCCAACATTGTTACAAGCTCAATGATATAGAATTACAGATTATTTTAATAATTTATTGTGAACGGTTACATGCTGACAGATGACAATCACAAGGCTTTCCCGCTGGCATTATGGCTTCCATTAATAAGTATAGTCATGAAGCTGAGTTGGATACACCAAATGGACAGATCCCAATGACTAGTAATGAGGCATACTGGGGTTCCTATGATGTTAGCATTCCCTTTGCAGCAAGTATTGCACTGCAAGTTGTCCTGTTCTTGCCATGAAAAGTAATTTAATCCTCCAAGAAACCCAAATAAGAACACAATCTTCACAATCACAGACATCTTTAAAATATATTTCACATAAGAAAGGGTAAGCATGCTCCAACATCTCCGTAGGAAATGCTTCTCTCTCCTTTGCACCATTGATCCTCATTTTGAATAAATAAGATGCGTAGATCAGTTCAGGGCTATGGGAATGTCCCATGTGTCCTATTTTGCAGAAAACCCTAGAATAATCTATGTTCCTGTGCCTAGAAGGTACTATATCTGACCCTTCAGGAGAAATGGTTTCCCATGAGACAGCCAAAGTGGCTAAACCCATTAATTAACCTGCCTGAATACGGTAACTATTTTTCCAGACTCCACCATAAGCATATATACTCGGTTGCATGATCCTTGACCTTACCCAAAAACAGTTGATTGTACAGGAACCTATGTGGTTTGTTTTCATCTTGGTATGACTACACTGTGTTAGGTTTGTGATCCACTTTCCGTTGGATTTTCCAGAAACAATTTTTGGCAGGTATGTTTTTGAGAGCTTTGTTTTGTTTTTTTCACAAACTACACTTAAGACATTACTTTCTTCAGCATTGCATAAGGAGATGTTCCAATCCCATATACAGTAGCAATGTAGGTGTTAAATTGCTAAGCTATGAGCCGTAACTGGTTTCTGGGATCATAATTCTGAAACTTGGTGACAGTTTTCCCCACACCCACTAAAGACGGATGTTGGTGGCATCCTTCATTCATCTTCTTTTGACATTTATAAAGGAATACTAAAATTTTAATGTCATTTTTCAGACAGTGCGTAGTCTTTAACCTTTGAATGAGGAGCTGCTAAATTAATTTCTACAGAATGTTAAAAATGTTCCAACGATAATAATTAAAAGTAGAGTTTGGGACACAAACATCAAACTGGTATAAAGTATAACTACTAATTAAATGTTTGATAATAGTTAGTAGATAAATAGATAATAGGTAGATACTGTAGGTATGATAGATATAGATAGAGAGATAGATAGATCGATAGATAGATAGATATGGGATAGATAGATAGATAGATAGATAGATAGATAGATAGATAGATAGATAGATAGATATGGGATAGATAGATAGATAAACAGATAGATAGATAGATAGATAGATATGGGATAGATAGATAGATAGATAGATAGATAGATAGATAGATAGATAGATAGATAAACAGATAGATAGATAGATAGATAGATAGATAGATACTACCATAATAGACAAGCATTGATAGACAAAAAAAACCCAGGAAGGCATTTGGATGTAAAGAGATCGTACATTTTATTGGACGTATGGGTTCTCTCTAAAATATATGTTTATTATTATGAAATGTATAAAATTTAAAATTACTGCAATGCAATATTAAGACATGTCAAAACTATGGGGTCTCTTCAACAAAGGGTTTATGCCAGATTGAAGCAACTAATCTGGATAGACCTAGGGAGGTGCATGGGTGAGATGGGCCACCCACTCATTAAATTGAACAAAAATGCTGGATTTTTTTATGCGAGGAATGCTACTCCCTGACTGAAGTAGCATTTCTGGCAAAACGCAAGGAGACTGAGAAGATGCACCCATTGAGCCCCTCATTAAAACTGCCAGGTGTAATGCCAGTCTTAAAGTGGTTGATCACAACTAGGATAAATCCTTCCCAATTTCCCCTTATAAAGTGAAAACAGCAAATACTGACCCCTGATGCCAGTGCCGTTTGTTTGATATCAGGCCTGTAAGCCCTGCAGCTAATCATTGGCCTCTAGTCTCTCACTTCCTTTGGATGTAACTGACATCGAAGTGAGAGAGTAGCTGCAGCTCTCACTTCTTACAGATGTGACTTATTAGCAGCTGCTGATTGGCTTCAAGGCTCACATGACATAACAACATCACGCAATCCCCAGGACAGCCGGCGCTGACCTCACTGTAACTGTACCAGCACCAGAAGTGAGTATAGGCGGTTTTTATTTTATAGAAATTGAGAGGTGATGTCTGAGTAGTGGACAACCCCTTTAACCCCTATATATCAAAACCACTAATAATATGCTCTCTTTGGGCTGATAGATCTCCCCCTGAAGGAACCCTTTTCCCTCTATCTGCAAAGCAAAGTGGATTGTCTTACTCTTATGCAAGAGGAGAAACATGGAGGGGAGGATGTTAAATGGGCAAAGCCCTCTACAATTCCACGATATGGAAACTGTTAAGCAGGTTTTGGATTCCCATTTTCCACATATTTAGAGTCCTGGGGTGAGAATATTTCCTATTAAACGTTTATGACAGATACAGTTTAGTATTTTCTGCAAGTTATTGGTTATTCTTTGATTTCCCTATGGATTTACATATTTAGGTGAGAATTGCTTTTACATTTTATTCGCTGATCTGCAATGCAGATTTTAGAGTCAGTTGACTTAAAATGTCTATATTTTATGTGGAAATATAGAATTTAACTGTTTGACTACTATGGGTCTTAAGCAAATACTGTAAAACGATTCAACTCAGAAGTAGAGAGGAGCAGATCTTTTGAAATTCAAACTCATTGACTTTGCCGAATTTTCCCAAACAATTTGATTAACTGCGAATAAAGTCGTGCAAATCACAATACTGGAAAGCTGATAATTGCTTAGAGAAAACACATATGGGAAAGGAGGATGAGAGAAGTCCCCGCTCACCATAAAACTTTACACTCCACAAAAGAGAGAAAGGACTCTACTGACCATAAGAGCTTTCACTCTATAGACAAAAGAAAGAGATGACCCTGTTGACCATAAGAGCTTACACTCTACAAGAGAGAGAGAGGACCCCACTGACTATAAGAGCTTACACTCTACAGGAGATAGAGAGAACCCTGCTGACCATAAGAGCTTACACTCTACAGGAGAGAGAGAACCCCACTGACCATAAGAGCTTACACTCTACAGGAGATAGAGAAGACCCCACTGACCATAAGAGCTTACATTCTACAGGATAGAGAGAGGACCCCACTGACCATAAGAGCTTACACTCTACAAGAGAGAGAGAGGACCCCACTGACTATAAGAGCTTACACTCTACAGGAGAGAGAGAAGACCCCACTGACCATAAGAGCTTACACTCTACAGGAAAGAGGTGACCCCACTGACCATAAGAGCTTACACTCTACAGGAAAGAGATGACCCCACTGACCATAAGCGCTTACACTCTACAGGAAAGAGATGAGCCCAATGACCATGAGAGCTTACACTCAACAGGAAAGAGATGACCCCACTGACCATAAGAGCTTACACTCTACAGGTGAGAGAGAGGACCCTGCTGACCATAAGAGCTTACACTCTACAGGAGAGAGAGAAGACCCCACTGACCATAAGAGCTTACACTCTACAGGACAGAGAGAACCCCACTGATCATAAGAGCTTAGATCCTACAGGTGAGAGAGAGAGAGAGAGAGAAAGGACCCTGCTGATTTAAACAATTTACATTCTACAAGTGAAAGAGAGAATCCCGCTGACCATAAAAAGTTACACTCTACAGAAGAGAGTGAGGACCCCACTGACCATAAGAGCTTAAAACTCTACAGAAGAGAAAGAGGGAACTCTGCTGACCACAAAAGCTTACACTCTACAGATGAGACAGAGACAAAGAACCCGCTGTCCATGAAAGCTTACAATTTACAGAAGACAGAGAGATAACCCCACTGATAATAAGAGTTTACACTCGACTGGAGAGAAAGAAGGAACTCTGCTGACCACAAGAGTTTACACTCTACAAACGAGACAGAGAGTGAGAACCCTGCTGATCATAAAAGTTTACACTTTACCGAAGAGATAGTGGTAACCCCACTGATAATAAAAGTTTACATTCTACAGGAGAGAGAGGACCCTACCGACCTTCAGGGCTTACACTCTACAGAAGAGAAAGACTTATCCAGTGATTCTGGAGATGGAAAACAGTTCTGCTATACAATTGATCCCTGATGACACTCTACAACCTGTAAAACCTTTAAGACATTATAGCAGTGGGACATTACGAGGAGGCCCGTGTGGCCACACAAAATGATGTTAGCCTGTTCTCTGATGCAGGGAAGTAGTGCAGGGCATTTTTTCTTTTTTTTTTTGCGAGTCGTGAATTGAATCTCAATATGTTCGAACTCGCATGAATCCAAAAATTTTCAAAAGTTTGACTAGAACTTGATCATTCATGGATCAATCCACTCATCTCTATTCACAAGTGCAATTTTGCTCAAATAAAGGTTTAAAAAAAAACACAATAAAATGATGTAAAAGAAACCGACCTACACTCTTACACAGCTCAAGTGCAATATAAGGCTCAAACTGAGAGTTTAAAAATGAGAAGAATAAACTAATGACTCTTCTGTCATCATCAAACAGAACTTTGCCCTATATTGCCAAATATATATTAGGTAAGTTCTCATTTTCATGAAACAACAGAGCCCTCTCTCTCACAGAATCCTTCCATAATGAGACATGCCATTGAAACACTTCTTCTTTAAGTAGGCATGTCTACCTAAGAAGTAGCATGATGGGGGCATGCCTCTTTTGAAATACAGTGTATGGTCTCTATGGGAAAGATCTGAATGTGAGTACTTAAAGGCAGTCTGTCAGCACAGAATGACTGTCAGCACAGAATGACCGTGCTTGGTGCATCATGAGATGTCAAAACAGTTCAGTGTGCCTTCCCTTTGTTACCTACTTCCTTTCTATTCATCTCTGTCAGGAGTGGATAGAGACAGAAAGAGGGCCCCTCTGCAAGAACAATATATGGACCCATTCCAGTCCAGTAGCTCATCACTATGCACAATTCCACCTATTTTGGAAGTAACAGTGTGGGCCTTACTGCTTGGGCCCCTGTGTGTCTACATAGGTTGCACCACCGGTATGACTCTGGTCTTTGCAATCTCTGGCTCTATAAAGCCAGCACTGTCAATCAGAGAAGAAGGGAGAGATAGAGGGAAACTAAGTAGGTGGGAAGGTGTCCTTAAATGATTGGTCACACCAAGGCACCTGTACATGGTCCCTTCAATTATATTCATTGTGAAAAGGGCTGGTATGCACTTACTATGAAACTTGAGATGTGGAGAATTTAAAAAGAGGCATTCCTATCTCATACATTTCTAGCATATACACAGGCACCACATTAGGACCTATATCTATCTCGAGAACGGGACACCATTGTGTGCCGCTGTCAGTGGAGAGGAGGTAGAAATCTCATTCATCTATATGGGTCCCCCTATACAAGATAGATGGTGCAGGTCATAAATATACGAGACCAAAAGTTATGAGCCATAGTAACAGAAGAGGGTTCTTAAAAGTGTGTGGAAAGTATGTTGGGTGTACTACTGTTTCGAATTGTAGTAAAGCGCTGATTAAAGTAGAGATTTCACATCTGATTATATCCAAATTTGCAAACATTTACAACATATTTAAAACTGAAGTACATATTTTTCTAGATCTTGATGACACTAAGCATTAGAGCAATGGAGTCAACAAGTGTCAACGTAAAGTAAGAATATAATATTAAAAGCAAATATATCACATGGAAGAAAAACCAGTGTTAGAGTTAACTTTGTATGTAAAATAAGGAAACATGAGAGTAAGATTAGGAAGAAAATATCTTTAACATGTAAAACAATATAAATTAATTAAATTGAATTAATAGATTTAAAACAAATGTGAGTAGAAATAAAAATCTTCCATCCACTTTGAAAAGACTACACATTATTACTTACCTGCTATACACAATATACCAGCCAAAAACATGCGTCACAAACATTCTGATAACATCAAGCTCATTTTTCCCCACACATACCCAGGCTGGCAATAGCTTGAAATGCGAATGATGCCAAACACTGTTTGATTAGCCATGTCGCTCGCGTTATTTTGATCAATAAACAAACCGACTGTCTGATGTCCTAATGGATCATGTGGAAGAAGTGGATGGAAGTGGTGGGGTTAATTCCATGATGGCTATGGGAGTAATTTATTTAAAAACTGTATAGCAGTTGACATGATAAATGAAATGCAATACGTGTACACAGCTAGTGCTGCGACTGGGGAGTTGGAGGAAGCTGTGACTTATGGTAAGTATACTGTGCCCGTCCTCCCTCTCACACACCCTCTATCTCTGTCTCTTTCTCTCTTGGAGGCAGCTGTCAGTCATAGACCATCATTGACTCCCAAGAGGGATGGCTGTGCCCACAGACAGTTGTGGAATAACTGCTCCCAGCCATCGGAGCGGCAGATGGAGTGTATCTGTCAATCATTGTCACTAATTATTACGTTGTGTCACTCAGCAGAGCGTCGTCTCTTCCCTTCGCCTCATCCGCTGTGATTTGAACTGTTACTCTGTTACTCGCAGATGAGCAAGTTCTCCCCCCACTTGCCATACGGGGCAGCTGCCAGAGGTCAGCCACTCTTCCAGCAGAGCGAGAGAAGGTGGTTTTGATTTCTTCACACTTCGTGAACGATGGAGCATCGTGAAGGACATTGTTTTGTGTGGCAAGGAGCCGAGGTGTTTCCTGGATTCACCTTAACCTTCTCATCGCTGGTAATAATTAGGGGCTTTTTCTCAAACCATATTATACAGTTAAGAGAACATCTAAAATGCAAAATCAGACAATTATTTCTCTCAACAGCTATTACATTCATTTATAAATATTGGATAAGGTCGGATTTTATCTTGTGCTGCTGGCATAGTGGGGTAACTATAGGTCCATGAACCTATATTTATGGGAATAAAAGATTCTACTGCATAAGAGAACAGCAAAGCTATAGAGGTGGAGGTGATCATTTCGCAGTGATATAAGCACTTTATACACAGGTCATTGACCTTGCTTTAGCCGCATACCTGTGATGAGGAGGTAACACTGTGTTCACTGGTGATTTTCTGTCCCTAATAAATCAGTAGCACTGCAGAGTTAAAATATTCTTCCCCAATAATAATGTTCAATTTATGTAATAGAATTAAAAAAAAACAATGAATCAGAATGTAGTAAATCAATGAAACATTACAGACCTTACTGATTCCCAATCAGTTTCTGGCCACAGCAATTATCAACAGGGATCACAAAAGTCAGTAAGAGACTGTAGCAGTCACGTGTACATCTAGATGGAGCAGGAAGTACAGAGACCGGCAGCGGATTATGTATGGGTATGATATAGAGGTTGGGTATACAGGTTAACACTTATAGGGGGGATGACTTACATATTGATGACTTAGGTCGGTGTCACACTTGCAACTGTAATGCGAGAAACTCACCTCAATACCTGGCACTGCCACCGGCACTCGGGACCAGGGTGTGTGGCTGCATGTATTTCTATGCAGCTGAACGCTCCAGTCCGAACCGCCGGGTATTGCTGCCGGGTATTGAGGTGAGAGACACACGCAAAATTCTCGCATTCCATTGCAGCTGCAAGTGTGACACCGGCCTAATTCATAGAATGGCCACAAACACTTGTAAAGGGTGCACTCAAGCTGTATACACAAATAAATGTTATAGGGTGCAGTACCTAGTCCAATATTAAATATATAACCAAAAAAAGAAAACAGAATGGACTATGAAACAGGCCCGCACAACCATAGAAAGTAGAAAAATAACACAATGTTTATTGAACATCACAGCAAAACATATAAAAACATTTAAAATGTACCAATAGTGTACAAAAACACTCCTATTCAAATGCCCTTCAAATAAATATGAAGTCGACATGAAACATAATACAATGGGTCAGCATAATATATGTCACCTTATATAGACGAAATAATACCCCCTAGTTGAAAGGGAAACGCAGGGGGCCTGTTTAGTCCATTCTGTTTTCTTTTTTTGGTAATTCATAGAATGTGTCATCAGAAATAGATCATGGGAGGTCAACAATTGGCAACCCTCAATAAAATCGATTGGTATTGGCTCTCTTCAGACCCCACACCATAATAAATGTGGGATGTAAAAGCATAAAAAACGAATACTCACCTCACTGCTCACCTGTCTGGCCAACCACCCTGTCCAGTGCCCTCTGTCTGATTCTTCACACCTCTTCTTTCCTCCCTTGGACACTTAATCTCTAGGGACTTCAGTCTAGGCCAGCACTGTCTGGTCGTGACCAGGCCTCAGACATCCCTGCCATGCCAACATGGCGCACGTTTTGACACCACAATGTTATGATGTACTTGGCAACCTTGTAACATGCAGTTGCATCCGTGGGCTGGTAAATGCCAAAAGTCCCAGCCCAGTGTGAAAACATCAGAGATGAGATGCGAGACAGAAGAAAGAAGACGCGAGGAAGACTGTATGACAGGCAGTGAGCAGCATGGACGGCCAGACATGTGAGCAATGAGGTAAGTTTTTTTTGTTTGTTTTTTACTTTTTGATGACCCTCTGCAGTTACAGAAAATGGGGGGCAACTGGTCACAATGTTGCTGAGTTTGTGTGGAGTGTATTTAAAAAAAATCATATTCTGAAGAATACAGATTTTTGCAGAATTCAATTGCACTCGAATAAATTAGCCTTTCCCTACTTATGACCAATAGTACTTATATATCATCTGTATGTAAGTAACAGTCACTGTATGTACAGTAACCCAGTAACCTACATTTTCATTTTTTAACGAAAATCAGGTTTTAATATATGGAGATGTAGTAGAGCTGTCAGTAGTGTAATAACAATAATCTGGAGCTGCACCATAGTGAGGTACCACAGACTGCATCCACTATCATGTATCACATTGGAATAACATAACCATTAGATTACACACTTTTTCCCAGAGGGCAACACTGGGTTAGCTTTAGGATTCAATGATAACCTTAGGGACCAGCTTGTGTCAAACTAGCACTACTGTGCAGGAAATACATATTGATGACGTTTTGACCAACCATCATTATTGAGAAGTCATTAGTGTATGATATCTGTCTATACTGCTGAAATTCAGGTGATTTATTATGACTCACACTTTGTTGTGCGTCTGTTTCACTTTGAAATATATATTTTTGTATTCTCCTTCATACATCTCAATAAAAAAATAGCAAGCACTGAACTACAGGACCTGTCTCAGAATGTACTCCATGAGCAACGATGGTTCAGTGACCAAAACAAAATTATAGAATATGTAGAGACTGTCAAACCTCCAAGAAGCTGCAAAAGTCATCGATAAATAGTTTAAAGACTGAAACAAAGAAAAAAATGCGGCAGCACTCACCAGTCCTGGAGTGGTCTGAGTCCTTTAATAATAATAATAATCTTTATTTTTATATAGCGCTAACATATTCCGCAGCGCTTTACAGTTTGCACACATTTATCATCACTGTCCCCGATTGGGCTCACAATCTAGAATTCCTATCAGTATGTCTTTGGAATGTCCTTTATTGAAACATGTTAAAACAACATCTTTACGGCTCGGGGGTGTGTAGGTGAAAAGGAGGTGAGCAGGGGTCGACCCATGGAAGCGCTGCTGTTAGCGCGAAACGGCTGTTGTCAATCCCTGCACACCTCCTTTTCACCTACACACCCCCGAGCCGTGAAGATGTTGTTTTAACATGTTTCAATAAAGGACTCAGACCACTCCAGGACTGGTGAGCGCTGCCGCATTTTTTTCTTTGTTTCATTGCTTGTTTCATTTCATTTTTTCCATGCGAGCACCCCCGTTAAGCTGTCACGTTCTCCGTTGCATCACATACGGGCTACGGCCAGCTCCAGGTTATACAGCTGTGCTGCTCTACTTTTTTCTTTCGTTGATTCAAAAAGTTTAAAGAGGTTGTCCAGTCATATGATGTTGATGATCTACGCATGCAATAGATCATCAATATTAGATTAGTAGGGGGCTGTCTCTAGGCAAAAGATGGAAAAAACTTTTTGACAGTGAGGGTGATCAATCAGTGGAACAGGTTGTCACGAGAGGTGGCGAGTTCTCCTTCAATGGAAGTCTTCAAACAGAGGCTGGACAGATATCTGTCTGAGATGGTTAAGTTAATCCTGCATTGAGCAGGGGGTTGGACACTATGACCCTGGAGGTCCTTTCCAACTCTAACATTCTATGATTCTATGTAAATATTGAACACAGCCTAAAGGTACCGTCACACTAAGCAACGCTGCAGCGATACCGACAACGATGTCAATCGCTGCAGCGTCGCTGTTTGGTCGCTGGAAAGCTGTCACACAGACAGCTCTCCAGCGACCAACGATCCCGAAGTCCCCGGGTAACCAGGGTAAACATCGGGTTACTAAGCGCAGGGCCGCGCTTAGTAACCCAATGTTTACCCTGGTTACCATTGTAAAAGTAAAAAAAACAAACACTACATACTCACATTCCTGGTGTCTCGTCATGTCCCTCACCTTCAGCTTCCCGCACTGACTGAGCGCCGGCCGTAAAGTACAGCGGTGATGTCACCGCTGTGCTGTGCTTTACGGCCGGTTGGCGCTCACCAGTCAGTGCGGGAAGCTGAAGGCGATGGACCTGACCAGACACCGGGAATGTAAGTATGTAGTGTTTGTTTTTTTACATTTACAACGGTAACCAGGGTAAACATCGGGTTACTAAGCGCGGCCCTGCGCTTAGTAACCCGATGTTTACCCTGGTTACCAGTGAAGACATCACTGAATCGGCGTCACACACGCCGATTCAGCGATGTCAGCGGGAGATCCAGCGACAGAATAAAGTGCTGGACTTTCCCCAGCGACCAACGATCTCCCAGCAGGGGCCTGATCGTTGGTCGCTGTCACATATAACGATTTCGTTAACGATATCGTTGCTACGTCACAAAAAGCAATGATATCGTTAACGATATCGTTATGTGTGACGGTACCTTAACTTCACAGATCCGTTCAATGTGCGGCAGCCGGTGCCGAGTACTATAGAGCAACTCCATCTGTACTTCAGGAACTGGAGGTGATAACAGCTGAACAATGGGTGTGTCAGATGTTGGCCCCCTGCTAATCTGATTTTGATGTCCTCTCTAAATGATAAGTCATATTATATAACTGGACAACCTCTTTAAGATGAAAAAATGTAATTGCATTAAAATATATATATATATATATATATATATATATATATATATATATATATATATATATATACTTGTTTAAACACTGATTTATCATTAATAGTGGAGTTTCATATTCCAGTCCTAAACTTAAGTTGGAGTAAAATGCGATAATTTTTAACAGACAAACCTCTTAATAAATTTGATGCATCATGGGCTGTCCTGTACACAGGCGTCCAATGAGCGGACATAAATTTGTATTACTCTCTGCACTACTTTCATTTTATAGTGTTTTTGAGTCCCTTCGAATTTTAAGCCACGTCCCCTCTGGATAACCCAACCGACTTTCTATCACCAAATTAGAGAAAAGTTACAAATTATTGGGCAAATATAGAATTCACCATCACTTGTGATTTTTTAATGCCATAAAATGTATAGAACAGAGGACCGTCTTTATGAAATTCATTTGTCCAAACAGAACATACGGAAAGATGTTGCATTCATGAGACAACCCCTGTAACAACATAGTAAAGGTATTAATCATTGGGGAGTCAGTCAAACTGCTTTTTAACATTTTCCTTTAACATTTTATTTTAGATCTAAGTATTATTATTATTATTGTTGTTGTTGTTGTTGTTGCTGTTGGAGTTTGCCCTAATTATCAGACACGATCTAGCTCCAGCTATCTGACTTGTGATCCCCCTTTATATTATTTATAATACAAGCTTTTTCTTTTGGTGATGAAATTATAAACACAGCCTAACAATGCTGTGAATACAGACAATACAGAATGTATTTTTTAGAAGTGATGACTAAGTCTGTATAAGAAAAGTAATTTGTCCATAGGCTGGTGTGTATAACTTGTATACCTTCACAGAACATGCATGCACTGTGCACAGGCACGTGAAGGTACAGTATCTGTCTTTGAATTCCTCACTTCATTTTCAAAGCAGCAGGAGTCTGTCTACAAGAAAAAAAAACTCTGTTCTCATTCTTCGAAGCGGCACACATGCACACGCCAGGGTTTCAGAGGCTTTTCACTGAGAAAGAATGCTGAAGTTGTAGACGCCCTTTGATGAGTCAGTTTTGCCAAACTTTTAATTTACTCAACTTTTGGTCCAACACTTATACAAGTTCTTATAGCTACTGTAGTTATCACGACTAAATTAAAGGGAGGACGACTGTTTCGTTTCCGTCTCATTTAAATCAGCCTCGATAACGAGCTATAGTCAGTCATTGTTTGGCTGAAAGTTGAGTAAACTAAGCTTTTGGGAAAACTGACTTATAAGTGGATGTGTACTAACAAATTTCCAAACAGGCATATGAAAAATTCGGATCGGAATGTGGGACATTATCTACTCAGGTAATGTTCCATTTTGCACAATTCCGAGTGCCATAAATTATTGGCATGCTATGCCATCTGCCAGTCAGTGCCTGAAAGTGCAAAACAAGTGGTAAGGTCTTTCTTTTCATATTAAAGTGACTCTGCCACCAGCTTTTTTGCTACCCCATGTAAGAGCTGTATAATATAGGGGCAGAGAACCTGATCCCAGTGATGTATCACTTACTGGGCTGCTTGCTGTAGTTTTGATAAAATCACAGGTTTTATCTGCTGCAGATACCACCAACATTCTAAATGTTGAGCTCTGTTTAAACCCACCCCCACCATTGTTTGGCAGCTTACTGTGTAAACTGTTCATGGGCAGAAAGCTGCCAATCGCTGGCAAACCTCTCAAGAATATGGAGGGCTATGTGGCTACAGGTTTCTAGCGATAATCTCTTGCAGATAAAACAATGATTATGAAAACTACAGCAATCAGCCCAATAAGTGGCATATCCCTGGAATCAGGGTCTCAGCAACTTTTATAATGATTTGCTTATATAGCACCATCATATTCCGCAGCATGTCAATTTCTGTAGCGGAGGTGCTAGCTTCCGCTGCCAATAGACTGTCATTAGATGCAGTAAATCCGCATAGTAACTTAAACACATGCGTTTATTAGAACAAAAATATGCTGCCTCCGAAACGCTACTATTCTTGATCATGGGCAAGTACCCAAAGTCTTTTGTATTTATACTAGGTAGGAAAAAAGTGTATTTTTGGGGGACTTGAGTAATTTGCTAGCTGTATCCTATAAGAAGACATGATGTAACAATGGATGAGACATTTTCTGGAATTCAACTCCTTTGTAAACGTAACACTCGGGTATAGTTTGGCCTTAAAGGGACACTGTCACCTGGATTTGGAGGGAACAATCTTCAGCCATGGAGGCGGGGTTTTCGGGTGTTTGATTCACCCTTTCCGAACCCGCTGGCTGCATGCTGGCTGCAATATTGGATTGAAGTTCATTCTCTGTCCTCCATAGTACACGCCTGCGCAAGGCAAGATTGCCTTCTGCAGGCATGTACTACGGAGGACAGAGAATGAACTTCAATCCAATATTGCAGCCAGCATGCAGCCAGCGGGTAAGGAAAGGGTGAATCAAAAACCCCAAAACCCCGCCTCCATGGCTGAAGATTGTTCCCTCCAAATCCAGGTGACAGTGTCCCTTTAAAGTCGTAGTAACCATGCTACCTGCGACATGGCACGCAGTATATCCAAAATTGTTTCAATTGACTTTACTTCAATTTCTGCCACACTTTGATACACATGTCCCATTGGGTCATAAGAGTATGCACGGTTCGTTAACAACAGCAAATAAAGTAAATTCATCAAATTGAATTCCTTGTATTTTCCCTGCGAATGGTGACACTTTGTTTTTTATCACTCCTGCAAAGGCAAAAAAAGTCGATAAGTAGCACCCCAAAGACATTAATTTATGTCAGAAAGACAGAAGTGGAGCCGTTATAGCCACCATGAGAAGAATAAATGTAGGTTTACTCTTCCCATGCATTCAGACGTGTTTTATGACTAGATTTGTAAGTACAATGAGAATAATACAGCCTTTTTTTTGCATCAGAGATGTTTTTTAAGGTGGTTGGTTTCCAGGATAATGAGAATCACAAGCAATAAATAACTTAAAACTTAACTGGTGTTTTTTCTAACTGTACATCTGTGAATCCGTACTTTTTACAACTTGTATATTATATTGGCATCATGGCGTTCCGTTATTGCGGATAAAAGCCTTGAAAAGGTAATTCTGCCTTAGTATTATAATAAAATGGGCCAGTCATATATATTCCAAATTAGCGAGCGCTGAAAATCTTATGCTTTTCTTCAAGAGGAGGGAATAGCAATTGTCATCGCAAAGGAAGCGAGCTCACGCATGCTACACCAAACCTCCGTAGTGTTCTCATATAGGAGAGGACTGAAAAGAATCCAATTCTCTGCCGTCTTAATGAGCGGCTCGAAATACTGTAGCTGAAGAGCAGTTAGTGAAGAGTTTAGAAGTACACGAAGAGGAAGAGCAGCAATAAGATGCAATAATCAGCACTCAAAGAAGTATGGAATCTGAGAAAAGGCTTTAATGGCAATTTCCTTCGCATAAAAGTAACCGGTGACATTCACCAATGTTAATAACAGTCAAAAGAGGCTGCAGATCACATAGAATTCACAGCAGCAAAGTCAATAGTTTAAAGTCCAAGTTTTATACAAGGGTCACAGTTTTGAGCTTTAAAATAACAATGAAGCATTTCTTGATGTGGTATTTTTCTGGCATTTTACCACAGGTTTCTTTGTAGAAAAAAAATGTGAGAAAACACCCTAAAATGCTTGTAAAAAAACACTTGAAAATCTTGTCATTTTTTTGTAAGCCAAAATTATCTCCAAAAAGAGAATTCATAATTAGGTCCCATGAGAATGTTAGGGTATATGGACATCATATCGTTTTAGTTTTTAACCACGGAAAAATCTTTACAGGAATATTTATTTTTCATTCAATAGTCTATTTGATGATTAGGAAGCCATGAGCCCTGATATTTTTTTTGCATTAAACACCTGAGTAAGAAAAAAATGTATTGGGGCTAGTGATGAGCGAGTGTGCTCGTTATTCGAGATTTCCGAGCATGCTCGGGTGTTCTCTTAGTCTTTTGGGCATGCTGTATGGTTTGCGGCTGCTAGACAGACTTAATACATGTGGGGATTGTCTGTTTGATAGGGAATCCCCACATGTATTCAGGCTGTCTAGCAGCTGCAAATCATGCAGCTGCGGCGACTCAAACACAATCTCCAAGCATGCCCAAAATACTAAGAGAACACCCGAGCATGCTCGGAAATCAGCATGAATGAGCAAACTCACTCATCACTAATTGGGTCCAATTGCAAAAGTTTAGTGCAATGGGGTGTTGCACAAAAATGTAAGTTTTGACGTTTTTGTGATAGTAATCAGTTCTGGGCGGAACTTGGGAGGAGCCAAGGCAAGATGGGGCGTGACCACTTCACCCATCAGGTTCTTCAAAATTGCTGGTATTTTGAATGCCAGAAATGCAGCTCCAGTCCCTGTAGCATTTCTGGCGTGCCACACAGAGACACACACCACTCTACAGAGGCCCCAAATTGGTTAAGAAAGACTGGTGTAGCATGAGCGCGAGCTATGTCAGTCAATGAATCGGCTCATTGGTTTTTGTATAACAGGCATGTTTGGTGATCTGTGCAGAGGTCAGTGTACAGGAAGAAGTAGAAGTAACCTGTGACCTTTACTTATTGTTAATAGTGAATCCTGGGTTGTGATCCTCTATATAAATAGTTGAGGTTTTAAACAGATTAGAGATTTAGTACGCTAAATGTGCCAGAATTCTAGCTGCAAAATTTATAGTACATGCCTTTCACCACATGTGTTTAGTAACTTTTAGCACCTGACATGACAAAGGAGCTTGGCTTAATATGCAACACCCAGCAACAAAAAAAGTGTTGAAATTATGGAGCAAATTTTGGTGGTGTAGAAATCTTAAAGATGCACCAAATATATAACTATCACTATGATAAATTTGCTGCCTTTCAAGACTGTCTAAAAATTAGACATTTGCCTGACATTGGGGTCAAGTTAACTCCAAAATCCATTGGTTTTTCTAATAAATCTTTTGAGAACATATTGAGAAGTTGTAGCATTGCTCAGTTTGATGTCCATTGATGGAAGTTCGCAAAATTATGTACTTCATAGTAGACCACTGAATGCTGATGTCAGGACACTGTTATGTAACTGTTGTCCAGTATCTTGGCAACATGGCATTGAGGAATATTAGACATACCGAATGAGAATGAATATTGGCATGGAACTAGAGTTGGTGTGAATCGATTTACAGGACCTGGTCCATCGAAACTCATCCGTAATCTGTGGCTGCTGGACGGGAGCCCTTACATCGGTCTCTTACCTGACAGCATCTGTGCCTCTTTTTTTGAGTAGCCAGCCTGGTGCCAAGTCATTGTTGCAGATGTGAAATCACACCAAAATGGAAAATTAAGAGATTACTGGTGTAGCAGATGAACAAGGTCCTATAAAATTGCATTCTTGTTAGTACATGATCACTGAAAAAATGTAAGTTGGAAAGCAAGGACTAGACCTAAATTTTAGCACACAAAAGGGAAAATGTGAAAATGTAAAAATAAAGCTATGGCCCAGTGACTAATATTTCTATTTCGAATATATAATTACCTTCCTTCTTTTGTGTTGAAGGCAGCGCATCCATCTTATAGCCCAAGGGTTAATGCAGTTTTGCTTATTTCTCAAGGATTCTGTACTAATATAAGAAGAAGAAAGGTAAGATAATGACAAGTAGACATGCATCTCTCTGCTTGAAGTTAAGTCTGCTAAGGACCAATTGCTACTGACAAATGTTATTTCCGCTTTCTACATAGCTCCAGACATACTCTCTTACCAACAATATGTTTTTTGGCAGGACAGTTTTACAAAGATATTCCAATCAACAGAATTGTGTTAAGACTTTTGAACCTTTGAGTTTAACACAGTGGAAAACGCGATAACTGTATATTCTATCAAGTGTCCTTTCCTATATGCATCCTGCAAAGAAGAAGCCTACCATATTGTTCTTATGTTAAGGCTCGGACATGAAATATCTATTTCCTTACTGGGTATTATGATAGGGTTTTTTAGCATATAAATTATTACAGGATTATTAAGTTATTGTACTATATGCTACAATACAATAAACCAATTATTATTATTATTTATTTATATATCACCATTAATTCCATGGTGCTGTACATGAGACGGGCTTACATCAAAATACAAATATCACTCACAGTAAATAAACTAACAATTACAGACTGGCACAGAGGGGAGAGGACCCTGCCCTTGCGGGCTTACATTCTACAGCCAATAATAAAAGTGCACTGCAAATTTTTACTGTTATTGGCAGAATAATGCACATTGGAATCCTTATTTAGATAATCAAATTAGAAACACATACACAAGTCAATTACATATGAATACAAAATGTGTGTATACTGACACGTGTACCTATTTAAGAGAACAACTATCACATAATATGCTGCTAATATCTGCCACATCCTACATGCCCAAATTAGAAGCCACAGTCAGTGGGGAACAGCCCTACAATGGAGGACCCAGCACAGTCATTGTATGGGGAACACACCTGGGCATCCAGTAAAGATGAGTACATTTATCCAACTGGAATTGAATTTTACTTAAATATACAAAAATATCTGAATTTTTTGAGAATTTGATTTTGTACATTTGCTTTGCATTGATTCAGCAAAATGGTGGCCAGATGATCTACATTTTCTTGAGCCGTAGCCTCAAAAGGTTAAAAAGAATATACTCACCTCAACGCTGACCTGTCCTTTCCCTGCGCTGTTCGCGCTGCCCACCATACGGTCCCAAGGGCCACCTTTACTGAAATGCTGAAAGATGAGGTGGGTGTTAAGCCGCGCTGCCAGAGATACACAATAGGAGACCAAAAGAAGTGTAGATGTGGTTTTATTCGTCAACGCGTTTCCAGATGATCCAACCTTTTCATAAGGACAAACCACAATAGACTAGACTAAATGAATAAAACCGCGTCTACACTACATTTGGTTTCCTGTTGGGTATTGTATCTCTGGCAGCGTGGTTCTACACCCACCTCATCTTCCAGCATTTCTGTCATATCTATCTGTTGGTGGTGCAGCAGCCTGTTACAAGCCTTAAATAGGGGTTGTGACTGTCACAAATATATCAGGGTGAGCATACTCTGATTTCATCTGCTCTCTGTTTACTGTGTTAGACCCTATAGCGCCTTTTTGTTTTTCCATTTTCTATTTCTTCACCTTCTCTTTACTGTATCACATGCTGCATCTTCGTCTTCTTTCTGTCATTGTAGTTTCAGCCTGTCCGCTCTTTGAAGGGAATTTCCCGCCACGAACGTGCCTCTGGGATCATTGCATATCACAAGTCATGATGTCATGGATGTCCCATTCTAGAGCGAGCAGGTTAGGAGATACCGCTTGCAATGGAGAAAAGAAGAGGTGGCTCTGAGGACCAGATGGTAGACAGCAAGCAGCGGCGGGCTAGACAAGTGAACAGGGAGGTAAGTATAAGTTCTCTTTTCTTACATTTATTACACTATGGAGTATGCAGAAACTCCAAAGCATAATACGGGAATATTCAATTTGTGGAGAATAACTTTGCTGCGAATTGAATTTCCAAGGAAAAAGTAGCACAATTTGCCAAATTCAAATTTTGTCAAATCATTTCATCTCTAGTTCCCAGTTATTAACATCATTGAAAGCAACATTGGGCCATTAAATATAGAGATTCAAAATGTATATCTGCCAAGGAAATAAAGAACAAAAAACATAGATAAGCACTACTTATTACCTATCTACAGTATAGATCGAATTTAAAAGTCTTTTACAATTTATGACCAAGAATAGTAAATGATTAAATTTGGTTTCAGTAATTGCTAAAATTAATTCACAGTAAATACATTGATTGTAAAGATTTATGATAGTACACACATAAGCCAAGGTTCTGTGTAGGAGTCATGTGTCCTTTCCCCATGCTATAGACATATACCGGGGCAATGAAGCACCCATTTTTCACTAGTTCAGGAGCCTGCACCCAGACAGCCTCAGCCACGTCCCGCTTTGTAATGCTTGATTCTGCATATGTCTGTCAAGAAACAAGTGTGAGCCTTCAGCTGATTAGCCTCACAGTCACTCCATCCAGCTATCAGGTTCCCAGCATGATGTTCCACTGCATCACTGCTCCAACCCTTTAGGCAAAGGATTCTAATAATGAGTCACAGTGCCGTAACCGGGGTCTTGCTTCTGCTCTGTTGAGCCGCTTGCTGAGAGAGGCTGCATGCTCCCTCATTATAATTTTATAGCTTTTTTTTCTATTTGTTCTTTTGTATTCATTTTCATTTCCACCAAATGCTTGCTACATTACAATCAAAATGCTTATATCTGCCACCAAGGAAGAAAGCTGAAGACCCAGTATAGCAATCTTCATCAAAGTATTTTAAATTTTATATGTATAGCTGCATTATATGCTACAGAAAAAGATATATTAGATAGATAAACTGATGGATGATAGATAGATAGATAGATAGATAGATAGATAGATAGATAGATAGATAGATAGATAGATAGATAGATAGATAGATAGATAACGAAATATATTACAGGTGTTCCATAATATATATATATATCAATATATATATTTATGAATCATATAAATCTATGCATTAATGCAACATATTTATGGACGAACATAGGAATACATGCATATGTATGCATATTTAGTCATTTGGGTTACATGCGTATGTATGGCTATACTGAAAGTATGTATTTCCCTAAATATATGATGACCCATATTTACAAAGACAGACGTTTTAATTTAGAATTACCTTTTTTAAAATGCAAAGGCAAAATCCCAGTTTTACATGTCAGATCGTTCAACAGAAAAATAATGTTAAAGAACTTTTCAGCTAAAACATTCTTATACTGAGATACAGTCAGCAACAATATGCAGTGCTGGGTTAAAGAAAACATCTTTTCATTTTTTAGGGCTCTAGATTGGTCTTCTCCCTGGACCATAATAGAATCCATTTAGTTGTAACACCTATTGTATTTCACATGAGCCAGAGAATTTCCTTTGGAGATTTGTTTCTGGGTTTTCTCGGGCAGTTCCTCAGGAGAGTGCCATTGCTTCTGTTAACATCTCAATAGTTTTATTTTTTGGCAAAATATTCATTCATTTTTACGCTTTTCATCTTCTTCTCAACAATTGGAAATTTTTCTAAAGAGCAAAGGGCCCGATTTATCAAAGCTTTTACGCAAGTGTTCCGGCATAAAAACCTTTTAAAAGTCAAATAATTTTGGTGCAACTAAAGGCCATGCTACAGTTATGAGACTTTTTGCATTCTCACTCCTTTTTTGCTCAGCTGACCAAGTGATTGGAGCTTGGGTGTGATCTGACATGGCGACCACTGCTCCTCATATTTAAGATGACGGGTAATGTTCGCTAATGCACAAATGTTGCTCTAGAAGGATTTGTGACAAGGCACAAGCAGAGGTGTACACCACGCGTCTGGTACTCCTGATCCATGAATCAAGAGCGTCTGGCTCCAGACCGATGTGAACAATGATCTTTGTGAATCAGGCAAAAAAGTCTTTTCATAGAAAGACCAAAATAGGATAGCATTAGTTTGTAGAACCAAATAACATCTTATTGTATTGGTCCTTAATTAATACAATGTTTTTTTCAACTAATTTGAAGAGTATCTGTACTTTCAAAAAAATCAGGAGAAAAGCATGACTTTACCACTTTTATCATCAGGGTCAAACTGAGATTAAAAAAGTAACCCAGGCACATAATCCTCTCCAGCAAGCGTAACATATAACACGTGTTTTCCTATCGCCCACATGCTATATCTGAGAAAAAAATTGTTACATGCAAGCCGATAGGTTCAGATAGGGGCAGGACAAGTCTCATGAATTCTTTGGAACTCTGGGGGAACCGCTACTAAGGGTGACCATGCACTGCAGCTTCCTCAGGCACAAGATGGATCCACTTGCTCACACAGATACAATTGATAGAGTCCGCATGAACAGATGAACAGAGTAGTTTAATATCACAGCACATCCAGTGCAATTCAATTCTCTTAAGCACGGGCTTCATAAACCGTACAGCTGCCTCTTAAAGGCACATTGACTAACAGTCTATTTTGATAGCACAGTTCAGCACAGATCAAGACTCTTTACAAAAGCATACAGCATTCTTTCTAGAACAGTGAGATGGAGGGGGGGTAGCTGAGAGAGATGATCCCTGTGACACCTGTGACACAATTCCTTCCTGTCCTTATCTTCCTGCTCATGACTTTCTCAACTAGCAGTACAGGGGTTAGTCCAGCTTCACTCTTTAATGGAATCCTGTGTCCCTATGGTTCACTTGCATGAACTTTTGTGAGAAACAGATCACACACCACTCATCTCTTCTGCTGCTGACAGAATAGTCAACAAATAGCCCACAATCCCCTGGGGCTCTGTTAAACACTCCCTATCTCCTGTGACTGTGTTAACCCCTTTAGCTGATGGATGCTTTTGAAGCAACAGCATTCAGAACTACCGTATATACTCGAGTATAAGCCAACCCAAGTATAAGCCGACCCCCTAATTTTGCCACAAAAAACTGAGAAAACTTAATGACTTGAGTATAAGCCTAGGGTGGAAAATGCAGCAGCTACTGGTAAATGTCAAAAGTAAAAATAGATACCAATAAAAGTAAAATTAATTGAGACATCAGTAGGTTAAGTGTTTTTGAATATCCATATTGAATCGGGAGCCCCATATAATGCTCCATAAAGTTTATGATGGCCCCATAAGATGCTCCATATTAAAATATACCCCATATAATCCTGCATAAAGGTTAATAATAGCCCCATAAGATGCTCCATAGACACATTTGCCCAATATAATGCTGCACAAATGTTGATTATGGCCCCATAAGATGCTCCATAAAGATATTTGCCCTATATAGTGCAGTACAAACCTTGATTATGGCCCCATAAGATGCTCCATAAAAATATCTGTCCCATATAATGCTGCACAAACGTTGATTATGGCCCCATAAGATGCTCCATATAGACACTTGCCTCATACAGTGCTGCAGAAATGTTGATTATTGCCCCATCAGATGCTCCATACTGACACTTGCCTCATTTGATGTTGCTGCGACAAAAAAAAAAATCACATACTCACCTCTCCATCGCTCAGGCCCCCGGCACTTTCAATATTCACCTCACTTCTTTCCGGCGCCACTCCATCTTCAGCGTCTTCTGCACTGACGTTCAGGCAGAGGGCGCGCACTAACCACGTCACCGCGCCCTCTGACCTGAGCGTCACTGCAGAAGACGCTGAAGACAGAGCAGTGCCGGAACGAGGAGCAGGTGAATATGCGCAGCGTAGCGCTCCCCTCCCCGTTATACTCACCTGCTCCTGGCACAGTGCAGTCCCCTATGGGAGGTGGAGCCGCATATTCATTACTGTAATGAGCGGTACCATGTGACTGCTCAGTACAGGAAGAAGCTGCGGCGCCGGGGAACCAGGGACCGCGCCAGGAGCAGGCGAGTATAATTAGACAGCCCCCGCTCCCCCTCCCCTGCTGACCCCTGGGTATGACTCAAGTATAAGCCGAGAGGGGGACTTTCAACCCCCAAAAATGGGCTAAAAATCTCGGCTTATACTCGAATATATACAGTACTTTTGCATGCCACAAAATAAATTCCTTAAATAATATATTTTTTGCAGTGTGAATCGTTTGCCATCAATAAAAGAAGAAAAATAAGAGTAAAACCCACAAACACCTAAGCAAATGGCCAGTGACAGGTGCTATAGACTACACAGGAAAATACAACACAGATCATACAAAGAAAAAAAGCAGAATATATATTAATTAGAGGATCTGTCCCTTTTTCTGACAAGTCTGTTTTATAAGAGGAGCAGTGGCATGCCCATACGGCAATAGTTAAAAGCCACCAGCCAATCGGAGGCTGTCAGCTGACATCATCGCGCAGTTCCCTAGCATATGACATCATTGTCATTCGCTGGCCAGTGCGCGTTTGAACTGCATGGAGGGATCATCGCCTCAGGAGCGCGGCCAGGTAAGGAGAAAGGTTTTTTATTTTTATTGAAAGTGGTATGGGGGCAGGATGGGAGACATGATGGCAGGATGGGAGACATGGTGGCAGGATGGGAGACATGGTGGCAGAATTTGGAGACACAGTGGCAGGATGGGAGACACAGGTGGCAGGACGGGAAACACAGGTGGCAGGATGGGAGACACGGGGGCAGGATGGGAAACACGGTGGCAGGATGGGAGACACTGGTGACAGGATGGGAGACATAGGTGGCAGGATGGAAGACACAGGTGGCAGGATGGGAGACACGGTGGCAGGATGGGAGACACGGTGGCAGGATGGGAGACACGAGGCAGGATGGGAGACACAGGTAGCAGGATGGGAGACATGGGGCAGGATGGGAGACATGGGGCAGGATGGTAAACACAGAGGGCAGGATGGAAACACAGGGGGCAGGATGGAGACACGGAGCAGGATGGAGACACAGGGGGCAGGATGGAGACACAGGGGGCAGGATCATGGAGCAGGATGGAGACAGATGGGACAGGATCCCGAGGCAGGATGGAGACATATGGGGCAGGATCACAGGGCAGAATGTAGACAGATGGGGCAAGATGGAGACAGATGGAACAGGATCAAAGGGTAGCATGGAGACAGATGGGGTAGGATCACGGGGCAGGATGAAGACAGATGGGGCAGGATCATGGGGCAGTATGGAGACAGATGGGGCATGATCATGGGACAGGATGGAGACACATGGTGTAGGATCATGGGCAGGATGGATACAATGGAGACAGATAGGGCAAATGGGATAGGGTAATGGGGAAGATGGGGCAGGATCATGGGACAGATGGGGCAGGATCACAGGACAGATGGGGCAGGATCACAGGAAGGATGTGGCAGGATCACGGGACAGATGGGGCAGGATCATGGGACAGATGGGGCAGGATCTCCTGTGTATAACGGCACTTATGGTGATATTAGTATTGTGTTTTCTTATTAATGATCAGTATTGTAGTATTCAGTCACTATATGGTGGTAATATGTTGTCTGGCCACTGTGTGGCAGTATTTGTTCCTTGTGTGTGCTATTTGGTCACTATGTGGTGGTAATATGTGGTATGGTCATAGTGTGGTGATATTTGTCCCTTGTATGTGATATTATTTGGTCACTGTTGTGGTAATATGTGGTCTGGACATGGTATGGCGGTATTTTTTCCTTGTATGTGGCATTACTGGTGGTCACCATGTGGTGGTAATATGTGATCTGGATATGGTGCGGTGGTATTTGTCCCTTGTATGTGATATTATTCGGTCCCTGTGGTGGTAATATGTGGTCTAGACATGGTGTGGTGGTATTTGTTCCTTGTATGTGGTATTATAGGTCACTATTTTTATTATTATTTATTTATATAGCACCATTGATTCCATGGTGCTGTTCATGAGAAGGGGTTGCATACAAATCACAAATATCACTTACAGTAAGCAAGCTAACAATGACAGACTGGTTCAGAGGAGGAAGACCCTGCCATTGCGGACTTACATTCTATAGCATGGTGGGGAAGGAGACAGTTGGATGGGGGGTTGCAGCAGCTCCGGTGTTGGTGAGGCGATAGCTCCAGTAGTGATGAGGAGGCAGCGGGGTCAGTGCAGGCTGTAAGCTTTCCTGAAGAGTTGGGTTTTCAGGTTCCGTCTGAAGGATCCGAATGTGGTTGATAGTTGGACGTCTTGGAGCAAAGAATTCCAGAGGATGTGGGATATTCGTGAGAAGTCTTGGAGGCACAAAAAAAACAAAAGATAGTCAGCTCACCTGAATATCGGCTATTCCACACCTGTTCCTACACAGAAAAGTTGAGCACTCAGTCCACAGAAAAATCAATGAATCCAGCAGGAATGTAGTAAAATCAGTAAATTTATTTCTTCATTTTTCAAAAAAGGAAAGGGTTGTATCCTATGGTACACCACTTGTAAATAAGTTATAATTTCTTACAGCATTATGCACATATGGCAGCGTTCTTCCCATGCGTTTCGACTAACGTCTTAATCATGGTGAAACGTTGGTCGAAACGCGCCGGAAGAACGCTGCCATGTGTGCATAATGCTGTAAGAAATTATGACTTATTTACAAGTGGTGTACCATAGGGTACAACCCTTTCCTTTTTTAAAAAATGAAGAAATAAATTTACTGATTTTACTACATTCCTGCTGGATTCATCAATTTTTCTGAAGTCTTGGAGGCGGTTGGGTGAGAGGACGAATAAGTGTGGAGGAGAAAAGGAGGTCTTGTGAGGAAGATATCGGGAGATTAGTTCAGAGATATATGGAGGAGACAGGTTATGGATGGCTTTGTAGGTAAGTATTAGTAATTTGAACTAGATACACTGAGAGAATGGGAGCCAGTGAAGAGATTTACAGAGGTAGAAGCTGAGGGGTAGCAAGGAGAGAGATGAATTAGTCGGGCAGCAGAGTTAAGGATGGACTGGAGAGGTGCAAGGGTGTTAGCAGGGAGGCCACAGAAAAGGATGTTGCAGTAGTCGAGGTCTAAAATGATGAGGGCATGCACAAGCATTTTAGTACATTGACGGTCGAGGAAAGGACGGATTCTGGAGATATTTTTGAGCTGGAGGCGGCAGGAGGTGGAAAGAGCTTGGATGTGTGGTTTGAAGGACAGGGCAGAGTCAAGGGTTACTCCAAGGCAGCGGATTTCTGGTACACGGGAGAGCGTGATGTCGTTAATTGCGATAGATAGGTCAGGTAAGAAGATCTATGAGATGGAGGAAAGATGATGAGTTCAGATTTGTCCACATTGAGTATGAGGAAGAGAGGAGAAGAAGGAAGATATGGCTGATAGACACTCCGGGATTCTGGACAGCAGAGAAATGACGTCTGGGCAACAGAGGAAGATCTGAGTGTCATCAGCATAAAGGTGGTACTGGAATCCATGGGACTTTATGAGTTGTCCCAGGCCAAGAGTATAGATTGAGAAGAGTAAAGGTCCTAGAACAGAGCCTTGGGGGACTCCAACATAGAGAGGGTGGGATGAGGAGGTAATGTGGGAGTGGGAGATGCTGAAAGTGCGGTTGGAAAGGTATAAGGAGAGCCAGGATAGGGCGAGGTCTTTGATGCCAAAGAAGGAGAGGATCTGTAGTAGGAGGCAGTGGTCAACTGTGTTGAAAGCAGAGGACAGGTCTGGAAGGAGTATAGAGTATTGTCCGTTAGCTTTGGCTGTAAGTAGGTAGTTAGTAATTTTGGTCAGGGCTGTCTCAGTTGAGTGATGGGGCAGAAACCAGATTGTAGATTGTCAAAGAGCAAGTTAGATAAGAAATGGGAGGAAAGTTCAGCGTGGATGTGCTGCTCCAGGAGTTTGGAATGGGAGCAGCGATATTGGGCGATAGCTGGACTTAGCAGTTGGATCGAGGGTTGGCTTTTTAAGGATAGGTGTGATTGTGGCATGTTTGAAAGCAGAAGGGAAGGTGCCCGAAGTTAGTGATAGGTTGAAGAGGTGGGTTAGGGATTGGATAAGAGTGGCGGTGAAGTTGGGGAGGAGGTGGGATGGGATGGGGTCAAGATCACAGGTGGTGAGGTGCGATTTGGAGAGGAGACAATTAAGCTCCCCTTCAGTGATGTTGGATACACTATGTGGTGGTAATATAGTGTCAGGTCATGGTGCGGTGGTATTTGTCCCTTGTATGTGATATTATTGGTTATTTTAAAAATTTAAAAATAAATAAAAATATACCTAAAATGTATTGGATATTTTAACAAATGATTAATAGGATAGAGTAGAGTAGAGTAGAGCTCGGCCAAAAGAGTCTACCTCGTCGTTTTGGCGGCTTAAAAAATCTTTTTGGCCAAAGCAAAAGCTGCTTTTCGCCTTGCTTGTTCATGGAGTGTGAAAAAGAAGCAAAGTTCTAGTGTTCTCATCTGGTGTTGTCGAACAGTCCCAACATCTATATAAACATGGAGTCAGGTGTGGGTTTCCAGCAGCAGGTGCTTTTAGGGAAGACCCACCTTTCTTATATGTTCCAGTTCACTCCACTATATTCTTATATTCTTAATGTATATTCCCTGAATATGCCATACATTTGTGGAAGATGCAGAAACTACCACTGGTACTAACACATCCAAAGAGATGCCTAGAGCTTCAGCTCCTGTCAGAGAAGCTTTTGCCTTTGAGTTCTTTCGGAGTTCTAAAAATACTTACTACTGCAGAACATCTTACAAGACCACAAAATAAATATTACAGTAATGTACAAAAAACTGCTCCAGCAGTACCAAATACATATCTCAGTACAAAACAACATACCTCCCCAGCAGCGCCAAACAAACTCTGCACTGCACAATTTTTCAATTTTTTGAGGGTATGTGTGCCCTCCACCACTAATGATGTTCATCAGAATACTTCTGTAAATTATTCACCTGAGCAGAGCCAAATACCACAATGTGGCACAATATACTTTCTAAACCTTGCCAAATACCACAGTGCAAGGCACTGTACTTCCTAAATAGATCCAAATGCCAAAGTACAGCAATAAATACCCCACTAGTACTGACAAATGCCACAGTCCAGCAATAAATATCTCACTAGCACTGACAAATACCACAGTGCAGCAATAAATATCTCACTAGCACTGACAAATACCACAGTGCAGCAATAAATATCTCACTAGCACTGACAAATACCATAGTGCAGCAATAAATACCTCACTATCACTGACAAATACCACAGTGCAGCAATAAATATCTCACTAGCACTGACAAATACCATAGTGCAGCAATAAATACCTCACTAGCACTGACAAATACCACAGTGCAGCAATAAATACCTCACTATCACTGACAAATACCACAGTGCAGCAATAAATACCTCACTATCACTGACAAATACCACAGTGCAGCAATAAATACCTTACTATCACTGACAAATACCACAGTGCAGCAATAAATACCTCACTATCACTGACAAATACCACAGTGCAGCAATAAATACCTCACTATCACTGACAAATACCACAGTGCAGCAATAAATACCTTACTATCACTGACAAATACCACAGTGCAGCAATAAATATCTCACTAGCACTGACGAATACCACAGTGCAGCAATAAATACCTCACTATCACTGACAAATACCACAGTGCAGCAATAAATACCTTACTATCACTGACAAATACCACAGTGCAGCAATAAATACCTCACTATCACTGACAAATACCGCAGTGCAGCAATAAATATCTCACTAGCACTGACAAATACCACAGCGCAGCAATAAATATCTCACTAGCACTGACAAATACCACAGTGCAGCAATAAATATCTCACTAGCACTGACAAATACCACAGTGCAGCAATAAATACCTCACTATCACTGACAAATACCACAGTGCAGCAATAAATATCTCACTAGCACTGACAAATACCATAGTGCAGCAATAAATACCTCACTAGCACTGACAAATACCACAGTGCAGCAATAAATACCTCACTATCACTGACAAATACCACAGTGCAGCAATAAATACCTCACTATCACTGACAAATACCACAGTGCAGCAATAAATACCTTACTATCACTGACAAATACCACAGTGCAGCAATAAATACCTCACTATCACTGACAAATACCACAGTGCAGCAATAAATACCTCACTATCACTGACAAATACCACAGTGCAGCAATAAATACCTTACTATCACTGACAAATACCACAGTGCAGCAATAAATATCTCACTAGCACTGACGAATACCACAGTGCAGCAATAAATACCTCACTATCACTGACAAATACCACAGTGCAGCAATAAATACCTTACTATCACTGACAAATACCACAGTGCAGCAATAAATACCTCACTATCACTGACAAATACCGCAGTGCAGCAATAAATATCTCACTAGCACTGACAAATACCACAGCGCAGCAATAAATATCTCACTAGCACTGACAAATACCACAGTGCAGCAATAAATATCTCACTAGCACTGACAAATACCACAGTGCAGCAATAAATACCTCACTATCACTGACAAATACCACAGTGCAGCAATAAATATCTCACTAGCACTGACAAATACCACAGTGTAGCAATAAATACCTTACTATCACTGACAAATACCATAGTGCAGCAATAAATATCTCACTAGCACTGACAAATACCACAGCGCAGCAATAAATATCTCACTAGCACTGACAAATACCACAGTGCAGCAATAAATACCTTACTATCACTGACAAATACCACAGTGCAGCAATAAATACCTCACTATCACTGACAAATACCACAGTGCAGCATTAAATACCTCACTATCACTGACAAATACCACAGTGCAGCAATAAATACCTCACTATCACTGACAAATACCACAGTGCAGCAATAAATACCTTACTATCACTGACAAATACCACAGTGCAGCAATAAATATCTCACTAGCACTGACAAATACCACAGTGCAGCAATAAATACCTCACTATCACTGACAAATACCACAGTGCAGCAATAAATACCTTACTATCACTGACAAATACCACGGTGCAGCAATAAATACCTCACTATCACTGACAAATACCGCAGTGCAGCAATAAATATCTCACTAGCACTGACAAATACCACAGCGCAGCAATAAATATCTCACTAGCACTGACAAATACCACAGTGTAGCAATAAATATCTCACTAGCACTGACAAATACCACAGTGCAGCAATAAATACCTCACTATCACTGACAAATACCACAGTGCAGCAATAAATATCTCACTAGCACTGACAAATACCACAGTGTAGCAATAAATACCTTACTATCACTGACAAATACCATAGTGCAGCAATAAATATCTCACTAGCACTGACAAATACCACAGCGCAGCAATAAATATCTCACTAGCACTGACAAATACCACAGTGCAGCAATAAATACCTTACTATCACTGACAAATACCACAGTGCAGCAATAAATACCTTACTATCACTGACAAATACCATAGTGCAGCAATAAATATCTCACTAGCACTGACAAATACCACAGTGCAGCAATAAGTACCTTACTATCACTGACAAATACCACAGTGTAGCAATAAATACCTTACTATCACTGACAAATACCATAGTGCAGCAATAAATATCTCACTAGCACTGACAAATACCACAGCGCAGCAATAAATATCTCACTAGCACTGACAAATACCACAGTGCAGCAATAAATACCTCACTAGCACTGACAAATACCACAGTGTAGCAAAGAGTAGTGCTAGCACTCACTCGCTACTACCCACCAATCCCTCACCTAATGCTCATTGGTAGCATCATTATCCCATTCCCTCACCAACGGATAGCAACAATCTCTCCTTGGCAACAGCACTTTCACTATTCCTTCTCCTGGACCACATACAAGAGGTCAGAGAGAGAACTCTTCAGGCTTCTATTATATCTCCTTTGTATTCAAGTGTAGTTTCAAACCGTATGATGTCACCCTAGCTCCTTTGTCCATCTGGCCACAAAGAAATAATTGATAATGCAGAATTGCATTATCAGAGCAGTTTCTGCTTTGTGAGTGCAGGTGGCCAACATACTGTATAGTTTACTTTAAGTTACTAAGCAAGGATAATAATTGCCAGTCTGGGGGCTACTTATCACGGACACTAGTCAAGCTGCTTTTGGTGCACATACAAGTTCACTATGTTTAGAATCTGTCCATATTCCCATGTTCTGTGACTTGTCATCTACTCTTTTGTGTAGATGATTCCTCTTCAGCAGCATTCTGAGAGTTCTGGAATTTCCTCTACCACGCTCGCCACGCCGGCATGTTTCACACATGCTGTTGCCAAATGATTTGCCTATCTTTAGCTGATTGTCTCTTTTCAGGCCTGTGTGCATTTGAACAGACAAGAGTGCAAGATCCTTTTCCATGACTTTGGGTACTAGAAACAGACTACAATTTCAGGAAGTTGGACAAAGACAAGGAGACAACTTATGGCTGGCACCTTGGAGTTATTCTTTAGGGATTAAAAAAAGATATCATTAATAGTAAGTAATCTACAGATTGACTATTAGGCACATTAAAAGTTGTTTGGAAGAATAGCGACCATTTTAAAGATTTTGCAATTACATCTATATTTTTTGCCTTAAATTATTTTTTTACTTATAAAGTTAAAAAATCTGTGGGTTAAAAATATCATAGTCCCTAACAATCATATACAGTGTATGGGTTGGTGGAAGAGTTGAATGGCTGATTGATCAGATTACAGATATTACATTGAAGACTTCTAGTTAAAGCATGCAAAAATAGTAGCTCCAGTTAGAGATGAGCGAACCTTTCATGGTTCAGTTTGGTTTGATTCGTTGAACTTTTAGACGTTCGCCAAACATTTCGACAAACGTACCCAAACCCCACTAAACTCAATGGAAGGCCAAACCAATTTTTTTTCAGCCACACTCAGATTCCAAAAACATAAATTTCATACAGTACTATTGGTAGCAAAATGTAAGGAAAGTAACACAGGTAGTTGACTAATCAATTGACCCACAGCAGAACCTTTTCTAATGGCGTATAAGCAGTCAGCCTGAGCTATGCATGAGGTATCAGAGTCTGGGCCAGCATTAGTTGGGAGCCATGATACCTCATGCAACACCTCCAAATTTTTTTTCCAGCCACACTCACTCATATGGCACAAACATCACTTTCATACAGTACTATTGGTAGAAAAATGTAATGAAAGTACCACAGGTAGCTGACTGAAAGTGTGGGCCTGCCTGTCTGAGAGCCCTACTTATAGAGGCAAGCCATCAGATAGAGACCCAACTTGGAGTCTCCACATTTACAAAAAAATATTGTCACACACAAACTAAAGTGGCATCGAATTCCACAGATTAGAAACTGTATAATAGGCCTCTGATACATCTTCCACTACAGGCAGTCCACCAGATAGGGATCCAACTCAAAAAATTGTTTGTAACATCAGCAGCAGTAGCCACAGTAGGTGCAGAAGCCACAACAAAGGTGTCAAAGACTGCAATAACGCAAGATCAATGCATGACACTAAAAACGACGCCATCGCGTAGTCTGCCCAGTCCCATTTTGATGAAAGTTAGGCTGTCTACATTTTCAGGGGAAAGCCAGATGCGGTTATCAGTCAGAACACAACCAGCAGCTCTGAAGACACGTTTTGAGAGAAGTATTACAAAACCTCCAAGGCGAAGTCAGGCCACTCTTCCGTTTTTGAAAGCCAAAATGCAAAAGAGTTCAAACCCCACATGATTGCATTGATATTGAGCTCCATATACTCCTGCACCATCCTCTCCAGTCAATTACAATGTGTTAAACATGTACTCTGTTCTGCTGGTGCATGGGCTTGTCGAAAAAATGTGTGAAACGACTCACAGAAATTGCTTACTATATTTACAATGCTGCTGCTAATATTTTTGCGATGATGCCTTGACGTTCCCGAGGTTAGACGTCTAGAAGTGCGATGCACACAGTGTGCCTAACTGCTGTCTTTGGATAAACCACTCTTAAGATTATCTACAAGCGTGTTTTGATACTCCAGCATGCGCACGTCCCTTTCCAGAGGGGGCAGCATCTGACTAAATTTACACTTGTACCAAGGATCTAACAGTGTGACAACCCAGTAGTCAGCACTATTTCTAATGTATAAATGTAAAGGTAGAAGTATTAAATAAAATATAACTTTTAATATATATCTTTAAATTTTAAAAAGCCCCTAGACTAATGAGACATATGACAATATGACATAATACAACAAATATCATATCAAGTCGCATAGATACCAGCACTAATGTGTGATGATATGTGGCTGGGAAGAGGTTATATTCCTGCACCGTGGATGAGTTTAGATGACAGAGCAGCATCAAATCACGTATAAGTTCATATAAATATCAACAGCATTGCATAGTAAGAACCGAAAGAAGTGAAATCTCTCTGCAAAATATTTGCTGTCCAAGTAAAAAATGCTAGAACAGATGGACCTGTGTCCCAATACACAATAATGTGGATCAACAAATAATAAAAAGAAACAATCTCACCCAGTAACGTTCATGAGTTGAACCAGGTCGTGTTCCAAAATGAGTAGAGGATCCTAGTTGTCCAGTTAGGGAAAGGAGGTACAGTACCTTGCCATATATTACCCCACGATCAAAGAAACTTCACAGGATCCATATTATCAACAGCCCCAGATTGCTCTCATCAAAAGACCCAGATTGCTCCCTGTGCGACAACAGTCCGGAAATTTGAGATATTGTTATCCTTTCTCGATCCTCCTCAACTTCCACCTCTTCCTCTGGGACCACCACCTCCTCACACAGACTATTCAAAGTGTGCTCCAGCATGTAGCTGACTGGAATAGTGGTGGTCATGATGGCATCGTCAGCGCTAACCATCTTAGCAGTCATTTCAAAACTGTGCAGAAGGGTGCACTGGTCCTTCATCTGTTCCCACTCCGGAAGCATGATTTGCACCACGTCAGTACTGTAATGGCCCAGGCTATACAAAAGTACAAGGATAGTGGTGGAGAAACTGCTGTACCACCAGGTTGAGGATGTAAGCCATGCAAGGCACGTGTGTGAGGTTGCTCTGGTGTAGGGCCGCCACAAGGTTTCTACCATTATCGCACACAGTCTTCCCTGGCTCCAGGTCCAGTGGAGACAGCCATTGCTATAACCCGACCTGCATAGCTGTCCACAACTCTCGAGCTGTGTGACTGCGATCTCCAAGGAATATTACACTGTGTGCAGAATTATTAGGCAAGTTGTATTTTAGAGGATTATTTTTATTATTGATCAACAACTATGTTCTCAATCAACCCAAAAGACTCATAAATATTAAAGCTTAATATTTTTGGAAGTTGGAGTGTTATTTTATTAAATTTAACTATCTTAGGAGGATATCTGTTTGTGCAGGTAACTATAAGGCTGCCGTCACACTAGCAGTATTTGGTCAGTATTTTACATCAGTATTTGTAAGCCAAAACCAGGAGTGGAACAAATAGAGGAAAAGTATAATAGAAACATAAGCACCACTTTTGCATTTATCACCCACTCCTGGTTTTGGCTTAAGGTACCGTCACACTAAGTGACGCTGCAGCGATACCGACAACGATGTCGATCGCTGCAGCGTCGCTGTTTGGTCGCTGGAGAGCTGTCACACAGACAGCTCTCCAGCGACCAACGATCCTGAAGTCCCCGGGTAACCAGGGTAAACATCGGGTTACTAAGCGCAAAGCCGTGCTTAGTAACCCAATGTTTACCCTGGTTACCGTTGTAAATGTAAAAAAACGAACAGTACATACTTACATTCCCGGTGTCTGGTCAGGTCCCTCGCCTTCAGCTTCCAGCACTGACTGAGCGCCGGCCGTAAAGTACAGCGGTGACGTCACCGCTGTGCTTTGCTTTACGGCTGGCCGGCGCTCACCAGTCAGTGCGGGAAGCTGAAGGCGAGGGACGTGACCAGACACCGGGAATGTAAGTATGTAGTGTTTGTTTTTTTACATTTACAACGGTAACCAGGGTAAACATCGGGTTACTAAGCGCAGCCCTGCGCTTAGTAACCCGATGTTTATCCTTGTTACCAGTGACGACATCGCTGAATCGGCATCACACACGCCGATTCAGCGATGTCAGCAGGAGATCCAGTGACAAAATAAAGTGCTGGACTTTCCCCAGCGACCAATGATCTCACAGCAGGGGCCTGATCGTTGGTCGCTGTCACACAGAACGATTTAGTTAACGATATCGTTGCTACATCACAAAAAGCAACGATATCGTTAACGATATCATTCAGTGTGATGGTACCTTTACAAATACTGATGTAAAATACTGACCAAATACTGCTAGTGTGACGGCAGCCTTACTGTGCAGAATTATTAGGCAACTTAATAAAAACCAAATATATTCCCATCTCACTTGTTTATTTTCACCAGGTATCGATGTAGAAATCCCACGTCTCTGATTGGTCGAGGCCGCCAGGCCTCGACCAATCAGCAGCGGGCACAGCGACGATGATGTCATAAAGGACGTAGAAATCCCACGTTTCTGATTCAGCGACGGGCACAGTATCGACGTAGATGTCATAATGGTTGCCATGGCGATGATGATGTCATAAAGGTTGCCTCGACCAATCAGCGACGGGCACAGTCTGCCGCGAATTCTGGAATCATCATTGTCCATATACTACGGGGACATGCATATTCTAGAATACCCGATGCGTTAGAATCGGGCCACAATCTAGTTTAGAAATAAACATTTCTGACATGCAAAAACAAAACCTCCAAAAATTTGTGACCAATATAGCCAACTTTCTTTATGATGACACTCAGCAGCCTTCCATACATAGATTCTGTCAGTTGCTTGATCTGTTTACGATCAACATTGCATGCAGCAGCCACCACAGCCTCCCAGACACTGTTCCCAGAGGTGAACTGTTTTCCCTCCTTGTAGATCTCACATTTTATGAGGGACCACAGGTTCTCTATGGGGTTCAGATCTGGTGAACAACAGGGCCATATCATTATTTTTTCTTCTTTGAGACCTTTACTGGCCAGTCATGCTGTGGAGTAGGTGGAGGCATGTGATGGAGCATTGTCCTGCATGAAAATCATGTTGTTGAACGATACTGACTTCTTCCTGTACCACTGCTTGAAAAAGTTGTCTTCCTGAAACTGGCAGTAGGTCTGGGAGTTGAGCTTCACTCCATCCTCAACCTGAAAAGGTCCCACAAGTCCATCTTTGATGATACCAGCCCATACCAGTACCCCACCTCCACCTTGCTGGCATCTGAGCCAGAGTGGAGCTCTCTGCCCTTTACTGATCCAGCCTCTGGCCCATCAAGAGTCACTCTCATTTCATCAGTCCATAAAACCTTTGAAAAGTCAGTCTTAAGATATTTCTTGGCCCAGTCTTGACGTTTTATCTTATGTTTCTTGTTCAAAGGTGGTCGTTTTTCAGCCTTCCTTACCTTGGCCATGTCCCTGAGTATTGCACACCTCTGCATATATTGCAGCTCTGAAATATGGCAAAACTGGTGGCAATTGGCATCTTAGCAGCATCACGCTTGATTTTCCTCAATTCATGGGCAGTTATTTTGCGCCTTTTTTGCCCAACACGCTTCTTGCGATCCTGTTGGCTCTTTGCCATGAAACACTTGATTGCTCAGCGATCACACTTCAAAGGTTTGGAAATGTCAAGACTGCTGCATCCCTCTGCAAGACATTTCACAATTTTGGACTTTTCAGAGCCCGTTAAATCTCTCTTCTGACCCATTTTGCCAAAGGAAAGGAAGTTGCCTAATAATTAAGCACACCTTATATAGGGTTTTGATGTCATTATGCTACGTTCACATTTGCGTTGTGCAGCACAGCGTCGGCGACGCAACGCACAACGCATGCAAAACGCATGCACAACGCAGCGTTTTGTGACGCATGCGTTCATTTTTTGCATGATTTTTGGCGCAGAAAAAACTGCATCATGCAGCGTCCTCTGAGCCCTGACAGTTGCGCCAAAATTACGCATGCATCACAAAACGCAAGACAACGCATGTCATGCGCCCCCCATGTTAAATATAGGGACGCATGACGCATGCGTCGCCGCGGCTGTGCCTGACGCTGCGCCGCACAATGCTAATGTGAACGTAGCCTTAGACAACACCTCTCCTCAATACAGAGATGCACATCACCTGATTACAACTTGCCTAATAACACAGTGTATTTTAACACTGCCTGATTGCGGTGAACTATGGCTACGCAGTACGGAGGCAGAGGGGATTCTATCTGCACTGTTGAAACACGTGCCTGATTAAGGGAGAGGTTGAGGGCATAGGAGGAGGCCCTAGGGGTGGTGCAGGAGCCAAAAGCAGTGGAGGAACTGTTAGATAAATAGGTTTTTCCTGCAAGCCTTGGGGAATCAAAGACTTTTGGAGCAGCCCCTTGACCACTAGCCCCCACAGCCACCAAAATCTCGCAGTGCCCAGTCAGCGAGATGTAACGCCCCGATCCATGTTTGCTCGCCCAGGTGTCAGTTGTGAAATGCACCCTGGCAGACATAGATTTTTTCAGGAAACGAGTGATGTTTTCTGCGACATGTTGGTGTAGCGCAGGCACAACTTTCTTAGAGAAATAATGGTGATGGGGCAAATGGTACTGGAGGACTGTGATGGCTATCAACTTTCTGAAACCCTCAGTATCCACCAGGCGGAAAGGCAGCATTTTGGTGGCCAACAGATTGGAGATGGTGGAGTTCAAGCTCTTTGCTTTGACATGTGTAGGGGGAACATTCTTTTACGTGACCACAACTGTGGGACCGAGAGCTGGCTGCTGTGCTGAGAGAGGGTGGAGTATGGAGAACAGGACAAACTGCTGGACTGTGAGTGAGGAGCATGCGAAGATGTTACGGTGGATTGAGAAAGATGTGTTCTGCTCGGTGACACAAAAACAGCAGGCATGTCCACTTCCATAACAGCTAATGGGCTCTCACTCACTGTAGGGGATAATAAGTGAAGTTTCTGCAGCTTTAGACCTGTGTCAGAAGACTTGGCATGGTGATGGAGAAGGAAGAAGCAGCCAATGTGGATGATGTGACTGCCGGTGGTTGGCGAGGCCTGCTAGTCAGTAATTTAGCACAGTAAGATTCCCACACTAAGGAATGTTGATAGTGTATGTGTCGGTTCATGCATGTAGTTGCCAAACTATGGCAATTTTTGCCTCTACTGTGTATTTTTCTTCAGTTTCAAGTCAGTATAAGTTGGTCATTTAGGAGCGCTGAGGAGGCAGCCCCAGGGATAGGGAAGGTGCCGAGTACTGCCACAGCTCCAGCCAAAAACCTCCAGAGGAGGATGGACACAGAATTAACCCTAGAACGCATGACGTTAAAAATATACATATTAACGTATTGGGGGCCTTTTAGGCCCCCATGCACATAATGTAGAAAAACACACTTAAATAACTTTCACAAGTTTATTTCAAAATTGCTCAATAAAATATGAATAGTGGACAAAATTTTAATCATAATTTTTCACAAAAAACACCAAAAAATCTTTTTTTTCCCAAATTTCTCACAAAGACATGAAAGCACACAAAAACGCATAGAAATCTATAGCAAACTAGCTGCATCTACATTTTTATTCCAACTTTATTTTTTATTATATTAGTCTTCCAAACAATTCTGACATGTTATTTTTTTAGAAGTTTTGTGCAATATTTGATAAATATGTTCCAGATATAACTGGTAGGCGCTAATTTGTCTGTTTCAAACCTCGCTGCACGAGTTCGCTTATCATCAAAGCGAATGATTCTTCTAATTTCCTCATATCTGCCCACTGACATTGTCGCCTTATAGTGTGGATCAGAAAGTGGGTCCAGAAATAATTCTCGTATTGGGACATCATACGATTTTTGACTCCCTGCCAGCAGTAAAAGTCCAATATATGCATAAAGTTCCTCTTTTGAGATATTTTTCCAGGACTTATTTTTTGCAGAAGCGATACGTCTTCATTCTAGGTTTGAACATAATAGGACCTCTTCTGCAATATTGTCAGAAAAATAAGTACAAAATATATCTTTAGGGGTAAAGTAACTGGGACTTCCCACAGCTCCTTGAGCCTGTCTCACAATATTGTGTGTTGGAGTACGTCCGACTAATGTAGGATTACTGTCCCAAAAAACATTAGTTTTGGATGTTCTGCTTATCACTTCTTGAGGATCCACTAGATTCACTTCTTCATCATCAGAAGAATCACTGGATGAGGATGTTTGAATAGCTGGTAGCAGATATTCTTCATCAGACAAAGATAGTTCACTAAGGGCAGCGCTTAGTAACCCGATGTTTACCCTGGTTACCGTTGTAAATGTAAAAAAACAAACAGTACATACTTACATTCCTGGTGTCTGGTCATGTCCCTCGTCTTCAGCTTCCCGCACTGACTGAGCGCCGGCCGTAAAGTACAGCGGTGACGTCACCGCTGTGCTGTGCTTTACGGCTGGCCGGTGCTCACCAGTCAGTGCGGGAAGCTGACGGCAGGGGACATGACCAGACACCGGGAATGTAAGTATGTAGTATTTGTTTTTTTACATTTACAACGGTAACCAGGGTAAACATCGGGTTACTAAGCGCGGCCCTGCGCTTAGTAACCCGATATTTACCCTGGTTACCAGTGAAGACATCGCTGAATCGGCGTCACACACGCCGATTCAGCGATGTCAGCGGGAGATCCAGCGACAAAATAAAGTCCTGGACTTTCCCCAGCAACCAACGATCTCCCAGCAGGGGCCTGATCGTTGGTCGCTGTCACACAGAACGATTTAGTTAACGATATCGTTGCTAAGTCACAAAAAGCAACAATATCGTTAACGATATCGTTCAGTGTGATGGTACCTTTAGCAAACTAAAAGAAAAAACAATGAACAGAATCAGGGTTGGCCACTCTTTGCTTGTGTGTGACACACTGTAAGTGTAATGTCCCCCCTTCTTCCTCTCACCCTCAGCAGCTCTTACCTTTTATACTTTTAGGTGGTGTACAATTCTCTGGATTTTTGTGGCTCACAAGCTCTAGCCTTTGCAAGCTTCTTAGAAACAGAAACTGAAAATGAATCAGATTTCTTCTCAACAGCTTATCTTATCACAGGTCCTTCAGCAATTAGGTCACAGTGTATACTGTCCTCAGTACTCTATACACAGCTCATTACTGTGTTCCGAAGGACCTGAGGTGATGTCATGGCCTTATCACTCCCTCCAAAAATCACATGACATCCTCACATGTTATTATCCACACCCTGGCCCCTCCACCAGCATTACTGAGTACAAATAAAGTAACTTGAGACACAAACACTACTGAGAACATGATAAAAATAGCAGGGGCCTAAAAGGTCCCCAATTCGTACAGATGTAGTTTTCACCAAACAAGCATTGTTACACCATAATGCCTATGAAAAAAATTATATGAACAACTAGATGTTATCAACAATGACATACTTGAGGAATTCCTGGAGTTTCAAAATTATAACTAAAGTAATTTTACAGATAATAGCAAAAATGTAAGCATGGGGGCCTAAAAGGCCCCCAATATGCGTTCTAGGGTTAAATAGTAGAAATCGGTCATAGGAGCAATGAAAGGAAACTCTGACACAGAATAGAGTTTAGCCACAATGCGTGGACGGAAATACCGTCCTCCACTCCCACCTGATGAAGACGGTATTTCCATCGAAACGTGTTGTGGCTAAACTCTATCCTGTGTCAGAGTCTCCTTTCAGCGCTCCTGTGACCAATTTCTACTATTTAATTATTTTTCTTTAGTTTGGCAGATAACAGTATATACTCGAGTATAAGCCGAGATTTTCAGCCCAAATTTTTGGGCTGAAAGTGCCCCTCTCGGCTTATACTCGAGTCAATGTGGGTGGCAGGGTCGGCGGGTGAGGGGGTGAGGGCGCTGAGGTATACTTACCTAGTCCCAGCGATCCTCGCGCTGTCCGTGCCTTCCTCCCCGTCTTCTGTGCTGCAGCTTCTTCCTCTCTTCAGAGGTCACGTGGGACCGCTCATTAGAGATATGAATAAGCGGCTCCACCTCCCTTAGGGGCGGAGCCGCCTATTCATTCCTCTAATCGGCGGTGCCGGTGACCGCTGACAGGAAGAGCTGCGGCACCGAAGACCAGGCAGAGGGACAGCGCGAGGATCGCCAGGACTAGGTGAGTATGTCATATTCACCTGTCCTCGTTCCAGCCGCCGGGCGTCGCTCCATCTTCCCGGCCGGCGCCTCCATCTTCCCGACGTCTGCGCTCTGACTGTTCAGGCAGAGGGCGCGATGACGCATATAGTGTGCGCGGCGCCCTCTGCCTGATCAGTCAGAGCAGAGACGCCGGGAAGATGGAGGCGCCGGAACGAGACGCCGGGAGCTGCAATCAAGGGAGGTGAGTATGTGTTTTTTTTTTTTATTGCAGCAGCGGCGGCGGCAGAGATTTCTATGGGGCACAATGAACGGTGCAGGGAGCAGAGCTGTGTATATATGTGGGACATGCAGGGAGCAGAGCTGTGTATATATGTGGGACATGCAGGGAGCAGAGCTGTGTATATATGTGGGACATGCAGGGAGCAGAGCTGTGTATATATGTGGGACATGCAGGGAGCAGAGCTGTGTATATATGTGGGACATGCAGGCGGCAGAGCTGTGTATATATGTGGGACATGCAGGGAGCAGAGCTGTGTATATATGTGGGACATGCAGGGAGCAGAGCTGTGTATATATGTGGGACATGCAGGGAGCAGAGCTGTGTATATATGTGGGACATGCAGGGAGCAGAGCTGTGTATATATGTGGGACATGCAGGGAGCAGAGCTGTGTATATATGAGGGACATGCAGGCGGCAGAGCTGTGTATATATGTGGGACATGCAGGGAGCAGAGCTGTGTATATATGTGGGACATGCAGGGAGCAGAGCTGTGTATATATGTGGGACATGCAGGCGGCAGAGCTGTGTATATATGTGGGACATGCAGGGAGCAGAGCTGTGTATATATGTGGGACATGCAGGGAGCAGAGCTGTGTATATATGTGGGACATGCAGGGAGCAGAGCTGTGTATATATGTGGGACATGCAGGGAGCAGAGCTGTGTATATATGTGGGACATGCAGGGAGCAGAGCTGTGTATATATGAGGGACATGCAGGGAGCAGAGCTGTGTATATATGTGGGACATGCAGGCGGCAGAGCTGTGTATATATGTGGGACATGCAGGGAGCAGAGCTGTGTATATATGTGGGACATGCAGGGAGCAGAGCTGTGTATATATGTGGGACATGCAGGGAGCAGAGCTGTGTATATATGTGGGACATGCAGGGAGCAGAGCTGTGTATATATGTGGGACATGCAGGGAGCAGAGCTGTGTATATATGAGGGACATGCAGGCGGCAGAGCTGTGTATATATGTGGGACATGCAGGGAGCATATGGCACCGTATATGGCACAGCAATGGGGCACAATGAACGGTGCAGAGCACCGTATATGGCACAGCAATGGGGCACAATGAACGGTGCAGAGCACCGTATATGGGCACAGCAATGGGGCACAATGAACGGTGCAGAGCACTATATGGGGCACAGCTATGGGGAAATAATGAACGGTGCAGAGCACTATATGGCACAGCTATGGGGAAATAATGATCTATTTTTATTTTTGAAATTCACCGGTAAATGCTGCATTTCCACCCTAGGCTTATACTTGAGTCAATAAGTTTTCCCAGTTTTTTGTGGCAAAATTAGGGGGGTCGGCTTATACTCGGGTCGGCTTATATTCGAGTATATACGGTAAGTTGGGTCATAATTTCTGATCTAAAAAAAAGCCCAGGCTAGGCAACCCTTGCTGCTCCTGCAAACTGGATAGGCACGACCGATACTGGCCACAGCCAGGGTTGGGGCTGAGGATGTAGTGCTTGTTGTGGTTGCAACACTTTGTGTCTCTGTGGGAAGCCGCAACATTACCTCCTCGTCCCCCTTCTCCTCCACCTCCTTTGCTCAGCTACTCAGCTGTGTACATCTGGGTTCACACCAAATGGGATCTACAATGTCATCATCATCCTCTCTGCTCTCACACTCCTCAACCTGAGAGCCACCCTCCTCCTCTTCCTACCCTGACACCACAGTAGAGTCCAGGTGTGCCTCTGCTATCTGAGTCTAATCAGAATCACCTCCATCCCCTACGGATAATGTCTGGTGACGAGAGTCTGGATTCTGCTCAGACCCTACTAAGTCCGGCCCCGGACCCAACATAAATACATTTTGGGCAATGGTGCAGATGCTTTCCTCCTCTGGATTCTGTGAATTTTTGGAGCAGACCTCTGATGCCCATAGAATAGAATGTGTGAATAGGTCTACAGAATGGCCCACCTGTGGTTCACCACAGTCAGTTATGCGTTTGAAAATTTGTCACGTGGGGGGAAATAAATGTGATTGGGGTGCCACCACTGAACGTTGTACTGTGTCTGATATTAAGGGAGGAAGAGGAGGAGAGGCTACTTGATGCAGTGCATGCCATCTACTGGAGCACATGCTCTTTCTGAGCCTCATCTACAAGGCGTACCACTGCCCTGCTGCCAAAGCAATGGAGTTGAGTAGCCAGGCCAGTAACAGATGTTGTCAGTGGTCTTTGGATAGGAAAAGACGGTGTTTGTTCAGTTGAGCTTTCATTAACATTAACAGCTAATCCACGTACATATCAAACACAAATCCTATTCCCCCTTCAATCACGACCTCGCTTTTTCCCACTCATGTTGTATGTACCCTTCCCCTCTTTTAACCTGCTGTTTCACTACCTTTCATTAAACAAGACACTACAGGAGAACAACGAGTCAATGCTAGTAATTAGAAATATGAAAAAAACTTTATTTAGGTCAATTTATCACATATAGAAATCTTTTAAGATGATTTAAAAAAAACACAGTTTGCAGAACAACCAATATTAAGGCAATGTAAAGGCATAAAAATAGCGGTAAGTGAAAAGTAATCCAAATAAATGAGTGCCGGTCAGATATGCCAAGGCATAGGGGCTATATATTGCAAGAAATTGCTGTAATGGACAATATGTCTAATTTAGACCATGACTGAGTAATTTAAGACTGGTTAGGATTGGCTCATTTGGGCTTTGTTGCTCTGTTATTGGAGTATAAGTTGGTAGCTATTAGCACCTATATGGTATATGCAGTGGTCATAGGCCCTAATGGATCCTTAACATTGTTTGGCTTAAATTACTCAGTCATGGTCTAAATTAGACATATTGTCCATTACAGCAATTTCTTGCAATATATAGCCCCTATGCCTTGGCATATCTGACCGGGACTCATTTATTTGGATTACTTGTCACTTACTGCTCTTTTTATGCCTTTACATTGCCTTAATATTGGTTGTTCTGCAAACTGTGTTTTTTTAAATCATCTTAAAAGATTTCTATATGTGATAAATTGACCTAAATAAAGTTTTTTCATATTCCTAATTACTAGCATTGACTCGTTGTTCTCCTATAGTGTCATGTATTTTTGAGTCGCTTTGTTTTCACATTATGCAATTGAGCATAGGTAATATTTTTTGACCAATATGTTTTGGGGATTATTTATACTTTGATTAAACAAGTAACTCCAGGAACCTGCCCGTATTTTTTGGTACGAATTTCCGGCCATGTTGTCTTTCGGAAGGTGGCATGTGCAGTATGATGTCCCCACACAGCCCCCATGTGCACTATGATGTCCCCCACTCCAATCCCATGGGCAGTAAAATGAAGAAAAAATGTAAAAAAAAAAGTCTCACCTCACCCCTTTCCCCAGCAGATCTGATCTGCGCTGTGTACTTAGGGACAGCTGACGCAAGGTAGTGAAAGTGAGATGTCAGGTGGAGGGAGGCTGCATGGAGCAGGATGCCACTGCATAAAGCCCTTTGGCTGCCCCAGTCTGCAGGTTGCACCAGACTGGCCAAAGGGCGGTATGTGGCCTAAGGGCTGTCCTTTTCATACATCTGCTATAGAGCATTTCTAGGGTTGAGGTAAAACAGGCTGTTGACAGCATGACCGTATCTCCATTTAAGTTGTGACAACTGTGAGAATCTATCCTTGTACATATTGGGACGATATCAAAAAATGAATCTCCAAGTGGAATCTATGCCAGAATGGATTGTATGGGATCTGATAATAAAGGAGCTATTCAGCGTATTTAGGAATATGCACTTCATCTTATTATCAATTCATTTTTTATGTTTTTTTTCTCATAAAATATGGCTCAGTCCTATTCACTGAGCTAACCCTGTCTGATCTTCACCAGTACGTGTCAGGGACCAGTGATCTATTTCTGTAGACATCATGCGGAAGGTAATTTGGTCTCATCATTCTAATTGAACAAGGTAAATGCTACTGCTCATTTCCCTCCCTTGCTTAGCTAATGTTACATCTTCTAGTCAGTCATATTTCTAGCAGACATTAGCATACACTGTATCTTGTTCTTCATTGTGGAAACTCAAACAAATAAAAAGGCAGCCCATTCACTGTGTGAGTACTTAGCTGTCTCTCTTGCCTTCAGCAAATACTGTCAAATCTCAAGCATCTCTTCTGAAATTCATGCTTGTTGATAGTGTGTTTTACCTTCTCACGCTATACAATCATCTTATATGGTCCTGCCCCTGACCTTTTACTGTTTTGCTCTCAAAAAACATGGCCTTGTCTGTCCTTTTTTAGTGTGCGTAATATTTTCTATATCACTAACATGGAGTTAAATGTTAAACATTTCAGAAACAAAAGTGCTAATAAAGAAGCAAAATATTCACTCCACATGGGACGACTCAACAGAACAATGTCTGATGTTATGCAGTAAAAGCTAAAAAAATATATATAAGTTGTCCTCCTATGAATTATAGATCTGTGAGGGGGTGATGGAAGATTCCCACACCACACCTGTTTACCTGCGTAAACATAAAAGAGGTTATTGTGTTTTAGCCACTAGATAGCAGTGATTTACAGATTCATACGACTGTCACCTGTATGTCAGTTGGCACACAGGGAGATAACCAGTTTGAGCCGCCCCCAGCGACAGTTGTAACAACTGAAGGATGACTGAGAGTTGCAGGCGGCCATCTTGGATTGCAGTTAGAGAGAGACAGATGTGACCGGAGCACAGGAGAGTTAAGAATAACGGGTGTGTGGTGTGTGCAGTGTGCTAGGAGCGGGTCAGATTACTGAGGAAAGGTGCAACTGTCCCTGTGATTCCTGTCAGAGAAAAATAATCATGTTGGGGAGAAAACTACATTTGGATACAGAGTTAGATTCCACCAAAAGCATCGGCTGTGACGTGAATGGCCTTCTGCTAGCCTGTCAGGCAAAAACTGCGCTCCAGGTGACAAGCCCATGATCCACTCCACGGTCTCCCAGATAAATGACAATCAGACAGCCACTTCTGTGTTCAGTTAACTGCCGGTAAATCGGTAAGTTCTGAGCTCAGGCCCCACCAGAGGGATCCCAGTGGGTGCATGCATGCAGACTTTAGAGAGAGTTTGGCACCAAACCTAAATTCTCAGTTAGAGATATTGTTTGCTAAGATGGCTGTGTGATCCTTAGATACTCCCCTCAGTGTGTGAGCTTATGTATAGGTAGCATCACAGAATGGTAATTTTAGGGAATTGTTACATTTGTGAATCTCTGCGCTGCACCACTACAGGGATCGCCTCTTGCACTCATCTAACTACACCCTTTTTTTTTTTTAATTTGTTTATTAGCAACAAAATAAGTGATGTTACATACATTTTGTGTCCAAGATTATTAAACATAGTGTGTGATACACATAAATCATGCGTTGGTAAGCAGACAATAAAACATAACTGTCACCTATATCCAGCATTGTCTTGTGATTATTAGAATTATTGAATCGATTGTAACATGTGAATTATGTAAATAGAAAAAACTTGTAAAACCAGAACTCCTGAAATAAAACTGTACTCTTAACTACTAACTCGCCGCAATGCCTCGCGCCTACCTCTCCACGTGAAATCCCCAAACCACGATAAGTCTACAGGGTAAGATGGGAAGAATTCCACCTACCCCAGATCTTTTCAAATTTTCCCGGACATCCTCTATTTTGATACAACGTGCGTTCATATGGAATGATCGAATTAACCAAATCAATCCAAGCTGTTGTGGATGGGTTTGAGCTCCCCATCCACCGCAAAGCCAGTACCTTTCGTGCCATAAAGAGCGTCTCGTGTAGGAAAATGTCAATGCAATGATCCCAGGTCTCCTCCTCCCATACCCCAAATATGCAAACTAGTGGGTCAAGGGGAACTGGAATTGATAGCAATGATGCAAGTAGTGATATCACCTCCCTCCAATATTGAAGAACAACAGGGCACCTCCATATCATGTGAATGAAGTCTGCATCTAGAGCCCGGCATCTCACACACTCAGATGTTTGAAACCGACCCATCTTAAAGAGCCTTACCGGAGTTAAGTATGATTGGTGTAGTATGTATAGCTGGGTCATCCTATTGTTAACTGATGGGGATACTTTAATTGGAGATTCAAGAATGTCGTCCCATTCCTCCTCTTGTATATTAGAAAGAAGTACCCCCCACTTCCCTTTAATGGAATTGACAGTAGACATGGCTCCCGAAGATAGCAAATAGGTATATAAGGAGGAGATAAGGCCTTGGGGGCCCTGCGATTTAAGAATTCCTATCAAGGGTAAAGAGGATATAGCCCGACCTACACCTGCCTGTCTCATGTATGATTGTACGGCTGACCGTAACTGTAGATATCGGAAAAATTGGGATCTCGGTATGTCATACTTAGTTTGCAATTGCTCAAAAGACACAAACACCCCACCATCATACAAATCACCTATTGAAGAGACACCATGCCCAATCCAAAAGTCAGTTAATGGGTGGTTCAATAAAGTTGAGAAATAACCGTTCCTCCACAGGGGCATCTCCGCTACAATATCTGTGAATCCTACAGTTTTTTTAATTTGCCTCCAAACTGACCGTGCCAAGCGAAGTAAGGGCAACATGCGAGGGATATTAATTTTCTCCAACTCTAAAAAGTTCAATGGACAATCAGTTTGAGCTGCATGAAGTAAATGACTTTCAGAGTTAGGAAGGCAATTATTGGGCATCCATTTATTGAGCGCTCTAACCTGACCGGCCAAATAATATAAATAAAAATCTGGCAACGCAGCCCCACCCCCCTGCTTTGGTCTCTGCAGCGCAGATAGTTTAAGTCTGGGCCTGGATTTCCCCCATATGAAAGATGTGATTTGAGAGTTCAGACCTGTGAAGAAGAATTTAGGGATTAGCACAGCACTGTGTTGAAGACAGTAACAGAGCTTAGGGAGCAGTATCATTTTGATTAAGTTGATACGGCCGGCTACAGACAATGGAAGTTTGCTCCAAGCTGCAAATTTAGATTTAACTAATTATAACAATGGGAATATATTAAGTTGTAGATCAGATCTATTACATTGAGAGATATGTATACCCAGGTATTTAAAGCTAGGTACAATAGGAAGGGAGGAAAGGGTCCCAAGGCCGGGCATCGGAATATGGGAGAGAGACATCAACGCTGATTTGTCCCAATTTATGTATAAGCCTGAGTGTCTACTGAATCTGTCCACAGTAGCGATTACCCGTGGTAGTGTTACTTCCGCCTCATCCATAAATATCACCATGTCGTCAGCATATAGACCAATGGTGTCCACACGACCAGCTATATTTATGCCTTTAATGTCTGTAGAAGATCTTACACGTATCGCCAGGGCCTCTATTGCGAGGGCAAAGAGGGCCGGGGAGAGGGGACACCCCTGGCGGGTCCCTCTATATAATGAAAAAGATTTAGAGATGGAACTGTTAACAATTATACGGGCCTTGGGTTTCATATACAATAAACCTACCCACTTCAAAAATGTATCCCCAAAACAGTATTTTTTTAAACATGCTGATAGGAAGGGCCATTCAAGAGAGTCAAAGGCTTTGGCCGCATCCAAGGATGCCAAAGCCCAGGAGTTATCTAGTTCCAATGAGCTGTATTGAACTACTGATTGGACCCGTCTAATGTTAATCGAAGTATTTTTGCCCGGCATAAAACCCATCTGGTCTGGATGTACAAGGTCCAATATAATCGAATTAAGTCTTGTAGCTAGGATTTTAGTAAAGATTTTATAGTCTACATTTACTAGTGAGATAGGCCTATAAGATCCACACTCCAACGGGTCCTTCCCTTCTTTTTTAAGTACAATAATATTTGCTTCATAGAACGTGTCGGGCATAGAGCCCCCCTCCCACATCCCCTGGAACACCCTCAACAAAAGTGGTGCTAGTATATCATGATATTTCCTATATAATTCAATGGGAAACCCGTCTGGGCCAGGAGCCTGTTGTGAATTCTGTGGCAGAGCTCCCTCCTGTGGTCACAAGTGGTACTTCGGCTGATTCTCTCTGGGAGCTTCCGTTTGTGGAGGAAACTGGTACTGCTGCTTCTGAGTTTCCTCCCTCAGGTGATCTGGTGAGGTCGTTAGGTGCTTCTCTACTTAACCCCACCTAATGCTTTGATCCATGCTTCCTGTCAATGTTCCAGTGTTGGACTTGTGTTTCTCTGGATCATTCCTGTGGCCTGCTGCTCTGCATAGCTAAGTGCTTCTTTGCTATTTGTTGCTATTTTTTTCTGTCCAGCTTGTCTATTTGTTTTGCTGGAAGCTCTGGGACGCAAAGGGAGTACCTCCGTGCCGTTAGTTCGGTACGGAGGGTCTTTTTGCCCCCTTTGCGTGGTTTTCTTTAGGGTTTTGTGTCGACCGCAAAGTTATCTTTCCTATCCTCGTTCTGTCTAGAATATCGGGCCTCACTTTGCTGAATCTATTTCATCCCTACGTTTGTCTTTTCATCTTACTCACAGTCATTATATGTGGGGGGCTGCCTTTTCCTTTGGGGTATTTCTCTGAGGCAAGGTATGCTTATTTTTCTATCTTCAGGCTAGTTAGTTTCTCAGGCTGTGCCGAGTTGCATAGGGAGCGTTAGGCGCAATCCACGGCTGCCTCTAGTTGTTTTTGGAGAGGATCAGGGATTGCGGTCTGCAGAGTTCCCACGTCTCAGAGCTCGTTCTGTTATTTTGGATTATTGTCAGATCACTGTGTGTGCTCTGACCTCCATGTCCATTGTGATACTGAACTGCCTTTCATAACAGTACAGGAAGCCAAAAGTACTAATGATTCTCAATAGAGGGAAAAAAGAAGTTCTGAGACCATTTTTTTTTCTTGGCATTGTGTTTTGTCTTTTTTTTCCCCTAGACATTTGGGTGGTTCAGTACACAGGTGTAGCGATGGACATTAGAAGTCTGTCTTCATTTGTGGTCAGCTCTCGGCAAGAGTACAAAAGATTCAAGACACTATTGATCAGAAATCTATGTTAGAACCAAGAATTCCTATTCCTGATTTGTTTTTTGGAGATAGAACTAAGTTTCTGAGTTTCAAAAATAATTGTAAGTTATTTCTGGCCTTGAAACCTCGTTCCTCTGGTGATCCAGTTCAACAGGTTTTGATTATTATTTCTTTTTTGCGCGGCGACCCTCAGGACTGGGCATTTTCTCTTGCGCCAGGAGATCCTGCATTAAGTAATATCAATGCGTTTTTCCTGGCACTCGGATTGCTGTACGATGAGCCTAATTCAGTGGATCAGGCAGAAAAGAATTTGCTGGCTCTTTGTCAGGGTCAGGATGAGATAGAGGTATATTGCCAGAAATTTAGAAAATGGTCAGTGCTCACTCAATGGAATGAATCTGCGCTGGCAGCTATGTTCAGAAAGGGTCTCTCTGAAGCCCTTAAGGATGTCATGGTGGGATTTCCTATGCCTGCTGGTTTGAATGAGTCTATGTCTTTGGCTATTCAGATCGGTCGACGCTTGCGTGAGCGTAAATCTGTGCACCATTTGGCGGTATTACCTGAGCTTAAACCTGAGCCTATGCAGTGCGATAGGACTTTGACCAGAGTTGAACGGCAAGAACACAGACGTCTGAATGGGCTGTGTTTCTACTGTGGTGATTCCACTCATGCTATCTCTGATTGTCCTAAGCGCACTAAGCGGTTCGCTAGGTCTGCCACCATTGGTACGGTACAGTCAAAATTTCTTCTGTCCGTTACCTTGATCTGCTCTTTGTCATCATATTCTGTCATGGCGTTTGTGGATTCAGGCGCTGCTCTGAATTTGATGGACTTGGAATATGCTAAGCGTTGTGGGTTTTTCTTGGAGCCCTTGCAGTGTCCTATTCCATTGAGAGGAATTGATGCTACTCCTTTGGCCAAGAATAAGCCTCAATACTGGACCCAGCTGACCATGTGCATGGCTCCTGCACATCAGGAGGTTATTCGCTTTCTGGTGTTGCATAATCTGCATGATGTGGTCGTGTTGGGGTTGCCATGGCTACAAGTCCATAATCCAGTATTGGATTGGAAATCCATGTCGGTGTCCAGCTGGGGTTGTCAGGGGGTACATGGTGATGTTCCATTTTTGTCAATTTCGTCATCCACCACTTCTGAGGTTCCAGAGTTCTTGTCTGATTACCGGGATGTATTTGATGAGCCCAAGTCCGATGCCCTACCTCCGCATAGGGATTGTGATTGTGCTATCAATTTGATTCCTGGTGGTAAATTCCCAAAAGGTCGACTGTTTAATTTATCCGTGCCTGAGCACACCGCTATGCGCAGTTATGTGAAGGAGTCCCTGGAGAAGGGGCATATTCGCCCGTCATCGTCGCCATTAGGAGCAGGGTTCTTTTTTGTAGCCAAAAAGGATGGTTCGCTGAGACCTTGTATAGATTATCGCCTTCTTAATAAGATCACTGTTAAATTTCAGTACCCCTTGCCTTTGTTATCTGATTTGTTTGCTCGGATTAAGGGGGCTAGTTGGTTCACCAAGATTGATCTTCGTGGTGCGTATAATCTGGTGCGAATCAGGCGAGGCGATGAATGGAAAACTGCATTTAATACGCCCGAGGGTCATTTTGAGTATCTAGTGATGCCATTCGGACTTGCCAATGCTCCATCAGTGTTTCAGTCCTTTATGCATGACATCTTCCGAGAGTACCTGGATAAATTCCTGATTGTGTACTTGGATGACATTTTGATCTTCTCGGATGATTGGGAGTCTCATGTGAAACAGGTCAGAACGGTTTTTCAGGTCCTGCGTGCTAATTCTTTGTTTGTGAAGGGATCAAAGTGTCTCTTTGGTGTGCAGAAGGTTTCATTTTTGGGGTTCATCTTTTCCCCTTCTACTATCGAGATGGATCCTGTTAAGGTCCAAGCCATCCATGATTGGACTCAGCCGACATCTCTGAAAAGTCTGCAAAAGTTCCTGGGCTTTGCTAATTTTTATCGTCGCTTCATCTGCAATTTTTCTAGTATTGCTAAACCGTTGACTGATTTAACCAAGAAGGGTGCTGATTTGGTCAATTGGTCTTCTGCTGCTGTGGAAGCTTTTCAAGAGTTGAAGCGTCGTTTTTCTTCTGCCCCTGTGTTGTGTCAACCAGATGTTTCTCTTCCGTTCCAGGTCAAGGTTGATGCTTCTGAGATTGGAGCAGGGGCTGTTTTGTCGCAGAGAGGTTCTGATTGTTCAGTGATGAAACCATGCGCTTTTTTTTCCAGGAAGTTTTCGCCTGCTGAGCGGAATTATGATGTGGGCAACCGAGAGTTGCTGGCCATGAAGTGGGCATTCGAGGAGTGGCGTCATTGGCTTGAAGGAGCTAAGCATCGCATGGCGGTATTGACTGATCATAAGAACTTGACTTATCTCGAGTCTGCTAAGCGTTTGAATCCTAGACAGGCTCGTTGGTCGCTGTTTTTCGCCCGTTTTGACTTTGTGATTTCGTACCTTCCGGGCTCTAAAAATGTGAAGGCGGATGCTCTGTCTAGGAGTTTTGTGCCCGACTCTCCGGGTTTATCTGAGCCGGCGGGTATCCTCAAGGAAGGAGTAATTGTGTTTGCCATCTCCCCTGATTTGCGGCGGGTGCTGCAAAAATTTCAGGCTAATAAAGCTGATCGTTGTCCAGCGGAGAAACTGTTTGTCCCGGATAGGTGGACAAATAAAGGGATCTCTGAGGTTCATTGTTCGGTGTTGGCTGGTCATTCTGGAATCTTTGGTACCAGAGAGTTAGTGGCTAGATCCACAAATCCTAGGTCCTGTGGGATTTGTGCTCGGGCTAAGCCCTGCTGTTCTCGTGCCAGTGGGTTGCTTTTGCCCTTGCCGGTCCCGAAGAGACCTTGGACACATATCTCTATGGATTTTATTTCAGATCTTCCCGTCTCTCAAAAGATGTCAGTCATTTGGGTGGTCTGTGATCGCTTTTCTAAGATGGTCCATCTGGTACCCTTGTCCAAGTTGCCTTCCTCCTCTGATTTGGTGCCATTGTTCTTCCAGCATGTGGTTCGTTTGCATGGCATTCCAGAGAATATCGTTTCTGACAGAGGTTCCCAGTTTGTTTCGAGGTTTTGGCGAGCCTTTTGTGGTAGGATGGGCATTGACTTGTCTTTTTCCTCGGCTTTTCATCCTCAGACTAATGGCCAGACCGAACGAACCAATCAGACCTTGGAAACCTATCTGAGATGCTTTGTTTCTGCCGATCAGGATGACTGGGTGTCCTTTTTGCCTTTGGCTGAGTTTGCCCTTAATAATCGGGCCAGCTCGGCTACCTTGGTTTCGCCATTTTTCTGCAATTTTGGGTTCCATCCTCGTTTCTCTTCAGGACAGGTTGAGTCTTCGGACTGTCCTGGTGTGGATACTGTGGTGGACAGGTTGCAGCAGATTTGGACTCATGTAGTGGACAATTTGACCTTGTCCCAGGAGAAGGCTCAATGTTTCGCTAATCGCAGACGCCGTGTGGGTCCCCGACTTCGTGTTGGGGATCTGGTTTGGTTATCTTCTCGTCATATTCCTATGAAGGTTTCCTCTCCGAAGTTTAAACCTCGTTTCATTGGTCCTTATAGGATTTCTGAGGTTATTAATCCTGTGTCTTTTCGTCTGACCCTCCCAGATTCTTTTTTCATACATAACGTCTTCCATAGGTCATTGTTGCGGAGATACGTGGCACCTATGGTTCCATCTGTTGACACTCCAGCCCCGGTTTTGGTGGAGGGGGAATTGGAGTATATTGTGGAGGAGATTTTGGATTCTCGTGTTTCAAGACGGAAACTCCAGTATCTGGTTAAATGGAAGGGTTATGCTCAGGAGGATAATTCCTGGGTTTTTGCCTCTGATGTCCATGCTCCCGATCTTGTTCGTGCCTTTCATGTGGCTCATCCTGGTCGGCCTGGGGGCTCTGGTGAGGGTTCGGTGACCCCTCCTCAAGGGGGGGGTACTGTTGTGAATTCTGTGGCAGAGCTCCCTCCTGTGGTCACAAGTGGTACTTCAGCTGATTCTCTCTGGGAGCTTCCGTTTGTGGAGGAAACTGGTACTGCTGCTTCTGAGTTTCCTCCCTCAGGTGATCTGGTGAGGTCGTTAGGTGCTTCTCTACTTAACCCCACCTAATGCTTTGATCCATGCTTCCTGTCAATGTTCCAGTGTTGGACTTGTGTTTCTCTGGATCATTCCTGTGGCCTGCTGCTCTGCATAGCTAAGTGCTTCTTTGCTATTAGTTGCTATTTTTTCTGTCCAGCTTGTCTATTTGTTTTGCTGGAAGCTCTGGGACGCAAAGGGAGTACCTCCGTGCCGTTAGTTCGGTACGGAGGGTCTTTTTGCCCCCTTTGCATGGTTTTCTTTAGGGTTTTGTGTAGACCGCAAAGTTATCTTTCCTATCCTCGTTCTGTCTAGAATATCGGGCCTCACTTTGCTGAATCTATTTCATCCCTACGCTTGTCTTTTCATCTTACTCACAGTCATTATATGTGGGGGGCTGCCTTTTCCTTTGGGGTATTTCTCTGAGGCAAGGTAGGCTTATTTTTATATCTTCAGGCTAGTTAGTTTCTCAGGCTGTGCCGAGTTGCATAGGGAGCGTTAGGCGCAATCCACGGCTGCCTCTAGTTGTTTTTGGAGAGGATCAGGGATTGCGGTCTGCAGAGTTCCCACGTCTCAGAGCTCGTTCTGTTATTTTGGATTATTGTCAGATCACTGTGTGTGCTCTGACCTCCATGTCCATTGTGATACTGAACTGCCATTCATAACAGGAGCCTTCCCAGAGGTCATATCCATCAAAGCATTTTCAACCTCCTACAAGGTAAACTCCGCGTCCATAAAGGCTCGCTGAGCTGGGGTCAGTAGAGGAAATGTCACATCTGATAAATAGTCCAGGTTTTCCTGAATATCAAAGTCACACTTAGATGTATATAGCGACTTATAATAATCGTGAAAGCAGCGAAGTATCTCCTCAGTCGAGGACACCAATGATCCGTCTGGTGTTCGAATCTGTAGTATAGTATTGGAGACACTATGTTGGCGTACCAGAAAAGCCAAAAATTTGCTAGCCTGGTTTCCCAATTCAAAAAAGGATTGACGGGTAAAAAATAATTTACGCTTAGATTTGGTGTCTGTATGCTGAACATATAACCTCTGGGAAGTTAGCCACTCAAGTCTATTACCATTAGTTGGATCAGAAATATATGCAGTCTCCGAATCTTTTAGTCGTTGTTCCATCTCGTCATCCTCCCTCGAAGTTACCGTTTTTATGTAAGATATCGTAGAAGAAAGACACCCCCTTAGATATGCCTTAAGGGTATCCCAGAATAGATTAGTGTCTTGGGGTTCCGGGTGGGATAAAATAAAGCCCTTCAACTGGTCCACAGTTCTATCATTGGAATCTATTAACTTAAGCCAAAATGGATTCAATTTCCACACTATGCCGTTATTTGGGTGCCCAAATTTAAGTTTAAGGATAACCGGGCTGTGGTCAGAAATTCCCCTATTGCCATGTTCAATACTATCCACCAGTGTCGCCAATCCCACGGATCCGAATATATAATCCAGGCGAGAGAGGGAATGTCTGGTAGATGAGTGGCAGGTATAGCCCCTTACCCCCGGATGGCGCGTTCTCCACAAATCCAACCAACCACTACCCTCCATAAACAAAGCCAAAGGGGATGGAGTCTGAGAGGAGGGTTCCCCCGCTATATCGTCGCCCAGTCTCAACCTATCCAAGCGGGTGTCCATTACGATACGATACGATACGATACACTTTATTGATCCCGTGGGAAATTATGGTATCACAGCAGCACAACTTAAATCATAAAAATCATAAAGGAATTACATAGTTGACATGACAGTTTGTTGACAGAAGAACATTATACATTATACATTAGAATAGGACATACACAACGAGTGAACTGAAATGTAGAGAAATAAGTAGACTTTCACCTTGGTGGTTTAACCCTAATGTTATTGTTGTACATTCCCATGGCAGTTGGCACAAACGATTTCCTATATTTTTCCTTCTTACACCTCAGAAGTATTAGCCGGTTACTGAAGGTGCTCTTCTGTCTCATGAATAGCTCATATAATGGATGTGCATTATTGTTCATAATTGCCATACACTTTTTCAGAGTTCTTCTCTCCACTACCTCCCCAAAAGAGTCCAGATTACAGCCCACAGCAGAACTTGCCTTCTTGATAATCTTATTCAGTTTATTAGCATCAGAGGCCCGCACACTACAACCCCAGCACGTGATTGCAAAAAAGATGGCACTTGCCACTACAGATTGGTAGAACATTTCTAACATTTTGCTGCACACATTAAAAGACCTCAGTTTCCTTAGGAAATACAATCTGCTCATCCCCTTCTTGTAGACAAACTCTGAGTGGCATCTCCAGTCCAGTTTGCTATCCAAATGGACCCCCAAATATTTGTAACTCTCCACCTGCTCGACCTCCTGACCAGCAATAGTGATCGGTAAGCATTCCAACTTAATCCTGCTATAGTTGGCCACCAACTCCTTAGTTTTCTTAACGTTTAGTTGTAGATAGTTACCATTGCACCAATCCACGAAATTCGATTACCAGATTGAAATCTCCCATGCATATGACATTTGCGTCCGGATAGCTTAAGGCAAAGCTCATTGCCATCCGGAGTATTGAAAGATTAGCTGGAGGAGGGTTATAAACACATAATATGACGTATTCACGAGAGTTAATTAATGCGTGTACAAAGACAAATCGACCTTCAGAATCCATCTTAGCCTCCCTCATCTCCCATCTAACGTCTCTGTGGATTAACAACGAAACCCCTCTTGAATAACTAGTGTGGAACGCGTGTATGGACCACTGCACCCACGGTTTCTGTACACACCGGGCCGTGTCCCTAGTCAAATGTGTCTCAACCAACGCTACGATGTGTGGGTGATGGCGCTTGATCTGTGAAAATACCTTTATCTTTTTCCGGGGAGCTCTAATACCCCACACGTTCCAGGTCATGCATATTATTTCAGACCCCATACTCACTCATCAAAATATAATAAACAATGTTGTCCAGGAAGGGCCTAGGGATAACACATAGAGGTCGAGACATCCACTGGCAGCGATTTCTACCTTCATAACAAATAGAACAAACATAGAAAGAAAAACAAACCGAAAACCAAACAGAGTAGGAGCTTCGTCCCATGCTCCTATTATCAAGTGAAAATGGGGATACCCTCGCTAGATTAAGCGTCCGGTATTGTTGGTAGGTTAGGCACCCACATGGAAAGCTCCACTGTAGAATTATCCACTCAAGTACATTAGGATGTCTTTACATTGGACACCTTGTGGACCCGTAACCACTCAGTCACCTCCTCTGGATCAGTGAAAAATATAGAGGAACCCTCATGAGCGATCCGCAGGCGAGCAGGATATATCATGGAGTATACAACATTCCGGTCTCTGAGTTGTTTCTTAATTTCTTGGAACCGTGCCCGCTGCTTCTGAAGCTCCATGGAGAAATCCGGAAAGATCGAGATTGTGGCATTGTGGAACTTAATAGGGCTCTTCTGTCATGCCAGACGTAGGATAGCATCCCTATCTTTGCAATTGAGAATACGCGCCAAGAAAGGTCTCGGCGGAGCTCCAGGAGGGAGGGGCCTCGCAGGGACCCTATGGGCTCTCTCCACAGAGAAGGTTGAGGAGAATTCTCCTTCCAGAGAAGTCTTAAGCCAGTCCTCTAGGAACTCCTCAGGTCGCTGGCCCTCCGCGCGCTCTGGTAGACCAATAATACGAATATTATTCCGACGCAGTCTATTCTCCAGGTCATCCGCTTTTTGTTTCCAGGCGTTTATGGAGCCAGCTACCTTTGTCAATTTAGTCTCCATGGGCGTAATGGTATCTTCTATTTGTGACACTCTTGTTTCCACCTCCGCAATGCGTCCTCCCATAGTCTGCATATCTAGTCTTAGACGGCCCACCTCAGTGTGTACATCCTCTATCTTTTCAGTAAGAGAGGATCTAGTTAAAGAGATAGCCTGCATTAATTGTTCAGAGGCCTGTTTAAGGGTTAACTCCTCTTGTTCCCCCTCCTCAGTACTATCAGAAGGACGACCTTTGCGCTGAGTCTGTGAGGGGTTATTCCTGAGGGTCCGTCCACCATCCGGGGGGTCCTCTCTGGCGAATTTTTTAAGCCTATCAGCCGTTCCTGATCCTTTAGGGTGCTGCATAGTTGACAGGAATGAGAGGCAGCAGAGTAACTAAAGTTATGATCTGAAATATGTCCAGTTCTAATCTCAGATAAATAGTAGAGCCGGCAGAGACTGCCTATGTATTGCTGTGAGGCAGCCCTGGATATGCAGAGCCCTTCCAGTAGCAAGCGCTTCTGCCCCCAGATAACAGCAGAGTTCTATATCCCAAGGGGAGGGGGGGAGCTCGCAGCAGCGGCAAAGGCAGCAGAGGGGGAGGGGAGCCAGACCCTCCAAATTATTAGCACCAGTAGGGAAGATGTCTTTAAATGGGGAGGCACGCGGGGCCCAATTTTTCAGAGCACTCACCGCTTGTCCCTCAATGTAGTGCAGGATGAGCGTCCACCTCCCAAGCGGCGCTGCAGATCTAGTGCTTGGCGCCGCGTCTCCTCTCACCAGAGCGTGCGCCTCTGTATTAACTGCCGCCCACCCCGGTACCGCCGATCGAAACTCCTCGGCTCCCGGTGTATCAGAGTCCAGCCACTGGCCTCCCGCGCATCAGACTATATCCAGAGCCCAGGAGGGGAAGCGCCGGGATCAAAGGGTGCTGGCGCCGCTGTGCTCCTCAGAGCGCGCGCTTGTAAAATGGCCGCCGCCCCACACAGGGCTCACCACTGCCGCAGGCTCCGCCGGCTCCCGGCTCTCCTCCGGATCTCACACAGCCTCCCGCAGTAGCCACACACTCTCCAGGGTCCAAGGGGGACTACAACTCACAGGTAGCCTGCGCTTTAAAGGGGTCTGAGTGGCAGGATAATGTCAGGATTTGGGAGCTCTCCCAGGGTACGTCTTCTCTCTTTGGCTACATAGCCACGCCCCCATCTAATTACACCCTTGCTCTGGGTAACTCCCAGCTACCGCATTAGGCAGAACCTCAAGTCAGGTAAATTATAATGTACCCGATAGAACATAGTGGGCCTATCAGTTGTGCAGCTGATCCGGGCTAGGTGTGTGGGTGATAGTTAACTGTGTTTCTTTCTTGCTATTTCCGGGGTAACACAGTTTTCGTTGTCAGTAAAAACTAGTTCCTTATCAAATTGCCTGGTCGTGTTCTTTGTCTTCAGCACACTGTATTCTGGGACAGACCACCTCGGTACACGGTGTGCAGTACCTTAAGTAGATGACATGAAATGTAGACTAGAATTATATAATATATTTATATTTAATGCCCACAATGTACGCTGTAGCAAGTATCACAAAATCATCTTACAAAAACTTGCATCCTATTGGTTTGTCTCAGTACCTTGTGGTAATTATCTAAAAATGTTCTTTTTCTCATAAGTGTTTAGCTCATTGAAGTTTACAATCATTCCTTCCTTGCTGTGATGGACATCATCTCTCAGTACACTAAATTTCTGGACAGATTGTGCTGGGTTTGTGCTTATGGATGGCAACTAATCCCGACAAACAAAGCTTGCACTGTACATTATCGAGAAACAAAGTGTAATGTGTTGTTCAATGGTGAGCCTAAATCTAGTCTATGTGATAGAATAGGTAAGTGCTTTTAGGCCTCTTATCGTAAAAATTGGAAGAATGCAATTGGATTGCACATGTACCAATGTTTTTCAATGAGTCAGTGCTGATCTGCTATTATTTTCTAAGGTAGAATCTTGCCAAAGTCAATGAGTGCAAGAAAAAAAATGGATGTGTGTGCCATCCTTTTTTTTTCTCACACACATCTCAAAGAAACCAGGAAATTTCATCAGCCAAGCACAGAAAATTCGCAAAATCGCATTGAACTTGCATGACACTCGTTCTATTTTTCTGGATCAACAGCAGAGCTAATTTTTAGATGCTGATGTGAGCGAGGCCTTACTTATATAATAATAATAATAATAATAATAATAATTTTTATTTATATAGCGCCAACATATTCCGCAGCGCTTTACAAATTATAGAGAGGACTTGTACAGACAATAGACATTACAGCATAACAGAAATACAGTTCAAAACAGATACCAGGAGGAATGAGGGCCCTGCTCGCAAGCTTACAAACTATGAGGAAAAGGGGAGACACGAGAGGTGGATGGTAACAATTGCTTTAGTTATTCGGACCGGCCATAGTGTAAAGCTCGGGAGTTCATGTAAAGCTGCATGAGCCAGTTAACTGCCTAAGTATGTAGCAGTACAGACACAGAGGGCTATTAACTGCATGAAGTGAATGAGAACATGATGCGAGGAACCTGATTGCCTATTTAAAAAAAATAAATAAAAACAATATTTTTTTTTTTTTTTTTCTTTAAATAGGCCACACAGGGATTGTTAGGTTAATACATTGAGGCAGTAGGCCAGTCTGAACAAATGAGTTTTTAGGGAACGCTTAAAACTGTGGGGATTGGGGATTAATCGTATTAACCTAGGTAGTGCATTCCAAAGAATCGGCGCAGCACGTGTAAAGTCTTGGAGACGGGAGTGGGAGGTTCTGATTATTGAGGATGCTAACCTGAGGTCATTAGCGGAGCGGAGGGCACGGGTAGGGTGGTAGACTGAGACCAGAGAGGAGATGTAGGGTGGTGCTGAGCCATGGAGTGCTTTGTGGATGAGGGTAGTAGTTTTGTACTGGATTCTGGAGTGGATGGGTAGCCAGTGTAATGACTGGCACAGGGTAGAGGCATCGGTGTAACGGTTGGTGAGGAATATGATCCTGGCAGCAGCATTCAGGACAGATTGGAGCAGGGAAAGTTTGGTAAGAGGGAGGCCGATTAGTAGAGAGTTACAATAGTCCAGACGAGAATGAATAAGTGAAACAGTAAGAGTTTTTGCAGAGTCGAAAGTAAGAAAAGGGCGAATTCTAGAAATGTTTTTGAGATGCAGGTAAGAAGAGCGAGCCAGTGATCGGATGTGGGGGGTGAATGAAAGGTCAGAATCAAGGATGACCCCAAGGCAGCGGGCATGTTGCTTTGGAGTAATGGTGGAACCGCACACGGAGATGGCAATGGCAGGCAAAGGTAGGTTAGTAGAGGGAGAGAACACGAGGAGTTCAGTTTTTGACAGGTTTAGTTTCAGATAGAGGGAGGACATGATGTTAGAGACAGCGGTAAGACAATCACTGGTGTTTTCTAAAAAGGTCGGCGTGACAACAATATAATTATTTAACAATGTAAGCAGTATATAAAATTTGTAAAAGTTGATTATTCTTTAAACCTCAGAAGAAGACAGCTGATAACAGTAGTTTGGAATTTAACAAATTCAAGACCCGGCCATTTATCCCTGTTGCTAACAAGGCATATTTTTGAGTTTTTAGATAGATGTGGCTTAAAGATTTGTAAAAAAAAAAAAAAAAATCATCATTCAGATATATACAAGTATGTATTTCAGCTTTTTTTTCATGATACTGTACATGGTGCTTGATTTTGATCCAAAGAAAGAATGGTTTTGCTAAACAAATGTACTGTGTATAGAAATTTCTTCAGTGCTTTATTTGAAAATGCTTAAAACAGGTACAGCAAATCTATAAAAAAAATCCATACTACCAAAGCACTTCCGGCAACAAGTGTCCTTACTCATGGTGTATTGTTAAAGAAATTTTAATATACACAGTATATAAAGTATATACATTCATTGAGTCTGGCCATTCTTTCTTTGGACTTACAATTTGCACCAGGAGAGTGGGGAGGTTTCGAGCCCTGAGTACCCATCTATGGTGATCTGGCTATCTTCACAGTTATAAGCTTCATTTTTATGTCACTGTCATATTCTCTTTTGTTTTGTTGATATTTGGATATACAAGTTAAGAAAAGAATATAAGTGTCTGTTTTCCCATTTTTTGTCTTTTAATGACCCCAAAGAATTACTAAAATGCATTTAAAACTTTGTTCCCCATTTTAAAACAAATATTATTACGGTATATACTGGGCACTTTTTTATTTAAGTGCATGAATGTGCAGCAATTTGTAATGACAGTGGCATTATATATATAGTAGGCTGGATGTATATAGGACACCTATTAGATGGGAGATAAACCTGGAGTAATGCTTTAGTACATATAGGACTAAAAGGGTTAATCGGCAATGACAGGTTGATTGCAAGCAGCTGATGAGTTGGGAGACACAACTGCTCACCATATCTTTACCCTTGGGTGTGGTTCACTTTGTAAAATAAGGCTGGCGTCACACTGGCATTTTAAACGGCCGAGTGCAATGCGATAAAAAACCACATTGCACTCAGACCAATGTTAAGCTATGGGGCAGCTCCCACCAGCCGACTTTTTGTCAGCCATTTTCCTCGGCCCGAGACAATCGCAGCATGCTGCAATTGTCTCGGACTGAGGAAAACTCTCGGCTCACTCGCACCCATATAAGCCTATGGGTGCAAGTGAGACATCCGAGTGATGTGCATTAAAAGCGGACCCCAGCAATGGAGGAGATGGAGAAATTCATTTCTCCGCCTCCTCCGCAGCTGTGCTCCGATCCTCCCTTTGTGAGAGAATTGGAGCACAGACGCATGACACTCGGCTCCTGCTCTGCTGCGAGCAGGAGCCGAGTGTCATTAGCATATCGCATCCGATGCTCTCGCATCGGATGCAATACGCCAGTGTGACGCCGGCCTAAAGGTACCGTCACACTATAACATTTCGATCGCTACGACGGTACGATTCGTGACGTTCCAGCGATATCGTTTCGATATCGCTGTGTCTGACACGCAGCAGCGATCAGGGATCCTGCTGAGAATCGTACGTCGTAGCAGATCGTTTAGAACTTTCTTTCATCGCTGGATCTCCCGCTGTCATCGCTAGATCGGTGTGTGTGACACCGATCTAGCGATCTAGCGATGCGATCCAGCGATGCGTTCGCTTGTAACCAGGGTAAACATCGGGTAACTAACCGCAGGACCGCGCTTAGTTACCCGATGTTTACCCTGGTTACAAGCGTTAAACTAAAAAAAAAAAAACAGCACATACTTACATTCTGGTGTCCGTCAGGTCCCTTGCAGTCTGCTTCCCGCACTGTGACTGCCGGTCGTAAAGTGAAAGCAGAGCACAGCGGCTGTGCTTTCACTTTCACTTTACGGCCGGCAGTCACAGTGCGGGAAGCAGACTGCAAGGGACCTGACGGACACCAGAATGTAAGTATGTGCTGTTTTTTTTTTTTTAGTTTAACGCTTGTAACCAGGGTAAACATCGGGTAACTAAGCGCGGTCCTGTGCTTAGTTACCCGATGTTTACCCTGGTTACCCAGGGACCTCGGCATCTTGGTCACTGGAGAGCGGTCTGTGTGACAGCTCCCCAGCGACCACACTACGATTTACCTACGATCACGGCCAGGTCATATCGCTGGTCGTGATCGTAGGTAAATCGTATAGTGTGACGGTACCCTAAGAGCTGTTTTTCTCACACATGTCTGTGTGTGGGGAGGTGTGCAGATCTCCTGGATTAAGTGCCTTTGCAATTAAGAAGCTGGGCTCTAAGTCAGGAGGACTGATCAGCATTATTGTATAGACTTGTTGCTTTATTTGAGTTTCTAGTGATGTGGTTTATGAGGACTGAAATAAACCAGCTGGACACTAAAAAAAATGGTTCCTAGTGCTATGACTATTCCTAAATAATTTATGTAAAAGAAGAGAAAATGTAAATACTTACATCTAGATGTTATTTAAATGCAAAAGGATAGAGTACATGATGAAGCCTTGGGTGAAACATGCGTTGGGGCTTGTGGGCCCGGACACATGTACTCTACCCCCTTGCATTTACACACCATCTAGATGTAAGTATTTACTTTTTCTCTTCCTTTACCTAAATTATTTAGGAATAGTCATAGCACTATGCTCCCTGACTAGGGTTATTTATAAAAGGGTCTTCACTTTGTTAACGTTATTTCCTATTAGTTGATTGACTATATTGCACATGTGCATTGGTACCATGTTTTGAGGAATACTCTGTTTGTGCTATATACATCTTTGTCATATTCTTATAATTTTTTTTAATGATATCTAAATAAAATCTTATTTTTTATGGGACCTACCTTGCACTCCTTTTTCTTATGTTGGTTTTCAGACTTATCCTAGAGTGTGTCTCTTTAATGTGTTTCATAGCTGCTCACTTTTTGTTGGCATTTATTAAACATTAAGCACGTTGCACATGAAAACTTTCACAAAAACAGTAGTCACAGTAATAATGTAAATGGCTGTAGGAAAATGCCCAGTCCTGAGCAATAAATCGCTGCAAGACATGACAAAAGTGCCTTTTTATGAGAAATTTAGGAGAGAGCGCTACTGGCCTAATTGAGTTGACATGAATGAGGACATGAAAACAGATTTCATTGACTTTACAGTGATTCTGTTTTCCTGAAATGAATCACATTGTTTCTTGCAATATTTGCAATCAGTCGTACGCACTCTGGGGAAGTGTTCACTATATTCATGGCATCTATTAAAATGAGTGTGCCACCTATGCAATGCCTGGACATGCCTGGTATTCCAAGTGCTCCACCGTCTTCTCACTCATCTGCCTAAAAGGGTACGTATATAAGGGTCATTTATCTCCTTGTCTTTGCAGCCAACTTTCCTTTTTATGTTAGGATTTTACCCTCCCCTTCTTCAAGAACAATAAGGTTTTTATTTTCCCATTCACATTGCTGTACAGTATAAGAGCTTATTTTTTGCAAGACGAGTTGTAGTTTTGAGTGACACTCAGAATGTGATGATAGTTTGTAAAAAATGCTCTTCCGCCATAGTTTTTTAAAATTTTGTATTGATGGAAATCATTGTATGGAAAATGCCCTAGAAACACAATTCTCCAGGTCAGGATGATTATGGTGACACCAAAATTGCATGTGTCTTAATTTAAAGGGAATCTGTCACCTCATTTTGGTCCTATAAACGGCGGCCGCAGCCATTAGTGGCTTATCTACAGCATTCTGTAATGATGTAGATAAGCCCCGGATGTAATCTGAAAGATAAGAAAAAACTGTTAGATTATACTCACCCAGGGGCGGTCCGGTGCGATCCGGGTCCGATGGATGTCACAGGTCCAGCTCCGGCACCTCCCATCTTCATACGATGATGTCCTCTTCCTTGCTTCTGTTACAGCTCCTGCGCATGCGTAATTTTCTGCCCTGTTGAGGGCAGAGCAAAGTACTGTAGTGCGCAGGTGCCAGGAAAGGTCAGAGAGGCCCGACACCTGCCCACTGCAGTACTTTACGCTGCCCTCAACAGGGCAAATCAGTACGCCTGCATAGGTGTCGCAACAGGAGGAATAGGATGTTATTGTATGAAGATGGGAGGCGCAGGACCCGGACTTGCGACGCCCATCGGACCCAAATTGAACCGGGACAGCCCCTGGGTGAGTATAATCTCACTTGTTTTTCTTATTTTTCAGTTTACATCAGGGGCTTATCTACAGCATTACAGAATGCTGTAGATAAGCCCCTAATGGCGGTGGCCACAGTTTATAGGGCCAAAATGAGGTGACAGATTCCCTTTAAGTGGTGATAAAAAATTCTGACGTTTGAAAAAAACATTTTGGTTTGTGTCACCATTTTACAGCGTTTTTACTTTTCTGTCGATGGGGATGTGGAAAGACTTAATATGTTGACTGACGATCTGTCAGACTTGGGGCACATGTAATAATTTCATCTGTATTTATTATATTTTTTGGGGAAGGTGTGGTGACTGAAAAAATACAATTGTAGCATTCTTATTCCTTTTCTCTTTACAGTGTTTAGCATGTAGGTTAATTAATTTCGTATTTTGATAGACCAGCCTTTTATGGATGCATTAAAGCCAAATACTCTGATATTTTTTAATATATTGATTTAATTTTCATAAGTGAAAAAATGGTGATTTGAATATATTTTTTTTATACAATCTCTTATACTATATGCTGCAATACCCCAGTATTGCAATATATAGTGAAATTCAAGGTCTTCTATGAACCTTAGCCTGAGCTTCACAAAAGTACAAAGATGGCATTAATGTGGGCTATGGTAACCCATTGGTGCCTAAAAATTGCGTTGCAAGGGTTCCATTAAACCACAGGTAACCAACTACTGACAGCAGCAACTAAATGGTTAATAGCAGTGCTGGAAGTCAGCTCTGGCTGCTGCTTTTAGAAACAGTTGCTGGATATATAACACACTGTGTATACAGAGAGTTCAACTTCTGAATCATCTCCAAATGGTGACCCCAGTGCTGAGATATATGTACATCATTTTGCGCTAAAGGGTTAAAGCAAACTCCCTTAAGTGTCATATGACAGACAAAAGAAAAAGGGATGAAAATATGAGAAGCTAAGTTGGGTTTACCTGCTTCAATAAAAAAAATGCAAGGAAAAATATATGCCATAAACGTTAGAAGATATAAGCAGATATATGGCCACACAGATAAAATCGTAGTTTCATATTATCAGGTCTGGATGGATTCAGGGTCTGAGTACGTACATGAAAGTATTCACGACATATTTCAGGAATGACCAATTCCCTTGCACTACTAGAGGTTTATGATTTACACAGTGAATGAACATGTGTGAAACCGTACTTAGTGAAGGCAATGCCCCCAGAGAAGAGGGACCATAGCTGATTTTATTGGGAAAGACCAAATGCAATAATGCTCTGGCTTGTGGAATTATTTGATACAGTGATACCCACCTGCAGCAATAGAATCTCAGCTAATGTATTCATTTAGACTAAATGAGCAAGTTATGCTAGCCTCGGGGGTCGGCAGCTTAAGATCTCCATCAGTAGCCAAAGCCAGGAATCAGTATCAGCCAACCAGAAATAAATATTTTGGTGCCAATAAATCTGTTGACACTAGATAAAAAACTGGGAAATAATTATCAAAAAAATTTATTATTTTATATAATTACTAAATAATATTAGTTGACATGGAAATCTGCAACAGTAACTGTGCAACATGTGATTTCAATAAAAGGAAAATGTATTTAGAATTATAGTTATAATTAAAAGACATCGATAAATCTAATATATAAGATGTGTATATTGGACCTTTATGATTATGTTAAAGAAGGGTGCAGTATTTAAATCAAATTTTTGGTGGAGTTTCCACGCATGCTCCGGCTGAATAATTAAAGTTAGACATAATTAATAGTTCTCAAGGATAACTCTGGAGCAGGAGACATCCAGATGCCTGGTTTCCGTGAGTACATTTTATCTATGGATCAATGTGTTACAGAATATTCTAACAATATCTGCAGGCCTAGCCTTGGTTTCTTTTACAGAAACAAAACATGATTTTCTAAACCTGGTACATAGCTGACATATCACAAGTACGATAACATATTAGCCAATTCTGGATTATAATAGCTGCATGAATTATTTTCTTTATCAAATTAAATTGGTATAAAGGGATTTATTAGATGAAATTAATATAATATTGATTGTCTAGAGGACATATGTGTAAATCATACGAAGAGAAATAATGTAAAGGCTATGGAAATGGAAAAAAGTAATTTTTATTTATGTTTATGAATACGTTTAGGTATAAAAATGTACTAAGTTTCAGTATGCAATCTTCAGTACTTCTTCATTATTTTTCAGGCCCCATGATTTGCAGTCTGCAGCTTGATCGAAGTGGTATTTTTCTCTTCTGAGAGCATGTCTCCCAGTAATATTTTCTTAGTGTGAGGTTTGTGTATATCCAGGATGATACTGTCTTCATTAGCTCATATTTCAGGACGAGATTCTGTTCTGCCTTTATTGCACTTCACATGTCTTCATGTCTTTCCTCTTTTCTATAAGCTATTTTCTCTACCTTCATTGAGACTCTAGCCGTTTTATCCACTCTCCACACTATGAAGATCTCTGTATAACCCCATATCACTCTCTTCTGCTATCTCTAACACTGTGTGAAGGGAGGAGAGTAGAGAAGAACCAGGACCAGGAGCTCTTGTAGATTTGCATCAGTTTGGTGAGAGCGCTAACCTAGACAAAAGACTTAGAGATACCCTGCGGCAGCAAAACGGTAGAAAATAGTTAATGAAGACATCTAGAAAGTTGTTTAACTCCTTAGTATCGGAGACAATTTTGACCCTAATGACCAAGCCATTTTTTTTTTTAAATTTGACCAGTGTCACTTTATGTAGAAATAACTCTGTAATGCTTCAATGTTTCACTGTGATTTTGAGCATGTTTTGTGACACCTTGTACTTTATGTTAGTGCTAAATTTAGTTAGATATGTTTGTGATTATTTGAGAAAATATCGTAATTTTGGTAAAAGTTTAGGAAAATTTGCAATTTTTAAACTTTTAATTTTTATATCATTAAACCAGTTAGAAATGATGTACAAAATAATTAATAAATAAAAGTTCCCATACAGTGGGGGAAATAAGTATTTGATCTCTTGCTGATTTTGTAAGTTTGCCAACTGACAAAGACATGAACAGTCCATAATTTTAAGGGTAGGTTAATTTTAACACTGAGAGATAAAATATCAAAAATAAAATCCCCAAAATCACATTGTATAAATTATGTAAATTTATTTGCATTTTGCAGTGAGGAATAAGTATTTGATCCCTTGCCAACCAGTAAGAGTTCTGGCTCCTACAGATCAGTTAGACGCTCTTAATCAACTTGTTACCTGCATTAAAGACAGCTGTCTTACATAGTCACCTTTATAAAAAAGACTCCTGTCCACAGACTCAATTAATCAGTGAGACTCTAACCTCTACAACATGGACAAGACCAAAGAGCTTTATAAGGATGTCAGACACAAGATCATAGACCTGCACAAAGCTGGAACGGGCTACAAAACCATAAGTAAGACACTGGATGAGAAGAAGACAACTGTTGGTGCAATAGTAGGAAAATGGAAGAAATGACTGTCAATCGACATTGATCTGGGGCACCGTGCTGCAAAATCTCATCTTGTGGAGTACCTTTGATCATGAGGAAGGTGAGAGATCAGCCTAAAACTACACAGTGAGAACTTGCTAATGATCTCAAGGCAGCTGGGACCACAGTCACCAAGAAAACCATTGGTAACATGTTATGCCGTAAAGGTTTAAAATCCTGTAGTGCCCGCATGGTCACCTTGCTCAAGAAGGAACATGTTCAGGCCCATCTGAAGTTTGCCAATGAACACCTGGATGATTCTGTGAGTGATTCGGAGAAGGTGCTGTGGTCAGATGAGACAAAAATTGAGGTCTTTGGCATTAACTCAACCCGCCGTGTTTGGAGGAAGAGAAATGCTGCCTAAGACCCAAAGAACACAGTCGTTACTGTCAAGCATGGAGGTGGAAACATTATGTTTTGGGGGTGTTTCTCTGCTAAGGGCACAGGACTACTTTACTGCACCAATGGGAGAATGGATGAAGCCACGTACTGTAAAATCCTGAGTGACCACCTCCTTCCTTCTGCCAGGACATTAAAAATTGGTCGTGGTTGGGTCTTCCAGCAAGAGAATGACCCAAAACATACAGCCAAGGCAACATAGGAGTGGCTCAAAAAGAAGCACATTAAGGTCATGGAGTGGCCTAGCCAGTCTCCAGACCTTAATCACATAGAAAACTTATGGAGGGAGATGAAGGTCCAAGTTGCCAAAATCTTAATGATTTAGAGATGATCTGCAAAGAGGAGTGAACCAAAATTCCTCCTGACATGTGTGCAAACCTCATCATCAACTAAAACACCTCTGACTGCTGTGCTTGCCAACAAGGGTTTTGCCACCAAGTATTAAAGGGAACCTGTCACCTGAATTTGGCGGGACTGGTTTTGGGTCATATGGGCAGAGTTTTCGGGTGTTTGATTCACCCTTTCCTCACCCGCTGGCTGCATGCTGGCTGCAATATTGGATTGAAGTTCATTCTCTGTCCTCCATAGTACACGCCTGCACAAGGCAAGATTGCTTTGCGCAGGCGTGTACTATGGAGGACAGAGAATGAACTTCAATCCAATATTGCAGCCAGCATGCAGCCAGCGGGTAAGGAAAGGGTGAATCAAACACCCGAAAACTCCGCCCATATGACCCAAAACCAGTCCCGCCAAATTCAGGTGACAGAGTCCCTTTAAGTTTTGTTTGCCAGAGGGATAAAATACTTATTCCTCACTGCAAAATGCAAATAAATTTATATAATTTATACAATGTGATTTTCTGGATTTTATTTTTGATATTCTATCTCTCAATGTTAAAATTAACCTACCCTTAACCCCTTCCCGACCTTTGACGCCACGTAGGCGTCATGAAAGTCGGTGCCATTCCGACCCATGACGCCTATGCGGCGTCATGGAAAGATCGCGTCCCTGCAGATCGGGTGAAAGGGTTAACTCCCATTTCACCCGATCTGCAGGGACAGGGGGAGTGGTAGTTTAGCCCAGGGGGGGTGGCTTCACCCCCTCGTGGCTACGATCGCTCTGATTGGCTGTTGAAAGTGAAACTGCCAATCAGAGCGATTTGTAATATTTCACCCATTATAACGGGTGAAATATTACAATCCAGCCATGGCCGATGCTGAAATATCATCGGCCATGGCTGGAAATACTAGTGTGCCCCCACCCCACCCCTCCGATCGCCCCCCCAGCCCTCCGATCTGGCCGGTACACTGCTCCGGCTCCCCTCCGTCCAGTGCTCCGCTCCCCCCCGTGCTCTTGTCCGCTCCCCCGTGCTCCAATCACCCCCCCGTGCTCCAATCACCCCCCCTGCACTCCGATCCACCCCCCCGGTGCTCCGTTCCACCCCCCCGTGCTCCATTCCAGCCCCCCCGTGCTCCGTTCCACGCCCCCCGTGCTCCGTTCCACCCCTCCCGCACTCCAATTCCCCCCCCGTGCTCCGATCCCCCCCCCCGTGGTCCCCCCCACCCCATCATACTTACCGATCCAGCCGGGGTCCCGTCCGTCTTCTCCCTGGGAGCCGCCATCTTCCAAAATGGCGGGCGCATGCGCAGTGCGCCCGCCGAATCTGCCGGCCGGCAGATTCGTTCCAAAGTGCATTTTGATCACTGAGATAGATTATATCTCAGTGATCAAAATAAAAAAAATAATAAATGACCCCTCCCCCCTTTGTCACCCCCATAGGTAGGGACAATAAAAAAATAAAGAAATTTTTTTTTTCCACTAATGTTAGAATAGGGTTAGGGTTAGGGTTAGGGGTAGGGTTAGGGGTAGGGTTAGGGGTAGGGTTAGGGTTAGGGGTAGGGTTAGGGCTAGGGTTAGGGTTAGGGCTAGGGGTAGGGTTAGGGTTAGGGCTAGGGGTAGGGGTAGGGGTAGGGTTAGGGTTAGGGTTAGGGCTAGGGGTAGGGGTAGGGTTAGGGTTAGGGCTAGGGTTAGGGTTTCGGTATGTGCACACGTATTCTGGTCCTCTGCGGATTTTTCCGCTGCGGATTTGATAAATCCGCAGTGCTAAACCGCTGCGGATTTATGGCGGATTTACCGCGGTTTTTCTGCGCATTTCACTGCGGTTTTACAACTGCGATTTTCTATTTGAGCAGTTGTAAAACCGCTGCGGAATCCGCACAAAGAAGTGACATGCTGCGGAATGTAAACCGCTGCGTTTCCGTGCAGTTTTTCCGCAGCATGGGCACAGCGATTTATGTTTCCCGTAGGTTTACATTGAACTGTAAACTCATGGGAAACTGCTGCGGATCCGCAGCGTTTTCCGCAGCGTGTGCACATACCTTTAGAATTAGGCTATGTGCACACGGTGCGGATTTGGCTGCGGATTCGCAGCAGTGTTCCATCAGGTTTACAGTACCATGTAAACATATGGAAACCAAATCCGCTGTGCCCATGGTGCAGAAAATACCACGCGGAAACGCTGCGTTGTATTTTCCGCAGCATGTCAATTCTTTGTGCGGATTCCGCAGCGTTTTACACCTGTTCCTCAATAGGAATCCGCAGGTGAAATCCGCACAAAAAACACTGGAAATCCGCGGAAAATCCGCAGGTAAAACGCAGTGCCTTTTACCCGCGGATTTTTCAAAAATGGTGCGAAAATATCTCACACGAATCCGCAACGTGGGCACATAGCCTTAGGGTTAGGGTTGGAATTAGGGTTGTGGTTATGGTTAGGGGTGTGTTGGGGTTAGGGTTGTGGTTAGGGGTGTGTTGCGGTTAGGGTTGTGTTTAGGGTTATGGCTACAGTTGGGATTAGGGTTAGGGGTGTGTTGGGGTTAGTGTTGGAGGTAGAATTGAGGGGTTACCACTGTTTAGGCACATCAGGGGTCTCCAAACGCAACATGGCGCCACCATTGATTCCAGCCAATCTCGTATTCAAAAAGTCAAATGGTGCTCCCTCACTTCCGAGCCCTGACGTGTGCCCAAACAGTGGTTTAACCCCACATATGGGGTACCAGCATACTCAGGACAAACTGCGCAACAATTACTGGGGTCCAATTTCTCCTGTTACCCTTGTGAATCAAAAAAAATGCTTGCTAAAACATAATTTTTGAGGAAAGAAAAATGATTTTTTATTTTCACGGCTCTGCGTTGTAAACGTCTGTGAAGCACTTGGGGGTTCAAAGTGCTCACCACATATCTAGATAAGTTCCTTGGGGGTCTAATTTCTAAAATGGGGTCACTTGTGGGGGTTTCTACTGTTTAGGCACACCAGGGGCTCTGCAAACGCAACGTGACACCCGCAGACCATTCCATCAAAGTCTGCATTTCAAAAGTCACTACTTCCCTTCTGAGCCCCGACGTGTGCCCAAACAGTGGTTTACCCCCACTCATGGGGTATCAGCGTACTCAGGAGAAACTGGACAACAACTTTTGGGGTCCAATTTCTCCTGTAACCCTTGGGAAAATAAAAAATTCTGGGCTAAATAATTATTTTTGAGGAAAGAAAACGTATTTATTATTTTCACGGCTCTGCATTATAAACTTCTATGAAGCACTTGGGGGTTCAAAGTGCTCACCACACATCTAGATAAGTTCCTTTCGGGGTCTAGTTTCCAAAATGGGGTCACTTGTGGGGGGTTTCTACTGTTTAGGCACATCAGGGGCTCTGCAAACGCAACGTGACGCCCGCAGAGCATTCCATCAAAGTCTGCATTTCAAAACGTCACTACTTCAATTCCAAGCCCCGGCATGTGCCCAAACAGTAGTTTACCCCCACATATGGGGTATCACCATACTCAGGAGAAACTCGACAACAAATATTGGGGTCAAATTTCTCCTGTTACCCTTGGGAAAATAAAAAATTGCAGGCTAAAAGATCATTTTTGAGAAAATAATTTTTTTTTTTTCATGGCTCTGCGTTATAAACTTCTGTGAAGCACTTGGGGGTTCAAAGTCCTCACCACACATCTAGATTAGTTCCTTTGGGGGTCTAGTTTCCAAAATGGTGTCATTTCTGGGGGATCTCCAATGTTTAGGCACACAGGGGCTCTCCAAACGTGACATGGTGTCCGCTAATGATTGGAGCTAATTTTCCATTTAAAAAGCCAAATGGCGTGCCATCCCTTCCGAGCCCTGCCGTGCGCCCAAACAGTGGTTTACCCCCACATATTGGGTATCTGCGTACTCAGGACAAACAGGACAACAATATTTGGGGTCCAATTTCTCCTATTATCCTTGGCAAAATAGGAAATTCCAGGCTAAAAAATCATTTTTGAGGAAAGAAAAATTATTTTTTATTTTCATGGCTCTGCGTTATAAACTTCTGTGAAGCACCTGGGGGTTTAAAGTGCTCAATATGCATCTAGATAAGTTCCTTGGGGGGTCTAGTTTCCAAAATGGGGTCACTTGTGGGGGAGCTCCAATGTTTAGGCACACAGGGGCTCTCCAAACGCGACATGGTGTCAGCTAACAATTGGAGCTAATTTTCCATTCAAAAAGTCAAATGGCGCGCCTTCCCTTCCGAGCCCTGCCGAGTGCCCAAACAGTGGTTTACTCCCACATATGAGGTATCGACGTACTCGGGAGAAATTGCCCAACAAATTTTATGATCCATTTTACCCTACTGCCCATGTGAAAATGAAAAAATTGAGGCGAAAAGAATTTTTTTGTGAAAAAAAAGTACTTTTTCATTTTTACAGATCAATTTGTGAAGCACCTGAGGGTTTAAAATGCTCACTAGGCATCTAAATAAGTTCCTTGGGGGGTCTAGTTTCCAAAATGGGGTCACTTGTGGGGGAGCGCCAATGTTTAGGCACACAGGAGCTCTCCAAACGCGACATGGTGTCCGCTAACGATGGAAATAATTTTTCATTCAAAAAGTCAAATGGCGCTCCTTCCCTTCCGAGCCTTACCATGTGCCCAAACAGTGGTTTACCCCCACATGTGAGGTATTGGTGTACTCAGGAGAAATTGCCCAACACATTTTAGGATCCATTTTATCCTGTTGCCCATGTGAAAATGAAAAAATTGAGGCTAAAAGAATTTTTTTGTGAAAAAAAAGTACTTTTTCATTTTTACGGATTAATTTGTGAAGCACCTGGGGGTTCAAAGTGCTCACTATGCATCTAGATAAGTTCCTTGGGGCGTCTAGTTTCCAAAATGGGGTCACTTGTGGGGGAGCTCCAATTTTTAGGCACACGGGGGCTTTCCAAACGTGACATGGTGTCCGCTAAAGAGTGGAGCCAATTTTTGATTCAAAAAGTCAAATGGCGCTCCTTCCCTTCCAAGCCCTGCCGTGCGCCCAAACAGTGGTTTACCCCCACATATGAGGTATCAGCGTACTCAGGACAAATTGGACAACAACTTTCGTGGTTCAGTTTCTCCTTTTACCATTGGGAAAATAAAAAAATTGTTGCTAAAAGATAATTTTTGTGACTAAAAAGTTAAATGTTCATTTTTTCCTTCCATGTTGCTTCTGCTGCTGTGAAGCACCTGAAGGATTAATAAACTTCTTGAATGTGGTTTTGAGTACCTTGAGGGGTGCAGTTTTTAGAATGGTGTCACTTTTGGGTATTTTCAGCCATATAGACCCCTCAAACTGACTTCAAATGTGAGGTGGTCCCTAAAAAAAATGGTTTTGTAAATTTCGTTGTAAAAATAACAAATCGCTGGTCAAATTTTAACCCTTATAACTTCCTAACAAAAAAAAATTTTGTTTCCAAAATTGTGCTGATGTAAAGTAAACATGTGGGAAATGTTATTTATTAACTATATTGTGTCACATATCTCTCTGGTTTAACAGAATAAAAATTCAAAATGTGAAAATTGCGAAATTTTCAAAATTTTCGCCAAATTTCCGTTTTTATCACAAATAAACGCAGAATTTATTGACCTAAATTTACCACTAACATGAAGCCCAATATGTCACGAAAAAACAATCTCAGAACCGCTAGGATCCGTTGAAGCGTTCCTGAGTTATTACCTCATAAAGGGACACTGGTCAGAATTGCAAAAAACGGCAAGGTCTTTAAGGTCAAAATAGGCTGGGTCATGAAGGGGTTAAAATTATAGACTGATCATGTCTTTGTCAGTGGGCAAACTTACAAAATCAGCAATGGGTCAAATACTTATTTCCCCCACTGTATATCTACTTTACATCTGCATAATTTTTTTAAAACTACATTTTATTTTGTTAGGATGTTAGACAGGTTAAAACTTTAGTAGCAATATTTCATTTAAAGAAATTTACTAAACCTATTTTTTTACGGACCTATTCAGATTTTAATGGACTTTGACTCGTCTATATATTTAAAAACTCCACAAAAGTGATACTATTTTAAAAACTGCACCCTTCAAATACTTCAAAACTGTTGTCAGGTAATTTTCTAACCGTTCATGTCCTACGCAGGAATAAATGCAAGTGGAATTAATTTTTTCCTCTAAAATGTTGCTTTAGCCCCAATTTTTTTCACTTTTGCAAGGGATAGCATAACAAAATGGACCCACGTCAAATCTCATCAGACATCATTGTAGATTATAAGCTCTCACGAGCAGGCTCGTCTTATTGTGCTTTAATTATTGTATTGCTAACGTTGTTACTTATGACTGTTGTGTTTGAAACTGTTAAACTGTAAAGCGCTGTGGAATATGTTGGCGCTATATAAATAAAAATTATTATTATTATTATTATTATCTGACATTATTCACATGAGGGGACACCACCAAAGAATATTAGATAACACTGCGCAACAAATTTCAGGGAAGTTCTTGTCCCCTGAGAAAATTTGATTGCATCTTATAGATTTTGATATGCTGAACACGAATATGTGCTCGAAAAGTCGGTATCACGTAAAGTTTTTAACCCCTTCATGACCGGAGCATTTTTCGAGTTTTCGTTTTTCGCTCCCCTTCTGTCCAGAGCCATAACTGTTTTATATTTCCGTCAATATGGCCGTATGAGGGCTTATTTTTTGTGGGACGAGCTGAAGTTTTTAATGATATCACTTTTGTGCAGATAAGTTCTTTTGATCGCCCATTATTGCATTTTAATTCAATAGAGAAAAGTAAACACCGAGTATGGATCAAGCCAAGAAAGAAAAACGGATAACAGGGAGTATTAAGAATAGTTCACTTTCATTTATGTGCAGTAAACAGTAACCAAAAGAATTTATTATTTATATAGTATTAAAATAATGTATATGTATACGCTTAAAATATGCTTTTTTGTGCACATGTCATGGGAAGTAAAGCAATTAATTTGCACTGGGTAGGTCAAAAAGATATATTATTATTATTAAAATTATACTGGATACCCCCAAAAAAGGGACAATACGTAAGCAAAGAGGTAAGGATCATATATACCAAAATGTAAAAATGCAGATCATATATAAACCAAAAAGTTAAAAACTTATAAAGTCTGAAAGAGAGCACAAATGATACTAGCAGAAAAATTATATATCCATATATACTCACATATATATAAGAAAATATATCATACACATGTATATAAAAACTAATAAAGTGTAAATAAAAGTGTAAAAATGTGAGAAAAGGGGACTAATTGTGTAGTTAAAATTGTTAGAGGTATATATTGCCTCACAAAAAACGTGATATAATTTTGATACTGAGATTGACTAAAAAGTGCTTATGTGCAATAAAAAGGTGCTAAAAATATATATATATATTATGTATATAGGGTACACTAAGTATAACTTAGAAAGTGCAATGTGCTATTTTGACTCAACTGTAATTAGCAATCTGTGCCCTGCATGGTCTCCATGAAAAAGACAGGACAATGCTTGGTAAATGTATGATCCGATACTACTTACTTCTAATCAGAGAGGGTACATATATCCAGGACCGCCAGTAGGACCGTATGCACCCCGACGCGCGTTTCGGACCCTAAAAAGTTCCTTCGTCAGGGGGTGTAGTGGGCAAAGACCGAGGGGTTTTTATAGTACGTTGGTATGAGTCATATTGCCGATATCAGCGTCCACAGCAACTGCGGCGCATGCGCCACCCAGGAAGTCCGGAAGTCCAGAGGACACAGCGCCACGTGACCGGACGCACATGACAGTACATGGCGTTTCCAAGGTCACCGCGACGCTGCATCCCGAACCCAAGAACTCCGGCCGCGCACACGCACCGCCGTGGGCTCGATATGGGCGGTAAGATGGGGAGTGACTCATATGCGCCGATGTCCAATACCCACCGTGTAGACGGCGCATGCGCAGTCCGGATACCAAGAAACCCGAGACGCAAGGCACGGCAGCCACCACTCAAGGATCGTACCTATGGCAACCGAGCCAGTGCACCCCAGGAAACCGGCTCCGGACACGCACGCGCACCACAGCACGTACAGCATGGGCTACTATAAATATAAATAAAAAAGGTGTGGAGCGAGGCAATATACCAACGAATCTGCGCATGCCATGCTAATGAGCCCCGGACATGCAACACCACCACTAGCCCAGAACGCAACATCGCACGACCACAGTATTATGCCATGGCCACAAGACATCACGCTGCAGACCAGAGGGGTGCATGTAAAAAGCGGGGCCCATCACAGGCTGCCACAGAGATGGGTGGTACTGGAAAATTATTTATATAACAAATAAAAAATAATAAATAGTAATTAATAAATAATAAAGAAAAATGATATAGTAGTAGTGTGTGTGCAAATTAAATGCCTACATATATAACTGAAGATATGATATTATGAAATCTCAAATGCATAACATCAGAAATAATAATAAATGTCCAAAAATCATACATAGAGTGATAATGAATCACAATATATAATATAAATATTTTACAGCCGGAACCATCATTCTGAAAAAAGAAGAAAAATCTGCGTGGCACGATTCCAAATGATAGAGGGAGCCTCCCAGGACTTCAAACGGCTCCGAGAATTCCATGGAGAAAATGGGCACTCACACAGGTAAGTAATAAGATCATCTAAAAACATACAAATATAAAACAATTAATAAAATAATATAATATAATAAAATAACAACGTACCAATATCGGTCAAGGAAATATATAATAAAAATGATGTATACATATACACAATATTATTAAAAACAATCAAATAAATACACAAATAAGGATATGCAAGAATGGAGTACAAAAGAAGGTCAATTTTTTCATAAAAATAGAGCAAAACTCAAACTTTCATCAGACCGTTCGGGGAGACAGTACCTAGTAGCCAGATCCATTTAGTTTCGAGCTGTGCTAAGGGTATGCTGATTTTTCCCCCCCTCTCACTCGGTTTGATTTGATCTATTCCAAATACTTTTAAAAGGGAAGCATCACAATCGTGATATAACTTAAAATGTTTGGGGATGGTTTTTAGTATTGATAAATCCTCAACATCCTTTGCTGCCAGTATACCACGTACGTGCTCCCGCGTACGGATTTTTAATTGACGGGTTGTCATCCCTACGTATATGAGGGAGCACGGACATGTTGCGTAGTAGACTACAGCACGAGATGTACAGGTAATTGGATTTTAATTCAATGTAGCGGCGACCAAAAAAACATAATACTGGCGTTTTGATTTTTTTATCGCTACTCCGTTTAGTGATCATGTTAATTCTTTTTTTTATTGATAGACCGAGCGATTCTAAACGCGGCGATACCAAATATGCGTAGGTTTGATTTTTTTCATTGTTTTATTTTGATTGGGGCAAAAGGGGAGTGATTCGAACCTTTTTTATTATTTTTTTATATGTTTAAAAACTTTTTTTTTTACTTTTGGCATGCTTCCATAGCCATCATAGGAGGCTAGAAGCTGCCATAGTGCCATCGCCTCTGCTACATAGAGGTGATGCTCAGATCACCTCTACGCAGCAGAATCACGGGGACGTCACTGCACGTATTTCCGGACCGGCATCCGGGAGAGCATTTAAATGCCCACTGTCAGAGTTTGACAGCGGCATTTAACTACTTAATAGGCGCAGGCAGATCGCGATTCCACTCGCTCCTATTGTGGGAACATGTCAGCTGTTAAAAACACCTGACATGTTGCGGCTTTGAGGTGGGCTCACCACCAGAACCCACTTCAAAGAAGGGGGATACTGACAGCTGGCGTACTATTCCGTCAGCAGACGGTAAGGGGTTAAGAAACAACAGTTTATAGTCTACATTATGACGTCCGAGACACTACATACATATACAGGTCCTTCTCAAAAAATTAGCATATAGTGTTAAATTTCATTATTTACCATTATGTAATGATTACAATTAAACTTTCATATATTATAGATTCATTATCCACCAACTGAAATTTGTCAGGTCTTTTATTGTTTTAATACTGATGATTTTGGCATACAACTCCTGATAACCCAAAAAACCTGTCTCAATAAATTAGCATATCAAGAAAAGGTTCTCTAAACCAGGGGTCCCCAACTCCAGTCCAAACGACCTATTACCCTAATCTTCTGAATCAACTAATTAACTCTAAACACATGCAAAAGATACCTGAGGCTTTTATAAACTCCCTGCCTGGTTCATTACTCAAAACCCCCATCATGGGTAAGACTAGCGACCTGACAGATGTCAAGAAGGCCATCATTGACACCCTCAAGCAAGAGGGTAAGACCCAGAAAGAAATTTCTCAACAAATAGGCTGTTCCCAGAGTGCTGTATCAAGGCACCTCAATGGTAAGTCTGTTGGAAGGAAACAATGTGGCAGAAAACGCTGTACAACGAGAAGAGGAGACCGGACCCTGAGGAAGATTGTGGAGAAGGACCGATTCCAGACCTTGGGGAACCTGAGGAAGCAGTGGACTGAGTCTGGTGTGGAAACATCCAGAGCCACCGTGCACAGGCGTGTGCAGGAAATGGGCTACAGGTGCCGCATTCCCCAGGTAAAGCCACTTTTGAACCATAAACAGCGGCAGAGGCGCCTGACCTGGGCAACAGAGAAGCAGCACTGGACTGTTGCTAAGTGGTCCCAAGTACTTTTTTTCTGATGAAAGCAAATTTTTCATGTCATTCGGAAATCAAGGTGCCAGAGTCTGGAGGAAGACTGGGGAGAAGGAAATGCCAAAATGCCTGAAGTCCAGTGTCAAGTACCCACAGTCAGTGATGGTGTGGGGTGCCATGTCAGCTGCTGGTGTTGGTCCACTGTGTTTCATCAAGGGCAGGGTCAATGCAGCTAGCTATCAGGAGATTTTGGAGCAATTCATGCTTCCATCGGCTGAAATGCATTATGGAGATGAAGATTTCATTTTTCAGCACGACCTGGCACCTGCTCACAGTGCCAAAACCACTGGTAAATGGTTTACTGACCATGGTATTACTGTGCTCAATTGGCCTGCCAACTCTCCTGACCTGAACCCCATAGAGAATCTGTGGGATATTGTGAAGAGAAAGTTGAGAGACGCAAGACCCAACACTCTGGATGAGCTTAAGGCCGCTATTGAAGCATCCTGGGCCTCCATAACATCTCAGCAGTGTCACAGGCTGATTGCCTCCATGCCACGCCGCATTGAAGCAGTCATTTCTGCCAAAGGATTCCCGACCAAGTATTGAGTGCATAACTGAACATTATTATTTGTTGTTTTTTTTGTTTGTTATTAAAAAACACTTTTATTTGATTGGATGGGTGAAATATGCTAATTTATTGAGACAGGTTTTTTGGGTTATCAGGAGTTGTATGCCAAAATCATCAGTATTAAAACAATAAAAGACCTGACAAATTTCAGTTGGTGGATAATGAATCTATAATATATGAAAGTTTAGTTGTAATCATTACATTATGGTAAATAATGAAATTTAACACTATATGCTAATTTTTTGAGAAGGACCTGTACATTGATGTCAGTAGCAAAAGCAATTGTTCAAAAGTGTTTTGCAGACAACTTTCGTTTATAATCCGTGTTTTTAGAATTATAACAGAATATTATAATGTTTGTATCATTTCTCAAAAACCTTCCGAGATATGAAAAATCTGAAGTTATTTCTGAAATCAACATGAAAAAAATCTATCAGGAACACTCAAAATTGTCCGAGGGACAAAACCTCTGTAGCACGGTCTAATCAGGAAAGGGGAAGAGGGGAAAGAATGTGAATAAAATTTAACTTGTATTAAATACGGTAATAGTAAATAATGTGTTTTATGAAAATGAATTAACATACATACTAATGAGGATGTATATTGAGTCACAGTTAGTTGCAATGCTTTATTCTAATTACAACTGTGAAGTCCAGATATGAAACATAACTACAGAGATAAAATTAAACAGGATCCCTAACCATTGTTGAAGGTTGGTTGGGTTTCATATGTCCATTACTAGGGTCTGGGATTTGATGCCAGAAATGAATTATATAAATAATGGATTCAGTTTGATACACTACACTGGGTCAAGAATGTATAAGAGACCTCTTGGATGTTAAGTAATATGCACTGTCAGGTAGAATGCAGCAGTGTAATAATGCTATGATATAACTGGTGCATTATTGATCATCTAATAAGCTGCTGAGATGACATACAGTCAGTTGGAGAAACGGCATGTGTTTGTGTTACTGCCGTACTCTACTATGAATCCCGCCAAAGCTCTAATATGCTGAACACATCTATACTTATGTGGTCAGCAGAGAGTATTTTCAACTGAATTGTGTGACAGTGTAGTTATACTGCCAGATTAGCCAAGCACTGCGTTATCCATTTTATAAGTGGGTGGCTAGAGTGTCATACAGCTTTGCTAGAAGCCAGCATATAAATCTACGCCCCTGCTGTGATTGAATGTGATAGCCGCTGACACTATCCTGCTGGCCGCAGGTATGGATATGCCGTCAGCGAGAGAGACTGCATGCACGTGTATCAACCATACATATGGTCTCCCCTAATGAGATAGCGTGGTGGTCCTGCAGCATTCGCTGTTATAAATTATTCAGCTCCGTGAGGATCAGCTGTACTACGACTTCAAATGAAAAAACCAGTGTAGCGGCATGCATAGGCATCTGTTGTGAATTCTGCTCTTGGGCTCCCTCCGGTGGTTGTTGATGGTAATGCAGTTATTCCTGAGCAGCAGTCTTGGACAGGTGTTTCTGCTAATTGCAAATCTGACTGGGGTATTTAGCTAATCCAGGACTCATTAGTCCTTGCCAGTAGTCAATGTTCCTTTGGAAGTGTTGGTCCTCTGCCTGGCCTCTCCTGCTAGCTGCCAATTCAGCTAAGATAAGTGTTTGCTTCATTTTTTTAGACACACTGCTGTGTGTTTATTTTCTGTGCTTATCTTGTTTCTATTTTGTTCCTGCTAGACTGTGCCTGATGTTTTTCTCAGTCTAGTTGGACTCGCTGGAGTCACAGATATACTCTCCACATCTTTAGTTAGGTGGTGGAGTTTTTGTATTTTTCTGCTGTGGATATTTTGTAGTGTTTTATGCTGACCACATAGTATCCTGTACTATCCTTTCCTATCTAGGTAGAAGTGGCCTCCTTTGCTTATCCCTGTTTTCTGTCTGCGTGTGTCTTTTCCTCTCCTACTCACAGTCATTAATTGTGGGGGGCTACCTATCCTTTGGGGGTCTGCTCTGAGGCAAGAGAGTTTTTCCTATTTCCATCTTTAGGGATATTTAGTCCTTAGGCTGTGTCGAGGTGTCTAGGTCTGGTTAGGCACACCCCACGGCTACTTCTAGTTGCGGTGATAGGATCAGGGTTTGCGGTGATAGGATCAGGGTTTGCGGTCAGTATAGTTACCACTGCTCCAGCGAAGGTCATTTCATGCTGCTCCAAGGCCACCTGATCATAACAGGCATCTGGTAACTGGCACCCTAATAGGGATTAGGTCTCTGATGTCAAGTATCTGTTTGGGACATACGTCCCTGATGCGCTTTTCACCGGGAAAACCAGCTTTTTCTAAGTTTGTTACCCAGTATCTTCTGAGCACTCTGATACCCCACATATGGCTAGGAATTTCTGTTTGCACAAACAGCAGGGTTTGGAAGGTAAGGAGTACCATTTCAATCTTGGAATACATATTTGGCTGAAATAGATTGAGGGCACTATGTCACATTTGGAGGGCCCCTAAGGTGTGTAAAGAGCAGAAACCTACCAAAGGTGACCCCATTTTGGAAACTGATTTTTTGCCCTTGTAAGTTTTTTTATATAGGGAAAACCATTTGTCCCCTATATGTTAGATTCCGTGAGCATTTTAAGTCGGTGCGCTCTGGCAAAGGTGTCCCTAAATTGATTACACACATTAAAGGTATACATGAAGGTAATCCCGCAGTGTTGACATTTGCAGGTATTGAACGGGTTAATTCACCCATTCGGGGAGGTAATAGGGATAATCTCCTCCTGAGACAGGAAGCCAGATGGATAATGCGGACTGGCGCTATGGGTCCGCTAGGCTTTAACGATAGAGTGGACATGTCAGTCTTTTTATAAATGTTCTTCTCGCAAATGTTTGTTTTTTCAGCTATTACTGTTAAGTAGTGAGGTTCTGTATCTATATATATTTGTAAGTCCTTTGGTACTATTATTAATGATGATAATTTTGATTGTTTAGATAAGAAAGTTTTTTTGCGGCTATCAATTTTGCTGATTGTTCCTTCGTGTATTCTAATTGTATTTATAGTGTGTTATTCTTTGTTTTTATTAAGTGCTTTTTAATGTTTGTATTTCTCAGCAAGTGGGAGGGTGTGGGTGTGTTTCTGAGGGGGATGTGGCTGTTTGCCTGCATATCCCGTCCACCACCCAGCCCTCACTCATGCAGACCCGTTGAATCGCAAGTACTGCGCGAAACAGCCGTCGTCTCCTCCTGCTCGCCTGAGCTCCACTCCTCTTCCCCTGGCCATGAAGTTTTATTTAAGAAGACTTAATAAACCTGCCATTTTTGAAGATTGGTGAGTGCATTCCGCTTCTTTCTCTTTTCATTTCATGGAATACAATTGTGACAATGGAGTTGCCCCCATGATCTTTCTGGTTATGGCCGTCTCAAACTAAGATTTATCATACACACCGGCTTTTCAACTAACAAGTTTTGGACAGTGCCGTTCATTTTTCTCTTTTTTTTTTTTTTTTATATTTTTTGGCGAACAGACCTGCAAGAGGGATTATTTTTTGTGGGAGGAGTTGAAGATTTTTTAGTACCATTTTGGGGTACATAGTGTTTCAGACAAAGAATTAACAAAAATCAGCAATTCATTTACTGTTTTTATTTTTGTGTAGTTCATCATGCGGTAAAAGTGATAAGACCGATATATTGTTTGGGTAAATATGATTATATCGATACCAGATTTATATAGTTTTTTTTATGCTTTGCTACTTTTTCTCACTAAAAACAATGTTACAAAAATTCATTTTGTTCTTGCATCACCTTATTCTGAGAGCTGTAACTTTTATATTTCTTTGTTGTATGAGCCATATTAGGGCTTGTTTTTTGTGGGACTTTTTTTGTGTGTGTTTTTTTTACTTTTTCACTTAGTTCCACTGTGGAACATTTAGATTTTTTATTTTGATCACTAGTCTCATGCATTGCAGTACTCATATACTGCAGTGTTGGAGACCAGTCAGTGTCTCACTGATACAGCTTATGGCAGGATCTAAGTGGCCACCGTACCCTGGGGTCATCAGATGATCTTGGGGTACTATGGCAACCATCGACACCCATGATTACAATTGCATGGGGGTCGATGGTGGCAAAGGGGGTCTTTTAACTCCCTGTTAACCACTTAGATGCTGCTGTCGTGATTGACAGTGATAATTAAGGATAATTAATTGGCTCCATTGGATTCCAAAACTGGTCACAGCCGATGCCGCAGAGTGTCACCCGTCATATACAGGTGTCACCCTTGGGAATTTTTCCTACACGGGACGCTATTTACTTTTTCCTCATTGCCGTTTTAAAACAGTACTGAGGTTTAAAGTCCCTTACTAAAGCTGTTTTGATGCGTTCGGCGGTTGTTTTGGGGTTAAATAGGTATTTTCACATACTTGACCTCTTTTAATTCTTTGTGAGATTGTCGGAGAGAATGAATGGACCAGGGACAAAAGTTTTGGTGATTGGTGGAGGTCTCAGTGGTTGGACTACCCTCTCCCTTCCTGACCTATAAGCTATCAGCTATCTGTTGAATAGTTGACAACTTCTTTTAACCATTTAGTTTCCATTTTAGGATACAAATGAACAATAAAAAAAATTGTGTACAAAGGTGTACATGGCCTTTGAAAAGGATTGAACTGTATTTTATTTTTTGCTTTACCAAATCCTTACTTGCTACAGGTCAAGCTTTTAGGCTACATTCCTATGATGAGTTTTTGATGCTGCAGAATTTCTGCATCTATTATTTAAATTAGGTTACTTGGATTTTTTTCATTGTGTTTTTGTGTGTGTTTTGTTATCATGCGATTATATCGCGTTTTTGATGCCGTATCTTTTGTCTCTTTTTGGTGTGTTATGCTTTAAATATAGCTCAGCAAGGAAAAATGCAGGTGTGCGGAACTTCATCCTGATAAGACGTGGTTAAGCAACGAAGAAAAAGAAAGGTTAGTTCCAGCTCTTTCAATAAAATTCAAATTTTATTCAGTTGTGAGGGAGCGCCAGGGCCGTAGTTGTGGCTCAGTTTAACGGTTCCAACGCACCCTGGTCTCCCATCACATGCAGTGCACAGTTCTCTGTCAGCATACCTGTTGCTTCATGCTCCACTTGTCAGGGCTTCCTCTGGACACTAGTTCACAGAGACACAGTCCATTTCCAGCTTTAAACAAGTAACTTTATGCTGTGTACCCACGCTGCATTTTTTTAATATATTTCCGCCGTGTTTTGCCGCAGTGGAAACGCTTAAAAACACATTCCCATGTAACATAGTAACATAGTAACATAGTTAGTAAGGCCGAAAAAAGACATTTGTCCATCCAGTTCAGCCTATATTCCATCATAATAAATACCCAGTTCTACGTCCTTCTACAGAACCTAATAATTGTATGATACAATATTGTTCTGCTCCAGGAAGACATCCAGGCCTCTCTTGAACCCCTCGACTGAGTTCGCCATCACCACCTCCTCAGGCAAGCAATTCCAGATTCTCACTGCCCTAACAGTAAAGAATCCTCTTCTATGTTGGTGGAAAAACCTTCTCTCCTCCAGACGCAAAGAATGCCCCCTTGTGCCCGTCACCTTCCTTGGTATAAACAGATCCTCAGCGAGATATTTGTATTGTCCCCTTATATACTTATACATGGTTATTAGATCGCCCCTCAGTCGTCTTTTTTCTAGACTAAATAATCCTAATTTCGCTAATCTATCTGGGTATTGTAGTTCTCCCATCCCCTTTATTAATTTTGTTGCCCTCCTTTGTACTCTCTCTAGTTCCATTATATCCTTCCTGAGCACCGGTGCCCAAAACTGGACACAGTACTCCATGTGCGGTCTAACTAGGGATTTGTACAGAGGCAGTATAATGCTCACATCATGTGTATCCAGACCTCTTTTAATGCACCCCATGATCCTGTTTGCCTTGGCAGCTGCTGCCTGGCACTGTCTGCTCCAGGTAAGTTTATCATTAACTAGGATCCCCAAGTCCTTCTCCCTGTCAGATTTACCCAGTGGTTTCCCATTCAGTGTGTAATGGTGATATTGATTCCTTCTTCCCATGTGTATAACCTTACATTTATCATTGTTAAACCTCATCTGTCACCTTTCAGCCCAAGTTTCCAACTTATCCAGATCCATCTGTAGCAGAATACTATCTTCTCTTGTATTAACTGCTTTACATAGTTTTGTATCATCTGCAAATATCGATATTTTACTGTGTAAACCTTCTACCAGATCATTAATGAATATGTTGAAGAGAACAGGTCCCAATACTGACCCCTGCGGTACCCCACTGGTCACAGCGACCCAGTTAGAGACTATACCATTTATAACCACCCTCTGCTTTCTATCACTAAGCCAGTTACTAACCCATTTACACACATTTTCCCCCAGACCAAGCATTCTCATTTTGTGTACCAACCTCTTGTGCGGCACGGTATCAAACGCTTTGGAAAAATCGAGATATACCACGTCCAATGACTCACCGTGGTCCAGTCTATAGCTTACCTCTTCATAAAAACTGATTAGATTGGTTTGACAGGAGCGATTTCTCATAAACCCATGCTGATATGGAGTTAAACAGTTATTCTCATTGAGATAATCCAGAATAACATCCCTCAGAAACCCTTCAAATATTTTACCAACAATAGAGGTTAGACTTACTGGCCTATAATTTCCAGGTTCACTTTTAGAGCCCTTTTTGAATATTGGCACCACATTTGCTATGCGCCAGTCCTGCGGAACAGACCCTGTCGCTATAGAGTCACTAAAAATAAGAAATAATGGTTTATCTATTACATTACTTAGTTCTCTTAGTACTCGTGGGTGTATGCCATCCGGACCCGGAGATTTATCTATTTTAATCTTATTTAGCCGGTTTCGCACCTCTTCTTGGGTTAGATTGGTGACCCTTAATATAGGGTTTTCATTGTTTCTTGGGATTTCACCTAGCATTTCATTTTCCACCGTGAATACCGTGGAGAAGAAGGTGTTTAATATGTTAGCTTTTTCCTCGTCATCTACAACCATTCTTTCCTCACTATTTTTTAAGGGGCCTACATTTTCAGTTTTTATTCTTTTACTATTGATATAGTTGAAGAACAGTTTGGGATTAGTTTTACTCTCCTTAGCAATGTGCTTCTCTGTTTCCTTTTTGGCAGCTTTAATTAGTTTTTTAGATAAAGTATTTTTCTCCCTATAGTTTTTTAGAGCTTCAATGGTGCCATCCTGCTTTAGTAGTGCAAATGCTTTCTTTTTACTGTTAATTGCCTGTCTTACTTCTTTGTTTAGCCACATTGGGTTTTTCCTATTTCTAGTCCTTTTATTCCCACAAGGTATAAACCGCTTACACTGCCTATTTAGGATGTTCTTAAACATTTCCCATTTATTATCTGTATTCTCATTTCTGAAGATATTGTCCCAGTCTACCAGATTAAGGGCATCTCTAAGCTGTTCAAACTTTGCCTTCCTAAAGTTCAATGTTTTTGTGACTCCCTGACAAGTCCCCCTAGTGAAAGACAGGTGAAACTGCACAATATTGTGGTCGCTATTTCCTAAATGCCCAACCACCTGCAGATTTGTTATTCTGTCAGGTCTATTAGATAGTATTAGGTCTAAAAGTGCTGCTCCTCTGGTTGGATTCTGCACCAATTGTGAAAGATAATTTTTCTTGGTTATTAGCAGAAACCTGTTGCCTTTATGGGTTTCACAGGTTTCTGTTTCCCAGTTAATATCCGGGTAGTTAAAGTCCCCCATAACCAGGACCTCATTATGGGTTGCAGCTTCATCTATCTGCTTTAGAAGTAGACTTTCCATGGTTTCTGTTATATTTGGGGGTTTGTAACAGACCCCAATGAGAATTTTGTTACCATTTTTCCCTCCATGAATTTCGACCCATATGGACTCGACATCCTCATTCCCTTCACTAATATCCTCCCTTAAAGTGGACTTTAGACAAGACTTTACATAGAGACAAACCCCTCCTCCTCTCCGATTTTTACGATCCTTTCTAAACAGACTGTAACCCTGTAAGTTAACTGCCCAGTCATAGCTTTCATCTAACCATGTCTCGGTTATTCCCACTATGTCAAAGTTACCTGTAGATATTTCTGCTTCTAGTTCTTCCATCTTGTTTGTCAGGCTTCTGGCGTTTGCGAGCATGCAGTTTAGAGGATTTTGTTTTGTTCCAATCTCCTCACTGTGGATTGTTTTAGAAATGTTCTTACCTCCCTTCTGAGTATGTTTTCCTGGGTCGTCTTTGTTCGAGTCTAATGTTTTTCTTCCCGTCCCCTCTTCTTCTAGTTTAACGCCCTCCTGATGAGTGTAGCGAGTCTTCTGGCGAATGTGTGTTTCCCAGGTTTGTTGAGGTGTAGTCCGTCTCTGGCGAGGAGTCCATCATACCAGTAATTCACACCGTGGTCCAGGAATCCAAATCCTTGTTGTCTGCACCATCGTCTTAGCCAGTTGCTTGCATCAAGGATCCTGTTCCATCTCCTGGTGCCATGCCCGTCTACTGGAAGGATAGAAGAAAAAACTACCTGTGCATCCAGTTCCTTTACTTTCTTCCCCAACTCTTCAAAGTCCTTGCAGATTGTCGGTAGGTCCTTCCTTGCCGTGTCATTGGTGCCAACATGTATCAGAAGAAATTCCCATGCAATCATGCAATCCTATGGGATTCCGCATTTGCTGTGCCCATGCTACAGAATCGCATAGCGGTAAAATCCGCACCATGTTCATTATTTCTGCGGAATCGCGGCGATTCCGCCGCCATAGGATTGCATTGAAACGCTCACTTTACGCATGTGGTTATGCCCACCATGCCTAAAGTGGTACATAGTGATACATAGTTTTGTATCATCTGCAAATATCGATATTTTACTGTGTAAACCTTCTACCAGATCATTAATGAATATGTTGAAGAGAACAGGTCCCAATACTGACCCCTGCGGTACCCCACTGGTCACAGCGACCCAGTTAGAGACTATACCATTTATAACCACCCTCTGCTTTCTATCACTAAGCCAGTTACTAACCCATTTACACACATTTTCCCCCAGACCAAGCATTCTCATTTTGTGTACCAACCTCTTGTGCGGCACGGTATCAAACGCTTTGGAAAAATCGAGATATACCACGTCCAATGACTCACCGTGGTCCAGTCTATAGCTTACCTCTTCATAAAAACTGATTAGATTGGTTTGACAGGAGCGATTTCTCATAAACCCATGCTGATATGGAGTTAAACAGTTATTCTCATTGAGATAATCCAGAATAACATCCCTCAGAAACCCTTCAAATATTTTACCAACAATAGAGGTTAGACTTACTGGCCTATAATTTCCAGGTTCACTTTTAGAGCCCTTTTTGAATATTGGCACCACATTTGCTATGCGCCAGTCCTGCGGAACAGACCCTGTCGCTATAGAGTCACTAAAAATAAGAAATAATGGTTTATCTATTACATTACTTAGTTCTCTTAGTACTCGTGGGTGTATGCCATCCGGACCCGGAGATTTATCTATTTTAATCTTATTTAGCCGGTTTCGCACCTCTTCTTGGGTTAGATTGGTGACCCTTAATATAGGGTTTTCATTGTTTCTTGGGATTTCACCTAGCATTTCATTTTCCACCGTGAATACCGTGGAGAAGAAGGTGTTTAATATGTTAGCTTTTTCCTCGTCATCTACAACCATTCTTTCCTCACTATTTTTTAAGGGGCCTACATTTTCAGTTTTTATTCTTTTACTATTGATATAGTTGAAGAACAGTTTGGGATTAGTTTTACTCTCCTTAGCAATGTGCTTCTCTGTTTCCTTTTTGGCAGCTTTAATTAGTTTTTTAGATAAAGTATTTTTCTCCCTATAGTTTTTTAGAGCTTCAATGGTGCCATCCTGCTTTAGTAGTGCAAATGCTTTCTTTTTACTGTTAATTGCCTGTCTTACTTCTTTGTTTAGCCACATTGGGTTTTTCCTATTTCTAGTCCTTTTATTCCCACAAGGTATAAACCGCTTACACTGCCTATTTAGGATGTTCTTAAACATTTCCCATTTATTATCTGTATTCTCATTTCTGAAGATATTGTCCCAGTCTACCAGATTAAGGGCATCTCTAAGCTGTTCAAACTTTGCCTTCCTAAAGTTCAATGTTTTTGTGACTCCCTGACAAGTCCCCCTAGTGAAAGACAGGTGAAACTGCACAATATTGTGGTCGCTATTTCCTAAATGCCCAACCACCTGCAGATTTGTTATTCTGTCAGGTCTATTAGATAGTATTAGGTCTAAAAGTGCTGCTCCTCTGGTTGGATTCTGCACCAATTGTGAAAGATAATTTTTCTTGGTTATTAGCAGAAACCTGTTGCCTTTATGGGTTTCACAGGTTTCTGTTTCCCAGTTAATATCCGGGTAGTTAAAGTCCCCCATAACCAGGACCTCATTATGGGTTGCAGCTTCATCTATCTGCTTTAGAAGTAGACTTTCCATGGTTTCTGTTATATTTGGGGGTTTGTAACAGACCCCAATGAGAATTTTGTTACCATTTTTCCCTCCATGAATTTCGACCCATATGGACTCGACATCCTCATTCCCTTCACTAATATCCTCCCTTAAAGTGGACTTTAGACAAGACTTTACATAGAGACAAACCCCTCCTCCTCTCCGATTTTTACGATCCTTTCTAAACAGACTGTAACCCTGTAAGTTAACTGCCCAGTCATAGCTTTCATCTAACCATGTCTCGGTTATTCCCACTATGTCAAAGTTACCTGTAGATATTTCTGCTTCTAGTTCTTCCATCTTGTTTGTCAGGCTTCTGGCGTTTGCGAGCATGCAGTTTAGAGGATTTTGTTTTGTTCCAATCTCCTCACTGTGGATTGTTTTAGAAATGTTCTTACCTCCCTTCTGAGTATGTTTTCCTGGGTCGTCTTTGTTCGAGTCTAATGTTTTTCTTCCCGTCCCCTCTTCTTCTAGTTTAACGCCCTCCTGATGAGTGTAGCGAGTCTTCTGGCGAATGTGTGTTTCCCAGGTTTGTTGAGGTGTAGTCCGTCTCTGGCGAGGAGTCCATCATACCAGTAATTCACACCGTGGTCCAGGAATCCAAATCCTTGTTGTCTGCACCATCGTCTTAGCCAGTTGCTTGCATCAAGGATCCTGTTCCATCTCCTGGTGCCATGCCCGTCTACTGGAAGGATAGAAGAAAAAACTACCTGTGCATCCAGTTCCTTTACTTTCTTCCCCAACTCTTCAAAGTCCTTGCAGATTGTCGGTAGGTCCTTCCTTGCCGTGTCATTGGTGCCAACATGTATCAGAAGAAATTCCCATGCAATCATGCAATCCTATGGGATTCCGCATTTGCTGTGCCCATGCTACAGAATCGCATAGCGGTAAAATCCGCACCATGTTCATTATTTCTGCGGAATCGCGGCGATTCCGCCGCCATAGGATTGCATTGAAACGCTCACTTTACGCATGTGGTTATGCCCACCATGCCTAAAGTGAGCGCTTCATGTGCGGATGGTACCCAGGGTCTGCAGGAGAGGAGACTCCATATTCCTGTAAAAAAAAGAAAATAAAAAATAGGGATATACTTACCTTCTGATGGCCCCCGGAGTCCTCACGCCTCTCAGCGGTGCATGGGGCAGCTTCCGTTCCCAGGGATGCATTGCGTGAATCACCTGAGATGAAGTCGCGGTCACACAACCATGACATCACAAAGGTCCTTCGCACAAAGCATCCCTGGGAACAGAACATATCGGGAGCGCCACTGAGGAGATCGTGAGGTCGTCGGAAGGTGAGAATAGCCATATTTTTAACTTTTTTAATTACTTTTAACATTCTATCTTTTACTATTGACGCTGCATAGGCAGCATCAATAGTAAAAAGCTGTTCACACTTATCAAGCACTATGCTTGACAAGTGTGACCAACCTGTCAATCAAATCGCTTGGAAATGCGCAAGCATTCTGCAAGCTAAAAACGCTTTCATAATGCTTTTGTTTTGCGGGAAACCGCATGCGAATTCCACATGCCTTTTACCTGCGGCGGACATAGCCTTACTGTTGTTTGTTCTCAGCCCGTTCAAACCAATTACAGCATGCACTTCGGGCACCACACAGTTTGCCTCAGTCACTTTTCCTGTGCTTTCCCTGTCCTCCTTCAGCATGTACCCGTGCCGTTCCATCCCATTCGGCATCACAGCGTCCTCTTTGTCCAGCTTCAACACACTCAGATACCCTCTTGTTCGCTTCGCCCAAGACAAAAGGGCACCTGTCCACGTAGCAAGCTGCCACATGATGAGTGACCTGTGTTGCTGTACTGCTGTTAGCTGTCTTGCTTCTTTCTACACTGTTATAATCTGCACTGCTGTAATCTGTGCTGCCATCTGTGGCCCTCAGGCCCTGAAAGGCTGGGCTCCTGTCTTTAAACGTTATGGGGCTGACTGCCCTTTCAGGGCTCCCTGGCCCAACTGACTAAAATGCCGGATGCTCCTCGGCTTAACCACAGCTAGCCCCTTCTCCATTAACTATTTACGCTCTGAGCATCACTATATCCCCATCTAGTGGGCCAAACAGGGTACTACGCTTTCCCTATGATAAACAATGAACATCTTATACAAAACAGCAGAAATAAATATGTACATTGTGACACATACCTAATAGCAGTAGTCAAAGGTAAAACATAGTATTATACATTATAACATATGGTACCGGAACGGGCAAGAAAAATGCAAGGACATAATGCACCCCCTTACATTGTCCATATAAAAATGGTAATAACTCGTTTTTAAAAAACAATTATATGAAGAGAAGGCAATGCATTTTAGATCAAATCCAAATAAATCGCATGATATCCATCTAAAAGGTCCTAAAATGAAACATTTTGTTTCACATTTTTCATTTTTTTGTTTTTTTTATTCATTACATATATATATTATTCTGTTTATGTTATACTAGATGGTGGCACGATTCTAACGCATCGGGTATTCTAGAATATGCATGTCCACGTAGTATATTGCCCAGTCATGTAGTATATTGCCCAGTCACATAGTATTTTGCCCAGTCGCGTAGTATAATTCTCCATGCAGTTATGGCCCCATAGATGCCCCATATAATGCTCCATGCAGTTCTTTATGGCACCATAGATGCCCCATATAATGCTCCATGCAGTTATGGCCCCATAGATTCCCCATATAATGCTCCATGCAGTTCATTATGGCCCCATAGATGCCCCATATAATGCTCCATGCAGTTATGGCCCCATAGATGCTCCATATAATGCTCCATGCAGTTCATTATGGCCCCATAGATGCCCCATATAATGCTCCATGCAGTTATGGCCCCATAGATGTCCCATATAATGGTCCATGCAGTTATGGCCCCATAGATGCCCAATGCTCCATGCAGTTCTTTATGGCCCCATAGACGCTCCATACAGCATTGTGCCACATGTAATGCTGCTGCTGCTGCAATAAAAAAAAATCACATACTCACCTCTCGTCGCTGCTCCTCAGCGTCCCGTCTCTCTGCACTGACTGTTCAGGCAGAGGGCGGCGCGCACACTAATACGTCATCGCGCCCTCTGACCTGCACAGTCACTGCAAGAGGACGGGAAGACGGAGCGGCGCCCGGCGGATAGAACGCGGACAGGTGAATATGAAATACTTACCTGCTCCAGGCGCTCCTGACGCTGTCCCTGCCTGTCCCATGGTACCGCAGCTTCTTCGCGCCTGCGCGAGAAGGACCTGCCATGACGTAGCGGTCACATGACCGTGACGTCATGGCAGGTCCTTCTCCCATACCATCGTTGGCACCGGCACCTGCCGCTTCCATGGAGAGGTCACCGGAGCGTCGCGAGGAGCGGGAAAGGTGAGTATATAATAATTTTTTATTATTTTTAACATTAGATCCTTTTACTATTGACGCTGAATAGGCAGCGTCAATAGTAAAAACTTGGTCACACAGGGTTAATAGCGGCGGTCAAGGAGTGAGTTACCCGCAGCATAACGCGGTCCGTTACCTCTGGCATTAACCGTGTGTGACCGGTGACTGCGGGGAGTATGGAGTGGGCACTGACTGCAGGGGAGTAGGGAGGGACTTATCGGACTGTGGCCGTCGCTGATTGGTCGCGGCAGCCATGACAGGCAGCTGCCGAGACCAATCAGCGAATGAATATCCGTGACAGAAAGAAGGAAAGAAGGACAGACAGAAGTGACCCTTAGACAATTATATAGTAGATATTAGAACATCTCAGATGGATGTAATGTGATTTGTCAAAAATGCACCAAAGCTCATCTTGGAAATGTAGCCTTAACCCCTTAATCCCATATGACGTACTATCCCGTTGAGGTGACCTGGGACTTAATTCCCAGTGATGGGATAGTACGTCATATGCCGGGTGTCAGCTGATTATCGCAGCTGACATCCGGCACTATGTGCCAGGAGTGGTCACGGACCACTCCTGGCACATTAACCCCCGGCACACTGTGCACATAGTGTTCCGGCCATATAGAGGAGCTTTGCACATGGAGGGGGCTCCCTGCGTGCTTCCCCTGAGACTCTCGGAGCAACGCGATGTGATCGCATTGCTCCGAGGGTCTCCGACCTCCTCCTCCCTGCAGGCCCCGGATCCAGTATGGCCGCAGGGCTGCTTCTGGGTCCTGCAGGGGGTGGCTTGCAAGTGCCTGCTCAGACAAAGCGCTTGCAAGTCTCCCTGCAGTGCCTGTCAGATCGCTGATCTGACACAGTGCTCTGCAAAGTGTCAGATCAGCGATCTGACCCTATAACATGATGCCCCCTGGGGCAATGTTATAAAGTAAAAAAAAAATATTCACACATGTAAAAAAAAAAAATCCTAAATAAAGAAAAAATATATATATTGTTCCCATAAAAACATTTCTTTATCTAAAGAAAACAAACAATAAAAGTTCACATATTTAGTATCGCCGCATCCGTAATGACCCGGCCTATAAAACTGTCCCACTAGTTAACCCCTTCAGTGATCACCGTAAAAAAAAGAGGCAAAAAACAACTTTATTATCATAACGCCGAACAAAAAGTGGAATAACACGCGATCAAAAATACGGATATAAATAACCATGGTACCACTGAAAACGTCATCTTGTCCCGCAAAATACGACCTGCCATACAGCATCAAAAAATAAAAAAGTTATAGTCCTCATAATAAAGCGATGCAAAAATAATTATTTTTTCTATAAAATAGTTTTTATCGTATAAAAGTGCCAAAACATAAAAAAATGATATAAATGAGGTATCGCTGTAATCGTACTGACCCAAAGAATAAAACTGCTTTATCAATTTTACCAAACGTGGAACGGTATAAACGCCCCCCAAAAAGAAATCCATGAATAGCTGGTTTTTGGTCATTCTGCCTCACAAAAATCTGAATAAAAAGCGATCAAAAAATGTCACGTGCCCGAAAATGGTACCAATAAAAATGTCAACTCGCCCTGCAAAAAACAAGACCTCACATGACTCTGTGGACCAAAATATTGAAAAATTATAGCTCTCAAAATGTGGAGAAGCAAAAACTATTTTTTGCAATAAAAAGTGTCTTTTAGTGTGTGACAGCTGCCAATGATAGAAATCCGCTAAAAAACCCACTATAAAAGTAAATAAAACCCCCCTTATTCACCCCCTTAGTTAGGGAAAAATAATAAAATAAAAACAAAGAATTTATTTCCATTTTCCCATTAGGGTTAGGGTTGGGGCTAGGGTTAAGGTTGGAGCTAGGGTTAGGGGTGAGGCTAGGGTTAGGGGTGGGGCTACGGGTGGGGCTAGGGTTAGGGGTGGGGCTACGGGTGGGGCTAGGGTTAGGGGTGGGGCTAGGGTTGGGGTTAGGGTTAGGGTTGGGGCTAGGGTTAGGGGTGGGGCTAGGGTTAGGGGTGGGGCTACGGGTGGGGCTAGGGTTAGGGGTGGGGCTGGGGTTGGGGCTAGGGTTAAGGTTAGGGCTAGGGTTAGGGTTGGGGCTAGGGTTGGGGTTAGGTTTGGGGTTAGTGTTGGGGCTAAAGTTAGGGTTGGAGCTAAAGTTAGGGTTATGGTTGGGGCTAAAGTTAGGGTTAGGGTTGGGGATAAAGTTAGGGTTTGGATTACATTTACGGTTGGGATTAGGGTTAGGGGTGTGTCAGGGTTAGGGGTGTGGTTAGGGTTATGGTTGGGATTAGGGTTAGGGGTGTGTTGGAGTTAGAGATGTGGTTAGGGTTGGGATTATGGTTAGGGGTCTGCTAGGGTTAGGGGTGTGTTGGGGTTAGGGGTGTGATTGGGCTTAGGGTTAGGGGCATGTTTGGGTTAGGGGTGTGGTTAGGGTAATGGGTGGAGTTGGAATTAGGGTTAGGGGTGTGTTTGGCTTATGGTTGGGATTAGGGTTAGGGGTGTGTTTGGGTTAGGGTCTCAGTTAGAATTGGGGGCTTCTACTGTTTAGGCACATCAAGGGTTCTCCAAACTCGACATGGCATCCGATCATTCTGCGTTGAAAACGTAAAACAGTGCTCCTTCCCTTCCGAGCTCTCCCGTGCGCCCAAACAGGGGTTTACCCTAACATATGGGGTATCAGCATACTCAGGACAAATTGGACAATTTTTGGGGTCCAATTTCTCCTGTTACCCTTGGGAAAATAAAAATTTGGGGGGCTAAAAAAACATTTTTGTGGGAAAAAAATATTTTTTATTTTCACGGCTCTGCGTTATAAACTGTAGTGAAACACTTGGGGGTTCAAATTTCTCACAACACATCTAGATAAGTTCCTTGGGGGGTCTAGTTTCCAATATGGGGTCACTTTTGGGAGGTTTCTACTGTTTAGGTACATCAGGGGCTCTGCAAATGCAATGTGACACCTGCAGACCAATCCATCTAAGTCTGCATTCCAAACGGCACTCCTTCCCTTCCGGGCTCTGCCATGCGCCCAAACGGTGGTTCCCCCCACATATGGGGTATCAGCGTACTCAGGACAAATTGGACAACAACTTTTGGGGTCAAATATCTCTTGTTACCCATGGGAAAATAAAAATTTGGGGGGCTAAAAAAACATTTTTGTGGAAAAAAAATGATTTTTTATTTTCACGGCTCTGCGTTATAAACTGGAGTGAAACACTTGGAGGTTCAAAGTTCTCACAACACATCTAGATAAGTTCCTTGGGGGTCTAGTTTCCAATATGAGGTCACTTGTGAGGGGTTTCCACTGTTTAGGTACATTAGGGGCTCTGCAAACGCAATGTGATGCCTGCAGACCATTCCAAACGGCGCTCCTTCCCTTCCGACCTCTGCCATTTGCCAAAACGGTGGTCCCCCCCACATATGGGGTATCAGCGTACTCAGGACAAATTGGACAACAACTTTTGAGGTCCAATTTCTCCTGTTACCCTTGGGAAAATGCAAAACTGGGGGCTAAAATATTAATTTTTGCGAAAAAAAAAATAATTTTTATTTTCACGGCTCTGCGTTATAAATTGTAGTGAAACACTTGGGGGTTCAAAGCTCTTACAACACATCTAGATACTTTTCTTAGGGGGTCTACTTTCCAAAATGGTGTCACTTCTGGTGGGTTTCAATGTTTAGGCACATCAGGGGCTCTCCAAGCACGACATGGTGTCCCATTTCAATTCCAGTCAATTTTGCATTGAAAAGTCAAACAGCGCTCCTTGCCTTCCAAGCTCTGCCATGCGCCCAAACAGTGGTTTACCCCCACATATCGGGTATCAGCATACTCAAGACAAATTGCACAACAACTTATAGGGTCCAATTTCTTCTCTTACCCTTGTGAAAATAAAAAATTGGGGGCAAAAAGATCATTTTTGTGAAATAATATGATTTTTTATTTTTATGGCTCTACATTATAAACTTCTGTGAAGCACTTGGTGGGTCAAAGTGCGCACCACACATCTAGATAAGTTCCTTAGGGGGTCTACTTTCCAAAATGGTGTCATTTATGGGGGTTTCAATGTTTAGGCACATCAGGGGCTCTCCAAACGCAACATGGTGTCCCATCTCAATTCCAGTCAATTTTGCATTGAAAAGTCAAACGGCGCTCCTTCCGAGCCCTGCCATGCGCCCAAAGAGTGGTTTACCTTCACACATGGGGTATCAGCATACTCAGGACAAATTGCACAACAATGTTTGGGGTCCAGTTTATTCTCTTACCCTTGGGAAAATAAAAAATTGGGGGCAAAAAGATAATTTTTGTGAAAAAAATATGATTTTTTATTTTTACGGCTCTGTATTATAAACTTCTGTGAAGCACTTGGTGGGTCAAAGTGTTCACCACACATCTAGATAAGTTCCTTAGGGGTTCTACTTTCCAAAATGGTGTTACTTGTGGGGGGTTTCAATGTTTAGGCACATCAGGGGCTCTCCAAACGCAACATGGCGTCCCATCTCAATTCCAGTCAATTTTGCATTGAAATGTCAAATGGCGCTCCTTCGCTTCCGAGCTCTGCCATGCGCCCTGGTTTTCCCCCACCTATAGGGTGTCATTGTACTCAGGACAAATTGCACAACAACATTTGGGGTCCAATTTCTTCTCTTACCCTTGGGAAAATAAAACAAATTGGAGCTGAAGTAAATTTTTTGTAAAAAAAAGTTAAATGCTCGTTTGTTTTTTTAAACATTCCAAAAATTCCCGTGAAACACCTGAAAGGTTAATAAACTTCTTGAATGTGATTTTGTGCACCTTGAGGGGTGCAGTTTTTAGAATGGTGTCACACTTGGTTATTTTCTGTCATATAGACCCCTCAAAATGACTTAAAATGTGATGTGGTCCCTAAAAAAATGGTGTTGTAAAAATGAGAAATTGCTAGTCAACTTTTAACCCTTATAACTCCCTAACAAAAAAAAGTTGGTTCCAAAATTGTGCTGATGTAATGTAGACATGTGATTTGATTGACAGCTAGCTCTCCAGCGCATCTGAAACTGCTCCATGCCTCTATGCAAATAAGCTGAAGGGAAGAAGAAAGTTTGTTTTCTCCCAATAGCCGCACTGTCAGTAAGATGGCCTGACAGCATTAACCTGAAGATCAACTCATCCTCACTCAAGTGTTTAATTTCTATTTGTCTTACTGAGCCTCAATCAGCTTTTTCCATAAATCAACAAAGAAACAATGTACGAATAATCTACATATGGGTAATACATTCTAGAATATTGTTAACAAATTCCCACATTCCTGTGTTCTAGGAAGGGGTTTCTGAAGATGGTAACTTTTTAGTATGGAATTGCTAACCATGCAGTTCTCTATTATTATCTAACGTGGCTGCAATCTGAAGACTGATGTTACTCATTCATCGAAAATGTAAAGCGCTACAGTATTATCATTTTACATATACACCCATGAAATGGATACGGATTTGTACAGTGGCATCTCTTGATCCATTCACAATTTGTGTTTGCATTGATATCCTATATTCTGTATTCTGTGAGATCCCATCAGCTCTTTTCCGGAGCCGCGTTCCTATTTATTCTGGTATAGCTCATCAGCGATAAACAGAATTTCTGTGATCCTTGTGAATTGTATCTCATTCTATACTGGATTTACGTGGATCAATTGTAACATAATTGAGCAGAACTGCAAATCTTTTTAATCAGCGAGAAATCAAGAAGATTGTTTATGCGAGTTCCTTGAAAAATTCTTGATTTTTGTTGTTGTTGTTGGATTGCATACGGTCAAGGATTCATTGAAAGATTGGGGAAAGGAGTAATAAAGTATTATATACAGAGCTAACCTATACATACAGTCTGAATAAAATTACATTACGAAGATTCTGCAGAAGCGTCTACGTCCCAATCCGAATCCCAGAAATTGTAGGAGATTCTGAAAATCCACTAACTAATGTTCAACTAGGAGAAGCGGCAGCTTTTACTAGATGAGAAAACACAGTCTTGAACAATAAGGGGATTAATACACATTTCTTAACATCTTTTCTGATTGCAAACCTCTAAAGCTTCCTTATTCAAGTCTAAAATATGTTTTGCATCTAAATTCTATTGGCTTTGACAAGTAGGGGAGGTTTCCACAATCGGACCAGAACAGGCCGATAAATACCCAATGTAAAAAAGATGCAAATGTTCAGGGAGGGGATTAAGTAAGAGGAGATGGAGGAGCTTTCAGAAGATGCTTTTGAGTAGGGGAAAATAACTCCGTTAATCTTTGATAGGACCTGGTAGCAAGGGAAGTAAACGATCCTGATTGTTAGCAAAAAAAAAATCATAAGTATTTCTTTAAAAAAAAACAATGGCACAAGACACTGAGTTGTTCTTTTCTGATAAGCTGGAAACATCAGAAAAATTTTGCGAGAAATGTAGTATTTTCACCAAAATAATGGAATCACACATGAATTTTTTTTTATAACTTATTTTTTTACACAAAATCCAGAAAAGGATCCTGAAGGAAAGTAAAATGGAAGTGCTGATATGTTAGACTCAATTTTGGCTTTAGGGACAAACTGCATGTGTGATTCCAGGTTTTTTATGAAAATGATGCTTTTCTGCAAACATTTTTCCAATGCATTGCCCGCTTTTTTTTGCAACAAATAAGCCAGATGTCAGCTGAGAGTCAATGGGATAGTATGAAATGCCCAACAAAAAAATGCACTTTGTGTAGATTTTTGTTTTACCCTTTTCTTGAGGGCAGCACGGTGGCTCAGTGGATAGCATTGCAGCGCTGGAGTCCTGGGTTCTAATCCCACCCTGGACAACATCTGCAAGGAGTTTGTATGTTTTCTCTGTGTTTGCGTGGGTTTCCTCCGGGTTCTCCGGTTTCCTCCCACATTCCAAAGACATACTGATAGGGAATGTAGATTGTGAGCCCCATTGGGGACAGTGACGATAATGTGTGCAACCTGTAAAGCGCTGCGGAATATGTTAGCGCTATGTAAAGATTATTATTATTGTAATTTTGGTGTCTTTCTAGCAACATAAAACAATTTTGGAATTCTGGCATTTTAATATTCTTTAATCAGTTAAACACCGCACCATTTACCTTTGTTCTTGAACAGGCACATTTTGGGATTTTTTTCAATCATGCGATTTAAAAAGTTGTTCCTTTTTTTGTCGTTCGAGATATTCATGTAATTTTTGCAATATTTTTATGATACACTGTGCTTCTTTTTTATGTCACTGTTATATTTTCTCTCTTCTTTTTTTTCTACTTTTTATTACATTGGGCGATATAAATAGGAAAAAAAGTGTTTATTTTTCCCAGAAAATTTTTGTTTTATGACCACAAAGGACCATTAAAACACATTTAAAAATGACGTCATAACCTTCCCTGCTGAGCTTGACACTTTGAATTTCTTCGTCGTCGGTTCGTCGGCTCGTTTCCACGTCATCGATTGTTGTTTAGTTTCGGGATCAAAGTGGTGGATCCAGGTCTTGTCCATGGTCAAAAAACGTGACAAAAAATTTTCCTTGTCTGCTTGGAACTTTTCGAGATTTGCTATTGAAATGTCAACTCGTTTCTTCTTTTGCTCGTCGTTTAACATTTTTGGCACCCAACGCGCGGAGACCTTTCTCATATGCAATTCTTTTGCAAGGATTCTTTGAATACTGCCATATGAGATCCCTGTGACCTCAGCTACAATGCCTGATAGTCACTCTTCGATCTGCCAATACAACTTCTTCAACTTTTTTCACGTTTTCTTCATTGAGGGACGTGGATGGGCGTCCTTGACGATGTTCATCTTCCGTCGATGTTCTTCCCAGCTTAAATTCCTTGGCCCAGCATGCAACTGTGGAATATGGAGGAGAAGAGTCCCCCAATGTTTCCACCAAGTCGCTGTGTATGTCTTTGGTAGTCATTTTTTTCAAGCAGAGGTATTTGATGACAGCTCTGAGCTCGTTTTTTTCCATTTTGATGTTCACTCCTCGGCAGTTCATATTCAAATGAATGTAGCTCCCGGGAATCGTGGTCTATTTAAGTGATTTTTTTTTCCTGGACTAGTGGGTACCTAAGAGAGAAGAAAACATTTTATTTTAATTTCTGTGTGCAATAGAAATAACCGATTATCATTACTTTTGGATCGCCCCTCGTATAAGTGATGGAGAAGGCACAGACGGTAATAAACAGTCTCTACCTTCTCTATGAGGACTCTGGCTGTCTCTGACACCCGGATCCCTGCTCCCGCAACTACATTATCGTGTGTAGCTGTGCTATTATGCCGTGACATTTTGTAACATAACTACAGAGTAGGAGTGGGATCGCCCCGGTTTTAAAGTCTATGTGCGATCTAGTAGAAGTTAATGCATGAAAACATGCATGCAAGTATAACAAAGATGCATTAAAAATGCTAGCAAAAATGCATAACCACTATTATGGATGAATGTTGAATCTACAGATTTATATGGGCCCATACTCTCCCTCCATTTTTATCGAGAGTACAACATTTTTTCTTTCTCATGGTTTCATAAAGATATTTGAAAAGAACAGGTAGCATGTTTCATCACATGTCGTATTATGAAGCTGTTCTCCTGGAGGCAAACCTTGAAGCTCCTGGGTCCGTATGCAAATTATCTATCTAAAGGACTCCAACTATGATCTCCTATGTATGAAACTTGTATTCTGTTATGTGGAAGACTGATCATTGGGTGTCTGTGTGTTCTTCAGAGACCAAAGTCTTGGTACTTCTTTTACTCCTTACTTCAAGGAAGCACTATGCAACAGCACTCATATTACAAACCTGTGAGGTCGTCGTTAGCCATGGTGTTTTGTGCTGGAGCCCCTAGGGTATGTGCCCACAACATTTTTTAGATGCAAGTAAATCTGACAAGTTTTTTTAGGAGAAAGACACTTTATGATACACTGCTGTCTTTTAACCTGATTCTTCTCTTTTGGCATCATTATGGATGTTATTTGGGACATCTTTGGCTCCGACTATTCTACTCATCTGTACTGTATAAACTAGCGAGCGACTTCCAAGCGAAAGCCGCCTGAACAGTGGTGTGGTCACTTTGTTTAACCGCTTCACATCTTTGGAAACCTGAACCTGAAACCAGTTAAAAGATGATCTAAAGACGGAACACATGCACAGCAAGTCGTTTTTTTTCATTGTATTGCATATGTTATTACTTTTTAGCATTTATTTAGTGCTTTTTAAGTAGGGATACGAAGTGTACCCTCCTATAAAAGACGTCGTGTGTACATACTCTTGGACCACTTTTCACATAAATTTATTCCAGTCAGTATTTTGCTTTGGTATTTGTGAGCCAAAACCTGTAATGAACTATAAACCAAGAAATATTATAATGAGAAAGTGTGTATCTCCATATCCATATATTACACCCACTTGTGGTTTTGGTTTGCAAAAACTGATGCAAAAGTCTTATTAAATTGTTGCCATGTGAAGGTGGCCTTAGTCTTGCACAAGGGTTGTCTCCCAACTTTCCCCCATTCTCGAATGCTGTATCTTCCTATGTATCGAACTGGTTAAGTTATCTTCCTATGTATGTGAAGATACAAGAACGGACAATGTTTGTTAATCACTAGGAAGATGTATTTCTCCGAAGACTAAGAAGGTTTGTGTCAATTCCTATGTGAAGAGTGATGAAGACCATATTAGTTGTCCTCCAGTTTTCTTAGGGACAGCTACATTGTGCAACAAAAAAGTCAGAACAAACTTACAATAAATATGGTTAAATATATCAGATTTCAGGACATCTCAAAAACCTTTTCCCTACGTTCTCTAAACCCTATCTACTGACCTTTCAACTCTTTAAACAAGGATCCTGAGTCCTCCAAAAAGTCACCTCTTAGGACACTTTCATTGTAAAGTTTATCAAGTGTACGCAATAAGAAGATGGACCTGAATCAACATGTTTTCTTCACCCTCTCATCCCACACACTGTCCATCAATAACCACATCTTTTGTTAAAGACCACCAGTCTCTGCCGCAAATAAAGTAATTAAACTAGGGTCTTAAGGAATTCTGCGTCAGCCATCATTTTTCTGGCTCACACAAACTCCGAATCCAGGAAGGAGCGTTAAGCTGCAGGATAAACATGCTCGAAAAACTATAGCTGGGAGCATCTGGGATTTGCAAATCTCATTTGTAGGGAGATTGTAAATTAACCCTTCCAAGACTTGTTAGGTTATCAACATTCAGCATTGCCAGCTTTATTCAGCAGCGAATTGGTTAAACACAAAATACGCCTTTATATGCTACTATTATGCAGTTCACACAGGATACATGGGCTTAAGGGTGTCAGTCACAGATAATATATTACAAGAAAACCCATGTACTTCCTAACTAAGAATACAATTACCTATGCGAGGCACAGTGGTGGAAGTGTGAGTTTGGAGGTACTTTTTCATTTTCACACCCACTGCCACTGCATCGCCTATTTACAAAAGTAGCATATTACTCCTTCAAACTAATTAAATATTTGGGTTTCCAGAAGCGTCTATAAATGCTTCATCACTATGTGATCTTATTCCCTTTGTTCATGAGCATTATTTTATTCCAAAGTCGTAATTATTGGTTTCATTACTGCAATCTAGATAGTATGTATGGGGCAAATACAAAGATTATACCCTACCGCACATACGGACTTTCATTAACAGACATTGCTACCCTGCTTGAATGTAATTTCACAGAAAGCATGGATGGAGAGATAGATAGATTATAGATAGATAGCTGATGGATAGATAGATAGATAGATAGATAGATAGATAGATAGATAGATAGATAGATAGATAGATAGATAATGGATGGATAGATAGATAGATAGATAGATAGATAGATAGATAGATAGATAGATCTATAGATAGATAGATAGATAGATAGATAGATCGATAATGGATAGATAGATAGATCTATAGATAGATAGATCTATAGATAGATCTATAGATAAATAGATAGATAGATAGATAGATAGATAGATCGATAATGGATGGATAGATAGATAGATCTATAGATAGATGATGGATAGATAGATAGATAGATAGATAGATAGATAGATAGATAGATAGATAGATCTATAGATAGATCGATAATGGATAGATAGATAGATAGATAGATAGATAGATAGATAGTGGATGGATAGATAGATAGATAGATAGATAGATCTATAGATAGATGATGGAGAGATAGATAGATAGATAGATAGATGATGGATAGATAGATAATGGATGGATAGATAGATAGATAGATAGATAGATAATGGATGGATAGATAGATAGATCTATAGATAGATAGATAGATAGATAGATAGATAGATAGATAGATCGATAATGGATAGATAGATAGATCTATAAATAGATAGATAGATAGATAGATCGATAATGGATGGATAGATAGAAAGATAAATCTATAGATAGATGATGGATAGATAGATAGATAGATCTATAGATAGATCGATAATGGATAGATAGATAGATAGATAGATAGATATGGGATAGATAGATATGGAATAGATAGATAGATAGATAGATAATAGATAGATAGATGATGGATAGATAGATAGATAGATAGATAGATATGGGATAGACAGATAGATATATAGATAGATAGATAGATAGATAGATAGATAGATAGATAGATAGATAGATAGATAATGGATAGATAGATAGATAGATAGATAGATATGGGATAGACAGATAGATAGATAGATAGATAGATAGATAGATAGATAGAGAGATAGATAGATGATGGACAGATAGATAGATGATGATAGATAAATAATAGATAAATAGATAGACAGACAGATAGATAGATAGATAGATAGATAAACATAAAAAAAAGATAGATAGATAGATAGATAGATAATCTACCATCTATCTTGTACTTATTATACATATATATGTAAAATAAATATCTATATATTGATATAGATATGCAAACACAGGAGATATATGCATATATATATTTTCACACACACATGTATATATATTCATTTATATATATGTGCATCGTAATCATATATTCATAATGTATATATTGCTTCACACCTAGCAGCATAAGCAGTATGATTTTACATCAGCATTTTCATTAAACTGCAGCAGAGAGCAAAGAACAAGGCATAACATAATAGACGATAGGGGTTAAAGCAACCAGTATATTGAAAGAATTTATTGAAAAACTTGGGTGCATTTTATTACATTGTCTAAATTCAATGTATTTTTATATATGAATCTGAAATTATGTTAAGCAATTTTCAGTTGTTTAGATATGTTCGATTGCATGACACATTACAATATTGCACGTAAGGTTGGTCATAAATAATGTGTGCATAGATAGAAAGACAGACAGACAGACAGATAGATATGGGATAGATAGATATGTGATAGATAGATGGAATAGATAGATAGATAGATAGATAGATAGATAGATAGATAGATAGATAGATAGATATGGGATAGATAGATAGATAGATAGATAGATAGATAGATAGATAGATATGGGATAGATAGATAGATAGATAGATAGATAGATAGATAGATAGATAGATAGATAGATAGATAAAATAATAGTATATAGGAGATATAAAGGAAAAAAAAGATAAAAAGAAGGCAGCACTCCAGTAAATAGTGAAAAAGTGGATTTTATTAGCACATATGGTGTGGCAACGTTTCGACTGTGAGCAGACTTTTTCAAGCTTCAGAAAGCCTGGTCCCAGAAGAAATGTTGCCACACCATATGGGCTAATAAAGTCCACTTTTTCACTATTTACTGGAGTGCTGCCTTCTTTTTATCTTTTTTTCCTTTATATCTCCTATATATTATTATTTTATCGTTTATATTACTTCCAGAAATGGATATTTGTTTCAAGGGCCTTGCACCCTAAATTCGTTTTTACGGTGCTGTTAGGCTACGTTCACACTAGCGTTCGGCTAGTGTGCGTCGCGCTAGCGTCGGGCGACGCAGCGGCGACGCACGCGTCATGCGCCCCTATGTTTAACATGGGGGACGCATGCGTTTTTGCTTGTTGCGTTTTCCGACACGTGCGTCTTTTTTTACGCTAGCGTCGGACCAAGAAAACGCAACAAGTTGCATTTTTCTTGCGTCCGATTTTCATCAAAAAACGACGCACGCGTCGAAAAACGCAGCGTTTTTCGGTGCGTTGTGCGTCGCGTCGCCGACGCAGCGGCGCACAACGCTAGTGTGAACGTAGCCTTACATGTTTTCTGCTAGATATGGGATAGATGATAGATTTTAATCAACCCACATGTCTGGGCGACGTTTCGGCTTGAGAAAGGCTCATTTGAAGCCAAAACGTTGCCATGTGGGTTGATTAAAATCCTGCACATTATTTCACCGAAAAAATGGAGTGCTGCCTCTTTTTTTGAATTCTAAGAAAAGTGGACAATCACTGGACAGATTGCCTGGGGGCCTTGCACCCGAAGATAAGTATTATATTGTGCTGTTCCTTTTTGTTTCTAGATAGACAGATAGACACACACAACATGTATAGTGTCACAAACTTTATAGCTTTTGCAGAGTTACTTGAAGTATCTGCATTATAATATAATGTTTTCTTTACAATCTTACTAGTGTGTTTTACACTAATAAGTCTTATCTAATATATATATAAAGTACTAATTAGTAGGATTGCAAGAGAATTGGTCATTAACTTTAGGTTTATGTTATTTATTACAGACATCTAGGGTATTATAACAATATAGTATTTCTCTTTTTATCTCATAAATCTAATAATGTCAAATGCTTCCAGGGTTCCTTTCTCCCGCCAGTAGTTTAAATCTTTCGTCAGGGCACAAGGGGGCATTCTCTGCGTCTGGAGGAGAGAAGGTTTTTCCACCAACATAGAAGAGGATTCTTTACTGTTAGGGCAGTGAGAATCTGGAATTGCTTGCCTGAGGAGGTGGTGATGGCGAACTCAGTCGAGGGGTTCAAGAGAGGCCTGGATGTCTTCCTGGAGCAGAACAATATTGTATCATACAATTATTAGGTTCTGTAGAAGGACGTAGATCTGGGTATTTATTATGATGGAATATAGGCTGAACTGGATGGACAAATGTCTTTTTTCGGCCTTACTAACTATGTTACTATGTTACTATCTTACTATGTTAGGAGCTGCAGTCGGCGGATCAGGCGATACTGTTGCCAAGACAGCCATACAGATGTAATGCATCAAGGGGAAACGCGATTATCACCAACGTTGGAGGCACTCTATATGGGACCAGAGATTGTTCCCTTATCTGCTTGGTTACTTACAAAATTATTTCTGAATTGTATTATCGAGTTTACCGTTAAAAGACATTAAAATAGTAATCTACGGTTTTTCTCCCAATGCTATTAACCTATTATGAAAGTTTTACACAAATATTCAACCAGGCCTACAGTAAGTGACCAATGGTGCGGCTACACATGCACACATACACATGCCCACATACTCATGCACACATACACATGCACACATACTCATGCACACATGCTCATGCACACATGCTCATGCACACATACACATGCACACATACACATGCCCACATACTCATGCACACATACTCATGCACACATACACATGCACACATACACATGCCCACATACTCATGCACACATACACATGCCCACATACTCATGCACACATACTCATGCATACATACTCATGCACACATACACATGCCCACATACTCATGCACACATACACATGCACACATACACATGCCCACATGCTCATGCACACATACACATGCCCACATACTCATGCACACATACACATGCCCACATACTCATGCACACATACTCATGCACACATACTCATGCACACATACACATGCCCACATACTCATGCACACATACTCATGCACACATACTCATGCACACATGCTCATGCACACATGCTCATGCACACATACTCATGCACACATACACATGCACACATACTCATGCACACATACACATGCCCACATACTCATGCACACATACTCATGCACACATACTCATGCACACATACTCATGCACACATACATATGCACACATACACATTATTATTATTAATTTTTATAGCGCCATTTATTCCATGGCGCTTTACATGTACACATAATCAAGCACACATACACATATTCTCATTCACAAATACACATGAACACATACACATTATTATTATTTATTTTTTATAGCGCCATTTATTCCGTGGCGCTTTACATGTACACATAATCATGCACACATACAGATGCATACATACACATACTCATGCACACATACACATGCACACATACATATGCACACATGCTCATGCAAATGCACACATACACATGCACACATACACATGCACACACACATGCACACATACACATAATCATGCACACATACACATGCACACATACTCATGAACACATACACATTATTATTAATTATTTTTTATAGCGCCATTTATTCCATGGAGCTTTACATGTACACATAATCATGCACACATGCTCATGCACACATACTCATGCACACATACACATGCACACATGCTCATGCACACATGCTCATGCACACATGCTCATGCACACATACACATGCACACATACTCATGCACACATACACATGCACACATACATATGCACACATGCTCATGCACACATGCAAATGCACACATACACATGCACATGTACACATGCACACACATGCACACACATGCACACATACACATAATCATGCACATATACACATGCACACATACTCATGCACACATACACATGCACACATACTCATGAACACATACACATTATTATTATTTATTTTTTATAGCACCATTTATTCCATGGCGCTTTACATGTACACATAATCATGCACACATACAGATGCATACATACACATACTCATGCACACATACACATGCACACATACATATGCACACATGCTCATGCACAAATGCAAATGCACACATACACATGCACACATACTCATGCACACATACTCATGCACACATACACATGCACACACACATGCACACATACAAATTATCATGCACACATACACATGCACACATACTCATGAACACATACACATTATTATTATTTATTTTTTATAGCGCCATTTATTCCATGGCGCTTTACATGTACACATAATCATGCACACATACAGATGCACACATCCTCATGCACACATACACACATACACATGCACACAAACTCATGCACACATGCTCATGCACACATACTCATGCACACATACACATGCACACATACTCATGCACACATACCCATGCACACATACTCATGCACACATACCCATGCACACATACATATGCACACATGCTCATGCACACATGCAAATGCACACATACACATGCACACACATGCACACATACACATACACATGCACACATACAAATTATCATGCACACATACTCATGCACACATACACATGCACACATACTCATGAACACATACACATTATTATTATTTATTTTTTATAGCGCCATTTATTCCATGGCGCTTTACATGTACACATAATCATGCACACATACAGATGCACACATACTCATGCACACATACACATGCACACATGCACACATACTCATGCACACATGCTCATGCATACATGCTCATGCACACATGCTCATGCACACATACACATGCACACATACACATGCACACATACACATGCACACATACTCATGCACACATACACATAATCAGGCACACATACACACGCACACATACACATAATCATGCACACATACACATAATCATGCACACATCCTCATGCACACATACACATGCACAATACTCATGCACACATACACATAATCATGCAAAAATACACATGCACACATACACATTATTATCATTTATTTTTTATAGCGCCATTTATTCCATGGCACTTTACATGTACACATAATCATTCACACATACACATGCACACATACACAAACTCATGCACACATACTCATGCCCACATACTCATGCACACATACACATGCACACATTCTCATGCACACATACTCATGCACACATACTCATGCACACATGCACATGCATACATGCTCATGCACACATGCTCATGCACACATACACATGCACGCATACACATGCACACATACACATGCACGCATACTCATGCACGCATACTCATGCACACATACACATGCACACATTCTCATGCACACATACACATGCACGCATACTCATGCACGCATACTCATGCACACATACACATGCACACATACACATACTCACGCACACATACACATGCACAGACACATATGCACACATACACACATACACATTCGCAGACACACATGTACACATACACACACATACACATGCACATGTGCACATACTCATGCACACATACTCATGCACACATGCACATGCATACATACACATGCACACATACACATGCACACATACATATACACATACACATGCATAACCTTTTTTTTCCTCTAGTGGAAAAGCACTGGAGACTTTGAAACTTCAGAATGGGATTCCAGGCTGTGCTTCTATACAGGAGAAATACTGCCATCTAAAGGAATTTTAACAAATTACATCCAGTTATCCCTTTTTTTTGCATTGTGCAGGCCTAGATTAAGGCATTGATTTAGTCTTTATATAATCATAAAGAGTTGATAAACCCTGTGCTCATAAAACTACATAGCTAACTAGCTGAACATAGAGAAACAGTTTGTCCAGATGGGATAGTCTCCTTAATATTTAAATCAATTTTAAGCCCAATTTACACCTTTCCTAGTTAGACGTCCATCATGTCCATGTACAGTATGGCTGCTAAGAGAACATCATGCATGTATGGAAAAAGTCTTCTGACCCCTTTGGGGAAGTTAAAATCAGATCAGATGGGATTTTTAATCAATGAAAAACTCATTAATTCCCATAATAAATTTTGAAAAACCTGATCTTCTTGATTTGCTTTGACCACGTTCATATACTGGTTTTATTATTTTTTCTCTTAGATTTATAATTTAGTATTTACCGCCTGCCTGTTCCCTTTTAAATTTAATTTTCCTGTTTATGATTGTTTCATGTTATCTTAAAGGGATTATCCAGAAATGATTTTTCAAAGGCTCAGACTGATTTAGAAAAGAATAAAACAATACTCATCCTTACTGATTTACACTATTTGTGCCAGTCTGTTCTTTGTGTACCTGTCTTGAAACAACAGATATGGCAGGAAATGTCATAGTGATGATTCTTGCCTATGCAGCCGACCAGTGCTTGGCTGCAATGGTCACGGGGGACTGTATAGCAAATCACTAAATGACAAGGAAATACTGGACAGGTGGTGCTGAAGGAATTTATCCAGTAAGTGGTCTTTTTTTGCTTTCTATTATTTCCTACCTTTCTCCTAAATTTTACCCAATTTTTTCCGCTCCTTGCACACTTCTAGGAACAACTTTGCACTTCCTATCCAGACAATATGTTGCTTCCCAGTGATCTTTTCAAAGGATCTCCCACCCTTTGTGGTACAATTCTGGTACTAAGACCACGTTCACAAGATCAGTATTGCATCAGTATTTATAAAACCAGGAGAGGAACAATATGAGGAAAAGTATAATAGAAACACGTCACCACTTCTGTATTATCACCCACTCCAGAACTTTGCTTACAAATACTGATGTAAAATACTGACCAGATACTGATAGTGTGCACGTGGACTTAAAGGTACCTTCACACATAACGATATTGTTAACGATATCGTTGCTTTTTGTGACGTAGCAACGATATCGTTAATGAAATCGTTATGTGTGACAGCGACCAACGATCAGGCCCCTGCTGGGAGATCGTTGGTCGCTGAATAAAGTCCAGAACTTTATTTCGTCGCTGGACTCCTGCTGACATCGCTGAATCGGCGTGTGTGACACCGATCCAGCGATGTCTTCACTGGTAACCAGGGTAAACATCGGGTAACTAAGCGCAGGGCCGCGCTTAGTAACCCGATGTTTACCCTGGTTACCATCCTAAAAGTAAAAAAAAACAAACAGTACATACTTACCTACAGCCGTCTGTCCTCCAGCGCTGTGCTCTGCTCTCCTCCTGCACTGGCTGTGAGCGTCTGTCAGCCGGAAAGCAGAGCGGTGACGTCACCGCTCTGCTTTCCGGCCGCTGTGCTCACAGACAGTACAGGAGGAGTGCAGAGCACAGCGCTGGAGGACAGACGGCTGTAGGTAAGTATGTACTGTTTGTTTTTTTTTACTTTTAGGATGGTAACCAGGGTAAACATCGGGTTACTAAGCGCGGCCCTGCGCTTAGTTACCCAATGTTTACCCTGGTTACCGGCATCGTTGGTCGCTGGAGAGCGGTCTGTTTGACAGCTCTCCAGCGACCAAACAGCGACGCTGCAGCGATCCGGATCGTTGTCGGTATTGCTGCAGCGTCGCTTAATGTGAAGGTACCTTAAGAGCAGGATGTTACAGCAGCATCCATGCGTCTTAGGCCTCATTCAGACATCTGATTTTTCTGGTAGGCAAATATTTGATTTGTGTGTCATCAGTGTTTTTGATCAGATTTTCATTAGTGTTTCAGTTTTTATCATCAATGTTATATCAGTGATTCTCTTGTATAAAACAATGAATTAATGAATAAATTACAAGTTTTCCTACCCATTGCAATGGTAATGTCGTACAGCACACAAATTGTATGCAGATGCCGTCTGTGTACTGTCTGTGATTTTCATGGACACATAGGTGGCGCCCAAGGGTCCTGGTCATCACAGTAGCATTGCTTTCCTCATGGGGAAGGTGATGTTAGGTTTGGAAGCGATGAAGGATATCTTTTATCAGATAATCACCATACATACAACATGTTCACACTCCAGGCCACAAGGGGGAGCTTTTGATCCTATTTCTAGGTGACTCCCCTATATATATTGTGGTTTGGAGGGAAAGTGAGGTCAGATTGTCAGAGAGGCAGAAGGGAGCAGACCGACATAGAGTGTCAGAACGTCTGAAGGGGCCATGTAGGCAAAAGTACTACAGCTCCTGAAGAAAGGGACATACAGAAGGAAAGGACATTGTTCAGTGAAAGTGAAGGAGAGCGAGGCACAGGCGAGGACACCAGGGGGAGGACAGCAATGAGCAGACTGTCTCCCTGGCAAAGCGCAGACAACCGGTAGCCGGCACACCGAGGTTGTATGGGACTCTAAGGCTTACATCAGAAACCGGCAGGACAGCTGAACTGCAAGTTACCTGTCCACCACACACAGCCAAAGACACAGTAACACATAGATCCCGGAGCGTGATAGAGTCCCTGTAAAAAGGCTCGAGCTACCTGTCATACAGGTATTGTCCTATCCTATATGGGGGACAGAAAGAAGAACTGTGAGGACCTTATCTGAAGCCATAGGCAGTAAGGGACTACAACACCACTGCGCTAGAGGAAGGCTTTTAACTCCACCTGGTAAAGGGGAACTCTGGATTCGCTTCCAAGCTGGCCGGACCCTGCCTACCCTGTGATCTGGTACCCTGGACTGTGGCTGCCTGAAGTCTTCAGTAAACCAGGTAAAGAGACTGCAAACCTGGGTCCTCGTTCTTTACTGAACTATTCACCATCTTCCATCTACAAACTGGGAGCCCTGGGGATATACTTCACCTGTGGGAAGGTATACCATCTAGCTGCCATAACATCACCCCAGAGGACCCCTTAAAGCAGCGTCTGTCCCCACTGACCGAATACCACTGGTGGCATCGCGAACATAAACTTTATTAAATTCCCCTTTTACATGGGCGCCCAGGGACACGGATCGGGTCGCCACCGTGACATCCCCCTGTGAACACTGGACCCGGTACCGGGTATACCCCACGGCCCGGGAGAGCGATTCACATAGAGAGAATTTTTACGTGTATTTTTAATCAGTCACTCTGGATACACTGTCCACAAAGCACAGACTGGTGAAGAGCCCCATATACTGTAATGGGTAAATGTTCTAGCCAGGAAAAGCACGGATATGACACATATGTGAAAACCCAACATCTGAATGAGGCCTAACAAACATATAACTAATCCTCTTTTCTGAGAAAATTTGTTCTCACCTAAGCACCTTAAGGCCACAGTCACACACTCAGTATTTGGTGAGTATTTTACCTCAGTATGTGTAAGCCAAAACCAGGAGTTGGTGATAAATACAGAAGTGGTGGCAGGTTTCTATTATATTTCTGCTGTGATTGTTCCACTCCTGGTTTTGGCTTATAAATACTTAGGTAAAATACTGACCAATTACAGAACCTGTGATGGTGGCCTAAGCGTATCTTCAGGTCATGATTCACACATAGTATTAATCAGCAATTTTTTTCCTGTGTCTCGGTTAGAGTTGAATATGGAGCCATACACTTGTATAAGTGCCATATTACAGCTCTGTACAACACAAATCCTTAACCTGAACATGTATAATATTCTAACATATTCATACTTTAAATTGAGAAATTTACAATCAATTCCTATACAATGAGAGCAAACATCACAACGTGCATTATACAAATAATTTCCGTTATTCATTACAAATACAATACAAACAATAGAATAAACAAATACGCAAATAATAGTGAAATGTGCACACCTAGTGCACACGATCTTGCACATATAGACACGATTACGCCCATATATGATGTAACAGAAGGGGTTGTCCACTTCTCAGGCTCTACTTCTCAACTGCTATGGTGAACTGACATTTTCCCACTCTCCAGTTCAGCGCGCAGGTCAGGCTGTGAGGTAGTGCAGCTTCAGTGATGGCACCGCTAGTCACTGAAGCAGCGCTGGCAGCATCTCATTCATTCATCAGTGGTTTTCAGCCGGGGCGGTCGCATCTTGGCACCATCCTGGTTGAAAACTGTATATACCCCAGATATGGATTACTGCGTGGGACACAGCAATGGACATGTATGGGTATATTGTTGGTTTGTTATTTTACTTTTATTACAGGAGATCGAGGGCATTGCATGGATTAGTTTTATAATAAAGATGGGAAACTGTGTTTAGTGTTTTATTTCATTAAAAGACTTTATTCTGACTGTGTCTTTATTTAACATGTACCAACTACAGGATTAGTAATGGATAGGTGTCTGACTGACACTTCTCCATTACTAAGCTGGGCTTGATGTCACCTTACAGTACAAAGGTGACATTAACCCCCAAATTATTACCCCACTTGCCACTGCTACAGGGCAAGTGGGAAAAGCGATGCTAAATGCTGGAATTTTCTGGGGCGGAAGAGTGCTGATGTTTTTAGCCAGGGGGGCAATATCCATGGTCCCTTCCTAGGCTATTAATATCAGCCCACAGCTGTCTGTATAGCCTTTGCTGGTTATTAATTATAGGGGGACCACACGTCATTTTTTGGGGGGGGTCCCCTATTTTAATAGCCAGTAAAGGCTAAGTATACAACTGTGAGCTTATGTTAATAACCTGGGAAGCTCCATGGGTAACATAGTACCATAGTAACATAGTTAGTAAGGCCGAAAAAAGACATTTGTCCATCCAGTTCATGGGTATTACCCCCTTCCCAGGCTATAAACATCTACCCCCAGTAGCTAGCTTTCCCTCTGATGGTTTTGAAAATTGCACGAGAGCCCACATCCTTTTTTTACCCAAAATAATATTCTATTAATTAAATACATGCCCAGTAATTTGCACACATACTATACTAATTGTATTTGTCACACACATCTATATATCTACTTATTCTGTATGTATTTACGGTATGTAATACATCTCCTCTATCCTGTCGGCTCCTGCTGTGATTTTACAGAACTTGGCAAATGAATTACCGGCTATTCTTCTATCTATCTCTCTATGTAATATAGCTACATATATATATATATATATATATATATATATATATGCAGTATATATGTGAGTGTGTCACTGACATGTATATATATATATATATGTATTCTATATGTGTGTATATATATATATATATATCTATTCTATCTTTTCTATTATAACCTCTCAGTGTGATTTTACAGTAGCCGCTTATGAATTGCCGGCTTTTCAAAGGACACCGGTGTGTAAAAATCGGACAGCAGTGCAATTTTTTTCTCACACCAATTGACTTGCATTAGTGAGTCTCGTCCGAGATACGCAGCAAATCACAGCATGCTGAGATTTTTTTCTCAGTCCAATTTCGGCTGAGAAGAAAATCGCAGATAAGATGTAGCCCATAGAATAACATTGGTCAGAGTGTAATCCGATTTTTTATCGGATTGAACTTGTCCGTATTTCTCTTTCTCGCAAATGGGTATGAGCCCTAACATGAAATACCTGACCACACAATGGTGCTTACCGACCACACCACGTGTGTTCACCGGTGCAGCTTTATACAATATATACACTAACAAACCAATGTTTCATATGGTGTGCATTACATCAGCATTATACCTATCTCAGTCTCACAGCTAAAACAGAAAACTTTCTCATTCTCACAGGTTGCCTGTTAGAGACGCATCTAAAGAAGTTGTCAATGTGTTTTATTTTTATTACAAATAACCTGGCTTTATGCAGTATTGTGTTAATTGGGTGATAAATGGTGGTAAATCATAAAAAGCTAACGAAGACAGTCCTGCCAACTGTGGTATTTGTCTTTCCTTTCCTTGGATTGAATGTGTAATGTAGCCATGTCTACAGTGTATGTTTATGTTCACAAGAAGTTTTTTAACGTTTATTTCAATGTAAATTCACACTTATTTTATTATTTCTTTGCTACATTTTTTTTTGCAGAAACTCCATATTTTTAAGAAGTTTGAGTTTCCAAGCAGGATCTGGATTGTCTGCAATCAGTTTCCCCTCCAAAATCTTCTAATAAAAACTCAGTGTGAATATATCCTTAAGGTGTGTGCACACAGAGACATTCTGTACAGCTTGTATAGAAATAAGGCTGCCATCACACTAGCAGTATTTGGTCAGTATTTTACATCAGTATTTGTAAGCCAAAACCAGGAGAGGAACAATCAGAGGGAAAGTATAATAGAAACATATGCACCACTTCTGCATTTATCACCCACTCCCGGTTTTGGCTTACAAATACTGATGTAAAATACTGACCAAATACTGCTAGTGTGACGGCAGCCTAACGGCGGCCTCACACTCAGAGTATAAAAATACGGTCCCTTTGTTACGGATGTAATACGCAGAAAAGTCCCCAAAATAGTGATCCGTATGTCATCCATAGGCAGGGTGTGTCAACGTATTTTGCGCATGGCATCCTCCGTATGTAATCCGTATGGCATCTGTACTGTGAGATTTTATCGCAGGCTTGCAAAACCGACATACGGACTTACAAGGGATCCATGGGCTCAAATAATCGTAAAAACAAATATTCTGTCTATATATATATATATATATATATATATATATATATGTCAGTGAGACACACACACATATATATATATATTAATATATCATACAGCGCTAGATAGCTTAAAAGCCGGTAATTCAATTGCCGGCTTTTGCTATCTCCTTCTCAAACCCGACATGATATGAGACATGGTTTACATACAGTAAACCATCTCATATCCCTTTTTTTTGCATATTCCACACTACTAATGTTAGTAGTGTGTATGTGCAAAATTTGGGTGCTCTAGCTATTAAATTAAAGGGTTAAATCGCGGAAAAAATTGGCGTGGGCTCCCGCGCAATTTTCTCCGCCAGAGTGGTAAAGCCAGTGACTGAGGGCAGATCTTAATAGCCTGGGGAGGGTCCATGGTTATAGCCCCCTGGCTAAAACATCTGCCCCCAGCCACCCCAGAAAAGGCACATCTGGAAGATGCGCCTATTCTGGCACTTGGCCACTCTCTTCCCATTCCCATGTAGTGGTGGGATATGGGGTAATGAAGGGTTTATGTCACCTTGCTATTGCAAGGTGACATTAGGCCAGATTAATAATGGAGAGGCGTCAATTATGACACCTATCCATTATTAATCCAATAGTATGAAATGGTTAAAAAAACACACACATTATTAGAAAGTATTTTAACCATTGTCACCTGGAACAAATGTAAACAAAACAAACAACAATATTCCATACCTTCCGACGATCAGTCTCGTCCCACGCTGTAAATCCATCTGAAAGGGTTAACTAATTTTACAAGCAGAAGCTCTGCTAATGCAGCCGCCCCTGCCTGTAAAAATCCGGCATATGAATGGAATGTAGGTGAATGACCTGTAGTTACCTCGAGATGCGCCCTCTGCTTGATGTCCTCATATGAACTCGAGCCTGGGAACTTTTCAGTATAATTTCCCACTTAGCTTCACGTTTCAAAAGTAACTTGCCATGATTACCCCCCTGCTGGGGGAAATTAACCATCTCTAGCCCAGCAAACCGTAACTGGTTAGGGTCGCCGCAGTGTTCCTCCTGCATGTACTTCACAAAACGCACCCGCGCTTTCCCGGTGGATACCGAATTAAAGTGTTCACGAAACCGAACCATCAAGGGTCTTATGGTTTTACCAATATAGAAACGATTGCATGGGCAAAAATTCACATAGACAATAAATTTACTTTTGCACGTTATAAAGTCCCTTACAAAGTGCTTTATGGTTCCCATTTTTAGGGGATTGTCAGTTTTATGTAAATGACAGAAACTGCAATTACCGCATTTGAAATTGCCATGTGGCGCCGTTTTTTTAATCCAATTACTATCAATCGGGGAGAGACGATTTTTAACTAACAGGTCACCTATATTTCTCGAACGTTTATAGGAAAATAAGGGAGCCAATGCTGTTTTGCCTGGGATAAATTCGCCGCACGACGTTCCGCCTGCTGCAAAATGTATTCAGGATACCCTCTATTAGTAAGACATGTTTTTAATTCTTTGATTTGTTTTTTATAACTGTCCTCGTCATTATTAATTTTTCTCAGCCTCACCATTTGGCTGTATGGTATACATTGTTTAGTGTGACTAGGGTGGGCACTCTGAAAATGTAAAATATTACTCGTAGCGGTTGTTTTGCTGTGAACACTTGTATTGATTATTTCCTCTGTGATTTCAACTTTCACATCTAAGAATTCTAATTGATTTTTTTCCGAAAACCGCCGTGAATCTCATATTTTCATCGTTATTTTCATTCAAAAATGATACAAACTCGTTGAAAGCCTGCTCTCCTCCATCCCATATTATAAAAATATCGTCGGCAAAACGTAAATACAGAGATAGGGGTTTTGGGGTCCGGTGACATGCTTCTCCTCGAACGCTGCTAAAAACAGGTTCGCGAAAAGCCTTGGCCTTGAAAGAGTTCCAGTGGCAACCGACTTTTGCACTAGCCTCTATTGATATAGTAACATAGTAACATAGTTAGTAAGGCCGAAAAAAGACATTTGTCCATCCAGTTCAGCCTATATTCCATCATAATAAATCCCCAGATCTACGTCCTTCTACAGAACCTAATAATTGTATGATACAATATTGTTCTGCTCCAGGAAGACATCCAGGCCTCTCTTGAACCCCTCGACTGAGTTCACCATCACCACCTCCTTAGGCAAGCAATTCCAGATTCTCACTGCCCTAACAGTTAAGAATCCTCTTCTATGTTGGTGGAAAAACCTTCTCTCCTCCAGACGCAAAGAATGCCCCCTTGTGCCCGTCACCTTCCTTGGTATAAACAGATCCTCAGCGAGATATTTGTATTGTCCCCTTATATACTTATACATGGTTATTAGATCGCCCCTCAGTCGTCTTTTTTCTAGACTACATAATCCTAATTTCGCTAATCTATCTGGGTATTGTAGTTCTCCCATCCCCTTTATTAATTTCGTTGCCCTCCTTTGTACTCTCTCTAGTTCCATTATATCCTTCCTGAGCACCGTTGCCCAAAACTGGACACATTACTCCATGTGCGGTCTAACTAAGGATTTGTACAGAGGCAGTATAATGCTCTCATCATGTGTATCCAGACCTCTTTTAATGCACCCCATGATCCTGTTTGCCTTGGCAGCTGCTGCCTGGCACTGGCTGCTCCAGGTAAGTTTATCATTAACTAGGATCCCCAAGTCCTTCTCCCTGTCAGATTTACCCAGTGGTTTCCCGTTCAGTGTGTAATGGTGATATTGATTCCTTCTTCCCATGTGTTATAACCTTACATTTATCATTGTTAAACCTCATCTGCCACCTTTCAGCCCAAGTTTCCAACTTATCCAGATCCATCTGTAGCAGAATACTATCTTCTCTTGTATTAACTGCTTTACATAGTTTTGTATCATCTGCAAATATCGATATTTTACTGTGTAAACCTTCTACCAGATCATTAATGAATTTGTTGAAGAGAACAGGTCTCAATACCGACCCCTGCGGTACCCCACTGGTCACAGCGGCCCAGTTAGAGACTATACCATTTATAACCACCCTCTGCTTTCTATCACTAAGCCAGTTACTAACCCATTTACACACATTTTCCCCCAGACCAAGCATTCTCATTTTGTGTACCAACCTCTTGTGCGGCACGGTATCAAACGCTTTGGAAAAATCGAGATATACCACGTCCAATGACTCACCGTGGTCCAGCCTATAGCTTACCTCTTCATAAAAACTGATTAGATTGGTTTGACAGGAGCGATTTTTCATAAACCCATGCTGATATGGAGTTAAACAGTTATTCTCATTGAGATAATCCAGAATAACATCCCTCAGAAACCCTTCAAATATTTTACCAACAATAGAGGTTAGACTTACTGGCCTATAATTTCCAGGTTCACTTTTAGAGCCCTTTTTGAATATTGGCACCACATTTGCTATGCGCCAGTCCTGCGGAACAGACCCCGTCGCTATAGAGTCCCTAAAAATAAGAAATAATGGTTTATCTATTACATTACTAAGTTCTCTTAGTACTCGTGGGTGTATGCCATCCGGACCCGGAGATTTATCTTATTTAGCCGGTTTCGCACCTCTTCTTGGGTTAGATTGGTGACCCTTAATATAGGGTTTTCATTGTTTCTTGGGATTTCACCTAGCATTTCATTTTCCACCGTGAATACCGTGGAGAAGAAGGTGTTTAATATGTTAGCTTTTTCCTCGTCATCTACAACCATTCTTTCCTCACTATTTTTTAAGGGGCCTACATTTTCAGTTTTTATTCTTTTACTATTGATATAGTTGAAGAACAGTTTGGGATTAGTTTTACTCTCCTTAGCAATGTGCTTCTCTGTTTCCTTTTTGGCAGCTTTAATTAGTTTTTTAGATAAAGTATTTTTCTCCCTATAGTTTTTTAGAGCTTCAATGGTGCCATCCTGCTTTAGTAGTGCAAATGCTTTCTTTTTACTGTTAATTGCCTGTCTTACTTCTTTGTTTAGCCACATTGGGTTTTTCCTATTTCTAGTCCTTTTATTCCCACAAGGTATAAACCGCTTACAGTGCCTATTTAGGATGTTCTTAAACATTTTCCATTTATTATCTGTATTCTTATTTCTGAGGATATTGTCCCAGTCTACCAGATTAAGGGCATCTCTAAGCTGGTCAAACTTTGCCTTCCTAAAGTTCAGTGTTTTTGTGACTCCCTGACAAGTCCCCTTAGTGAAAGACAGGTGAAACTGTACAATATTGTGGTCGCTATTTCCTAGATGCCCGACCACCTGCAGATTTGTTATTCTGTCAGGTCTATTAGATAGTATTAGGTCTAAAAGTGCTGCTCCGCTGGTTGGATTCTGCACCAATTGTGAAAGATAATTTTTCTTGGTTATTAGCAGAAACCTGTTGCCTTTATGGGTTTCACAGGTTTCTGTTTCCCAGTTAATATCCGGGTAGTTAAAGTCCCCCATAACCAGGACCTCATTATGGGTTGCAGCTTCATCTATCTGCTTTAGAAGTAGACTTTCCATGGTTTCTGTTATATTTGGGGGTTTGTAACAGACCCAAAGAGAATTTTGTTACCATTTTTCCCTCCATGAATTTTGACCCATATGGACTCGACATCCTCATTCCCTTCGCTAATATCCTCCCTTAAATTGGACTTTAGACAAGACTTTACATAGAGACAAACTCCTCCTCCTCTCCGATTTTTACGATCCTTTCTAAACAGACTGTAACCCTGTAAGTTAACTGTATAGAGTTAATCTCTATACAAGAATTCCACAGCAAAAGGGACTAGAAGCAATTTATCGAATTTTGACAAATACGGAAAAAGATCAAGATTTCATTTCATTTGTAATAGACGGTTTAGATTTCGTACTTTCACAAAATGTGTTCAAATTTTTAGATAGATGGTACCTTCAAAAGACCGGTACCGCAATGGGTACTCCGGTGGCATGCGTTTTCGAGAACCTGTTTTTAGCAGCGTTCGAGGAGAAGCATGTCACCGGACCTCTCAAAAATATACGGCTGTATATACATTTTGCCGACGATATTTTTATAATATGGGATGGAGGAGAGCAGGCTTTCAACGAGTTTGTATCATTTTTGATCGAAAATAACGATGAAAATATGAGATTCACGGCGGTTTTCGGAAAAAATCAATTAGAATTCTTAGATGTGAAAGTTGAAATCAAAGAGGAAATAATCAATACAAGTGTCTTTTTTCGGCCTTACTAACTATGTTACTATGATGATGGCGAACTCAGTCGAGGGGTTCAAGAGAGGCCTGGATGTATTCCTGGAGCAGAACAATATTGTATCATACAATTATTAGGTTCTGTAGAAGGACGTAGATCTGGGGATTTATTATGATGGAATATAGGCTGAACTGGATGGACAAATGTCTTTTTTCGGCCTTACTAACTATGTTACTATGTTAAGTGTTCACAGCAAAACAACCGCTACAAATAATATTTTACATTTTCAGAGTGCCCACCCTAGTCACACTAAACAAAGTATACCATACAGCCAAATGGTGAGGCTGAGAAAAATTAATAATGACGAGGGCAGTTATAAAAAACAAATCAAAGAATTAAAAACACGTCTTATTAATAGAGGGTATCCTGAATACATTTTGCAGCAGGTGAAACGTCGTGCGGCGAATTTATCCCAGGCAAAACTTTTGGAAAAAGGCAAAAAAGGAAAAAATAAAGCAAAAAATAACGTAAAAAATAGGGTGGATAATCCCGGTAATAACCGGAGATTTACTTTTACATTCAAACACAGCCCAATGGATAGGGAAATTCATGCGGCCATACGAAGAAACTGGCACGTGCTTCAAAGAGATGCTGACTTTAGTAATCTAACAGCATTGGCTCCCTTATTTGCCTATAAACGTTCGAGAAAAATAGGTGACCTGGTAGTTAAAAATCGTCTCTCCCCTATTGACAGTAATTGGATTAAAAAAACGGCGCCACATGGCAATTTCAAATGTGGTAATTGCAGTTTCTGTCATTTACATAAAACTAACAATCCCCTAAAAATGGGAACCATAAAGCACTTTGTAAGGGACTTTATAACGTGCAAAAGTAAATTTATTGTCTATGTGATTTTTTGCCCATGCAATCGTTTCTATATTGGTAAAACCATAAGACCCTTGATGGTTCGGTTTCGTGAACACTTTAATTCGGTGTCCACCGGGAAAGCGCGGGTGCGTTTTGTGAAGCACATGCAGGAGGAACACTGCGGCGACCCTAACCACTTACGGTTTGCTGGGCTAGAGATGGTTAATTTCCCCCAGCAGGGGGGTAATCATGGCAAGTTACTTTTGCAACGTAAAGCTACAGTAAGTGGATTCTAAGAACAAATGCACAAGCTTAATGATAAGCTTGACATGGCAATCTTTATCTAATTCGCTTGTAAGAAGCAGTCTGTTATTAAAGTTTGTTGTTTTTATTGTTGTATAAAAATTGCTTTGTATATGTGGTGAGCATAATTCTATAAAAGGAAATGACATCACCGTTGCAACTCACATGGACCCGTAGAAGCACTCGTGCGCGAAACGGCCATCGTCCTACCTTTTCACCCTCCCGCTCCCTCGTTCACGTGCTAAATAAAAAAAAATTATTTTAGCTGAAGACAGAGGGTGAGTGCTGCATTTCTTTTTTCTACCTCCGTCGTTTTGATTCTTGGACTGTGTTTGCAGAGCACCACCCGGGTCTCATTAGAAACCAAGAGCGTCCACTCTGTGCAAGATCACATGCAAATTGCTATACTTGATATACAGCTTTTCAGTTACATCTTTTCTCTTTTGGATGTGGATTTTCTAAATTAAAGGGAACCTGTCACCCCCCCTCCAGGGCGTTTTTAAAGGGAACCTGTCACCCCCAAAATCGATGGTGAGGTAAGCTCACTGTCATCAGGGGCTTATCTACAGCATTCTGTAATGCTGTAGATAAGCCGCCAATGTTACCTGAAAGAGGAGAAAAAGACGTTAGATTATACTCACCCAGGGGCGTTCCTGCTCCGATGGGTGTCTCAGGTCCGCTCCTGCGCCTCCCATCTTCATTCCATGACGTCCTCTTCTGGTCTTCACGCCGTGGCTCCAGCGCAGGCATACGTTGTCTGCCCTGCAGTGCGCAGGCGCTGGGCCTCTCTGACCTTTCCGGCGCCTGCGCACTGCAGTACTTTCCTCTGCCCTCAACAGGGCAGACAAAGTACGCCTGCGCCGGAGCCGCGGTGTGAAGACCAGAAGAGGACGTCATGGAATGAAGATGGGAGGTGCCGGAGCAGACCTGAGACAAACATTTGAACAGACCGCAGCGGGACCGCCCCTGGGTGAGTATAACCTAACGTCTTTTTCTCCTCTGTCAGGTAACATCGGCGGCTTATCTACAGCATTACAGAAGGGTCCCTGACAGAGGGTCCCTGACAGGGGTGGGATCCTGTCAGAGGCCTAGACAGAAGGCCACGGAGCTGCGACTGCCTACCGATGTGGCAGCATCCTAAGAAAGGACACGAAAGAAAATTGTATTGTAGAGGGTGAGAAACAAAGTCATAGCAAAAGGAGAGGAAAACCTGAAGGAGTTCTGCCCTGCACAGGCTGCCTCCTTCTGAGGCGCAGGGTCCAGTAGCCGGAACACCGAGGGAGCAATCGTCTCCATGCCTTGCTCCAGAAACCGACAGGACAGTTAATTGCACATTGCTGATCCGCACCTATACCCAGGAGGCACGGTGGCAACTTGTGGGGGCTGGGGCATGCTAGAGTCCCTGTAAAAAGCCTCAGGCCATCAGTCTTACGAGTTGTTCCTATCCATCTGGGGGAGAGAGAGACATAACATCTAGAACACCAACAACAGTTGTGAGGACCTTATGAGAAGCTCAGCAGTAAGGTACTACAACATCCAGGAGCTAGAGGAAGGCTACTGATTTCAACCTGGATAAGGGGACTCTGGGTTTGCCTTCAGGCCGGGCCGGACTCTGCCTGCCCTGTGATCTGGTGCTCTGGACTGTGGATGCTGAAGCCTTCAGTAAAAAGGTAAAGAGACCGCACCCTTGTGTCCTTGTTCTTCACTGCGCCTCACACCATCCCCCACCTACACTCTGGGAAGCCCTGGGGACATACTTCACCTGTGGGAAGGTAAACCATCTAGCTGCCATCACATCACCTCAGCGGACCCCCTAAGCAGCATCGGTCACCCTGACCGAATACCACAGGTGGCGTCACGAATATTATCCCTTTAAAGACCTTTCCCCTCTTTTTCAATGGACCTCCCGAGGGCCAAAGACCGGGTCAGCCACCGTGACATCCCCCTTGAGAACCGAAGGGCCCGGTGCCGAGTTCCCCTAGCCCTTGAGGGCGCTCCACGTGCGTTTAACACACGGGACGGTCACTACGAGTATCTGATGATGCCGTTCGGCTTGTGTAACACTCCTGCTATCTTCCAAGACTTTGTTAACGACATCTTTCGAGAGATGTTATCGACCTCTGTAGTTGTCTATCTGGATGACATACTTATTTACTCCCCAGATATCGACTCCCATCGAAGGATGTCTGTAAAGTCTTTGAGCTCCTACGCGCCAATTCACTGTTCGCTAAGTTAGAAAAGTGTGTGTTTGAGCAGGAGTCTTTGCCTTTCCTTGGCTATATCATCTCAGCCAAGGGATTGGCCATGGATCCTGCCAAACTAGAGTATATATCTGTAATCATAAAGCACCAGTATATCCTGTAGCTGAGGGTATATAACCCTCCCTAAACACCCAAAGGGTGTCCAGTCAAAAGAACAACTCCAGCTACATAGAACCACGAAAGAAAGGAGTATAAGGCCATGTTCACACGTTCCTGATTTCCCTGCTGTTTTTTCTGCACTAAAAACCGCAGCTCTTGGCAGAAAACGCAGGTGCGTTTTTGGGTGCTTTTTGGTGCGTTTTTTGATGCGGTTTTTAGTGCAGTTTTTTATGCAGTTTTCTCTGCAGAGTCTGTGTGTTTTCTAGGAAGTTTTTTTTTAGGGTTAAAATGGCTGAAAATACCCTAACCCTACCCCCAACCCTAACCCTACCCCTAACCCTACCCATAACCCTAACCCTAACCCTACCCCTAACCCTACCCCTAACCCTACCCCTAACCCTACCCCTAACCCTAACCCTAGTTAACTGTAGTGGGGGGAAAAAAAATTCTTTATTTTATTATTGTTACTACCTATGGGGGTGATAAAGGGGGGGGGGCATTTACCTTTTTTTATTTTGATCACTGTGAGGTTATCACAGTGATCAAAATGTACCTGGAACGAATATGCCGGCCGGCAGATTCGGCGGGCGCACTGCGCATGCGCCCGCCATTTTGGAAGATGGCGGCGCCCAGGGAGAAGACGGCCGGACGGACACCGGGAGGCCCGGTAATTATAGGGGGGGAGATTAGGGCACGGGGGGGCGTCGGAGCACGGGGGGTGGCATCGGAGCATGGGGGGTGGGATTGGAGCACGGGGGGACAGCCACACTCCGCCCACGCACTTCCTGCTGCAGCGGTTCTGCACCACAAACCGCAGAAAACCCGCAGATATTTTTTTCGTCTGCGGGTTTTACTGCGGGTTTGACCTCACAATGGAGGTCAATGGGTGCAGAACCGCTGCAGTTCCGCAAAAAGAAGTGACATGGTACTTCTTTTTTACCGCAGCTATTCAGCGCGGCTTTTTTGGGGATTTTCCGCAATGTGGGCACAGCAGTTCCTGTTTTCCATAGGGTACATTGTAATGTACCCTGCATGGAAAACAGCTGCGGACCCGCAGCAGCAAAATCGCGGCGGTTCCGCATTAAAAAAAGGATTGTGTGAACATGGCCTAAATGTTCCAAACACCATATTTAAAAACCAGTTACAAACTTTATTACATAAACTAAATCATAGAAAACGTATCCATAACAATTATATGTATATATGCAGTAAGCAATATATACCAACACAGAGGTATCAAAGAGAAAACATAACGGTACACCAGGTTACATGTGAGTCGCAGAATTCATCCCTAGGGTAAACAACAAGTGCATAGATGCAAAATTGTGGCATGTAGGACCCTATAACAAATTATACATCATATTATCCCCATATGGAATAAAGGGTCCAAGACCGCTATTAAGACAGTATAATTGCGTGCTTACCCATAATGAATATAGAGGGGAGCAACCCACACTTCACCCGGCGGCCCCGGATGCGCGTTTCACGGTATAGCTTTATCAACAGGGTTTATGTAATGTACTGGCAGGAACCCCACTCTCTGAAAACGGTGCAGCGCTTCATGGGGTTTATTAATTACGATCGCCAGTTCATCCCGCACTTCTCTATTCTAGTAGCTCCTCTGGTAGCCCTCACCAAAAGAGGAGCTAACCCCACGTTGTGGTCGGAGGAGGTCTCCAAGGCCTTCATCTCTGTAAAGTCTCATTTCGCTAGGGCTCCTGTTATGATCCGGTGGTTAAGACAAATAATGGACCTGATAGTTACTGATAATAAGGACGAGCTCTGGGACGTGGGAACTCTGCTGACCGCAATCCCTAAACCTATCAAAACACACTAGAAATAGCCGTGGATTGCGCCTAACGCTCCCTATGCAACTCGGCACAGCCTAAGAAACTAGCTAGCCCTGAAGATAGAAAAATAAAGCCTACCTTGCCTCAGAGAAATTCCCCAAAGGAAAAGGCAGCCCCCCACATATAATGACTGTGAGTAAAGATGAAAATACAAACACAGAGATGAAATAGATTTAGCAAAGTGAGGCCCGACTTACTGATCAGACCGAGGATAGAAAAGGTTACTTTGCGGTCAGCACAAAAACCTACAAAAGACCACGCAGAGAGTGCAGGGAAAAATACCTTCCGCACCGACTCACGGTGCGGGAGGCGCCCCTCTGCGTCCCAGAGCTTCCAGCAAGCAAGGCAATATTGACAAAAGCAAGCTGGACAGAAAAAATAGCAAACAAGCAAAATAGCACAGAGGAACTTAGCTTCTGCTGGAGCAACAGGAACTCAGAACGATCCAGGAGCGAACTAGAGCCATAGTACAACATTGACAGCTGGCATGGGGCAAAGATCTAAGTGGAGTTAAATAGAGCAGCCCACTAACGAATTAGCCTCGTCACCTGTGGAAGGAAACTCAGAAACACCCACAGGCACCAGAGAAAGTCCATGGACAGAACCAGCCGAAGTACCATTCATGACCACAGGAGGGAGCCTGACAACAGAATTCACAACAGTACCCCCCCTTCCTTGAGGAGGGGTCACCGAACCCTCACGAGAGCCCCCAGGCCGACCAGGATGAGCCAAATGAAAGGCACGAACCAGATCGGCCGCATGAACATCAGAGGCAAAAACCCAGGAATTATCCTCCTGACCATAACCCTTCCACTTGACCAAGTACTGGAGTTTCCGTCTCGAAATACGAGAATCCAAAATCTTCTCCATCACATACTCCAACTCCCCCTCAACCAACACCGGAGCAGGAGGGTCAACGGATGGAACCACAGGCGCCACGTATCTCCGCAATAACGACCTATGGAACACATTATGGATGGCAAAAGAATCTGGAAGGGCCAAACGAAATGACACAGGATTGATAACCTCAGAAATTTTATACGGACCAATGAAACGAGGCTTAAACTTAGGAGAGGAAACCTTCATAGGAACATAACGAGACGACAACCAAACTAAATCCCCAACACGAAGTCGGGGACCCACACAGCACCGGCGGTTAGCGAAACGTTGAGCCTTCTCCTGGGACAATGTCAAATTGTCCACCACATGAGTCCAAATCTGCTGCAACCTATCCACCACAGTATCTACACCAGGACAGTCCGAAGACTCAACCTGCCCTGAAGAGAAACGAGGATGGAAACCAGAATTGCAGAAAAACGGCGAAACCAAAGTAGCCGAGCTGGCCCGATTATTAAGGGCAAACTCAGCCAACGGCAAAAAGGACACCCAATCATTCTGATCTGCAGAAACAAAGCATCTCAAATATGTTTCCAACGTCTGATTAGTTCGTTCGGTTTGGCCATTTGTCTGAGGATGGAAAGCCGAGGAAAAAGACAAATCAATGCCCATCCTAGCACAAAAGGATCGCCAAAACCTCGAAACAAACTGGGAACCTCTGTCCGAAACGATGTTCTCCGGGATGCCATGCAAACGAACCACATGCTGGAAAAACAATGGCACCAAATCAGAGGAGGAAGGCAATTTAGACAAGGGTACCAAATGGACCATCTTAGAAAAGCGATCACAAACCACCCAAATGACTGACATCTTTTGAGAGACGGGGAGATCCGAAATAAAAGCCATAGAAATATGCGTCCAGGGCCTCTTCGGGACCGGCAAGGGCAAAAGCAATCCACTAGCACGAGAACAGCAGGGCTTAGCCCGAGCACAAGTCCCACAGGACTGCACAAAAGAACGCACATCCCGTGACAAAGACGGCCACCAAAAGGATCTAGCCACCAAATCTCTGGTACCAAAGATTCCAGGATGCCCAGCCAACACCGAACAATGAAGCTCAGAGATAACTCTATTACTCTATTTATCAGGGACAAACAGTTTCTCTGCTGGGCAACGGTCAGGTATATCAGCCTGAAATTTTTGCAGCACCCGCCGCAAATCAGGGGAGATGGCAGACAAAATTATTCCCTTTTTGAGAATACCTGCCGGCTCAGAAACACCCGGAGAGTCAGGCACAAAACTCCTTGACAGGGCATCAGCCTTCACATTCTTAGAGCCCGGAAGGTACGAAACCACAAAATCAAAACGGGAGAAAAACAACGCCCATCGAGCTTGTCTCGGATTCAACCATTTGGCAGACTCAAGATAAGTCAAATTTTTGTGATCTATCAAGACCACCACGCGATGCTTGGCTCCTTCAAGCCAATGACGCCACTCCTCGAATGCCCACTTCATGGCCAACAATTCTCGATTACCAACATCATAATTGCGCTCAGCAGGCGAAAACTTTCTAGAAAAGAAAGCACATGGCTTCATTGCCGAGTCATCAGAACTTTTTTGCGACAAAACAGCCCCTGCCCCAATCTCAGAGGCATCAACTTCAACCTGAAACGTGAGCGAAACATCTGGCTGGCACAACACAGGGGCAGAAGAAAAACGACGCTTCAATTCCTGAAAAGCATCCACGGCCACAGAAGACCAATTGACCACATCAGCACCCTTCTTGGTCAAATCAGTCAACGGTTTAGCAACACTAGAAAATTTAGCGATGAAGCGACGATAAAAATTAGCAAAGCCCAGGAACTTTTGCAGGCTCTACACAGATGTCGGCTGAGTCCAATCATGAATGGCCTGGACTTTAACAGGGTCCATCTCGACAGTAGAAGGGGAAAAAATGAACCCCAAAAATGAAACCTTCTGAACTCCAAAGAGACACTTTGACCCCTTCACAAACAAGGAATTAGCACGAAGGACCTGGAACACCATTCTGACCTGCTTCACATGAGACTCCCAATCATCCGAAAAGACCAAAATATCATCCAAATACACAATCAGGAATTTATCCAGGTACTCTCGGAAGATGTCATGCATAAAAGACTGAAACACTGATGGAGCATTGGAAAGCCCGAATGGCATCACCAGGTACTCAAAATGGCCCTCAGGCGTATTAAATGCTGTTTTCCATTCATCGCCCCGTTTAATACGCACAAGATTATACGCCCCTCGAAGGTCTATCTTGGTAAACCAACTAGCCCCTTTAATATGAGCAAACAAGTCGGACAGCAACGGCAAAGGATACTGAAATTTGACTGTAATTTTATTAAGAAGGCGGTAATCAATACAAGGTCTCAAAGAACCATCCTTCTTGGCCACAAAAAAGAACCCTGCTCCCAACGGTGATGACGATGGGCGAATATGGCCTTTCTCCAAGGATTCCTTTATATAACTCCGCATAGCGGCGTGTTCTGGCACAGATAAATTGAACAATCGGCCTTTAGGAAACTTACTAACAGGAATCAAATTAATTGCACAATCGCAATCCCTATGAGGAGGTAGGGCACTGGCTTTGGGCTCATCAAATACATCCTGATAATCCGACAAAAACTCCGGAACTTCAGAAGGAGTAGAAGACGAAATTGACAAAAATGGAACAACACCATGTACCCCCTGGCAACCCCAGCTGGACACAGACATAGATTTCCAGTCCAATACTGGATTATGGACCTGTAGCCATGGTAACCCTAAAACGACCACATCATGCAGATTATGTAACACCAAAAAACGGATATCCTCCTGATGTGCAGGAGCCATGCACATGGTCAATTGGGTCCAGTACTGAGGCTTATTCTTGGCCAAAAGCGTAGCATCAATTCCTCTCAATGGAATAGGATGCTGCAAGGGCTCCAAGAAAAAACCACAGCGCCTAGCATACTCCAAGTCCATCAAATTCAGGGCAGCGCCTGAATCCAAAAATGCCATAACAGAATAGGACGACAAAGAGCAAATTAGAGTAACGGACAAAAGAAATTTAGACTGTACCGTACCAATGGTGGCAGACTTAGCGAACCGCTTAGTGCGCTTAGGACAATCGGAGATAGCATGAGTGGAGTCACCACAGTAAAAACGCAGCCCATTCTGACGTCTGTGTTCCTGCCGTTCAGCTCTGGTCAAAGTCCTATCACACTGCATAGGCTCAGGCCCATGCTCAGATAGTACCGCCAAATGGTGCACAGTTTTACGCTCACGCAAGGGCCGATCGATCTGAATAGCCAAAGACATAGACTCATTCAGACCAGCAGGCATGGGAAATCCCACCATGACATCTTTAAGGGCTTCAGAGAGACCCTTTCTGAAGATTGCTGCCAGGGCACATTCATTCCACTGAGTGAGCACAGACCACTTTCTAAACTTCTGACAATATATCTCTGCTTCATCCTGACCCTGACATAGAGCCAGCAAGATTTTCTCTGCCTGATCCACTGAATTAGGTTCGTCATAAAGCAATCCGAGCGCCAGGAAAAACGCATCTACATCACGCAATGCCGGGTCTCCTGGCGCAAGAGAAAATACCCAGTCTTGAGGGTCGCCACGTAATAAGGAAATAATGATCCTTACCTGTTGAACAGGATCACCTGAGGAGCGAGGTTTCAAAGCTAGAAACAATTTACAATTATTTTTGAAATTCAAGAACTTAGATCTATCACCAAAAAATAAATCAGGAATTGGAATACTAGGCTCTGACATCGGATTCTGAATCACAAAATCTTGAATGTTTTGTACCCTTGTAGTGAGATTATCCATCCAAGAGGACAGACCTTGAATGTCCATGTTTACACCTGTGTTCTGAACCACCCAGAGGTAAAGGGGAAAAGTGAGACAGAACACGCTGCAAAGAAAAAAAAATGGTCTCAGAGCTTCACTTATCCCTCTATTGAGATGCATCAATACTTTTGGCCAGCTGTACTGTTATGATCCGGTGGTTAGGACAAATAATGGACCTGATAGTTACTGATAATAAGGACGAGCTCTGGGACGTGGGAACTCTGCTGACCGCAATCCCTAAACCTATCAAAACACACTAGAAATAGCCGTGGATTGCGCCTAACGCTCCCTATGCAACTCGGCACAGCCTAAGAAACTAGCTAGCCCTGAAGATAGAAAAATAAAGCCTACCTTGCCTCAGAGAAATTCCCCAAAGGAAAAGGCAGCCCCCCACATATAATGACTGTGAGTAAAGATGAAAATACAAACACAGAGATGAAATAGATTTAGCAAAGTGAGGCCCGACTTACTGAACAGACCGAGGATAGAAAAGGTTACTTTGCGGTCAGCACAAAAACCTACAAAAGACCACGCAGAGAGTGCAGGGAAAAATACCTTCCGCACCGACTCACGGTGCGGGAGGCGCCCCTCTGCGTCCCAGAGCTTCCAGCAAGCAAGGCAATATTGACAAAAGCAAGCTGGACAGAAAAAATAGCAAACAAGCAAAATAGCACAGAGGAACTTAGCTTCTGCTGGAGCAACAGGAACTCAGAACGATCCAGGAGCGAACTAGAGCCATAGTACAACATTGACAGCTGGCATGGGGCAAAGATCTAAGTGGAGTTAAATAGAGCAGCCCACTAACGAATTAGCCTCGTCACCTGTGGAAGGAAACTCAGAAACACCCACAGGCACCAGAGAAAGTCCATGGACAGAACCAGCCGAAGTACCATTCATGACCACAGGAGGGAGCCTGACAACAGAATTCACAACAGGTTCCCGTGTTACACAATCCTGATGAGAATAAACCTTTCATATTGGAGGTGGATGCCTCTTCCATCAGTGCTGGAGCAGTCCTGTACTAGAAGGATGCTCAAGGTCTTAAACATCCGTGTTTCTTCTTTTCCAAGACCTTCACATCGGCAGAGAGAAACTATTCCATCGGGGATAGGGAGTTACTAGCCATGAAACTGGCTTTCTCGGAGTGGAGACACCTCTTAGTAGGGGCATGTTTCCCCTTCCAAGTCTCCTCTAAGGAGACAGGGAGGGTCTCTTCTGATGCACATCGCTGCCCTGCTCCTGTCTTTGCTCCCGGAGACTTGGTGTGCCTCTCAGCTCGTAATATCAAGCTGTGCGTAGAATCCACTAAGTTTGTTCCCCATTATCTAGCTCCTTTTAAAGTTCTGGAGCAGGTTAATACACTGGTGTATCGCTTGTCCCTTCCACCATGCCTGAATATCACCGACACCTTTCACGTGTCCCTCTTGAAACCCGTTCACATATCCTGGTTTTCTGAGTCATCTGCTGAGACGTTGAGTTCATCCTCGGATGACTTTGAGGTGAACGCGATTGTAGGTTCCAAGGTGGTACGCGGCAAAAAATTTTATTTAGTGGACTGGAAGGGTCATAGGCCAGAGGATATGACCTGGAAGCTGGTTGAGCACATTCAGGCCCCCCAGCTTATTGCAGCCTTCGAATGTGGCGAGGCACGCGAGGGGGGCGCTAGGAGGGGAGTAATGTTAGGCACCGGGATTCTTGCACTGCACAAGATGGATCCCATGCCTTTTTCTTCTCCTGCAGTCCCCCATTCCTGCACTCCCCACATCTCCTGGGCAGGGGAGGAAGCAAAAGACAATACTGACATTACAGCAGGGGATCACAGTGGATTCATTTTGTGAGGTAAAATATTTCACTGACTGTTTTTAAAAAATATTTTACCTCACAAAATGTATCCTCTGCGATCGATCTCCTGCTGTAATGTCAGTATTGTCTTTTGCTTTCTCCCCTGCCCAGAAGCTGTGTTATGTTCTGTACATGGTCAGACACAGGGCTGAGTGTGTCTGACTGTGTACGGAGCATACCACATCTCCTGGGCAGGGGAGTAAGCAAAAGACAATACTTACATTACAGCAGGAGATCACAGTGGACTCATTTTGTGAGGTAAAATATTTCACTGACTGTTTTTAAAAAATATTTTACCTCACAAAATGTATCCCCTGCGATCTCCGGCTGTAATGTCATTATTGTATTTTTCTTCTTCCCCTGCCCAGGAGCTGTGGCATGTTCGGTAGACGGTCAGACACAGACAATTTTTAAAATGAACTTTTGTTCGTGGGAAAACACCTTTGAAAAGCAAATATCAATGCCAACATGGCTCCTCCTAAAAAGTATGCCAATGGCAATGAAAGGAAAGCAGCAAAGGCACAATGTCGAAGACAACAAAGGGCAAATGAGACTCTTGAAGAGCAACAACATCGCTGGGACAAAAACAATGCATATAAGCGTAGGCGTCAAGCACATGAGTCCCCTGATGCAAAAGTTATTATATTATTACAGGATGCCATTAGGCAACAACAGCGCTGCATGCCCGCCCCATTGAGACACTACCGCCGTCTTGAAGCGATAGCAATGGGCCTCCATATAGTATATATATATTTATATATATATACATACAGTTGTGCTCAAAAGTTTATACACCCCAGCAGAATTTTTGCTTTCTTGACCTCTTTTCACAGAATATGAATGATAACACCAAAACTTTTTCTCCACTCATGGTTAGTGGTTGGGTGAAGCCATTTATTGTCAAACTACTGTGGTTTCTCTTTTTAAATCATGACAACCCAAAACATCCAAATGACCCTGATCAAAAGTTTACATACCCTGGTGAGTTTGGCCTGATAACATGCAGAGAAGTTGATACAAATGGGCTTGAATGGCTACTAAAGGTAACATCCTCACCTGTGACCTGTTTGCTTGTAATCAGTGTGTGCGCATAAAAGCTGAGTGAGTTTCTGGGATAAAGACAGACTCTTGCATCTTTCATCCAGCCACTAACGTTTCTGGATTGTGAGTCATGGGGAAAGCAAAATAAATGTCAACTGATCTATGGGAAAAAGTAGTTGAACTGTATAAAACAGGAAAGGGATACAAAAAAAATTTGAAGGAATTGACAATGCCTGCCAGCAGCATTCAAACTGTGATCAACAAATGGAAAATCAGTGGCTCTGTAAATACAAAACCACGATCAGGTAGACCAACAAAGATTTCATCCATAACTGCCAGGAAAATCAAAGATGCAAAGAAAAACTCACAAATAACATCTGCTGAAATACTGGACTCTCTGAAAACTAGCGGTGTGGCTCTTTCAAGATGCACAATAAGGAGGCACTTGAAGAAAAATGGGCTGCATGGTCGAGTCGCCATAAAAAAGCCATCACTGCGCAAATGTCACAAAATATCTCACCCACAATATGCAAAACAGCACAGAGACAAGCCTCAAAACTTCTGGAACAAGGTAATTTGGAGTGATGAGACCAAAATTGAAATTTTTGGCACAACCATAAAGTTATATTTGGAGAGAGGTCAACAAGGCCTATGATGAAAGGAACACCATTCCTACTGTAAAGCATGGAGGTGGATCACTGATGTTTTGGGGATGTTTAAGCTACAAAGGCACAGGAAACTTGCTTAAAGTTGAAGGAAAGATAAATGCAGCAAGTAATCAGCAAATACTGGAGTAAAATTTGCAATGATCAGCCAACATGACAACGATCCAAAACACAAGGCCAAGTCGACCTGTTGTTGGCTACAGCAGAACAAATAGAAGGTTCTAGAGTAGCCGTCTCAGTCTCCAGATTTCAATATCATCGAGCCACTCTGGGGAGATCTCAAGCGCGCAGTTCATGCTAGACAGCCCAGGAATTTGCAGGAACTGAAGGCTTTTTGCCAAGAAGAGTGGGCAGCTTTACCATCTGAGAAAATAAAGAACCTCATCCACAATTAGCACAAAAGACTTCAAGCTGTCATTGATGTAGAGGGGGCAATACACGGTATTAAGAAATGGGGTATGTAAACTTTTGATCAGGGTCATTTGGATGTTTTGGGTTGTCATTATGATTTAAAAAGAGAAAGCACAGTAACATAGTAACATAGTAACATAGTTAGTAAGGCCGAAAAAAGACATTTGTCCATCCAGTTCAGCCTATATTCCATCATAATAAATACCCAGATCTACGTCCTTCTACAGAACCTAATAATTGTATGATACAATATTGTTCTGCTCCAGGAAGACATCCAGGCCTCTCTTGAACCCCTCGACTGAGTTCGCCATCACCACCTCCTCAGGCAAGCAATTCCAGATTCTCACTGCCCTAACAGTAAAGAATCCTCTTCTATGTTGGTGGAAAAACCTTTTCTCCTCCAGACGCAAAGAATGCCCCCTTGTGCCCGTCACCTTCCTTGGTATAAACAGATCCTCAGCGAGATATTTGTATTGTCCCCTTATATACTTATACATGGTTATTAGATCGCCCCTCAGTCGTCTTTTTTCTAGACTAAATAATCCTAATTTCGCTAATCTATCTGGGTATTGTAGTTCTCCCATCCCCTTTATTAATTTTGTTGCCCTCCTTTGTACTCTCTCTAGTTCCATTATATCCTTCCTGAGCACCGGTGCCCAAAACTGGACACAGTACTCCATGTGCGGTCTAACTAGGGATTTGTACAGAGGCAGTATAATGCTCTCATCATGTGTACCAGACCTCTTTTAATGCACCCCATGATCCTGTTTGCCTTGGCAGCTGCTGCCTGGCACTGGCTGCTCCAGGTAAGTTTATCATTAACTAGGATCCCCAAGTCCTTCTCCCTGTCAGATTTACCCAGTGGTTTCCCATTCAGTGTGTAATGGTGACATTGATTCCTTCTTCCCATGTGTATAACCTTACATTTATCATTGTTAAACCTCATCTGCCACCTTTCAGCCCAAGTTTCCAACTTATCCAGATCCATCTGTAGCAGAATACTATCTTCTCTTGTATTAACTGCTTTACATAGTTTTGTATCATCTGCAAATATCGATATTTTACTGTGTAAACCTTCTACCAGATCATTAATGAATATGTTGAAGAGAACAGGTCCCAATACTGACCCCTGCGGTACCCCACTGGTCACAGCGACCCAGTTAGAGACTATACCATTTATAACCACCCTCTGCTTTCTATCACTAAGCCAGTTACTAACCCATTTACACACATTTTCCCCCAGACCAAGCATTCTCATTTTGTGTACCAACCTCTTGTGCGGCACGGTACCAAACGCTTTGGAAAAATCGAGATATACCACGTCCAATGACTCACCGTGGTCCAGCCTATAGCTTACCTCTTCATAAAAACTGATTAGATTGGTTTGACAGGAGCGATTTCTCATAAACCCATGCTGATATGGAGTTAAACAGTTATTCTCATTGAGTAGTTTGACAATAAATGGCTTCACCCCACCACGACCCATGAGTGGAGGAAAAGTTTTGTTGTTATCATTCATATTCTCTGAAAAAATGCCAAGAACGCAAACATTCTGCCAGGGTATGTAAACTTTTGAGCACACCTGTATATATATATATATATATATATATACACAGACACATTTTTTCCTGAAAAAAGAATCCCACACACTATACTGCCAAAGACAGACATGCCCCCTCCATTTTTATATAATTAACCATTGCGCAATCCACCATTAACACCTTTGAGACTAAGTGCTTTTTCATTTTTGCGTTTCTGTTTTTTGCTCTCCATCTTCCCAGACCCATAACTTTTTTATTTTTCTGTCAATATGGCCATGTGAGAGCTTGCTTTTTGCAGAACAAGTTGATCTTTTGAACGACATCATTGATTTTACCATATTGTGCACTCAAAAACGGGAAAACCATTCCAAGTGCGGTGAAATTACAAAAAAAGTGCAATTCCACAAAGTTTTTTGGGGATTTTTTTTACCATGTTCACCAAATGCTAAAACTGACCTGCCACTATGTTTCTTCAGGTCATTATGAGTTCATAGACACCAACATGTGCAGGTTATTTTTTATTTAAGTGGTAAAAAAAATCAAAAGTTTGATTAAAAAAAAAAATACGCCTTTTTCCGATCTCCTCTGCTTCTTTCAATCCTGCCAGACTGCAACATCTATTAAAGAAATCCTTGACTTGGATTATAGAAAAATCACAATGGGAACGTCCTCCACCTGGGCATCCTGTACACTGGACAACAGGTAAATTCCTCCTCATCTATCCACAGTGATTCTAAGACTTTGGATCAGAATATTGCTCACCTCTCTATTGCCATAATAGTCAGTGCATATCCTAGCAGGCACAAGTGCACTTTAAAGGTGGATTCCCCACATTTATGGACATGAATTGGAACTAACCTACGTCTGTTTGCTACTAATCTGTGCTAGACTGACATAGCCTCCACAACTACTTATGCTATTTGGACACAAAGGCCGTGTCACACTTGCGCGTTCAATGAGAGAAACTCGCGCGAGTCTCTCGCATCAAGTTCCTGCGTTCGGAACTGGAGTGTTCATCTGCATAGAAATACATGCAGCCGCAAACTCTGGTCCCGAATGCCAGCGGCAGTGCCAGGACTTGATGCGAGAGACTCGAGCAAGTTTCTCGCATTGAACTCGCAAGTGTGACCCCGGCCTAACTGGAACTAACATGTGTCAGTGTGCCACTAATTTTTGTCAGACAGCGCATATCTCAGCAGTCACTAGTGCATTTTAAAGGTGGACTCTTTATATTTACCGTATTTCCCGGCATATAAGACGACTTTTTGACCCCTAAAAATTGTCCCAAAAGTCGGGGGTCGTCTTATACGCCGGGTACGGCGTGTTCAGGGAGCGATCCTGCATTTCGGCGTGTGGTTCCCAGGGTCTGGAGGAGAGGAGACTCTCCTTCAGGCCCTGGGATCCATATTCATGTAAAAAATAAAGAATAAAAATAAAAAACATGGATATACTCACCCTCGGACGGACCCTGGATCACAGCGCTGCAAGCGTCTCCCTCTGTTCTTTAGAATGCGGTGAGTGAAGGACCTTCAGTGACGTCACGGTCACATGAGCGGTCAGGTGACGGGGCGCCATAACCTTAAACCTCTTGCATGTAGAAAAGCCTCGGAGACACCATCACATGTTTCTCAACGCAAGCAATAAATAGCCAGGTCTTTCACCGGGAAGGAACAACCACGGGAAGGGCAGCATCCAAAAAGGAAAACCACCTATGCCAAAACATGGTATCCATCCACAGACAGCTGTTTCGAGGTATTTGCCCCTCATCAGTGTGGAGTAGGAAACTGGCTATTAGGAGCAGTGCCTAGTAAAAGGACTATCAACATAAGGATGAATGACCTTGGAGAGATCAAATCATCCAACAACGCAGAGACACCATCACGTGTTTCTCAACGCAGTGATCCAGAACACTGCCCCCATCCTTATGGGAAATATGCAAATGCATGTAGAAAAGCCGCGGAGACACCATCATGTGTTTCTCAACACAAGCAATAAATAGCCAGTCTTTCACCGGGAAGGAACAACCACGGGAAGGGCAGCATCCAAAAAGGAAAACCACCTATGCCAAAACATGGTATCCATCTACAGACAGCTGTTTCGAGGTATTTGCCCCTCATCAATGTGGAGTAGGAAACTGGCTATTAGGAGCAGTGCCTAGTAAAAGGACTATCAACATAAGGATGAATGACCTTGAGGAGATCAAAACATCCAACACCACGGAGACACCATCACGTGTTTCTCAACGCAGTGATCCAGAACACTGCCCCCATCCCTTATGGGAAATATGCAAATGCATGCAGAAAAGCCGCGGAGACACCATCACGTGTTTCTCAACGCAAGCAATAAATAGCCAGGTCTTTCACCGGGAAGGAACAACCACGGGAAGGGCAGCATCCAAAAAGGAAAACCCCGGGCTGTTCAGACACTGTGGCCCCCCCCCCCCCCGGTCATGTGACGGGGGTCATGTGACGGGGTCATGATATACCTGAACCAGATTATTCCACAAAAGTTGCCGGGCCCTACTCTACTGTAACCTATTAAATATTTGTTAAAATATGCAATACAATTTAGGTATATTTTGATTTATTTTTCAATTTTTAAAATGACCAATATCACATACAAGGAAGAAATACCACCGCACCATGACCACACCACAAATTACAACCACAGTGATCTAACAATATCACATACAAGGAACAAATACCACCGCACCATGTCAAGACCACATACTACCACCACTTGGTGACCAAATAGCATATACAAGGGACAAATACCGCAACACCATTTCCAGACCACATATTACCACCACATAGTGACTGAATACTACAATACTGATCAGTAATAAAAAAAAAACACAATACTATCACCATAAGTGCCAGTATTCACAGGAGATCTGTACTTAGTATGCAGTGTCTGTGTAGATGTAATACAGAGATCACTGGTGGTATTATACACAGGAGCTCTGTATATAATGTATAGGTAATACAGTGATCACTGGTGACATTGTACACAGGACCTCTGTATATAGTATACAGTGTACAGTGTCAGTGTATAGGTAACACTGACTCACCAGTGACGTCTCTAGGTGAAGTCCTTCATCTTTCATCCAGCACAGACCGCCATCATTTCTTCCAGCCAGGACTCGTTTCTGCAGGAAATAACTCAAGCTCCGCTTGCAGAACACATTACTTAATTTTTCACAACTTCTACATTACACCACATGAAGAAAAAGAGGCGACATAGTGTCACTCTACACAGTAACAGGACCGCCCCCCCCATTTAAAACAGTATACTCAAAAAATAAAATAAATACATCACTGCAGTAATAATATCCCTTAATTAGCCCCTATGGTAATAATATTCCCTATCCTGGCCCCGTTTATCTCATTCCTGGCTCCAGCCATATGTTCTCGCATCCTGCCCTCATGAGTATCCATTCTAACCCATATGATCTCCCCATCCTGCCCGATCTGTCTCCATCATATCCATCCTGCTCCATGATCCAATCCTGCCCCATGTCTTTTATTCTGCCCGGTGTTTCCAATCATGCCCCGTATCTACATTCTGCCCATGTCTCCTGTCCTGCCCCCAGTGTGTCCAGCAATCTGCCCCAGTGTGTCCAGCATATTATCCCCAGTGTGTCCAGCAATCTGCCCCAGTATGTCCAGCATATTGCCCCAGTGTCCAGCAATCTGCCCCAGTGTGTCCAGCATTGCCCCCAGACAGTGTGTCCAGCAATCTGCCCCAGTGTGTCCAGCATTGCCCCCAGTGTGTCAAGCAATCGGCCCCAGTGTGTCCAGCATATTACCCTAGTGTGTCCAGCATATTACCCCCAGTGTGTCCAGCAATCTGCCCCAGTATGTGCAGCATATTGCCCCAGTGTCCAGCATATTACCCCCAGAGTGTCCAGCAATCTGTCCCAGTATGTCAAGCATTGCCCTCAGACAGTGTGTCCAGCAATCTGCCCCAGTGTGTCCGGCATTGCCCCGGACAGTGTGTCCAGCAACCTGCCCCAGTGTGTCCAGCATTGCCCCCAGACAGTGTGTCCAGCAATCTGCCCCAGTGTGTCCAGCAACCTGCCCAGTGTGTCCAGCATTGCCCCCAGACAGTGTGTCCAGCAATCTTCCCCAGTGTGTCCAGCATTGCCCCCAGTGTGTCCAGCAATCTGCCCCAGTATGTCCAGCATATTGCCCCAGTGTGTCAAGCATTGCCCCCAGTGTGTCCAGCAATCTGCCCCAGTGTGTCCAGCAATCTGCTCCAGTGGGTCCAGCAATCTGCCCCAGTGTGTCCAGCATTGCTCCCAGACAGTGTGTCCAGCAATCTGCCCCAGTGTGTCCAGCATATTACCTCCAGTGTGTCCAGCAATCTGCCCCAGTATGTCCAGCATATTGCCCAAGTGTGTCCAGCATTGCCCCCAGACAGTGTGTCCAGCAATCTGCCCCAGTGTGTCCAGCATTGCCCCCAGTGTGTCCAGCAATCTGCCCCAGTATGTCCAGCATATTGGCCCAGTGTGTCCAGCATTGCCCCCAGTGTGTCCAGCAATCTGCCCCAGTATGTCCAGCATATTGCCCCAGTGTGTCAAGCATTGCCCCCAGTGTGTCCAGCAATCTGCCCCAGTGTGTCCAGCAATCTGCTCCAGTGGGTCCAGCAATCTGCCCCAGTGTGTCCAGCATTGCTCCCAGACAGTGTGTCCAGCAATCTGCCCCAGTGTGTCCAGCATATTACCCCCAGTGTGTCCAGCAATCTGCCCCAGTATGTCCAGCATATTGCCCAAGTGTGTCCAGCATTGCCCCCAGACAGTGTGTCCAGCAATCTGCCCCAGTGTGTCCAGCATTGCCCCCAGTGTGTCCAGCAATCTGCCCCAGTATGTCCAGCATATTGGCCCAGTGTGTCCAGCATTGCCCCCAGTGTGTCCAGCAATCTACCCCAGTGTGTCCAGCAATCTGCCCCAGTGTGTCCAGCAGTCTGCCCCACTGTGTCCAGCATTGCCCCCAGTGTGTCCAGCAATCTGCCCCAGTGTGTCCAGCATATTACCCCCAGTGTGTCCAGCAATCTGCCCCAGTATGTCCAGCATATTGCCCCAGTGTGTCCAGCATTGCCCCCAGACAGTGTGTCCAGCAATCTACCCTAGTGTGTCCAGCATTGCCCCCAGTGTGTCCAGCAATCTGCCCCAGTATGTCCAGCAATCTGCCACAGTGTGTCCAGCATTGCCCCTAGTGTGTCCAGCAATCTGCCCCAGTGTGTCCAGCATTGCCCCCAGACAGTGTGTCCAGCAGTCTGCCCCAGTGTGTCCAGCAATCTGCCCCATTGTCTCCAGCATTGCCCCCAGTGTGTCCAGCAATCATCTGCCCCAGTGTGTCCTCCAGCATATTGCCCCCCAGTGTCCAGCATTCTGGTCCGCCCGGGCCCCCCGGATTGCCATTAGCAAAGAAAAAAAAAACTGAGTTCTCCTCACCTGACCTGCGCTCCAGGCGTCGAGCTCCCTCCAGCAGCGCGCACTCGCCAGCGATTGACAATGACGTCAGACGCCGGCGATGTGTGCGCTGTGCCTGCGACTGACTTCAGCTGCCAGCCTCCAATTGGCTGGCGGCTGTTGTTAACTATTGACGTGCGGGTGCGCGCCCGCACGGCAATAGGTGAAACTGCCGCAGCGCTGGTAGGGGCCCAGTGAGCAGACGAAACGGGGCCGATGTGGGCCCCCTCTGCCCACCTGGCCAATACGCCAGTCAGGGCAGTAATGCCCTGATGGCGGCGGGCAATCTGAGCGGTAGCCCAGGGCCCCCCCACACCACTGGGCCCTGGGCTACCGCCCAGATTGACCCTATTATAATCCGCCCCTGATTATGAGGCTTGCAGCAAATTCCAATTAGCAGCTTTCCATTATTGCCATCCCCATGTACATTTACCCATACTGACTCTACAGTGTTGCAGCTCCCCCCAATGTTGTCATTGAGCACTGGTCTTAAGTTAGGGTACCGTCACACTATACGATTTACCTACGATCACGACCAGCGATATGACCTGGCCGTGATCGTAGGTAAATCGTAGTGTGGTCGCTGGGGAGCTGTCACACAGACAGCTCTCCAGCGACCAACGATGCCGAGGTCCCCGGGTAACCAGGGTAAACATCGGGTTACTAAGCGCAGGACCGCGCTTAGTAACCGGATGTTTACCCTGGTTACCAGCGTAAAAAAAAACAAACAGCACATACTTACATTCTGGTATCCGTCAGGTCCCTTGCCGTCTCTGCTTCCCGCACTCAGTGACTGCCGGCCGTAAAGTGAAAGTGAAAGCACACGTCACCGCTGTGCTCTGCTTTCACTTTACGGCCGGCAGTCAAAGTGCGGGAAGCAGACGGCAAGGGACCTGACGGACACCAGAATGTAAGTATGTGCTGTTTGTTTTTTTTTAGTTTTACGCTTGTAACCAGGATAAACATCGGGTTACTAAGCGCGGCCCTGCACTTAGTTACCCGATGTTTACCCTGGTTACAAGCGAACGCATCGCTAGATCGGTGTCACACACACCGATCTAGCGATGACAGCGGGAGATCCAGCGACGAAAGAAAGTTCTAAACGATCTGCTACGACGTACGATTCTCAGCAGGATCCCTGATCGCTGCTGCATGTCAGACACAGCGATAACGTAACGATATCGCTGGAACGTCACGAATCGTACCGTCGTAGCGATCGAAATGGCAGTGTGTGACGGTACCCTTAGATTTAATAAAAATACACACCCCCTCCACCTTGTCTGTCTTTCCTGTCCTTTCTAAATATAGTGCAACCCTATATGTTTGGCCTCCAGTCATTGCTTTTGTCCAGACAGGTTTTCGTAATGCCTACCACATGGTATTCAGTGGCTGACATAAGAGTCTCCAGTTCATTTGTTTTGTTTGCAAGACCTCTTGCATTTGCCAGTAATACTATTAGCACATTTATTACTCCCTCTCACCTTCCTATGTTCCTTTCATGTCCCAACCCCCCTTAAATCCTCATTGACCCCTACTTTCACACTCTCTCTATCTACTCTATCTACCCCCTTTTCAGTACATCTACCCTCCCCCCAGATCCTAGTTTAAAAACTCCTGCATCCTTCTGATCATTCTTTCCCCAAGCATAGCTGCACCCTCCCCACTGAGGTGCAACCAATCCCTACCGTAGAGGCTGTAGCCGACAGAGAAGTCGGCCCAGTTCTCCATGAACCCAAACCCTTCCTACTTTCACCAATTTCTAAGCCACTTATTTATCTCCTTAAGTTCTTGCTGTCTTTCTAGTGAAGCTCGTGGCTCCTGCAGTATTTCTGAAAACACCACTTTGGAGGTCCAGGCCTTCAGCTTCTCTCCTACTTCCCTGTAATCATTTTTAAGGACCTTTCACCTCCCTCTAACTTTGTCATTGGCACCAATGTGTACCATGGCCACTGGATTTTTCCCAGCCCCTCCCAGCAATCTGTATATCCGATCCGCAATATGCCAAACCCGAGCATTCAGCAGACAACACACTGTTCGGCATTCACAGTCTTGGCGGCAGATGACTCTGTCTGTCCTCCTAATTATAGTTAAATATTTATGGCATCTTTATAGGTATTCCCTGTTCTCAATTTCTATTGCACAAAGCCATAGCTTGTATCATGTAGTATGAATACTGCCTTGTGTTAGACCATGCAGCCATCGTACCTCTCAGGTTTGTTTTTTCTACCACCAAATTAATGCCAATATTAACATATTAAAATAACAGGAAGCTGTATTATATGAAGTGGCCAATAAGTAACAGAAGATTTTTTTCAAAGTTCAGAAAATATTGGCACAGACCCCGAACTTTCGATTTCCCAGAATTCACAGCTTAAGCCCTCATCAATTCTTATTGGATCATTTGGAGTCTAAGAGGGTCTTCACGCTTAATTAATCTAAATCCACAAGCAGCAGGATGGAGACTTTGAGTTGCTCCACAACTGTTCTAAAGCGTTCCAGTTTGAATCATCCTCTTTCCTAATTTTGTGCCGTTTTCATCTGCTTTTGGATCATCTGAAGAGCTATAAAAAACCGACGCCTCCTTCTAACCCCATTAGGATGAAAGCTTTGGATTTTATTATTCATGTTTAATAGGAGGAAGCTGAAATTCCCCCAGGAAGTGTAAAAAAAGGTAGTTTTTGATGTCTCAGATACAGAGACATAGCTGCAAAGACATGATGTGAGTAGGCAGAGAAGCACAGAAGACACAAGGAAATAAAGAATTTCTATTGCTTGTCCCATAAAGCCAGTGTTCATGAAACAGTTATTTTTGGACAGGTAATCCCTTTATCCTCTGGGAAAATAACATGTTTGTTAGTTGTTTTTTTCCTGGAGTAAGGAGAACTGCGGTATTGATGCAGTAAATTGTCACATCAGTATGAAATTACACTGTCATTTGAGAAATGTTTCCCATGTATTTTACCTAAGGCCGCAAATTTATTTTGTTATAACATAGGAGAGGGTTGATGACATTTGCTGTTGTAGTAAATAATCTTTCCTGTAAAAGGCAAACAAGGAAAAAGCCGTACAACCAAAAGTTTCCAGATAAATTATTCTACGCCTTCCACGCTTGTATTAGACAGAGGTCTTTCATTTTTTCATATATTGGTGATTCGAATATTTTATATATTTTGTTTTCTCCTCTGAAATTGACTCCATCCCTGTAATGCCACCGAATTTCCAAATTTAGAAGATTTCCCCAGAACTTCTCATCTTTATCTACTTTTAATGGTGTATTGCCATATATACCCCGAATTCTCACCTTAATTATCAGGCCCAGTTCATCATTTGTGTTTTCTTTTTTTTGTCTTGTATTTGCTCATTTGTTTTACGCTATATTCATCAAAATGGCATATGCAGTTCATGAAAAATCAGACATTTTTGTATCCACTTTTTCTGACTTTTTGGCACCAAAACTCACAAATGCACCTACCGGTAATTGAAAGCTTCTGCAGAACCATTACTCTCTGGGAATACTGGAGTTAGCTGTGCCAAAAGAAAGAACATTTGGTAAAAGTTGCATTTCATGAATCTGTCAAAAGCCTCATTCACACATCCGTGTTGCACATACCCATTATAATTTGTGGTGCTGTTCACATGTCCGCATGTGACTTTTTTTTCGGTATCACGGATAAAAAGAACCAATACAAATCTGTGTGTCTGTGAAAAGCACATACAGCACACAGATGGCAACAGCGGTCCATCCGTGCATCTGTATTTAACATTGCAAGTATTGGAAAAGCTTTGTAATACAGTTATTTCTTTATCCATCCATATAAAACACAGATGAAAAACTGAAGATAAAAACAGATGCACCGATGGTAAAAACGGACACATAGACCACATACTGATGACACACTGATGGTAAGAATGGACATATAGACCACACACTGATGACACACTGATGATAAAAACGGACTCACAGGACCACACACTGATGATGACACACTGATGGTAAGAATGGACATATAGACCACACACTGATGACACACTGATGATAAAAACCGACTCACAGGACCACACACTGATGACACACTGATGGTAAGAATGGACACACAGACCATACACTGATGACCCACTTAAAGGTATAAATGAACACACAGACCATACACTGATGACATACTGATGGTAAAAATGGACACATGGACCACACACTGATGATATACTCATGGTAAAAATGGACACATGGACCACACACTGATGACACACTGATGGTATAAACGGACACATGGACCATACCCTGATGATACACTCGTGGTAAAAACAGACACACGAACCATAGACTGATGACAAACTTATGGCAAAAACGGACACATGGACCGTAGATCGTGGAAATTCACCTGTGGGAAGCGTCACCATCTTTGCTGCAGTAACATCACCCCAGAGGACCCCTTTAAGCAGCGTTAGTCACCTCTGACCGAAAACCACAGGTGGCGTCACAAACTTTTACCACCTTACAATTCCCTAAGAACTATCCCTTTCACTTGGGCGCCCAGGGCCACGGATCGGGTCACTGCCACCGTGACCACCCCTTTAATTGCGACCGGACCCGGTACTGAGTATCTCCATTGCTCTGGCGGGTGAATCACGGTCACATTACTGATGTCACCGCTCAACAAACAATCCGAATGTAGCAGAGTTGGGGATCGTCATGGGACCACATCATTATGGATTAATGATGGGCAGATGGGGATTACTTTGATTTTTTATTTTTAGGTTAATAAATGGGTAAAAGAGGGCTGGGGAGTGTTTTTGTTGTCGGTGTGTCTTCATTAATTTCGACTACGGGGTTAGTAATAGGAGTGTCTCTCCATTACTAACCAATGGGCTTGATGTCAGCGGACATAAAACAGCTGACATCAACAACAAAACTATTACCCCACTTGCCAATGCACTAGGACAAGTTGGAGGAGCCGAGGCTAAGTGTAAGAATTGTCGTAAGAATTGGCACATCTAATGGATGCGATATTTCTGGGGCAGCTGAGGGCTAATGTTCTTAGTGTGGGAGGGGACCAATATCCATGGACACAGCCTATTAATATCAGCCCGCAACTGTCTGTTTAGCTTTTGCTGGTTAATAAAAAAAAGGGGAGACCCCAACTCATTTTTTGTTGTCCCCCTTTTACTAACCAGTAACCGCTAAGCTGTGAGCTGATATTAATAGACTTGGAACCCTTATGGCTATTGGCCCCTTCCCAGAATATTAACACCAGCCCCCACCTGTTGGCTTTCCCTCAGCTGGTTAGGAAAATTGTAACCCCTTGTACCCCAAGCCGGATTTTTTATATATTTGTTTTGCGCTATACACAGATGGCAGGTGCTGACTCCAACTCTCAGCAACATTGCCTGGTCCCGCTGTTTGTATTGAGACCAGGCGACAATGATGAGAGCTGGATTCAGCACCCGGTGCCTGGGAACAGTTCTGTGCGTCATCACTGCATTGTGGACCGTGCTGCCAGCAAAAAATGGACATGTCAACGTGTATTGCATAGATTTGAATGGGTCCACTTGTGTAAGTGTCTCCAGTACATGTGAAAACTGTCACCACATATACTGAGATACTGACTTCTGAAGGAGGCCATACTGACCCAAAAGGCTGATTACACTGGTACCATTTTTTCAAGTACGTGTTTAAAAACAAATGCGCAAATGAGGTCTAAAACATCTGGATAAATAAGTTTGTCAAGGAAAAAATTAAAAAAAGCCTTAAAAAGGAAAGACAATTTAAACAAAATATGCAAAAGGTTTAGAGAATAAGGTGCAAATACTAAAGACACATAAAAAGAGCAAATTCCTCTACAAAGCTGGAGAAACAACAATGATGTATCGAGCCACTAAGAATAAATATTAACATGTCAGATATGCTCAGAAATGTCCAAAATGTCTTTTACTTGAAAAGACATATACTTCGGAATGTTTGTAGCCACCAATAAAGGAAGCTAAGCGGAAAAATACATTTATATAGTTAATATTGAACCCAATTGGAGCTCAATAGACATTCAATCGCAGTGTTACAATGTAGTTCAGGGCATCACGGGCACATCCCTATTGCATGCCATGTCTTCCCAGACTTCTGTCTTACAAAATTAATCCACATTTGTGACAGTCCAGACAAGAATAAATATTTGTGCCTAATACAAAATAGAAAATATATAGTTCTGGATTCTATCTCACGGTGTAGACAAAGGAATCTCATTTTTTATGGTCAATTTAGGAACGCAAAGAGAATTTTTCCTTCTAGTTTGTTTGTTACAGAGTGCCCATTATCTCCTCCGCCATGGTATACATACTGGTACTCACTGGCTAAACTGAGTGATTCACTCATTATATGTCAGACAGTAGTATACATAATGAGAGTCTCTGGCTGTCAATTATATAGACGGCTCATAATTGCTGGTGTCCAGAGATAACAGCCCTCAGGCTCTCGTTCCACATAGTGCACATTCTTCCTTCAAAGTGGATATTCATTGTTACCTTATAAAAAGCTCTGAATCCTGTCATGTCCGCCAGAAAAGCTCAGGAAGGAACTAAACTAAACATTAGTTGTATCCACCTTTTTGTCCAGCAAAGTATTATTAAAAAAGGCAAAGTGAAGTGATTTTAGTGACTTATTAGGACTGCACAAATTACACGGCCTCGATTCTTCAAGGAGGTTTTTTGCCAGAATTATGAAGTAAAACACCTTTAAATTACAGAAGATACTGGCACAAATTGAAGAGTGGCATTTTTACACCAGTCTCTGCCAGCTCTGCAAAATGGGCGATGCTTGGGTTGGGCTCCGAGCTAATTCATCATATTTTACTCCAGTAAATGTATGTCAGCCCTGGATAGGGCAACATTTCTGTCAAGGGTGCACACTATTTGTAAGATGTGCCTAATTAATTAAGAACTGTACAATATGTATGTCATAGATCGTGTCCCTGGATTCCATGCGGGTTCCGGCACTGAGCTTACATGTTTTTGGGCACATGACAGCAGATTTCATCACCTGACATGTGCTATTAACAACCGGGGGTGGAATTGCGATCCACCCGCGGCTGTTAACATGTTAAATGCAGCTGTCAATCTCCAACAGTTGCATTTAACATGGGCATACTGGAAGCGCGTCACTAATCCTGCCCTTCCGCACCCCTGTCATGATTGCAGGGCTCCAATGGGTTGGCATGAAAGCTCGGGGTCTGCTATTGCTGATGTGCTACGAGCGCCACCTCGTGGCTGGCGCTCAAAGAAGATGATCAATTCTGCTACACATAGCAGGGCTGAAGTCCTGCTATGTTTAGTACAAGCGATCATATGATCGTAGCTTCAAGTTTCCTATGAAGCAGGTAAAAAGTGTAAAAATAATGTTTTCACTAATATTTAAAAAAAATGTAAAATATAAAAGTTCAAATCACCCCCTTTTGCCCTATTCAAAATAAAACAATAAAAAAGTAAAAAATACACATATTTGGTATCACCGTGTTCAGAAATTCTCAATATATCAAAATATAAAAATAATTAATCCGATCGGTAAACGGCGTAACGAGAAAAAAATAAAAAAACACCAGAATTATGCTTTTTTTGGTCATCGCAACATTGCAATTAAATGCAATTAAATGCAATAACGGGCGATCAAAAAATGGTATCTGCCCCAAAATGCAAAATGATATAAATAAAAACATCAGCTTGGTGCGCAAAAAATAAGCCCTCACCCAGCCCCAGATCACGAAAAATGAAGACTTATTTTTTTTGTTTACAAACTTTGGATTTATTTTCATCACTTAAATAAGAAAAGAACCTACCATATATACTTGAGTATAAGCCGAGATTTTCAGCCCAAATTTTTGGGCTCAAAGTGCCCCTCTCGGCTTATACTCGAGTCACGGACGGTAGCAGGGTCAGCGGGAGAGGGGTAGAGAGGTCTGTCGCATACTTACCTGCTTCCGGCGCTCCTGGTGCTGTCCCTGCCTGTCCCATGGTCTTCGGGTGCCGCAGCTCTTCCCCTGTTCAGCGGTCACGTGGTACCGCTCATTAAAGTTATGAATATGGACTCCACTCCCATAGGGGTGGAACCGCATATTCATTCCTGTAATGAGCTTTAACGGTGACTGCTGACAGTGGTAGAGGCTGCAGTGCCCAGAGACCATCTGTCCGGGATAAGGAGCAGGTATGTATGTCATATTTACCTGTCCGCGTTCCACACGCCGGGCGCCGCTCAGTCTTCCCGTCCTCTTGCTCTGACTGTTCAGGTCAGAGGGCGCAATGACGTACTAGTGTGCGCGCCGCCCTCTGCCTGAACAGTCAGTGCGGAGAGAGACAGGACGCTGAGGAGCTGCGGGCAGCAAGAAAGGTGAGTATGTCATTTTTTTTATTGCAGCAGCATTGTATATGGGGCACAGCTTTATATGGAGCATCTTATGGGGCAATAATGAAAGGTACAGAGCATTGTATATGGGGCACAGCTTTATATGGAGCATCTTATGGGGCAACAATGAACGGTGCAGAGCATTGTATATGGCACAGCTTTATATGGAGCATCTTATGGGGCAATAATGAACAGTACAGAGCATTATATATGGGGCACAGCTTTATATGGAGCATCTTATGAGGCAATAATGAATGGTACAGAGCATTATATATGGCACAGCTTTATATGGAGCATCTATGGGGCCATGATGATCGGTGCAGAGCATTATATATGGCACAGCTTTAAATGGAACATCTATGGGGCAATAATGAATGGTATGGAGCATTATATGTGGCACAGCTTTATATGGAGCAATAATGAACAGTATGGAGCATTATATGTGGCACAGCTTTATATGGAGCATCTATGGGGCAATAATGAACGGTATGGAGCATTATATGTGGCACCATTTTATATGGAGCATCTATGGGGCAATAATGAACTGTATGAAGCATTATATGTGGCACAGCTTTATGGAGCATTATATGTGGCACAACTGATGTCTTAATTAATTTTACTTTTATTGGTATCTATTTTTATTTTTGAAATTCACCGGTAGCTGCTGCATTTCCTACCCTAGGCTTATACTCGAGTCAATAAGTTTTCCCAGTTTTTTGTGGCAAAATTAGGGGGTCGGCTTATACTCGGGTCGGCTTATACTCGAGTATATACAGTATACATATTTGGTGTCTACGAACTCGTAATGACCTGGAGAATCATAATGGCAGGTCAGTTTTAGCATTTAGTCAATATGGTAAAATACAAAAACAAATGCAATTGCAATTTTTTGCAATTTCACCACACTTTTAATTTTTTACCTGTTTTCCAGTACACAAAATGGTGAAACCAATTGTTTCTTTCAAAAGAACAACTCATCCAGCAAGAAGCAAGCCATCACATGGCCATATTGACGGAAAAATAAAAAAGTGCTCTGGGAAGAAGGGGAGCAAAAAACGAAAACGCAAAATCCTAAGGACATGAAGGAGTTAAAAAGCATTTCATGCTGCATTATTCTATATCCTAATGGATTGCTACGGGTCATGAAAAAAGCATCTATGAAACAGTTCTTAACTCATTATGAGGATGTTTCAATGTTCCTGTAAAAGCTAAATATATAACACCAATGTAAAGAAAACGTTAAATGACATCTATACATACTGTATGTTCACATTTAGTACAGTCACTTGAATGCTTTTGTGCTTTTGTCAGTTGCACCTCAAAAATATACCCAGAATCTGCACTTTTCTTACTGAGGAAACTGCCAAAACTTCTATTCACTCAAGTATTAATTATTGTAACTAACCATTAATCAATTTTCTCCACTCTAATCCATCCTAAATGCAGCAGTCAGGCTCATCTTTCTGTCCATTTACTATAACAATGGCTCTACTCAGTAACAGATACAGTTCTGATTGTCTACCAATATAGAATAAATAGGAAGCTATTGCAAACAAAGCCTTGCATCTATTATTTTAAATGCTATTTAGTTATTATTCTTTGCTATCTGATTTTGTTTGCACATATACCCTCCAAATTTTAAAATGTTGCAATGTATGTTGGCACGGTATAAGTATATAGATTATTAGTAGTAGTATTGATCGTTTAACACCTAACCACCTAACGTATTACCCTGGTGTTACGTAAGTACCATAATATATTGCTCACACTATACTGCAATGGATTGGACATAGTCAATGGAAATGTATCATCTATGTCTTTTACTAATAAAACCAGTAATAAATATTCTTTTTTTAATTTTCTAATGGCGTATTTTTTTTATCTATTTTACTGCACATGATCATAGGGACAATAAATATCTGCTTTACTGCAGCCACACAGACCAAAGGAAACCATCTGGCTTCCGTGGGAGAGTTTTCTAGCCATGCTCTCTGTTATGTGCTGACTCCTGCTCTTCGGCCATGGACAGGAGTGGAGCAAATTTCTTGAGCTGCTGGGTTCCTCAACACAGCATTTGATTCGCTGGCCTGGTGTAACGTCATCTGTTCATTATGCAATGCTGAGATGGAAAATCATGTTGACCAAACTCTTGGCACATGAATCATTTAAATTCTCATTAAAGACTATGTTCGCACACAGACTTTTCTTTTGTTTTTGTTTGTTTTTTTGCAGCCAAAACCTGCTCTGTAAGCGGTAAAGAAAAACTTGCTCAATTGTAGACTTTTTTTTAATAAATTTCAAGGATGGCTCACTACTTTTGACCTCCTATGATTTGAGTTAGATCTTCCCCATACGGCATCACGATCGCTTCGGTATCTATCCAAGTCAAACCCACCTGTATTCTTAGCTGTCTTTTTACCTTTTCATTCCATTCTTCATTGGTTTCATCTTCCACTATAGAGGATTTTTTTTCTGTTTTTAATTGGGAGTGGAATGATTAGTATTGTCAATATGGACCTTAAAAAAGAACATTTAAGAATTTTATTTACATGAAAGACGTAAAATGATTTTCCGGAGAGTTGCGATCAATGTTATAGACTGAAGACATACCATTCTGTGTAGAGCTGTAAAAAGATTAATGTACTCTTTTTTTTTTAAAGAAATTAGTAGCTTAATGAAGTGGATAAAACCGCTGTCATCGTTTTTATTGGATCTAAATTGCATGGTAGTGTAATGGTATAATGAGTCATGACTGGAAGCTGGAAGGCTAATTTGCCCTTAACTGACATGAGATCCAACGAATTAACATCTCTGTAGCTTCAGCCAGGAGAAGGAGCATTATTTCATTTTACAGCTAAGTTCTTAACAAAGCTGTTAACAGCAGGTTTATTGATCTCGACTTCTGCGAAATGATGAAATTGGAATTTAAAGATAGACTCTTTTTTAAGTTATTGTTCTTTGCTTGGCGCTGAGTGCATTGTGATCTGGGGAAAGAACTTTCACTGTGAAGAAGGTCCAGGAAATTTTGACATTCGCCAAAAATAAGAAAAGGGTTCTCATTTTACTTTATTTCTTCAATTATTATCCTAAGGAAAAGATGAGACAAATGTGAGCGTGACTGCTGCATGGAGAGCTGATAAAACGGACAGCATCAGATAGATGATATGTTTGAAGTAAATTGATAACTTTGTACATTGCTTTATTTTATTAGGGACCAGTGATGTGTGAACGTGCTCAGATAAGGTGTTATCATGGCACGGTGCTAACCGAGTGTCTTCGGCGTGCTCGCGGCTGTCATGGATTGCCTCTTTGTTTGGCAATCCCCGCATGTGTTGTGGCTATTGAACAGCCGAGAGAATGCAGCCGCGGGGACTCCAACATAGTATCCGAGCACGCCGAAGACACTCTGTTAGCTCACGTGACACCTTATCCAAGCACGTTCACTCATCACTATTAAGGACCAGAAAAGTTACCGTACCTTGGATTTCTTTGGTCTCTGTAATATATCAGATGGCAATTTCCAATAAAGTGGTCATAGTGTCATACATTAAGGACCAGAACTAACAAGTGTAATAATAGCATCCGTATCTACTTCCATGTAAGCAGCATATGTCGATGAACCAGAGCACATGGCTAAGTATACATTTTACAATTATATTCCAGCTAAAAAGATCAACATTTAAGATACCTCACATAAAATAAAAAGAGACCAATAATTGTATGTGTTCACAATGTATTTGTAGATAGCTAAAAACATTTTGTTTTTCAAGTGAAAGATGGTTCAGGAAAGTCGTTTTTTCCTGTCATTTTAAAATCCGGGAGCACCTTTTCTACCCTTTTTTTTTACCTTTTCTTAGCTCTGTTTTTAATATTTGTTACCACATTTTTACAACCTTTTTGGATGTCTTTTTCCTCTTTTTCCTCTGAAAACAGATTTTTGCTGTAACTTATGCAAATGTTTGCTGTACAGTTTAGTAAAACTGTCAGTTTCAATCAAATTTGTTATGCTCTGATGACTTTTTAAGAAAAGTGTCAATTAAGGCGCAGAAGTAGTAAAAGTACGAAAAGTCAAAAATTTTGCTCAGGCGTGGCTGAGTTTTTGATATTGCAGATATTTTGCAACAAATTAAGTTACTTTCTTTTTTTATAGCGTTTTTGACTTTGCGGTTTTTGTCTCTTCTTGATATGTCATGTTTTAAATAAAGCTGGTTTGTCTTTGATACTTCCGCAAAAAAGCACAGGAGGCATGAGATTTCTATAATTCACATCCACTTTACTGGAACTGCATTACAACATGCTGCATTTTTGCACATGTCAAAAATTCATCAATAACTCATCATGGTAACTTTATCTGAATTTTCACTTACAATCTCACATTATTTTTGTTTCTTCAGATCTTTTGGGTCATTCTGATGAAATTCTGGCTTTGGTTTTACTCATATATAATTTTGTATCTGCCTGGAGCACATTAATCCTCATTGTGTTTAAATCTACCACAGCTCCCAACTATTGAAGAATAGAAAGAGGGATAAATCATGCGCATAGAACGCCTTAGCAAATTCTGACCACTCCCCTAGCTACACCTCAATCCATGCCATTTACCGTTTCTTTCTCCCGCAGCAGAAGGAGATGTCAGAGGGGCTCTGGCAGTGAGGGAAATGCAGCAGATGCCCGAGACTGCAGGGTGTAGACCCAAATCCGGGACTGTCCGCCGTATCCAGGGCAGTTAAGACTACAACTGAGCGGATCTATTCACGAGTCTCCGGTTCAGCGTTCGGGTCAGTGCTCTCTGGTGGCTTGACAAGAGGCCCACAAATTTCTTACAACTTTTGATTAGCCAGGGCTGGCGCAATGTCATCTGTGCGTACTGCTCATTCATTCACATTCGGAGCCACCAGAACTTTCTCATCTGTATGAAGCTTCCCTATATGACATCTGGAATTTCGGTGTCTGTAAGGCCGTATTCACATGTTGTAAAAGTACTGTGTTTTTTTTTTCTTTTCTGCAGGTGTCCACACAATAACAATCTTCTCTGGTTATTGCATTTTTATTGCATTTGTTATGCCTATTTCCCATTATTTGATGCTTTTTTGGAAGCCGCTTTTTATTGTGGTTTTTATAGTACAGAAAATGTTTGATTCTGCATTTAAAAAAGTAACTACAGTTTTTTATATGCGTTTTTTTGAGGCTCCACATAGAAGCCTCTAGGAAGAAAAAGAACCAAAACTGCACAGTTCAGTAGCATATTTAGAAGTAGACTGGGCGCAGTTTTCATGAAATCATATTTCATTTCCTAGGACAGTTAAACAGCAGAATTTCTGTGCAAAAAAAAGCATTAAAAAACACACAACATTTACGCTACATGTGAGCACGGCCTAAATGTACAAGCAAAGTGGTTGTGATTTCATCATAACGCCATCCCAGGTGCATCTAAAGGCGCTTTTGTACTGTGCGGGTTAGGTGCATTTTTCAGTTAGGCCTCTAAGTGTAGTCTGAATACCCGTTAAAGAAAAAAAAAAAAGCTGCCGTCACACTAGCAGTATTCGGTAAGTATTTTACATCAGTATCTGTAAGCCAAAACCAGGAGTGGACAAATAGAGGTAAAGAATAATAGAAACATATGCACCACTTCTGTATTTATCACCCACTCCTGGTTTTGGCTTACAAATACTGATGTAAAATACTGACCAAATACTGCTAGTGTGATGGCAGCCTTAAGCGCAGAATAAAAGCTTTTCTGCACTATTTAAAAAAGCATTAAAAATCTGCTTCAGGCCGGTTTCACACGTCAGTGGCTCCGGTACGTGTGGTGACAGTTTCCTCACGTACCGGAGACACTGACTCACGTAGACACATTAAAGTAAATGTGTCTCTGCACATGTCCGTGTTCGTGGGAGCACACGGATCACACGGACCCATTAATGTCAATGGGTCCATGTAAACACGTACCGCACACAGATGCTGTCCGTGTGCCATCCGTGTGCCACCTGAGGACCACACGGAACAGCACTACAGTAAGTGCTGTCCCCTGTGTGTGGTACTGAAGTCGGCATTCATCCCTTCTGTCCTGCTCGGCTGAAAGCAGCGCTTGCAGGAGAGAAGGAATGAAAAATCAAGGTTTTTTTTGTTAAAAAGGAAGTTTGGTGTCACCTCCTGCCTCTCACCCCCCGTGCGACCGCCCACTCCCATATGGGTGGAGCCGCATATTCATCACTGTAATGAGCGGTACCACGTGACCGCTCACACAGGACAAGCTGCCGGCACTGAGAGAAGGCATCGCGGGAGCTGGGTGAGTATTTCTCTGCAAACGGGCGGGCGCACGGGGGGTGAGAGGCAGGAGGTGACCCCAAACTATATTTTTAACAAAAAAACTTGATTTTTCATCCCTTCTCTCCTGCAAGTGCTGCTTTCAGCCAAGCGGGACAGAAGGGATGAATGCCGACTTCAGCACCACACACAAGGGACAGCGCAGTCTCTCCTGCATCGTCCGTGTGGTCCTCAGGTGGCACACGGGTGGCACACGGCTGTCGCACGTGTGCCACACTGATGTGCCACGTGAGCACACAGACACACATAACTCCGGTACCGATTTCTCCGGTACCGGAACTATCTGAACGTGTGAGACTGGCCTCACATCTACACCAAAAATGCATCAAATAAGGGGGAAACACAAGAAACACAGCAAACACGCAATAATCAGAGAAGATAGTTATTGCGCTCTGTGGTGTGGACACCTGCAGAAAATGTGCAGATAAAATGCAATTTAAAAAATGCAGCGTTAATACTATGTGTGAACACGGCCTCAGCATTACATTTATATTACATTTTTTTATGGGTTTAATAGATTAAAAAACAAACATGTCATTTTTTATGCCATTCACCGATCACCAAAAATATTCTAATCACTGTATTGTGTGGGTCGTAATGATTACAAGGATACCAAATATGTCAGTGTTATTTGCTGATTTGTGATGTTTATTATTTAAAAAAAATGCATTAAAAATGACATTATTGTAAGTGTTTTTCATTATTTTTTACTGATTTTATAGGAAGAAAAAAATCTTTCTATTATTTTCCCTCTAGAATACAGGTAGATTGAAATACACTGATATATACAATGTTTGTGGGTTTGGTGGCTGCAATGTAGCTTCAAATATGCAAAATTCGCCAGCTATCTTAATGAAGTCTTTGTTTCATAGCTTTAGTTATTGCCTGCAATGAAGTAAACTAAGCAAATTTACAAAATGAAGGAGATCCTGAGGTCCTTGAGACTTTCCGGGGTCGGCGCTGGAGGTGCCTCACGCAGGGCTGTAATTTGCTGCAGCAAAAAGTTATTGGTCTGTTGCTGTTGTTGCTGCATGAGGCATCTTCATCGCTGACCTTGGAACGTCGCGAGGACCAGATGCCTCAGGATTTCCTCTATTTTGCCCGCAGGCCTGGGTTGCAGTGTTACAGGCCTAATGACAGAGATGCAGCTGGTGTTGGGGTATGCCTTAATTCACACTGCCTGCATTCTCCGCCAACTGTAGTGCAGCGGTGTTCACATGGTGCAGTGAGGAGGCAGTGACCCAGGAAAGTTCAAAAGTAAACGTAGCTTTAATGTCCAAACTCACAAATAGAACACACAGTATCCTCCAGATCGCAGCCAAGACAGTCCATAAATGCATCTGGTTGCTGAGGGCAATTGCACGCTGCGGGGTGCTAGGAGTTCACTCTGCTTGACTCTGAGTTCCCTCACACAGGCTGAGCTTTTGCATGGCCGTCTGCTCTGCACCTTGTAAACTCCACACTGACACAACCAACCCACAGCAGCAGGGGTTTTTACAATGAACCTGTGGCCGTAGGCCACATGGAAAACCCGGCCGGGGAAGGAACCAGACCGCACCACTACCTTCCTGTAGTCCGTTTAAAAAAAATAAAAGCCCATGGCAGAATTTCCTAAATCTGCCTTAGACAAATAGCTTGCCCAAGTCCACTCTCACTATTATTCTGCATTGCAATCACAGCTATGCCTGTGACTGCAATACACTCCCGCAGGCTCAATATGCTTCTGAGCGCATCCTGGGGGACACATAGCGACGCTCGCAAAAAACACCGGTGACTGTCTTACATAAGATATTTAACAAAACCCTCAAATCAATGCTAAAGAAGGTGGCTGCCAAGGACGGGAGGGATGGGGACATGTTACTACTCTATCTAATGTTCGCTATCCGTGAGGTACCACGGGCGTCCACGGGGTTCTCCCCATTTGAGCTATTGTATCACAGGCACCGGAAGGGACTGCTGGATGTAGCCAAGGAGACGTGGGAACAGTCTCTGCATAAGAGTGTCATCAAGCATGTGGCAAGCATGCAGGACCGGATTGCGGCAGTATGGCCCATAGAAAAGGAGCATCTGATGGATGCCCAGGCTACACAGAGCCACGTGTATAATAAAAGAGCCATGGACAGGCCCTTTAAAGAAGGGGACCGGGTGTTGGTACTAGGGCCCACCGCAGAGAGTAAGCTCCTGGCCTAGTGGCATGGGCCATATGAGATATGGGGGAAGGTGGGAGAAGTAAATTATACAGTTTTCCAGCCCAGTAGAAGAAATTCCGAACAGCTGTATCATGTCAACCTGTTGAAAGCATGGAAGAACTGGGAATGCTTGGTCGTGGAGGCGACCGGTTGTACCAACAGGGAATCCTCTGTCACCAGCCAAGAACGACACCGAGAGAGAGATAAAAATAGGAGACATTCTCTCAAAAAAGCAGGGTCGAGAGGTTCGTAAATTAGTCCAAGAGAATGCAGACGTACTCTCAGAATTATCCGGTCGTACCTCCGTCATCCAGCATGACATTGTCATCAAGCCTCATGTAAGGGTACGCATGAAACCATACCGGGTGCCCGAGGCCTGGAGACAAGCCATTGCGAGTGAGGTAAGACAAATGCTCCAGCTGGGAGTAATTGAGGAATCCTGGAGTGACTGGGCTATCCCCATTGTGCTAATCCCGCAGATGGACGGATCATTACGGTTCTGTAATGACTTCTGTAAATTGAATGAGGTGTCGAAGTTTGACCTTTATCCAATGCCTGGGTGGACAAGCTGATCGAGCGCCTGGGTCAGGCCTAGTACTTTACCATGCTCAATCTGACCAAGGGTTATTGGCAAGTGCCTCTTACAGAGTCGGCAAAGACTGCCTTCATAACACAAGAGGGTCTTTACCACTATGTAGTCTTGCCCTTTGGACTACATGGGGCCCCTGCCACGTTCCAGAGGTTGATGGATATAGTGCTGGAAGCCCATCGGAAGTATGCGTCAGCGTACTTAGATGACATTATCATCTTTAGTACTGAATGGCATAACCACTTGTCCCAGTTACAAGCGGTAGTAGATTCGCTCAGATCTGCGGGCTTGATGGCGAATCCCAAGAAATGTGCGATAGGGCTCGAGGAAGCTCAGTACTTGGGTTACGTGATCGGCTGTGGGGTTATCATACCCGAAATAAATAAAATCGAGACCATTCAGAACTAGCCCCGACCTGTTACCACCAAGCAGGCGAGAGCGTTTCTCAGAATCATTGGGTATTATTATGTTCAATAAATGCACTCAATACTTGATCGGGGCTCCTTTTGCAACAATTACTGTATCAATGCGGGGTGTCATGGAGGCGATCAGCCTGTGGCACTGCAGAATGTTATGGAAGCCCAGGTTGATTTGATAGCAGCCTTCAGCTAGTCTGCATTGTTGGGTCTAGAGTTTGTCATCTTTCTCTTGACAATACTTCATATATTCTCTATGGGGTTAAGGTCAGGCAAGTTTGCTGACAAATCAAGTACAGTGATACTGTTGTTTTTAAACCAAGTATTGGTACATTTGGCAGTGTGGACAGGTGCCAAGACCTGCTGGAGAATGAAATTTCCAAAAAGCTTGTCAGCAGAGGAAAGCATGAAGTGCTCTAAAATTTAATGGTAGATGGCTGCGTTGACTTTGGTCTTGATAAGGGCAGTCCCACACGTCCAGATAATTCCGGTACCGGAAAAATCAGTACCGGAATTATCAGTGTCCGTGTGCCCGTGCGTTTCTGTGGCACATCAGTGTGGCACACGTGCGGCACACGTGTGCCACCCGTGTGCCCACTGGGTGCCACACGTACCGTGCAGGAGATAGCGCTATAGTTTAGCGCTGTTCCCTGCATCTGGTGCTGAAGCCGCCATTCATATCTTCTCTGCAGCAGCGTTTGCTGTAGAGAAGATATGAATATTCCTTTTTTTTTTTTGTTTCTCGTGTTTAAAATAAAGATCCATGTCCCCACCCCTATGGGAGGTGGAGCCGCATATTCATGACTGTAATCGGCGGCCCCACGTGACCGCTCATACAGTAGAAGGTGCGGCCAGGACAGGAAGCAGCACCAGCCAGCGAGGGAGCCGGGTGAGTATTTTAAGAACAGCGGGCGGGCGCACAGGGGGTGGGAGGGGGGTGGGGACATGGATCTCTATTTTAAACACGAGAAACAAAAAAAAAAAAGGAATATTCATATCTTCTCTACAGCAAACGCTGCTGCAGAGAAGATATGAATGGCGGCTTCAGCACCAGTGGGGGGGGGGACAGCGCTTACTGTAGCGCTGTCTCCTGCACGGCACACGGATTGCACACGGACAACGTCCGTGTGCGGTACGTATTTTACACGGACCCATTGACTTTAATGGGTCCGTGTAATCCGTGCGCTCCCACGAACACTGACATGTCTCCGTGTTTGGCACACGGAGACACGGTCCTCAAAAAATCAATGACATCTGCACAGATGCATTGATTTCAATCTGTCTACGTGTGTCAGTGGTTCCGGTACGTGAGGAAACTGTCACCTCACGTACCGGAGCCACTGATGTGTGAAACCGGCCTAAAACACAGTGGACCTATACCAGCAGATGACATGGCTCCCCAAACCATCACTGATTGTTGAAACTTCACACTAGACCTGAAGCAGCTTGGATTGTGTGCATCTCCAATGTTCCTCCAGACTCTGGGACCTTGATTTCCCAAATGAAATGCAAAATTTACTTTCATCTGAAAACAACACCTTGGACCACTGACCAACAGTCCAGTTCTTTTTCTACTTGACCAAGGTAAGACACTTTTGGCGTTGTCTATTGGTCATGAATGGCTTGACACAAGGAATGTGACACTTGTAGCCCATGTCCTGGATACATCTGTATGTGGTGGCTCTTGAAGCAATGACTCCAGCAGCAGTTCACTTCTTGTGCATCTCCCCCAAAATTTTGAATGGCCTTTTCTTAACAATCCTTTCAATGCTAGTGGGCGCGACCTCACTCAATTCAACCGTCTATTGGGCGCAGTCTCACTCATTACCACTGTTTAGTGGGCATGACCTTGCTCAATACACCCGTCTAGTGGGCGCGACCTCACTCATTTCATCCATCTAGTGGATGTGACTTCGCTCAATACACACGTCTAGTGGGCGCGACCTCACTCATTTCATCCGTCTAGTGGGTGTGACTTCGCTCAATACACCCATCTAGTGGGCACAGCCTCACTCATTACCACCGTTTAGTGGGCACGACCTCGCTCATTACACCTGTCTAATGGCCGCGGCCTCGCTCAATACAAGGGAAAACTGGCCGATAATTTGTTTTTTTCCAATGGAATATATATGTTATAATTTCACCTCTTAAGACCACTTTCACAGTTCAATTTCCCACAGTAACTTTGGTCGGTCTCAGTAGCGTAGCTACTGGGGGGGCAGAGGGGGCCATCGCCCCGGGCCCTGTCACATGAAGGGGCCCACTGGGAGCCAGGGCCACTTCTGTGAGGAGGCAGAACATCACATAGGAGCAGTATAATGTCTGCTCCCTTCTGATGTCTGCAGGCTGTTAGCACAGTGGCCAGCTGCAGTCTCCCTCCTGCAGTGAACGGTTTCACCCATTTGACCTAATGATGAAGCTTTTCCTGGCTGCAATTTTTCTTTTCTTCACTCTGTGCACGCTGGGATTGGCTCAGGCACGCTGGGTCCTAGTGCCCACCTTCATTTCACTTACTTCCTGGTCCTGCCTGCAGTGCAAACTTTATCAGTAAGTGGGGATGGAACTTATTAGATTCATTAAATTCAGTTATGTCACTGTGAGACCGTTGGGGTATTTTGGGGGCTGAAAGTGAGTGAGGGGGGACAGGGTACTGAGGGGAGAATGTGAGACCATGGGGGTATTGTGGGGGAGGGGAGACAGGGCACTGGGGGGTGAATGTGAGACCATTTGGGGGTTGTGAGGGCAGAAGGTGGGACAGGGCACTGAGGGGTGGATGTGAGATGATGGGGGTATTGGGGCTGAAGTGGGGGAGGTCACTGGGGGCTGAATATTATGTTTTGTTATGATATTATATGTACTCCATCACATGTAATATTTGCTGTCTGGGGAGGCTGGAGATTGGGGGGAGGCTGGAGATTGGGGGTGGGGCGGTTCGGGGGCTTTTGATACGTACCACCTGGGTCTTTTATGAGTATTAGTATAAGGAGCCTGCATATAGTGACCAAGAGCTGCATCACATTTACAGCACCACTCCAGCATTACTTTTTATTTCACTGCTGGAGCGGTGCTGAAAATCCACGTCCCCTGCCCCCTGTCTGATACTCACCTTCTGGCGTCTTCATCTGTTTTTGTCTCCGCTCGGCTCCGTCTCCTGCAGTTTGGGACCTGTCCGCTGCTCCAGTGTTTCATGGAGCAGCGCAGAGGTCACTAATCAATGTGAGTTTATGGGAGCCTTGTTCTGGCCTCTTTCTCACTCTCAGGCTATGTGCACACGTTGCGGATTGGCCGCTGCGGATCCGCAGCAGTTTTCCGTCTGGTTTACAGTACCATGTAAACCTATCGAAAACCAAATCCCCAGTGCACATGGTGCGGAAATGCTGCGTTGTATTTTCCGTAGCATGTCAATTCTTTTTGCGGATTCCGCAGCGTTTTACACCTGCTCCTGTATAGGAATCCGCAGGTGTAAAAATGCATGTGAAATCTGCACAAAAAACACAAAAAATCCACGGTAATTCCGCACATGAATCCGCAACAAGTGCACATAGCCTCATAGTCTTACATTGAGCGCTTGTGACATAGCTTCTAACTTCTGGCCTGTCAGAAGCTGTGCTCATAAGTTTGAGCAGCGGCACTGCAGCAGTGCCACAAAATAGTGAATACGCTGGAGGATTAGTAAATGACAGGGACATCCAAATCATGACAGGCAGCTGTGAATCCATCACACTGTGTATAAGGGAGCTGCGGGCCCTTCATACTGTGTATAAGGGAGCTGCGGGCCCATCATACTGTGTATAAGGGAGCTGCGGGCCCATCATACTGTGTATAAGGGAGCTGTGGGCCCATCATACTGTGTATAAGGGAGCTGCGGGCCTTCATACTGTGTATAAGGAAGCTGCGGGCCCATCATACTGTGTATAAGGGAACTGCGGGTCCATCACACTGTGTATAAGGGAGCTGTGGCCACATCATACTGTGTATAAGGGAGCTGCGGGCCCATCATACTGTGTATAAGGGAGCTGCGGGCCCATCATACTGTGTATAAGGGAACTGCGGGTCCATCACACTGTGTATAAGGGAGCTGCGGCCAATCATACTGTGTATAAGGGAACTGCGGGTCCATCACACTGTGTATAAGGGAGCTGCGGCCAATCATACTGTGTATAAGGGAGCTGCAAGCCCATCACACTGTGTATAAGGGAGCTGCAAGCCCATTATACTGTGTATAAGGGAGCTGTGAGTCCATCATACTGTGTATAAAGGAGCTGTGGGCTCATCATACTGTGTATAAGGGAGCTGTGGGCCCATCATACTGTGTATAAGGGAGCTGTGAGTCCATCATCCTGTGTATAAGGGAGCTGTGAGTCCATCATACTGTGTATAAGGGAGCTGTGAGTCCATCATCCTGTGTATAAGGGAGCTGTGAGTCCATCATACTGTGTATAAGGGAGCTGTGAGTCCATCATGCTGTGTATAAGGAAGCTGTGCACACATCATACTGTGTATAAGGGAGCTGTGAGTCCATCATACTGTGTATAAGGGAGCTGCGGGCTCATCATACTGTGTATAAGGGAGCTGCGGGCCCATCATACTGTGAATAAGGGAGCGGAGGGCCCATCATACTGTGTATAAAGGAGCTGCGGGCCCATCATACTGTGTATAAGGGAGCTGTGGGCCATCATACTGTGTATAAGGGAGCTGCGGGCCTTCATACTGTGTATAAGGAAGCTGCGGGCCCATCATACTGTGTATAAGGGAACTGCGGGTCCATCACACTGTGTATAAGGGAGCTGTGGCCACATCATACTGTGTATGAGGGAGCTGTGGGCCCACCATACTGTGTATAAGGGAACTGCGGGTCCATCACATTGTGTATAAGGGAGCTGCGGCCAATCATACTGTGTATAAGGGAGCTGCAAGCCCATCATACTGTGTGTAAGGGAGCTGCAAGCCCATTATACTGTGGATAATGGAGCTGCGGGCCCATCATACTGTGTATAAAGGAGCTGTGGGCTCATCATACTGTGTATAAGGGAGCTGTGGGCCCATCATACTGTGTATAAGGGAGCTGTGAGTCCATCATCCTGTGTATAAGGGAGCTGTGAGTCCATCATACTATGTATAAGGGAGCTGTGAGTCCATCATACTGTGTATAAGGAAGCTGCGGGCCCATCATACTGTGTATAAGGAAGCTGTGGCCCCATCATACTGTGTATAAAGGAGCTGTGGGCTCATCATACTGTGTATAAGGGAGCTGTGGGCCCATCATACTGTGTATAAGGGAGCTGTGAGTCCATCATCCTGTGTATAAGGAAGCTGTGGACCAATCATACTGTGTATAAGGGAGCTGTGGGCCCATCATACTGTGTATAAGGGAGCTGTGAGTCCATCATCCTGTGTATAAAGGAGCTGTGAGTCCATCATACTATGTATAAGGGAGCTGTGAGTCCATCATACTGTGTATAAGGAAGCTGCGGGCCCATCATACTGTGTATAAGGAAGCTGTGGCCCCATCATACTGTGTATAAAGGAGCTGTGGGCTCATCATACTGTGTATAAGGGAGCTGTGGGCCCATCATACTGTGTATAAGGGAGCTGTGAGTCCATCATCCTGTGTATAAGGGAGCTGTGAGTCCATCATACTGTGTATAAGGGAGCTGTGAGTCCATCATGCTGTGTATAAGGAAGCTGTGCACACATCATACTGTGTATAAGGGAGCTGTGAGTCCATCATACTGTGTATAAGGGAGCTGCGGGCTCATCATACTGTGTATAAGGGAGCTGCGGGCCCATCATACTGTGAATAAGGGAGCGGAGGGCCCATCATACTGTGTATAAAGGAGCTGTGGGCCCATCATACTGTGTATAAGGAAGCTGTGGGCCCATCATACTGTGTATAGGGAACTGTGGGGGACATCATACTGTTTGACAGGAGCTGCAGGCCCATCATACTGTGTAAGGGAGCTGTGAAGGCATATTGTGCATATGAGAGCTGTTGGCCCATTAGACTGTATATAGGGGAGCTCTGGGGGGCATTATACTTTCTATAGTGGAGTTCTGTCAGCATTATACTGTGTATAGGGGAGCATTGGGCTCATGTATCTATAGGGGAGCAGTGGGATCATACTGTGTAAAGGGGAGCAGTGGGAACATCATACGGTGTATTGGGGAGTTATAGAATCATCATACTGTATATAGGGGAGCTGTGGGGGCCTTATACTGTGTATATGGAAGCTTTGAGCTAACCATACTGTGTATAATGGAGCAGTACATGGGGGAACTTAGGGGACATTATTAAATGTAAAGTGGGCACTTAAGCATTACTGTATTGTTATAGGGGCACTCAGAGTATTGTGACCATCAAAGTTGCATATGGTCACAATATGGCCGTAAAGTCAATGTTTGTTTTTGTATATAGATTTATTTTCAATAACAGCGCGGTCATATTCTGAGGTTCCACTATAGTCATAATTAGAGTGCGCAACCGTAGCTGTAATCAGGGTTAGCTGGTTAGGGGCCCACACAGATGTTTCGCCCCCCTAAGTTGAAACCCTAGCTACGCCTCTGGTCGGTCTCTATTGGTTCAGTTGTCTATGAAGCTAGACCATGTGTTCACTATTACTTCCATACACTCTATTATTTGCCCCCTCATGGAAAGTTTCCAAATGCCCTGTTGACCTCCTTTTATCCATCTTTTCATATCTGCATATAAAAAAATCGCTGCGATGTTCATCCCGAAAAGTTGGCCGACTGACATGAGTATGTCCTGCATATGTCACTCCATATGAATTGCGAGTGTGTGATTTTTTTTTTTTTTTTTTATTGCCTAGCATTCGTATGACATGTTTTTTTAACATCTTTTATATACTATAATGCTCTATGTAAGTTAAAGCTAGTTTACAAAAGTAATAAATCAATCTTATATAAAGATATACAGTAGATAGATGATAGAAATATATTAGATTTATGATACATAGATGCCTCCTCCTACAGCGGTGGGACAGCTCTGGCTGGCGGCCTGAGGCTCCGGAGGTGACAGACACCCGTGCTCCTTCGCGGAGGGGATTCCCTTGAATAATAATAATAATCTTTATTTTTATATAGCGCTAACATATTCCGCAGCGCTTTACAGGTTGCACACATTGAATCGGGCTGGACGGGTGGTGGCACTGGTTCACTTGGAGACCTGAGCGGCCCGTGCGTGGACTGCTCCCAACAGGTCCCCCTCTCCTGGGTTATGCTGCTACTTGGGAAGGAAGCACCTTTTCAGAAATAGCTCCCCTCCAATTGTATTAACAACCCAGCTGGGCTCCTATCCAATCTCCCTCATCTGTCTCCTGCCGTCAGTTACCCTGCATTTAAGATCTATATACAGCTTTTTCCAATTGGATGTCCCCAGATTTGAAGTTACAGGGGCTTGTCGATCCTACGCTACACCCACGTTTATTCCCCATATTCTAAGACTGGGCTAAGCACAGTTTGGCATCGTTAGAGTTAATCCTGTGCTTGTTGAAATATACAGTAGGCTACTGCTGACATCTAGTGGCCATCCACTATAATGACACTTTCAGTCACAAAAGTTACTTACAACCCAAACTGTCTTTTAAGAGAGGAAGAGGATTGGAATTCTAATGCCACCTATTGGAAGTAGCAATCCTAATCGTCAATGTCGACCCTTTAATGAGCCTTGTCACACGACTTAGGATATGCCTTAGGTGTCTGTTTAACACTAATAACTTTTCCTCACATGCATCATATCTTTAATGCACTATCACTTTATATTTATGCAGTGGAAACTTTATCATGTACATAACTTTTTCATTCCGCTTTTTTTAGCATTCAAATTGCTGCTCTATTCAGACTGACCACTAGAGGGCAGAAATCCATGTGGTGACTTTTTTTTTGCACTTCTCTTCATCTTTTTAACATGTTTTAATATCTATTTGTTCAATAAAGATTATACTTTTTTTATTACTTGTGCATTGGGGTTTCCCTCCTCTCTGTACAATAAGTACGCTTCTGTTCTTATTCCCCAGGGCTTAGTGGGTCCACAACACAGCATGGGCCGAACCGCTTGCAATCAGAGCAAGCTCACTGAGGCCTGTCCCACACGTCCAGATAATTCCGGTACCGGAAAAATCGGTACCGGAGTTAACCGTATCCGTGTGTCCATGTGCTCATGTGGCACATCAGTGTGGCACACGTGCGGCAGCTGTGTGCCGTCCGTGTGCCGACTGGGTACCACATGCACCGTGCAGGAGACAGCACCAGAGTTTAGCGCTGTCCCCTGCTTTGGGTGCTGAATCCATAATTCATTCCTTCTTCCCAGCAGCGTTCGCTGGAGAGAAAGAATGAAAAATCTTTCTTTTTGTTAAAATAAAGTTCCCGGTAATCTCCCCCCTCCCCCCCACTGTGCGCCCGCCCGCTGGCATTAAAATACTTTCCCAGCTCCCTCGATGCTTCCATCCTCTCAGCATCGCAGCTCTTCCTGTACGTGGTGCCGCTTATTACAGTAATGAATATGCGGCTCCACCCCTATGGGTGGATATGTCTATTTTTGACATATATCTAAAAAATGATTGGTTATTTGTTTTGAGCTGTGATTGTTGAGCCTTAGGCCAAGTTCACATGGTGCAGATTCTGCACCACAATCCACAGCAATCTGAAGTACAGGTAACTGACGGTTTACAAATCCTTTCTACATGTTGTGAGAAAAAAATCTGTATGAAAATAAAATGGTGCAATGTTCAGATTTTACATGTACAGCATGGTCAATCTTTTCACTGCAGACTTCACCCTAATCAATGCTTAACAGTGAGTGAGATGAAATCCGCAGGTGCAAATCCTGTCTATGGAATCTTGGAGGAATTAGTCATGGATTTGTGACCAAATTACCACATACATTTTCTATACCCTGTGACCCTGCGTTTAGTGTTACACGTCAAAGATGAGCGGGGTGTCATTCCCACTCCTGCTGAAACACTGGAGTCCAGTGTGAGAAAAGTGCTTCATCTTGTTTGTTATTGGGTGTGCTCCCACTGTTAGCCCATCTCCCCAGCCGCTGCCACCAGATGAGAAGGCAATACATTGTCACGGCTGCCATTTTATGCTTGTATTCAGACCCTACCAGAGGCAGGACCTAATAGAGAGTACCCCTTAGCTTAAAGCAGGGGAGAGCAATTAATATTCTAGAGGGGCCGCATGTGAGGAGGACCAAACCAATAGCCTGAAATTAATTCTGCTCAATATTAATATTAACATGTTAATTATAAATCTTAATATTAATTGTATCATTTAATATTTCGCAGAATTAAGTATGCCGACATCCCCTATATACAATATGAGCCATCATACAGCTCCATATACTGTATGAGCCTGCACACAGCCCCTATATACCCTAACACCGTATGAGCCTGCACACAGCCCCCCTATATACCGTATGAACCCAACCCACACACAGCCCCCCTATATACGGTATGAACCCACACACAGCCCCCCTATATACCCTATGAACCCACACACAGCCCCCTATATACCCTATAAACCCACACACAGCCCCCCTATATACCGTATGAACCCACACATAGCCCCCCTATATACCGTATGAACCCACACAGCCACCCTATATACCGTATGAGCCCACACACAGCCCCTATATACCGTATGAGCCCACACACAGCCCCCTATATATCGTATGAGCCCGCATACAGTCCCCTATATACCATATGAGCCCGATCACTGCCCCTATATATCGTATGAGCCCGCACACAGCCCCCTATATACCGTATGAGCCCGAACACAGCCTCTATATACCATATGAGCCCGATCACTGCCCCTATATATCGTATGAGCCCGCACACAGCCCCCTATATACCGTATGAGCCCGAACACAGCCTCTATATACCATATGAGCCCGATCACTGCCCCTATATATCGTATGAGCCCGCACACAGCCCCCTATATACCGTATGAGCCCGAACACAGCCCCTATATACCGTATGAGCTTGCAGTCCCTTATATACCCTATGAGCCTGCTCACAGACCCCTATATACCATATGAGCCCGAACACAGCCCCCTATAAACCGTATGAGCTCGATCACAGCCCCTATATACCATATGAGCCTGCTCACAGCCCCCTATATACTGTATGAGCCCGAACACAGCCCCCTATATACCGTATGAGCTCGATTACAGCCCCTATATACCGTATGAGCCCGAACACATCCCCCTGTATATTGTATGAGCCTGCTCACAGCCCCTATATACCATATAAGCCCGCACAGTCTCATATATACCGTATGAGCCCGCACACAGCCCCCTATATACCGTATGAGCCCGCACACAGCCCCCTATATACCGTATGGGCCTGAATACAGTCCCCAATATACCATATGAGCCTGCTCACAGTCCCCTATATACCATATGAGCCCGCACAGAGCCCCCTATTTACCATATGAGCCCACACACAGCCCCCTATATACCGTATGAGCCTGCACACAGCCCCCTATATACCGTATGAGCCCGCACACAGCCCCGTATATACCGTATGGGCCTGAATACAGTCCCCTATACACCATTTGAGCCTGGTCACAGCCCCCTTTATAGCGTATGAGCCCGCACACAGCCCCTACATACCGTATGAGCCCACACACAGCCCCTATATACCGTATGAGCCCAAACACAGCCCCCTATATACCGTATGAACATTCTCACAGCCCCTACATACCATATGAGCCTGCTCACAGCCCCTATATACCGTATGAGCCCACACACAGCCCCCTATATACCATACTAGATTATGGCCCGATTCTAACACATCGGGTATTCTAGAATATGCATGTCCCTGTAGTATATGGACAATGATGATTCCAGAAATCGCGGCAGACTGTGCCCATCGCTGATTGGTCGAGGCAACCTTTATGACATCATCGTCACCATGGCAACCATTATGACATCTACGTCGATACTGTGCCTTTCGCTGATTGGTCGAGGCCTGGCGGCCTCGACCAATCAGAGACGCGGGATGTCTACGTCCTTTATGACATCATCGTCGCTGTGCCCGTCGCTGATTGGTCGAGGCCTGGCGGCCTCGACCAATCAGAGATGCAGGATTTCCAGGACAGACAGACAGACAGAAAGACAGACAGACGGAAAAACCCTTAGGCAATTATATATATAGACTAGATTGTGGCCCGATTCTAATGCATCGGGTATTCTAGAATATGCATGTCCTCGTAGTATATGGACAATGATGATTCCAGAATTCGCGGCAGACTGTGCCGTCGCTGATTGGTCGAGGCAACCTTTATGACATCATCGTCGCCATGGCAACCATTATGACATCTACGTCGATACTGTGCCCGTCGCTGAATCAGAAACATGGGATTTCTACATCCTTTATGACATCATCGTCGCTGTGCCCGTCGCTGATTGGTCGAGGCCTGGCGGCCTCGACCAATCAGAGACGCGGGATTTCTATGTTGATACTGTGCCCGTCGCTGATTGGTCGAGGCCTGGCGGCCTCGACCAATCAGAGACGTGGGATTTCCAGGACAGACAGACAGACAGAAAGACAGACAGACAGACGGAAAAACCCTTAGGCAATTATATATATAGATGAGCCCGAACACAGCCCCCTATATACCGTATGAACCTGCTCACAGCCCCCTATATACCGTATGAGCCTGCTCACAGCCCCCTATATACCGTATGAGCCCACACACAGCCCCTTATATACCGTATGATCCTGCACACAGCCCCCTATATACCCTATGAGCCCACACACAGCCCCCTATATACCATATGAGCCTGCTCACAGCCCCCTATATACCGTTTGAGCCCGCACACAGCCCCCTGTATACCGTATGAGCCTGCTCACAGCCCCCTATATACCGTATGAGCCCACACACAGCCCCCTGTATACCGTATGAGCCCGCACACAGCCCCCTATATACCATATGAGCCTGCTCACAGCCCCCTATATACCGTTTGAGCCCGCACACAGCCCCCTGTATACCGTATGAGCCCGCACACAGCCCCCTGTATACCGTATGAGCCCACACACAGCCCCCTATATACCGTATGAGCCCACACACAGCCCCCTATATACCGTATGAGCCCACACACAGCCCCTATATACCGTATGAGCCCGCACACAGCCCCCTATATACCGTATGAGCCCGCACACAGCCCCGATATACCGCATGAGCCCGATCACAGTCCCCTATATACCGTATGATAACATGACAAATGGGCAGCATATGATGCGGGCTTTCAATATAACAAATCTGCACAAGAACCAAAAAAAGGTGAACCCCTCCAGTAATATTTTTAAACTAATAAATATTTATTCATACAATTATTTAAAAACAGATAAAAGAAAAGGTACTGTACAGATAATAAAAGTGGTATCCGGGTTGCATATGAGAGGTCATTTTATAATAATTAATCTCCAACATTCCGTGAGGAAACTCAAAAACATAGGGTAAGGACAACAAATGTGCCCCATCTTAACACGATTCAAGTCATACAACCAACAAGTTTAGGGCCAATAATTATAGAAATAGTAATTATACATAAGGCAAGTAGAAAAGTTGGCACCACCTAGTGGAGAAAGGAGAAAACACATGTACATTCAAAAGATGTTCCTACCAATAGGAAAGTTGATAGATCTAAAGTCTAATCAAAAGGTAATTAACCCTAGGTGAGATTAAATGGTTAGAAGTTTATAAAGAGCAAATAGTGACTAAAAGGAAAAATGTACGTTTATAGTAGCTAGTACAAAAATGTTTGGACCTGTGTTAGTTCCTACACAGAAAATATCAGTAAATAGAGTTATTACAATGTGGTTTTATATAATTACATAGATATACATATGTTCATGCTCAGTGACCAAATAAATCACCAGTGTTTTTAGCCCAGCCGGGAAGATAGACATGGTATCAATACAGTTTGTGTTTGCAATCAGTCTGTTCACCATATAATCACACCAGTATAGATCCCTGCAGTAAGGATATCACTGGTTCCCAGTATAATTAGCACAATGGAATAATCCTATAACATCATGATATATAGGGGGCTGCGAGCAGGCTCATACGGTATATAGGGGGCTGTATGCGGGCTCATACGGTATATAGGGGGCTGTGAGCAGGTTCATACGGTATATAGGGGGCTGTGTGTGGGCTCATACGGAATAGAGGGGCTGTGTGTGGGCTCATACGGTATATAGGGGGCTGTGAGCAGGCTCATACGGTATATAGGGGGCTGTGTGTGGGCTCATACGGTATATAGGGGGCTGTGTGTTGGCTCATACGGTATATAGGGGGCTGTGAGCAGGCTCATACGGTATATAGGGGGCTGTATGCGGGCTCATACGGTATATAGGGGGCTGTGAGCAGGCTCATACGGTATATAGAGGGCTGTGAGCAGGTTCATACGGTATATAGGGGGCTGTGTTTGGGCTCATACGGAATAGAGGGGCTGTGTGTGGGCTCATACGGTATATAGGGGGCTGTGAGCAGGCTCATACGGTATATAGGGGGCTGTGTGTGGGCTCATACGGTATATAGGGGGCTGTGTGTTGGCTCATACGGTATATAGGGGGCTGTGAGCAGGCTCATACGGTATATAGGGGGCTGTGAGCAGGTTCATACGGTATATAGAGGGCTGTGAGCAGGTTCATACGGTATATAGGGGGCTGTGTTTGGGCTCATACGGAATAGAGGGGCTGTGTGTGGGCTCATACGGTATATAGGGGGCTGTGAGCAGGCTCATACGGTATATAGGGGGCTGTGTGCGGGCTCATACGGTATATAGGGGGCTGTGTGTTGGCTCATACGGTATATAGGGGGCTGTGTGTGGGCTCATACGGTATATAGGGGGCTGTGTGCGGGCTCATACGGTATATAGGGGTGTGTGAGCAGGCTCATACGGAATATAGGGGCTGTGTGTGGGCTCATACGGTATATCGGGGCTGTGTGTGGGCTCATACGGTATATAGGGGGCTGTGAGCAGGCTCATACGGTATACAAGGGGCTGTGTGCGGGCTCAAACGGTATATAGGGGGCTGTGAGCAGGCTCATATGGTATATAGGGGGCTGTGTGTGGGCTCATAGGGTATATAGGGGGCTGTGTGCAGGATCATACGGTATATAAGGGGCTGTGTGTGGGCTCATACGGTATATAGGGGGCTGTGAGCAGGCTCATACGGTATATAGGGGGCTGTGAGCCTGGCGGCCTCGACCAATCAGAGACGCGGGATTTCTACGTTGATACTGTGCCCGTCGCTGATTGGTCGAGGCCTGGCGGCCTCGACCAATCAGAGACGTGGGATTTCCAGGACAGACAGACAGACAGAAAGACAGACAGACAGACGGAAAAACCCTTAGGCAATTATATATATAGATGAGCCCGAACACAGCCCCCTATATACCGTATGAACCTGCTCACAGCCCCCTATATACCGTATGAGCCTGCTCACAGCCCCCTATATACCGTATGAGCCTGCTCACAGCCCCCTATATACCGTATGAGCCCACACACAGCCCCTTATATACCGTATGATCCTGCACACAGCCCCCTATATACCCTATGAGCCCACACACAGCCCCCTATATACCATATGAGCCTGCTCACAGCCCCCTATATACCGTTTGAGCCCGCACACAGCCCCCTGTATACCGTATGAGCCTGCTCACAGCCCCCTATATACCGTATGAGCCCACACACAGCCCCGATATACCGTATGAGCCCACACACAGCCCCTATATTCCGTATGAGCCCAAACACAGCCCCCTATATACCGTATGAACCTGCTCACAGCCCCCTATATACCGTATGAGCCTGCTCACAGCCCCCTATATACCGTATGAGCCAACACACAGCCCCCTATATACCGTATGAGCCCGCACACAGCCCCCTATATACCGTATGAGCCTGCTCACAGCCCCCTATATACCGTATGAGCCCACACACAGCCCCTCTATTCCGTATGAGCCCAAACACAGCCCCCTATATACCGTATGAACCTGCTCACAGCCCTCTATATACCGTATGAACCTGCTCACAGCCCCCTATATACCGTATGAGCCTGCTCACAGCCCCCTATATACCGTATGAGCCAACACACAGCCCCCTATATACCGTATGAGCCCACACACAGCCCCCTATATACCGTATGAGCCTGCTCACAGCCCCCTATATACCGTATGAGCCCACACACAGCCCCTCTATTCCGTATGAGCCCAAACACAGCCCCCTATATACCGTATGAACCTGCTCACAGCCCTCTATATACCGTATGAGCCCACACACAGCCCCCTATATACCGTATGAGCCCGCATACAGCCCCCTATATACCGTATGAGCCTGCTCGCAGCCCCCTATATACCATATGAACCCGCACACAGCCCCCTATATACCGTATAAGCCTGCTCACAGCCCCCTATATACCGTATAAGCCTGCTCACAGCCCCCTATATACCGTATGAGCCCACACACAGCCCCCTATATACCGTATGAGCCCACACACAGCCCCTATATACCGTATGAGCCCACATACAGCCCCCTATATACCGTTTGAGCCTGCTCACAGCCCCCTATATACCGTATGAGCCCACACACAGCCCCTATATACCGTATGAGCCCGCACACAGCCCCCATATACCGTATGAGCCTGCTCACACCCCCCTATATACCGTATGAGCCCGCACACAGCCCCCTATATACCGTATGAGCCCACACACAGCCCCTATATACCGTATGAGCCCGCACACAGCCCCCTATATACCGTATGAGCCCACACACAGCCCCTATATACCGTATGAGCCCACATACAGCCCCCTATATACCGTATGAGCCCGCACACAGCCCCCTATATACCGTATGAGCCCACACACAGCCCCTATATACCGTATGAGCCCACATACAGCCCAGTATATACCGTATGAGCCCACACACAGCCCCTATATACCGTATGAGCCCACACACAGCCCCCTATATACCGTATGAGCCTGCTCACAGCCCCCTATATACCATATGAGCCCGCACACAGCCCCCTATATACCGTATGAGCCCACACACAGCCCCTATATACCGTATGAGCCCACATACAGCCCCCTATATACCGTTTGAGCCTGCTCACACCCCCCTATATACCGTATGAGCCTGCACACAGCCCCCTATATACCGTATGAGCCCGCACACAGCCCCCATATACCGTATGAGCCTGCTCACACCCCCCTATATACCGTATGAGCCCGCACACAGCCCCCTATATACCGTATGAGCCCGCACACAGCCCCCATATACCGTATGAGCCTGCTCACACACCCCTATATACCGTATGAGCCCGCACACAGCCCCCTATATACCGTATGAGCCCACACACAGCCCCCTATATACCGTATGAGCCCACACACAGCCCCCTATATACCGTATGAGCCCGCACACAGCCCCCTATATACCGTATGACCCCACACACAGCCCCCTATATACTGTATGAGCCCACACACAGCCCCCTATATACCGTATGAGCCCGCACACAGCCCCCTATATACCGTATGAGCCCGAACACAGCCCCCTATATACCGTATGAGCCCGCACACAGCCCCCTATATACCGTATGAGCCCGAACACAGCCCCCTATATACCGTATGAACCTGCTCACAGCCCCCTATATACTGTATGAGCCCACACACAGCTCCCTATATACCATATGAGCCTGCACACAGCCCCTATATACCGTATGAGCCCACACAGCCCCTATATACCGTATGAGCCTGCACACAGCCCCCTATATACCGTATGAGCCCGCACACAGCCCCCATATACCGTATGAGCCTGCTCACACCCCCCTATATACCGTATGAGCCCGCACACAGCCCCCTATATACCGTATGAGCCCGCACACAGCCCCCATATACCGTATGAGCCTACACACAGCCCCTATATACCGTATGAGCCCACATACAGCCCCCTATATACCGTTTGAGCCTGCTCACACCCCCCTATATACCGTATGAGCCTGCACACAGCCCCCTATATACCGTATGAGCCCGCACACAGCCCCCATATACCGTATGAGCCTGCTCACACCCCCCTATATACCGTATGAGCCCGCACACAGCCCCCTATATACCGTATGAGCCCGCACACAGCCCCCATATACCGTATGAGCCTGCTCACACACCCCTATATACCGTATGAGCCCGCACACAGCCCCCTATATACCGTATGAGCCCACACACAGCCCCCTATATACCGTATGAGCCCACACACAGCCCCCTATATACCGTATGAGCCCGCACACAGCCCCCTATATACCGTATGACCCCACACACAGCCCCCTATATACCGTATGAGCCCACACACAGCCCCCTATATACCGTATGAGCCCGCACACAGCCCCCTATATACCGTATGAGCCCGAACACAGCCCCCTATATACCGTATGAGCCCGCACACAGCCCCCTATATACCGTATGAGCCCGAACACAGCCCCCTATATACCGTATGAACCTGCTCACAGCCCCCTATATACTGTATGAGCCCACACACAGCTCCCTATATACCATATGAGCCTGCACACAGCCCCTATATACCGTATGAGCCCACACAGCCCCTATATACCGTATGAGCCTGCACACAGCCCCCTATATACCGTATGAGCCCGCACACAGCCCCCATATACCGTATGAGCCTGCTCACACCCCCCTATATACCGTATGAGCCCGCACACAGCCCCCTATATACCGTATGAGCCCGCACACAGCCCCCATATACCGTATGAGCCTACACACAGCCCCTATATACCGTATGAGCCCACATACAGCCCCCTATATACCGTTTGAGCCTGCTCACACCCCCCTATATACCGTATGAGCCTGCACACAGCCCCCTATATACCGTATGAGCCCGCACACAGCCCCCATATACCGTATGAGCCTGCTCACACCCCCCTATATACCGTATGAGCCCGCACACAGCCCCCTATATACCGTATGAGCCCGCACACAGCCCCCATATACCGTATGAGCCTGCTCACACACCCCTATATACCGTATGAGCCCGCACACAGCCCCCTATATACCGTATGAGCCCACACACAGCCCCCTATATACCGTATGAGCCCACACACAGCCCCCTATATACCGTATGAGCCCGCACACAGCCCCCTATATACCGTATGACCCCACACACAGCCCCCTATATACCGTATGAGCCCACACACAGCCCCCTATATACCGTATGAGCCCGCACACAGCCCCCTATATACCGTATGAGCCCGAACACAGCCCCCTATATACCGTATGAGCCCGCACACAGCCCCCTATATACCGTATGAGCCCGAACACAGCCCCCTATATACCGTATGAACCTGCTCACAGCCCCCTATATACTGTATGAGCCCACACACAGCTCCCTATATACCATATGAGCCTGCACACAGCCCCTATATACCGTATGAGCCCACACAGCCCCTATATACCGTATGAGCCCACACACAGCCCCCTATATACCGTATGAGCCCGCACACAGCCCCGATATACCGCATGAGCCCGATCACAGTCCCCTATATACCGTATGATAACATGACAAATGGGCAGCATATGATGCGGGCTTTCAATATAACAAATCTGCACAAGAACCAAAAAAAGGTGAACCCCTCCAGTAATATTTTTAAACTAATAAATATTTATTCATACAATTATTTAAAAACAGATAAAAGAAAAGGTACTGTACAGATAATAAAAGTGGTATCCGGGTTGCATATGAGAGGTCATTTTATAATAATTAATCTCCAACATTCCGTGAGGAAACTCAAAAACATAGGGTAAGGACAACAAATGTGCCCCATCTTAACACGATTCAAGTCATACAACCAACAAGTTTAGGGCCAATAATTATAGAAATAGTAATTATACATAAGGCAAGTAGAAAAGTTGGCACCACCTAGTGGAGAAAGGAGAAAACACATGTACATTCAAAAGATGTTCCTACCAATAGGAAAGTTGATAGATCTAAAGTCTAATCAAAAGGTAATTAACCCTAGGTGAGATTAAATGGTTAGAAGTTTATAAAGAGCAAATAGTGACTAAAAGGAAAAATGTACGTTTATAGTAGCTAGTACAAAAATGTTTGGACCTGTGTTAGTTCCTACACAGAAAATATCAGTAAATAGAGTTATTACAATGTGGTTTTATATAATTACATAGATATACATATGTTCATGCTCAGTGACCAAATAAATCACCAGTGTTTTTAGCCCAGCCGGGAAGATAGACATGGTATCAATACAGTTTGTGTTTGCAATCAGTCTGTTCACCATATAATCACACCAGTATAGATCCCTGCAGTAAGGATATCACTGGTTCCCAGTAGAATTAGCACAATGGAATAATCCTATAACATCATGATATAGGCCAGATAGTATCACCATGGGTTATCAGAGGCTTGGGGAGAAAAAACAAAGAGCAAAAGGCTAGAAAGAAACAAAGAATATGATACAAAACATGGAACTGAGAATAGTTTACCATTGTTCCCATTAGGGCTCATTTCCATTTGCGAGGATAACGGACGAGTGCAATCCGATAAAAAAATCGGATTGCACTCAGACCAATGTTATTCAATAGGTGTCTTTTCATTTGCGATTTTTCTCAGCCGAAATCGGACTGAGAAAAAAATCGCAGTATGCTGCGTATAAGGCCGGGATCACACACAGTGAGATACGGCCGAGTCTCGCAGGTTAAAACCAAGCTCTGGCACCGGCACTCCAGAGCGGAGCGTACGGCCACATAGCAATACATGGAGCCGCACGATCCGCTCCGGAGTGCCGGTACCAGAGCTGGGTTTTAACCTGCGAGACTCGGCCGTATCTCGCTGTAGTGTGATCCCGGCCTTGCTGCGATTCTTGGATGAGACTCGCCAATGTAAGTCAAGGGTGCGAAAAAAAAAAAAATCGCACAGCACTCGCACCATGTGAGTTTTGTCCGATTTTTACGCACCGGTGTCCTTTGAAAAGCCGGTAATTCAGCGCGGTGTACAGTAAAATCACACTGACAGATTAGAATAGAATAGATATATACACATAGAATGGGTATACCGTATATACATATATATGTTAGTGAGACACATATATATATATATATATATATATATATATATATTTATATTTAATGCAGCGCTAGATAGCAGAAAAGCCAGTAATTCAATTGCCGGCTTTTGCTATCTCCTTCACAAACCCGACATGATATGAGACCTGGTTTACATACAGTAAACCATCTCATGTCCCTTATTTTATTACATATTCCTGACTACTAATGTAAGTAGTGTCTTTGGGTAAAATTTTGGGGCTCTAGCTTTTAAAATAAGGGTTAAATCGCGGAAAAAACTGGCGTGGGCTCCTGCGCAATTTTCTCCGCCAGAGTGGTAAAGCCAGTGACTGAGGGCAGATATTAATAGCCTAGAGCGGGACCATGGTTATTGGATCCCCCCCCCCCCCCCTCCCCGGCTAAAAACATCTGCCCCCAGCCATCCCAGAAAAGGCACATCTGTAAGATGTGCCTATTCTGGCACTTGGCCACTCTCTTCCCACTCCGGTGTAGCGTGAGAATTTTTCTGAATATTTTCCCACGCTATAGTTCATATGAGGTTATGCCAGCAGGGGGAGCAGCATCGCAAGTCTAGGTAGCTACGTTCCCCTGTTTTCCATTCATTCCCCAACTTTTACAGGCAGAAGCACAGCTGCATTAGCAGGCTCCTGGCTGTAAAATTGTTTAACCCCTTCAGATGGATTTCCAGCGTGGGACAAGACTGATAGACGGAAGGTATGGGATATTGTTGATTTTTTATTTTAACTTTGTTCCAGGTGACAAAGGTCTTCAATTGGATTGAGAGTGTAATAAACTATTACATCACCCTGTGTCTTTATTTCATTAAAATACTTTTTTCCTAATGTGTGTGTGTTTTATTAACCATTTACTAGTATTGGATTAATAATGGATAGGTGTCTTATTGACGCCTCTCCATTATTAACCTGGCTTAATGTCACCTTACAATAGCAAGGTGACATTAACCCTTTATTACCCCATATCCCACCTCTACACGGGAATGGGAAGAGAGTGGCCAAGTGCCAGAATAGGCGCATCTTACAGATGTGCCTTTTCTGGGGTGGCTGGGGGCAGATGTTTTTAGCCAGGGGGGCCAATAACCATGGACTCTCTCCAGGCTATTAATATCTGCCCTCAGTCACTGGCTTTACCACTGGGGGAGAAAATTGCGCGGGAGCCCAAGCCAATGTTTTCCGTGATTTAACCCTTTATTTTAACAGCTAGAGCCACCAAATTTTACACACATACACTTCTTACATTAGTAGTCAGGAATATGTAATAAAATAAGGGATATGAAATGGTTTACTGTATGTAAACCATGTCTCATATCCTGTTGGGTTTGTGAAGGAGATAGCAAAAGCCGGCAATTGAATTACAGGCATTTCTGCTATCTAGCGCTGCATTAAATATAAATATATATATATAGGTGTCTCACTGACATATGTATATATATATATATATATATATATGTGTATATATACCTATTCTATGTGTAGACATTTATTTTATCTATTCTATTCTAACCTGTCAGTGTGATTTTACTGTACACCGCGCTGAATTACCGGCTTTTCAAAGGAGACTGGTGCGTAAAAATCGGACAGCAATACGGATGTCATACGGATGTTGCGATAAAAAAAATCGCATGACACTCGCATGATTTACCTCCGTTTTTTCGGTCTGTAAATTGGACCATTTTTTTTCTCACAAGTGGAAATGAGCCCTTAGCACGCGAGTCACCAGAATGGCCTGGCAAGACGTTCGTTGTATGATTTCAATCGTGTTAAGATGGGGCACATTTGTTGTCCTTACCCTATGTTTTTGAGTTTCCTCAGGGAATGTGGGAGATTACATATGAGATGTCTTTTTATAATAATTTTATAATAATTAATCGGGATACCAGTTTTATTCTCTGTACAGTACCTATTTGTGAAGGATTACCCCTTCCTCCCACGTCACCGATCCGTGACGTCACTACACAGGCCCAGCTCTCCGGCGCCCCCTTGGTCTCTCAGGTCAGTAAAGGAACTGCACCTAGAGACAAATGGCCGCCGGGGAGACTGCCCTGTTACCCACACTGGGTATTCTAGGATTCGCAATCAGAGTAAAAGGATCAGCCCAAAATCAATTTATGATTTAATTGCCTTAAGGGCGCACTAGATAATTACAAGAAATATACAATCACAATATATCAAGAGTTACAGTCAGAGTACAATATAACAATAATAATACAAGGCTTAAAAGTATAAAGCTGGGGGTCAATTTACCAGGGTGAAGATCGCTTGTGGAAGCCGGGGGGGCATAGCATTCCGCAGGTCCAAAAACTTAGTTGCCGGGCAGCCCCCAGAAAGCCTGTGCTTGCTCCCCCCTCTGGCTGGCATACCCTGTTCCTTAAGAAATCATCATCGTCTTCTTCTGTGGAGTGAGACTCTCCCAGTGACCTCAGCTTCTTCTTAAACCTGGCTGAGCCCCCCTGCCTGCAGCTGGGTGGGCTTAGCAATCTCCACCCCCTCTGCCTCCCTGCAAGATTTATTCCCATATCTAATAAATGGGATAACTTCTCTCAGGATGATCGGATCAGCACACGGGCAGTACCAGCGCCTGTGGTTTGTTCTGCCGGTCGTACTGGGATCAAACCTGGACCCATTCGGTCCCTGTGGGAGGCTGATCCCTATATCTCGGGTTTCAGACCTCCCCCGCCACGGGAATCGTACTGTTAGATGCACAATTTCTTTAGGGCAAGGAGAATATTTTTTATGAGCCTGTACCTCGGACGATGCGTTCATAATTCACAATTCCATGTTAAAGACGGTTCGGCTGGGCTGCCATAATAGATGTGTATCCAGTGGCCACTTGGCATGCGTGTTTTAATTAAGCCCCCAAGCATTTCCAAGCCCCCTGCTAGCGTGGTTTCCTCACTGAGCTCAGCCCATTACCATACTAATAGGAACTTTATTCATTAGAAAAGGTGGGGGCCAGAAGCACTCCTGTGACCAGGAGACAAAATGGAGTCACGCCAATCTGTTTTAGTATGCCCGTCCAAAGATGGCGGCTGTTCCCTCATCACACCTCCCTGCATTCCTGTGTTCCCCCATGCGCCCTTCCACACCTTCTCCTGGCCGGGACAACCCATCAGCATTACTATGGTCTCTGCCTCTCTCTCCCTGAGCCTGTCTCTGCCTCCTCCTCTCTGAGGCGGACTCTGTCCCTCCTCTCTCTCTGAGGCTGTCTCTGCCCCCTCCTCCTTCTCTCTCTGAGGCTGTCTCTGCCCCCTCCTCTCTGAGGCTGACTCTGTCCCTCCTCTCTCTCTCTGAGGCTGACTCTGTCTCCTCCCCTGTCTCTCTCTGAGGCTGTCTCGGCCTCCTCTCTTTCTCTGAGGCTGTCTCGGCCTCCTCCTCTGTCTCTCTCTGAGGCTGTCTCGGCCTCCTCCTCTCTCTCTCTGAGGCTGTCTCTGCCCCCTCCTCCTTCTCTCTCTGAGGCTGTCCCTGCCTCCTCCTTTCTCTCTCTGAGGCTGTCTCTGCCCCCTCCTCCTCTCTCTGAGGCTGTCTCTGCCTCCTCCCCTCTCTTCCTGAGGCTGTCTCCGCCTCCTCCTCTGTCTCTCTCTGAGGCTGTCTCTGCCTCCTCCCCTCTCTTCCTGAGGCTGTCTCCGCCTCCTCCTCTGTCTCGCTCTGAGGCTGTCTCCGCCCCTCCTCTCTCTCTCTGAGGCTGTCTCTGCCCCCTCCCCCTTCTTTCTCTGAGGCTGTCTCTGCCCCTCCTCCTTCTCTCTCTAAGGCTGTCCCTGCCTCCTCCTTTCTCTCTCTGAGGCTGTCTCTGCCTCCTCCCCTCTCTTCCTGAGGCTGTCTCCGCCTCCTCCTCTGTCTCTCTCTGAGGCTGTCTCTGCCTCCTCCCCTCTCTTCCTGAGGCTGTCTCCGCCTCCTCCTCTGTCTCGCTCTGAGGCTGTCTCCGCCCCCTCCTCTCTCTCTCTGAGGCTGTCTCTGCCCCCTCCCCTTCTTTCTCTGAGGCTGTCTCTGCCCCTCCTCCTTCTCTCTCTGAGGCTGTCCCGGCCTCCTCCTCTCTCTCTCTGAGGCTGTCTCGGCCTCCTCTTCTGTCTCTCTCTGAGGCTGTCTCGGCCTCCTCCTCTCTCTCTCTGAGGCTGTCTCGGCCTCCTCCTCTGTCTCTCTCTGAGGCTGTCTCGGCCTCCTCCTCTCTCTCTCTGAGGCTGTCCCTGCCTCCCCCTCTGTCTCTCTCTGAGGTTGTCTCCGCCCCCTCCTCTCTCTCTCTGAGGCTGTCTCTGCCCCCTCCTCCTTCTTTCTCGGAGGCTGTCTCTGCCCCCTCCTCTCTCTCTCTGAGGCTGTCTCTGCCCCCTCCTCCTTCTTTCTCTGAGGCTGTCTCTGCCCCCTCCTCTCTCTCTCTGAGGCTGTCTCTGCCTCCTCCTCCTTCTCTCTCTGAGGCTGTCTCTGCCCCCTCCTCTCTCTCTCTAAGGCTGTCTCTGCCCCCTCCTCCTTCTCTCTCTGAGGCTGTCTCTGCCCCCTCCCCTCTCTCTCTGAGGCTGTCTCTGCCCCCTCCTCCTTCTCTCTCTCTCTCAGAGGCTGCCTCTAACTGTCGGTCCCTGGGCCACGCCTCCGGTGAACCCTGCTGGACCGTTACCCGGTACAGCCGTCCCTGGTCCCAGACCACCCGCTCGCGGTCTGACTCCCCGGGAGGCTGTGCCGCCTGCTCCTTAAGAGCTTTCAGGCTAGCGTCAGCTTCCAACGCTGCCTGAAATCCCTGACTCGATGTGGCGAGAATGGACGACACTGCCACATCCACCGTCCGCTCCCCGGGATCTGTCTCCTGGCTGCTGTCTGACTCGGCAGCCACTTGGTCAGAGAGGGGGAAGCCGTTGGACCTCTGCAAGGCTCCTTGGGCTCCGGCGCTCCCACTCCTGGTGACAGCGGCCACGACCACTGTGCCCATGGGTAGCGCCCGCTTCCCCCCGACTCCTGACCAAGTCGCCGGGTCAGGCAGACTTCCCTGCCCTCCTGACATCCCGGGTGTGGGGAACTCCTGCCCTGGGGTCTTACCTGGTGGCTCCTCTCCCGGGACGCCTCCTCCTCCCATGGCCTGTTCCTCTTCCCGCAGGGGCCCTAGACTCAGCAGGCTGGATTCACTTAGGGGCCCTACACTGCCCATAGCAGCCCCTCCCTCCGCCTCTGAGCTCTCCCCTACAGTCTCCTCACCTGTCCTCCCTGTGTGTGTGGTGTCAGTGTATGGAGTACCCTCAGGTTCCACTCCCTCCCCCACTGTTGGAGGCACATTCAACACATCAACATTCACAGTAGAGTCATGACATTCTTGGGGAGCCGAACTTGGGGGTTCAGTGGCCACATACTGAGACACTAGCCGCCCCAAATCGGTCCCAAGTAATACATTAGCAGGGATATTTGACGTTACTCCCACCTCCCGCATTCCCCTCCCGGCACCCCAGTCCAAAAACACCTTTGCGACAGGCAGCGCCGGTTCCACGCCTCCAATTCCGGAGACGGACAGGGTTCTCCCTGGCACCAACTCTTGAGGGGACACCACCTCAGGACGTACTAGGGTTCGTTCAGCACCTGTGTCCCGCAGTCCCATGACCGCTGAGCGGCCGATAGTGACGGGTTGGTAATTGTCCAGGGACCTCCCACCACCCCCTCCCACACATAAAACAGTGGACGGTTCCGGGGACAGGGATGGGGGCTTAAGACGCTGGGGACATGCAGCCTTGAAGTGTCCCAGCTGGTTGCAGTGATGACAACGTCTGGGTTCTGCGTCTGGCCTGGAGAGGGCAGCAGGGGGGTACACCCCTTGCACTCTGGGGGCTGGGGGAACAGGGGCAGGATTGGGCTTACCCCCTCTCCAGGTGCTGCTGGCAGGCTTCTTCGGCTCAGGTGCCCTGTTATTGGCATACTCGTCTACCAGGGCGGCTGTAGCAGAAGCCCCCTTCGGTTTCCGGTCACGGAGGAACTGCTGGAGGTCCTCTGGGCAGTTCCACAAGAACTGCTCCGTGACGAACAGTTCCTGGACCTCCTGGCGGGTGGTGAGCGCTAGACCCGAGGTCCAGTGCTCTGCAGCTCTCAGTAATGCTCGCATGTGGTCGGTCCAGGTGTCCTTTGGGCCCCGCTGCAGGCTCCGGAACTTCCTGCGGTAAGACTCTGGGGTGAGGTTGTAGTGTTGGATCAGGGCCCGCTTGATGCTGCTGTAGTCCTGCTCCGCCCCGGCAGGTAAGTCCCCCAAAACCTCCAGGGACTTACCCCTCAAACGGGGGTCAGGTATCTTGCCCACTGATCCGGGGCCAGATAGTGTTGAAGGCAGGTCCTTTCAAAGGCCAGCAAGAAGGAATCCAGGTCTCCATCCTTCTCAAGCAGAGGGAAGTCCTCGGCCCGGACTTTGGAAGCCCTGGACTCTGGTGGTGCTGGGGCGTCCAGCAGGAGCCCGCGTTGAGCCATCTCCAGTCGGTGCTGGCGCTCCGCTGCCCGCTCAGCAGCTCTCTCTGCCCGCTCCGCTGCCTCGCGGCGTTCTGCCCTCTCCCGCTCCTCTGCTTCACGGCGTTCTGCACGCTCAGCCTCCGCTGCTTTCTCTGCAGCTGCCATGAGTCTCATATAGGCGTCTTCATTACCCGCCTCGAGACGTGCCACTGCCGCTGCAACAAGGGCCGCTGATGTGGACAGGCCGGGGCGGGTAGGTGATGGGTAGTCCCTTGCCGGACTAAGCATGGGTGGCTGGCTCCTTGGGGAGTCTGGGCTGAGCTCCCCCTCGCCTGGAACAGTACCGTCCACCACCACCTCCTCATAGGCCATAGCACTGGCCTGCGCCCTCACTGCACTCCTGGTGCCCTCCGCCATCTTTGCAACCTCTGGTTACTGACACAGCTGTAACCCTGACCTTGCACACAACTTATTATATCTACACTCTGACCGTCTAGTGCTGGGCTGACCTTAAGACCCCAGCAGTGAAAGTTACCACTGGTAGTCTTTAGTGTCTGGGAGTAGGGGTCCCACGCACACTATTACTCTGATCCCACGTACGCTGCCACCACTGTGAAGGATTACCCCTTCCTCCCACGTCACCGATCCGTGACGTCACTACACAGGCCCAGCTCTCCGGCGCCCCCTTGGTCTCTCAGGTCAGTAAAGGAACTGCACCTAGAGACAAATGGCCGCCAGGGAGACTGCCCTGTTACCCACACTGGGTATTCTAGGATTCGCAATCAGAGTAAAAGGATCAGCCCAAAATTAATTTATGATTTAATTGCCTTAAGGGCGCACTAGATAATTACAAGAAATATACAATCACAATATATCAAGAGTTACAGTCAGAGTACAATATAACAATAATAATACAAGGCTTAAAAGTATAAAGCTGGGGGTCAATTTACCAGGGTGAAGGTCGCTTGTGGAAGCCGGGGGGGCATAGCATTCCGCAGGTCCAAAAACTTAGTTGCCGGGCAGCCCCCAGAAAGCCTGTGCTTGCTCCCCCCTCTGGCTGGCATACCCTGTTCCTTAAGAAATCATCATCGTCTTCTTCTGTGGAGTGAGACTCTCCCAGTGACCTCAGCTTCTTCTTAAACCTGGCTGAGCCCCCCTGCCTGCAGCTGGGTGGGTTTAGCAATCTCCACCCCCTCTGCCTCCCTGCAAGATTTATTCCCATATCTAATAAATGGGATAACTTCTCTCAGGATGATCGGATCAGCACACGGGCAGTACCAGCGCCTGTGGTTTGTTCTGCCGGTCGCACTGGGATCAAACCTGGACCCATTCGGTCCCTGTGGGAGGCTGATCCCTATATCTCGGGTTTCAGACCTCCCCCGCCACGGGAATCGCACTGTTAGATGCAAAATTTCTTTAGGGCAAGGAGAATATTTTTTATGAGCCTGTACCTCGGACGATGCGTTCATAATTCACAATTCCATGTTAAAGACGGTTCGGCTGGGCTGCCATAATAGATGTGTATCCAGTGGCCACTTGGCATGCGTGTTTTAATTAAGCCCCCAAGCATTTCCAAGTCCCCTGCTAGCGTGGTTTCCTCACTGAGCTCAGCCCATTACCATACTAATAGGAACTTTATTCATTAGAAAAGGTGGGGGCCAGAAGCACTCCTGTGACCAGGAGACAAAATGGAGTCACGCCAATCTGTTTTAGTATGCCCGTCCAAAGATGGCGGCTGTTCCCTCATCACACTATTCTTCTGTTTTTAAATAATGTATGAATAAAATAGAATTAGTCTTACCAGTAATTCGGTTTCTAGGAACCTTCCACGATAGCAGTATCAGAGGATGTCTCCCCGCCCTAATAGGGGACAGAAAACAAAGAGGTTAAATACCCCTCCCCTTCCTGCAACCACCAGTGTTTTTTCTGGACACAGTAGCATGTATAGTTACCACTTAAGTGCGGGAATCATCCAATAAGAATATCAGATAGGGAGGGAAATTAGTGCTGTTGTGGAAGGTTCCTAGAAATCGAATTACCGGTAAGACTAATTCTATTTTCTCCAGTCACCTTCCACGACAGCAGTATCGGAGTAATGCCAACAACTAATGTCTTAGTGAGGGACAACTGCCTACAGAACACGTCTGCCAAACAATAGGTCCTTATTGAAATTTAGTCTGTAGTGCCTGATGAATGTATGGACCGACGACCAGGTGGCAGCTCTCCATATCTGCTCAGATGATGCATTCCCTCTCTCTGCCCAGGAAGGAGAGACTGAAAGGGAGGAGTGGGCCTTCAGCGATGCCAGGAGTGAAAGATTCTGAAATGAATACGCTAGACAAATGGCTCGCTTGATCCAATTAGCGATTGTACTTTTAGCCACCTTTTTGCCTTTATTCCATCCTGTCAACTGGACGAATAGGTTTTGGTCTATCCTCCAATTTTCAGTCTGTTGGAGGTAGAAGAGAACCAGCCTGCGGACGTCCAGGGTGTGAAAGACTTCTTCCTTTGGATTAGAGGGATTTGGACAGAATGAGGGTAAAACGATATCCTGACTTCTGTGGAAATCTGAGACCACTTTAAGCATAAAGGAAGGGTCTAGCCTAAGGATTATGCTATCCATGGTGATGGTTAAATATGGCTCCTGTACTGACAGGGCCTGCAGCTCTCCTATACATCTAGCGTAACAGTCAGGATTTTTAAACTGATCGCTGATAGTGGTTCAAACGGATCCTGGGTTAGACTATTTAGGACTAGGTTAAAATCCCGAGGTGCCTGGTTATGGAGCCTGGTACGGATCCTAGTTGCAGATGTCATGAAACGTGGCCCGCTAAATCCTGATCAAAGAAGGAACTAAGGGCTGACACCTGAACCTTCAGACTACTAGGTGAGAGTCCTAAATCCAGTCCCTTCTGGAGAAATTCTAAAATTTGTGCAATATTGGGATGGAATAGATCAGGCTTATTTTGGAAACACCAGGATGAAATTTTTTTCCAAACCTTGTCAAGGATGGCATTGGTTACCAGTTTCCTACTTTTTTATAGAGTTTGTATTACATCATCTGAGAGACCTCTGGCTCTCAGAATCCTGGCCTCGGTAACCAGGCCGCAAGATTCAACTTGTGCAAGTCCGGGTGTAGCAGAGGTCCCTGCTGAAGAAGGTTGACATTTTGGGGTAAAGGTATCAGGCCCTCTTGAGACATGTCTGTCAATGCGCCGTTCCAGCTTCTTCCTGGGAGAAGGCATCCAGCCCTTGCGCTTCGCTTGAGAGGTTGAGGGAGAAGAAAGTGCTCGACTTTGTGTTCTGACTGTTGGTAAACAGATCTACGTTGGGACTTCCCCACCTCCGAACCAAGGACAGGAAGACCTCTTGGTTTAGAGACCACTCCCCCGGATGGATGTCCCTTCTGCTCAGGAAGTCCGCTTGGGTATTGTCTGATCCCTTTATATGCACTGCTGTGATGGAGAGATGTTTTTCCGCCCAGGAAAAAATCCTTGCATCGGTTAGTTTCAGGCTGGCATATTTCTTGCCTCCCTGGTGTCGGAGGTAGGCCACTGTGGTCGTGTTGTCGGAAAATACATGTACATGGTGACCCTGAATGAGGACAGATGCGGCTTTTATCGCTACCTCTACCGCCTTTAGTTCCCTCAGATTTGAGGAGCTGGAACTGATGTTTGGGGGCCACAACCCCTGAAAATGAGATCCTTCTACTATGGCACCCCAGCCTCTCTGGCTTGCATACAATGTGAGCACCTTCAGAAGAAGTTGATCCCAGCTGACTCCCTGTTGGAGGTTTTGAAAGTTCAGCCACCATGAAAGGGAGGATTTCACGTGACTGGGAAGGGGAATCTTCCTGGTTAGTGCATTCTGATGTCCTTTCGAATGCAGCAAGACGTGGGATTGAAGGACTCTTGTGTGGGCCAAGGCCCAGGAGACTGCCTGGATGCATGACGTCAATGAGCCTAAGATTGACATTGAGTCTCTTAAAGTTGGGGTCCTCTGATTTCCGGAATCTGGATATCCTCTGGACGAGGTCGAGCTGACGGTCTCTGGGCAAGAAGGACATTCTTTCCCCCCCCCCCCCCCCCCCCCCGAGTCCAGAAGAACACCCAAGAATTTCTTTCTAGAAGACGGATGAAGATCCGACTTTTCCATGTTCGGAATCCACCCGAGGGATCTCAGGATGTCCAGGACCTTCGTCACATCCAGATTCAGACGAGGAATGGAAGGAGCGACAGTAAGAAAATTGTCCAGATATAGGATTATACAGATTCCCTGTTGTTGGATGAAGATTACTGCTTCTGACATGATTTTGATAAATGATATAAAAATATTCGCGCTAAAATTTCAGTACACGCATAAATATAGACATAGCACCATATTAACCTTACACAGGTAGTAACATAGGTGCAAAGATATGATACCTCAATCCTGTAGACTGTATACGAATGCTCTTCCCTGTGTCCTGGAAGGTCCTTCAGATGGCGTCCATTCAATTTCTGTGTCTCAATTCAGACAGATGCCGGAGGGCAATGAGTAGTAAGGTTGTAAAAAACAAAAGAATAGTCCGGGTGGCGCCGTCCCGGCCGGTGACAGGCGTACCTCCCGGAGAAAAAAAGAAATCTGCCGTGCACTGACAGAAGAGGCTCCGTCCTAAGATAGAGCCGTCAAGGCGCAGGCTAGCTGCAGGACCTTGCGTGACGTCACTGACACGTGATAGGTACAGGGATCCCTGAAGAAGGAATCAGAGATTCCGAAACGCCTGTCTGAATTGAGACACAGAAATTGAATGGACGCCATCTGAAGGACCTTCCAGGACACAGGGGAGAGCATTCATATACAGTATACAGGATTGAGGTATCATATCCTTGCACCTATGTTACTACCTGTGTAAGGTTAATACGGTGCTATGTCTATATTTATGCTTTTACTGAAATTTTAGCGCGAATATTTTTATATGGTTTATCTTATTGGATGAATTGAGTGGTTTTCATCCTTATATTTGCTGCAAATTATTTTCAGGTATTTGTGCAGCGCCCTCTGGATAATTGTTTATTCATTTATGATTTTGATAAATACCCGTGGACCTGACGAGACTCTGAATGGCAGGACATTGAATTGATAATGGCTGACTCTATGACCTTGGGAAACTGCAAACCTGAGGAACTTTCTGTGGTCGGGATAGATCGGCACATGATAATATACAGTTAGGGCCAGAAATATTTGGACAGTGACACAATTTTCGCGAGTTGGGCTCTGCATGCCACCACATTGGATTTGAAATGAAACCTCTACAACAGAATTCAAGTGCAGATTGTAACGTTTAATTTGAAGGGTTGAACAAAAATATCTGATAGAAAATGTAGGAATTGTACACATTTCTTTACAAACACTCCACATTTTAGGAGGTCAAAAGTAATTGGACAAATAAACATAACCCAAACAAAATATTTTTATTTTCAATATTTTGTTGCAAATCCTTTGGAGGCAATCACTGCCTTAAGTCTGGAACCCATGGACATCACCAAACGCTGGGTTTCCTCCTTCTTAATGCTTTGCCAGGCCTTTACAGCCGCAGCCTTCAGGTCTTGCTTGTTTGTGGGTCTTTCCGTCTTAAGTCTGGATTTGAGCAAGTGAAATGCATGCTCAATTGGGTTTAGATCTGGAGATTGACTTGGCCATTGCAGAATGTTCCACTTTTTGGCACTCATGAACTCCTGGGTAGCTTTGGCTGTATGCTTGGGGTCATTGTCCATCTGTACTATGAAGCGCCGTCCAATCAACTTTGCAGCATTTGGCTGAATCTGGGCTGAAAGTATATCCCGGTACACTTCAGAATTCATCCGGCTACTCTTGTCTGCTCTTATGTCATCAATAAACACAAGTGACCCAGTGCCATTGAAAGCCATGCATGCCCATGCCATCACGTTGCCTCCACCATGTTTTACAGAGGATGTGGTGTGCCTTGGATCATGTGCCGTTCCCTTTCTTCTCCAAACTTTTTTCTTCCCATCATTCTGGTACAGGTTGATCTTTGTCTCATCTGTCCATAGAATACTTTTCCAGAACTGAGCTGGCTTCTTGAGGTGTTTTTCTGCAAATTTAACTCTGGCCTGTCTATTTTTGGTATTGATGAATGGTTTGCATCTAGATGTGAACCCTTTGTATTTACTGTCATGGAGTCTTCTCTTTACTGTTGACTTAGAGACAGATACACCTACTTCACTGAGAGTGTTCTGGACTTCAGTTGATGTTGTGAACGGGTTCTTCTTCACCAAATTAAGTATGCGGCGATCATCCACCACTGTTGTCATCCGTGGACGCCCAGGCCTTTTTCAGTTCCCAAGCTCACCAGTCAATTCCTTTTTTCTCAGAATGTACCCAACTGTTGATTTTGCTACTCCAAGCATGTCTGCTATCTCTCTGATGGATTTTTTCTTTTTTTTCAGCCTCAGGATGTTCTGCTTCACCTCAAGAGAGTTCCTTTGACCGCATGTTGTCTGCTCACAGCAACAGCTTCCAAATGCAAAACCACACACCTGGAATCCACCCCTGACCTTTTAACTACTTCATTGATTACAGGTTAACGAGGGAGACGCCTTCAGAGTTAATTGCAGCCCTTAGAGTCCATTGTCCAATTACTTTTGGTCCCTTGAAAAAGAGGACGCTATGCATTACAGAGCTATGATTCCTAAACCCTTTCTCCGATTTGGATGTGGAAACTATCATATTGCAGCTGGGAGTGTGCACTTTCAGCCCATATTATATATATAATTGTATTTCTGAACATGTTTTTGTAAACAGCTAAAATAACAAAACTTGTGTCACTGTCCAAATATTTCTGGCCCTAACTGTACGTCCCTCAGATCTACCATAGCCATTACCCAACCCTGACCAATAAGCGGGATTGCTGATCTGATCAATTCCATTTTGAATCCTGAATACTTGATCACCTGATTTAGGGGTTTCAGGTTTATGATGATCCAATGGATTCCCAAAGGGCTTTCTTTGACCAAAAATAGGTGAGCATAGTGACCCTCCCCTATTTCCTGATATGGTACCTGGGAAATCACCTCTGCCTGAAGTAGACCCTGGAGATCCAATAGCAAGGATTCTCGAAGATGTGGAGACTGTAGGGAGGTAACTGTCAAGCGATGAAGGGGAGGACTCTCAAATTCTAACCTCAGGCCTTCCTGTATGATACACAGGACCCACTGGTTTGCAGTGATGGCATGCCATTGGGTGAGAAAACCAGAGAGTCGGCCCCCGACCAGAGAACTGCCATTGCTTCTCAGGGACCTACTGATGTTGGGGGACAAGGATGTTCCTGGTTTTACCCCCTTTTGGGTAACTCCACCGACCTGATTTACCATTTCCCTTGTAATCCCTCTGGGGAGCTGGCTCACAGGAGGGACAAAACAAGCGTTTCCTAGAGCTTCTCTGCTCTGGAAGAGCTTTCTTTTTATCTGTAGCCTTTTCTAAAATTTCATCAAGGGCCGGGCCAAACACATAATGTCCCTGAAAGGGAATGCCGCACAGTTTGGACTTGGAGGTAATGTCACCTCCCTAGGATTTAAGCCATAGAGCTCTCCTAGGTGAATTCGAGAGGACTGCAGACCTAGCGGCTACACGGACAGACTCAGCAGAGGCATCCGCAAGGAACCCCGTTGCCTTCTGAAGTAAAAGCAGAGAGTTTAGTATCTCTTCCCTAGAAGTCCATTGAGAAAGGTGATTTTCTAATGTACATAGCCATAGGAATAGGGATCTGGCAACACATTTTGAGGCCACATTTGTTTTTAGTAGATTGGTGGGTGTCCCTGGATTTTCTTAACAAGCTCTCGATTTTCCGATCCATGGCATCTTTGTGCTGAGAGGAATCTTCAAAAGGAAGAGGCGTCTTTTTGGTTACCCTAGACACCTGTACGTCTACCTTGGGGGTCTCCCATAAAGAACAGTCCCCATCCAGAGGGAAGCGATTCTTTAAATCTGAAGGAATACTCAGACCTTTCTCTGGTAGGCCCCATTCATGAAGGACAAGGTTCTCAATATTTTCATGAATGGGAAAACCTTTTTGTGTCTTTGGTTTCAACCCCCCAAACATATCGTCCTGAACGGAGTGACTCCCTTCCTCCTCCTCCTCCACCCCCATGGTGCCCCTCACCATAGTAATTAGCTCTTCCATATCTTCGGAAGAAAAAAAAGATATTTTTTATTTTCTGGTTTGGGGGTGGAAGTGGAACCCTCATGCTCCCAAATGTCCTCCGAACCCGAGGTACGGATCTCGCCTGAGTCAGATTCCACGGGAGCCATCTTCCTTTTCTTAGGAGGAGGGGGCTGTGGTGTCGGGGCCTGGGAAAGGGCCAGCATAGAGGACTGAACCTCCTGTCTGATGAGGGTTCTGATACTGTCCAGGAGAGAGGGCTGTTCATTACATAGCACTTCATCTGTGCATTGTTGGCAGAGCTTCTTCCTATATGCGGAGGGAAGCTTGGAAGCACATGCACCACACTTGCAGCTGGGCATCTTATCCTTTTTAGGGGCAGGGACCTGGTCTCCTTAAAAAGAGAAAGGTAAACTAATATATATCATCCAGCGTGATTTGGTGCTCCTCCTCCCCATGGTCCGTAGGGGGCAATCCATAGAAGAAACGCTCGTTATGGCTGCTGCTGGAAAAAATGCCGGCCGGCGCGTAACGCATAGGAACAAAACCAGAATTTCAGAAACGTCACTTCCGGTGCGCACGCAGCTTCCGAACAGCAGCGAGGAGGAAGGAGAATGCCGGAGAGTGACAGGAGGACCCCTGTTTGCACTTCACCGCCCTGCTTTACCCCGTGAGGTGCAGAAAAGACGGGATAACGGGTGCCAAGTCACGCGGAGATGGGAGCAGTCACCGGAGGAGAGCTGAGCCCCAGAACTCGACTGCCCGGCCCATATAGGTAACAGCGCTCCAGATCGCCGGCCACGGCAGCACTATCTGGAACCTCTCCATGCCCCATAGGGGACAGGAAAAGCACTGGTAGTTGCAGGAAGGGAAGGGGTATTTAACTTCTTTCTTTCCTGTCCCCTATTAGGGCGGGGAGACATCCTCCGATACTGCTGTCGTGGAAGGTGACTGGAGAAAGATTTATTATTTTAAATATATTGCTTAGTGGGTTACCTTTTTTTGGTTCCTATATACCATATGAGCTCGCACACAGCCCCTCTATATACCGTATCAGCCCACATACTGCCCCCTTTATACCGTATAAGCCCACACACAGGCGCCTATATACCGTAAGAGACCACGCAATCTCCTATGTACAGTATGAGCCCCCACATAACCTCTCTATATACAATATGAGCCCTCACTTTGTATATAGGAGACTATGTAAGCCTTTAGTCTCCTATGTACAATATGAGCCCTCACAGTCTCCTATATAAAATATGAACCCTCAAATAGCCGCATAAATACAAGGAGCCCACACATAGCTTCACATATACAGTATGAGCCCTCATATAGCCGTATATATACAATGAGCATTTACATAGTCTCCTATATACAATATGAGCAATTACATATACAGAATGAGCCCCCACATAACCTCTCTATATACAATATGAGCCCTCACATTGCTGCATATATACAATATGAGCACTCACATAGCCTCATATATACAGTATAATAATAATCTTTATATAGCGCTAACATATTCCGCAGCGCTTTACAGGTTGCACACATTATCGTCGCTGTCCCCGATGGGGCTCACAATCTAAATTCTCTATCAGTATGTCTTTGGAATGTGGGAGGAAACCAGAGAACCCGGAAGAAACCCACGCAAACACAGAGAGAACATACAAACTCCTTGCAGATGTTGTCCAGGGTGGGATTAGAACCCAGGACTCCAGTGCTTCAAGGCTGCAGTGCTAACCACTGAGCCACCGTGCTGCCCAATGAGCCCTCACATAGCCGCATATATACAATATGAGCATTTACAGTATACTATATGCAATATGAGCCCTCACATAACCTCTCTATATACAGAATGAGCTTTACATAGCTGCATATATACAATGAGCCCTCACATATATAGTATGAGCCCCACAACCTCTTTATATGCAATATGAGCCCTCACATAGTCGCATATATACAATATGAGCCCTTAGTCTCCTATACACAATGAGCCGCCGCATATATACAATATGAGCCCTCACATAGCCGCATATTTACAGTAGGAACACTCACACATCCCCCTATATACAGTATGGGCCCCACATAGCCTCACTATATACAGCGTAGCCCCACATAGCCTCTTGTATACATCACCTCCTGTGCCGACACCATTCTAGCTGTGTTGACACTCACTCTCCTGGGGCTCAGGTAAGGTTGTTCCATCACATGAGTCCTGCACCCAATCTGCGCTGGCGTCAGTCTCCACCTCACCTCTCACCGCCTCTTGATTACATATATGTCCGAAGACTGTAACAGTGACGCCAGAACGGATTGGGGGGGGGGGGGATCAGGGCTCACGTAACAATCTCACGTGAGCCCCAGGAAAATGAATGCTGACACCGTCGGAACAGCGCAGGTGCGATAGGGGACTCTAAGTTTTTATTTTATGCTTTTAATTTTTATTTTAACTGGGCCAACCACTCAGATTGAGAAGGGATTGTCCTACTAGTGGGCAACCCCTTTATAGAAGCACCAAATTGTTGTTTTGAAAAATAAATTATGTACCTGCACCCTTATCTTTATGTGATAATATGGTAACTGTGTACAGATCATATACAGTATATAAATAATTTTTATACACAATTACATATATATGTTTAAAAAGTAATTGTGCATAAAAATTATGTATATATTATATTTCTTGCAGTCTTGTAACACCACATATAAAAAATAACTTGAGATCCATCTGATACATTTAAACATCTAAGATTGTGCATGTCTGTGGAATCCAGCATAAAAACACTACTACCAAGATTTCTACCACGGATTTGTATTTGGAAAATCCATACTTTGCGGACAAGGCCTAAGATTGAGAATTTAACAACTAATGCGGGAAACATGAGTCCATATCGGTGTCAGCTTATAGAGGAAGTTATTCAATTGGAAGGACAATAAAAACACTTCTCAAAAAACTGAAGTGTACACTTAAATCACACATCAGAGGCATCTTGATAAATGAATGTTTCAATACTTTACTGATAGTTATAGGTAATTTTTGTTCTCAATGAATTACACAAACGGTCAGTGGAAAACACAATCACCAATTGAGTGCTGGATTCCAAGCCACTGTGGAAATCAAAGTGAAAATAACTAAATTTACAGCAGCTCATAAAGTGGCTCATCAGGGTGTATGGCGCCCACCGGTCTGTATGTACTGCTCACGATGCATGCTGTGACCCCGAGGGTACTGCAACAAGCAAATCGCAAAAAATCAAAGTTCGACTATTTGCAACTTGCTTCTCGTGGTCGCAGTACGCACGAGGTCACAATGCGACCCCAGTCACTTGTATATGTGACACTCCGGAAACTTGACTGCGCAACATGTGTAATTGGAAAAGTTGCTGTGTAGCCCTGGAATCAAGGTTTGTGTTATCTTTCAAGGATATGCCACCCCAGACAAATACTGACCCACCGCCAAACGGCCATGCTGGATGATGTTGCAGGCGGTATGACATTAACCGCTGTCACGGCATTTTGCTAAGTAAACTACAGGCACTATCAGGTTGGCAGTGTTTGAACTGATAAAATGATACGTGGGATGAAGAAATCAGTCTTGTGGTAATTGTGTAATCAGTTAGAATTTTTCAGTTAATCAGTTGCCAGTGCTTCGGGGTGGGACTGTAGGCAGAGTCTCATCTTCCTGCTCTAAGCCAGAGAAACCCAAGGAAAGACCTGCCTACAGGCCGCCCCAAAGCACAGTTTGTCTTTTTCTGTCTCTATGACGAGTAACATGTTTGTGCTTTGGGCTGGCCAGTGGTCAGATCTTTCCTTGGTTCCCCTAGCTTACGGCACCAAGATAGGACTCTGCCTAGAGTCCACCACAAAGCTTGGGCAACTGATTAACTGAAAATGTCTAACACTGATTACCCAAGAACGATTTCTTCACCACAGGTATCATTTTAATCAAAATGAAAAAGGGGAGAAGCCAGTGCTGCTTATGGTCAAAACGCAATACATAAAGTGCACATGCACATATTAATTTCTAACTGTATATCAAAAAGAGACATTTAGCAAACAATTGATCAATTCTTTGAGCCACCCAGCCACGTCACGGCGTTCTCATAATGAGGCAGTCCTACTCTACGTTTTGTATATTCGCTGTGCCATTTTGGCCTCCTAAATGTATTTCTCCCCTTTTTCATTTTAGCATTTTAATCAGTTTAACAATGCCAACCTGACAATGACTGTTCTTTACTTACCAAAATACTGCTGGTCCGTTTACATGGACCGACCAGCAGTACTATAGAGCATCCAATAGGTAAACCTACCAAATTTGTGGTTGTTTGTATGCATGTTTACACAGGCAGACCAAAGCAAATAATGCACACCAAGTGATTTAAGTCTAGAGATCGCTTAGTGCATATAGACCGCCATGGTTCTCAGCAGTGTGAGTCCAGGTTACACAGAATAATACATCATCGAGAACGCTGACCTATTGTGCTGCACAAAAGATCAATTCACCCGATGAACGACCAATTAGCTTTTTCATTGGGTGATTGGCAGCCTGTAAATTGCCGTGTAATCGTGAACAGAGCTCTGTTTAATAATGCACTGTCACGATAATCTTGCAGCGTAAATGCTCCTTTATGTTCCCTCTTCCCTTTGGAAAGGGTACGTTTCACATGCTGTGAAGCAGATTGTTAATTTAGGTGCATGCAGGTAGCTGTAAAAACAATAGTGAGGGTGGAGATAAACCATGGAAAACGTGCCCCTTAATTTTCAATTCCACCTACAGCAAATGCTAGCAGCAAAAATAAGCTGTAGAGATGGGCAACAAAAGGAATAAACTACTTGTGAGCCAAGTGGCACCACCTGCCAAGCACTGCAGACACTTCTAGGTACTTCATAAAGTAGAGAAAAAAAACCCGTTAATGAAAAAATACACTGGCGCTATAACTATGAATGTAAGCTATACAAGTGCTGCTGGTACCTCCGTCGGATGATGTGCCCAATCCGACAACCAAGAATAAAAGACCAATACAAACAAATAGAGAGTACCGCGCTACAAGTGGTTAGGGTTAAGTGCCTTCCGCGATCCTGGAGTAACGATCCGGAACTCCCTATGATCGCAGGTGACAACTACTAATGACTGTCCAATTAGCCAATTTTACATATACTTAGGAAAGGAGAAATACATTAACCTTCCACATGCGTAATACAATCAGTTATAATATTACAAGCTCAGCAGGACAGTTATATCGCTAGACCGCAATAGTAGATAGGGACTAGTGATGTTATGTTACCTATTGAGTGCAGCCGTATGGAGATCCCGGAGCTGGTGGACTACTTGCGTCGGGTTCAGCTGGCTGGTCTGCGCATCTAGAGATCCCCTCTGTCAGGAAGCTGCTTCCGTCCGTTGGGAAGGTAAGTGTGCGGGTGCCAGCCTCAATCGATATCGGCGGTTTTGGGCACTGCAGGTGAGGGCTGTGGTGGTAACGTGTAGCGCCAGAGACGTCCCGGCCGGAGGCGTCCCTGGATACACGTGAAAGAATGGCCGACACTGCGAAGCAGTGAGTGACGTCACTGGCCTATGGGGCCTCAGTGGGATCAAATCTAACCTACGCGTTTCAAAGTGACACGCACTCCTTCGTCAGGGTTCCTGACGAAGGAGTGCGTGTCACTTTGAAACGCGTAGGTTAGATTTGATCCCACTGAGGCCCCATAGGCCAGTGACGTCACTCACTGCTTCGCAGTGTCGGCCATTCTTTCACGTGTATCCAGGGACGCCTGACGAAGGAGTGCGTGTCACTTTGAAACGCGTAGGTTAGATTTGATCCCACTGAGGCCCCATAGGCCAGTGACGTCACTCACTGCTTCGCAGTGTCGGCCATTCTTTCACGTGTATCCAGGGACGCCTCCGGCCGGGACGTCTCTGGCGCTACACGTTACCACCACAGCCCTCACCTGCAGTGCCCAAAACCGCCGATATCGATTGAGGCTGGCACCCGCACACTTACCTTCCCAACGGACGGAAGCAGCTTCCTGACAGAGTGGATCTCTAGATGCGCAGACCAGCCAGCTGAACCCGACGCAAGTAGTCCACCAGCTCCGGGATCTCCATACGGCTGCACTCAATAGGTAACATAACATCACTAGTCCCTATCTACTATTGCGGTCTAGCGATATAATATTACAAGCTCAGCAGGACAGTTATAACTGATTGTATTACGCATGTGGAAGGTTAATGTATTTCTCCTTTCCTAAGTATATGTAAAATTGGCTAATTGGACAGTCATTAGTAGTTGTCACCTGCGATCATAGGGAGTTCCGGATCGTTACTCCAGGATCGCGGACGGCACTTAACCCTAACCACTTGTAGAGAAAAAAAACCCCTTGGGCTCCACTCCCAGGATCCAGAAGTAGCAGCACTTTGGACGCAGTGTATGTTCGCGGTATTCTATTGAACGCAGGTGAATGTGCATGTGATCACTGAACCGTGTGGATTTACCGCATTCAATACATTCTATTGATTAAATCGCTGTTGCAGAGACTAGCGTTTCCACAAGAGAAATTGACATGCTGCGGTCCAGAAAGATGCGCCCAAGTCAGTGTGCACGGCTGATCCGCATGCACGCATAGTGGACATGGGATTTCTACAAATCCCATCCACTATACTGTCACATCTGGACGCTGCATAAATATGCTGTGCCAAAACTGCAGCAATTCCGGATTGTGAGCACATACCCTTAAGCAAATACTCCATTGTTGAAACTTGGCCTGAGTTTTTGATGTTGCATAATTCACGCATAAAACTCCACGTACCCATAAGAGACAAGTTGTGGATTTGAAGGCACAGTAGGCTTGAGATTTCTATAAATCCACTTTGCTGGAACTGTATGGCACCACAATTTTAGAGCAGTGAAACTTCATAGGGTCAAAAACCTCACCAAAATCTCATCATGGGAACTTAACCTTAAAAACGCTTCATTTATGCCCCAGCCCCTCACACCCCTGCAATGGGCATAACAAAAGTGCTCTTTTGCCTTGAGTGGCAGCCGTGAACATCTGTTAAAGGGACATTATCATGTAAAAGGCACAGGTTTATAATATTAGTAAGCCATTAGAAGGATTCACTGCTTAACCAGTTTTTCCACAACAAGTTAAACGGACTGAATGAGTCAACCAGACTGATCCCATTAATTTGTGTTTTGTATTTTTTTTTTTTTAAATCGATGATGGGTGAAGCACAAGTCTCGAAACATGGAAGTATCAAGTTGAAGATTGATTAAACAGACCATCAAAATTCCAATTTTATTATTTTTGTTTTACGTTAATATCTAAGATCAAAAATTTTAAAATATATATTATGATGGTGTCCCTTTAAGCGAGTCACTTAACCAAAGGGTGCCAAATGTACATATTGGTAGAGACACAAGGCAATGTGATTACCGGACTTCTTCACAAAAGATACTTGACCACAGATCTTGTTTCACTAAAAAGGGTGAAGGCTGGATGAGATCTGGGACTAGGAAATGCTTCCATGAGTAAATATGTTTATTAATAACCCTTATTATACATTATTCAATGAAACAATATAAATATATAAGCTTTCCCCCCCCCCCCAACATATTCTGTAGGCTTTCATTCCGGTCCATAGTCACCAAATCACTGATCATTTGCAGAATGCACTCTAGTCAAGCACACAGCGTAAAAGTTCATATACAGACATGTTACAGTGGCACTTTGTTACAGACTGATCCAGCAAGAAAGGGCCTTTGGTACAGCAAGAGGTGCAACGTGATGGAATAACCACCATACTAGAGTACACCAGTGGATTGAAGAAAGCAGAAGAGGAATCCGAAGTATAAGCTGCAACAAGTAGCAAGCAAAAAAAAAAAAAAAAAAAAACATAAAAATACATAAAAAGATGTGCAGGTTACCGTATTTGATTTGTGGTTAATGGAAGAGTAGTGTTACTGAATAAAGGGTTAACTTACCAATAAAGGTACAGGCAGGACATTTACAGCGCGAGTCCCATATACCACACCCAATTCAGTGCTTATGACAGGCAAACTAGCAGGAAGGAGCAGAGCAACCCATAATGGCGTACCACAAAAGCGGTTTTCCAAAAAGATTTATTTATTTCAAATAATTTGAGAAAACATGTTAATATTGCAATTTATAGAATAAGGAATGGCATAGCTTGACTGCTGATGCTCTGCACCTCCTGAGCAGTCACAGTGCCAACTTTCGCCCGACAGGCTGGTGGTTACAGGTCGCATCTGTACCAGCCAGCCTGGCATTATCAGGAGGATAGCTCATACACAAAGCCCTGGCATGGAGTTAACAGGTGCCAAGGATTCTGGTCAGTACTCAAGCCACACTTCTCTTTTAGGTAAAGAAACTCTTTAAACATCTCCATGTAGTTCAAGAATCAGTGCGGCCATTAGCAGCTCTCAATATAATCCGCTTACACCTCACTGTACATTATATAAATCACAGAAAGCAAACAAAAACTGTCAAATTCATGACCAATATGGCACCCTATGCTTACTGTGCGCTTTATTTCACAACAATCTATGTAATCAAATAAAGAAAAAAAAAAAACAAAAAAAATTATGTAGGCACCAGCCCAAAAAGGCATTTGGAATTAAGCTGAAGAACTGCAAGTTTAAAGATTATCTGACTTTGTGTATACAGGTGTGCACCTGACTAAGCAATACAGTGAAACACTACTGAAATAGAATCCTAGTTATTTCCAATTGTCTCCGGGAAGCAAAAAGTGCCGCTTCCCAGTGTATGAGCATTTCTTCAGAAGGTCCTCCTCCTATAGGATGATGCACTTCCCTGGATTTATGCCGGTCTACATCTCAAGCAGAGCAGGAGAACACCTCCTTCTGGAATGTTTTCAGGTTCGGAGGTTGCGTTTTGTGAACCAGGCAACCCCAGGTATTTTGTAATTCCCAAGTTTGATAATTATGGCAATAGAACTGCAATGAAGTCGTCATAAACCAAAAAAAAAAAAAAAAAAAAAAGTATATGAACCAGGTGAGATGGCATGCGGCTTCTCACATGCACACAGTTTTTTTACATTTAACAGAAGAAAACAAATCCAAACCAAAATGATCCTATTAAAATATAAAAGGGGTTGAATCATGGCGGCAATGCAAATATGTCACTATGATCAGACACTTAAAGGATGGTGAACAGCAGACCATGGAAATCCACAAGGTTCCTTCTGTCTGTAGTATCCGGTATCTCTTGCACTGGCCTTGTCACAAGTGACGCACTCCATTTGGTGGGAAGAGCACGTGGGCTACTGGTCGGAAAGTTCACAAGGTTGTCGTTCAGATGGCGTTTGCAGGTGTGCCATTGTGAGTCACTGCATTGAGATTTGGACTGCTGGCTTGCTGGCTGAAGGTCCGATGGGTGGAAGCACCCACCTCAAAAACTTCATGGATGGCTTTTCGAAAGCAGTGGAAATTGTAGTCTATTAATCCTGAAAAAGATATCAAAATATACATCACCTATTTATTGAAGAAGGCCTTTTTGGGGGCTTTATTATTACAAACTCTACTTACTAAAATTTTTCTCATGCTAAAAACTTAAACTTTAATGTTAGACACAAACTGAATTTTGAGATCACTTCTATATCTTTATGTCTGCATTTGATGACGCATCTACATTTAAGCTCGTCGATCATTAGCCCCACTGATCGGATAATTTTTGTTCCTTTAGTAGATGGGTATCAACAATTTGAATGGAGCATTGAGTGTAGCAGCCAATGCCAGCTAGTGCAATACAGCATTTATGTAGGAAAAAAGGAGCGCCGCAACAGATGTTACACCTACAAGGTTTTAAATTGCCAGAGCAAACACAGATTATTGGTGGACGTGTCAGGTGTTGGACCCCACTGATTTGATGATATGACCCATGGTCGGACTACCCTTTCAATGGAGGACAACTTCTAATATTATCACACCATCATGTCTATTGCAAGATGATGGTGATGGATCGGATTTATTAGCCCCCCGAAAATTAAATTAATACACTATACAGTGTATACTCTGGAGTATTCACACGGGGAGCACTACCACCATATCATCAGACCGGTTGGCATGTATGCTTATATACAACAGTCAGCGCCCATCTCCACCCAGAGAGGAGTGATGAATACACCAAAGTGGCGATTCAAGAGGTTAAGGTTTAGTTGTGCTGCAATATAGACCTGGATGTCTCCCGTACGGCAATATGCTTACCTTTCCTCTCAAAGCTTTCTTCCCTAAGAATACAGACAAGAGACAGAAATTTTGTAACTTCTTTTAAATAGAGAACAGTGGTGTTGTTGAGCTTGATAATCGCCATAGACTCCTTGTCATATGCAGTCCCGTTACACTCAGCATGCAAGCTGTAAGAAAAAAAAAAAAAAAACACACACACACACACACACATTAGACATGAAGGTAGAAATGCTTCACTTGTAGGAATAGGAGAGCGGAATATGGAGATTGTTCCACTGACCGTAAAGGAGACCTACCTTTCCTCCAAAATGCTAAGCATTCAATGCCATCCATCAACCTTTATACATATTGTATAGAACAAGACCCATAAGTATGGTCAGTCTACTGTAGGGCTATGCAAAAACCAATAGAAGGGTGTGTGGGCGAGAGGGCTGAAGCCAGGATAGTCATCAGTTACCAGGCCCTGCTGTAAATACCAATCTCGCACTATTCGGACTAGTAGAGAGAAGCACAAGCTTAGAGCCAGGCCCACACATAGCATTTAATGGTCTTTCTTCTGTGGACCTACTGACAAGCCGAGGCGTTGTAATCTGCACCTATACATCTTCTGACATTCTTATGGGGTGGTTTTTCAATAGGGCATCATCTATTTCAGAAAAGGGCCCTGTTGTATTTCCTCTACATATAAGAAAAGTTAAAGAAAACTAACATTGGTTGTTTTTCGCTCAGGGTTTTTTTATACCTGAAGGTTCTACCAGACATGGACATTTACCTGTATATACAAGATACATCTATCACCACATCAATCATATCACAGCACAGCTCGTAGGACTGCATGTCTACAGGAGAACTGTCCGTTGCAATATAGATCTTGCTGACCACATCAAATAAGAAAGCCTTTTCAATGCCAGAATTCTGAAAGAAAAAAAAAAGGAGACAGGTAAGCATTGCATTCGCACGCAAAATATACTAGAAAAATCACAATTAACATATGCCCCCACAAATGGCAAACAAATCTTCGTTTGCAGATAGAATGAAAAATTAAATGGCAAAGTATCGATATTCTAATGCGCATCAGCCATCGCTATGGTAAGCAATGGAGAAGGACTAATAAAACAAACAAAAAAAAAAAAATCATGACGCCCTTAAAAACATGTATGACATATCTATCAGAAAAAAGGGAACAGCACAATAAGTTCTGGCGGCTGCCAGGCCTCCCAGGCAAAAAGTCCAATACTTGCCCAATTTAGACAGAAGAAAAATGAAGGCAGCACTCCAAAACTTTCAAGACGAAAAAAAGTGAATCACTGGCCTTGGAGGATGTTCATTCAGTTGAATAATTTTGTAGGGGAAAAAAAAAAAAAGCAGATCACAGACATGGCACAAAATTAAAATCATTTCAAATGGCAACTTTCTGGCTTTAAGAAACACTAAAAGAAATCAAGAACAAAAAAAAAATGTGGTAGTCAGTAATGGTTAATTTTTTTAACCAACATAGGGGAAAAGTTATGGAAACACTCAATTCTGAGGGGAAAAAAAAAAAAATTATGGAATCGCCTTGTAAATTTTCATTCCCAAAACACCTGCATCAGATTAGATCTGCTCGTTAGTCTGAATCTAAAAAAAAAAAAAAAAAAAAAAAAAAAGAGTGATCACACCTTGGAGAGCTGTTGCACCAAGTGGACGGATATGAATCATGGCTCCAACACGAGAGATGTCAATTGAAACAAAGGAGAGGATTATCAAACTCTTAAAAGAGGGTAAATCATCAAGCAATGTTGTAAAAGATGTTGGTTATTCACAGTCAGCCATGTCTAAAATCTGTACCAATTACAAACAACATGGGAAGGTTGTTAAAGGCAAACATCCTGGTAGACCAAGGAAGACATCAAAGCGTCAAGACCGGAAACTTAAAGCAATATGTCTCCAAAACAGGAAATGCACAACAAAACAAATGAGGAGCGAATGGGTGGAAACTGGAGTCATCGTCTGTGACCAAACTGTAAGAAACCGCCTAAAGGAAATGGGATTTACATACAGAAAAGATAAATGAAAGCCATCATTAACACCTAAACAGAAAAAAACAAAGTTTACAATGGGGTAAGGAAAAGCAATCGTGGCCTGTGGATGACTGGATGAAAGTCATATTCAGTGATGAATCGCAAATCTGCATTGGGCAAGGTGATGATGCTGGAACTTTTGTTTGGAGCTGTTCCAATGAGATTTATAAAGATGATTGCCTGAAGAGAACATGCAAATTTCCACAGCCATTGATGATATTGGGCTGCATGTCAGGTAAAGGCACTGGGGAGATGGCTGTCATTACATTAAATGCACAAGTTTATGTTGATATTTTGGACACTTTTCTTATCCCATCAATTGAAAGGATGTTTGGGGATGATGAAATCATTTTTCAAGATGTTACTGCATCCTGCCATAGAGCAAAAACTGAAAATATTCCTTGACAAAAAGGCATATAAGGCCAATGTCATGGCTTGCAAATAGTCCAGATCTCAATCCAATTGAAAATCTTTGGTGGAAGTTGAAGAAAATGGTCCATGACAAGGCTCCAATCTGCAAAGCTGATCTGGCAACAGCAATCAGAGAAAGTTGGAGCCAGATTGATGAAGAGTACTGTGTGACACTCATTAAGTCCATGCCCCAGACACTGCAAGCTGTTATAAAAGCCAGAGGTGGTGCAACAAAATACTAGTGATGTGTTGGAGTGTTTTTTTGTTTGTTTTTCATGATTCCATAATTTTTTCCTCATAATTGAACGATTCCATAATTTTTTCCCCTATGCTTGGTTAAAAAAAAAAGTAACCATTACTGACTACCACATTTTTTTGTTCTTGATTTCTTTTAGTGTTTCTTAAAGATAGAAAGTTGCCATCACTTCATACGTAAATCAGCAACAATATTAATGCACGGCCTGGTAGAACTTTCCAACACAGAATTTTAACCATGTGCCTCATTTTCATGGGACATTTTCTGGTATCCTAAGTTTGCAACGCTTTCAGACTTGTATCACCATTCCAACAATGGGAATATAAACCATAAAAAAAGGTCCATTAATGCAGTTGCTGCAAAATAGGACTTGTAAGTGGCAGACAAAGCAGGACAGCAGCAGCAAACAACTGTCCGTCTATTGCATATTTTTATCATCATCAACCCTTTTAGTGATGGCCACAGTACAAGTGCAGCAATTGTGCCCTATCGCTATATGGAACAGGTATAGTGCAGGTGCTGGCTGCATTACATTAATTGATGCGATTGGAGCAGCCTCTGATCGCATCACTGTTACCTCTTGTAAGGAATGTGGCATCAGGAAAAGACCTTAATGTAAAAAATTTAAAAAAAAACAAAAACTTATTCCCCCCCCCCCCCTTATTTCTACCTATTTTTTCCTATATTACGAGCAGTATTAAAAATCTTGCAGTTTTCACACTTGCACATCTAATGAGCGTGTGTGAAGGTAGAGGGAGCAGTGACACCAACTAATGTGATTGGCGGATCCTGTGTTATCAGCTGTGTATAAAGGTACCTTCACACTGAGCGACTTAACAACGATATCACTACCGATTCGTGACGTTGCAGCGTCCTGGCTAGCGATATCATTGTGCTTGACACGCAGCAGCAATCTGGATCCTGCTGTGCCATCATTGGTCGGAGCAGAAAGGCCACAACTTTATTTCGTCGCTGGATCTCCCGCAGACATCGCTGAATCGGCGTGTGTGACGCCGATTCAGCAATGTCTTCACTGGTAACCAGGGTAAACATCGGGTTACTAAGCGCAGGGCCGCGCTTAGTAACCCAATGTTTACCCTGGTTACCATTGTAAATGTAAAAAAAAAAAAAAAAACACAAACACTACATACTTACATTCCGGTGTCTGTCCCCTCGCCGTCAGCTTCCCGCACTGACTGAGCGCCGGCCGTAAAGCACAGCGGTGACGTCACCGCTCTGCTTTACGGCCGGCCGGCGCTGAGACAGTGCAGGGAAGCTGAGGACGGGGGACAGACACCGGAATGTAAGTATGTACTGTGTTTTTTTTACATTTACAATGGTAACCAGGGTAAACATCAGGTTACCAAGCGCGGCCCTGCGCTTAGTAACCCGATGTTTACCCTGGTTACCCGGGGACTTCGGCATCGTTGGTCGCTGGAGAGCGGTCTGCGTGACAGCTCTCCAGCGACCAAACAGCGACGCTGCAGCGATCGGCATCGTTGTCTATATCGCTGCAGCGTCGCTTAATGTGACGGTACCTTAAAAGCTGTCACCTGACATTGTAATCTTCCTTCTACCTTTATCCCACTGTGCTACATAGGATCTTCCCCAGGGATCATTGAATAGCTGCATGGGAACTTGGATAGCTGGAGAGCTCCTGATAATCAGCGGTTCGGCTCCATAGCTCCATGTGTCTCGGCTGTGTGACAGTCCGAACACACAGGTACTCCATGCATGCGTGGTGACTGTCACACAGGTGTGACACATGCAGCTATTTAGGAAGCACTATAGCTATTCGGATAAGCTATTAGAAGCTATTCCATCAACCCTAACCTTCCCCTCTGTGTTTGACTTGTGCTGGTGGTGTAGCCAGGTCCATGTTACATGTATGGTGGGAATTCCCATCGTTTGTGGTTTATGGAATTCAATATGGTCACTGTACAACAGTGTCACTGATAGAGTCACACCTTCCCCCCCAAATAGGCCTACCTTCCATTACTCCAGATTCAATCTCAAAAGGCAAAAGATATTCTTAGGCACGTTCTAACAGCTGTTAAGCACATTTTTCCATGTCACTAGAAATCCACAAAAACTCCTTACTCTGGTCGAATGAGTGAAAGAGGTTAAAGGGCCAGTCCAATACTAGGACAGCCCCTTATTGTTCTAAATGCTTGGCCCCGAAAAAATAAAAAGAGCTTATACGCACCTCTCGTGCCAGCACCGTTCCAGCAGTGTCTGCATGCGTGTTTCCGGGGATCTCATGTGGTTGTTATGATACATGAGCCCAGCGTCCAATCAGTGCTGGCTGTCACTGGCCGGGCCTTCATACAAATAGAACAAGAAGGCGTGAGATCAGCCGCAGCCCTATCTGTTCATGGTCAAATTGTACTGATTGGGTGTCGGGCTCACGAGAGCCCCGAGAATGCGTCAGCATGTGAGGGGGAGTATAAGCTATTTAACTTAAATTGGGGCCAAGCGTGTGGTATGAGAAGGGGTTGTCCTAGTAGTGGAGAACCTCTAACAATACAGGGTGGGCCATGTATATGGATACACCTAAATAAAATGGGAATGGTTGGCGATATCAACTTCCTTCATTCTTTTCAAGATGGGTGGTGACCATGGCGGCCATCTTGAAGTCGACCATTTTGGATCCAACTTTATTTTTTCCAATGGGAAGAGGGTCATGTGACAAAAACTTATTGAGAATTTCACAAGAAAACAATGGTGTGCTTGGTTTTAACAGAACTTTATTCTTTTGTGAGGTATTTACAAGTTTCTCTTTGTTTACAGGCATTGACATGTCGCAGAGGTTAACACGTGAGGAACGGATAAAAACTGTTAATGTCTGGTGAAAGCAGTACCCGGGTCATTGCAGCAGATTTCAATGCAAGACTCCCTACGCAAGAAAACCGTCACCATTCTCATGTTATTTAAGTGTATCCATATAAATGGCCCACGCAAAAAAAGTTTGCCTCATCACTGAACATAATAATCTGTGTAAACTGAGGGTCCTGTTCCTCAGTTTACACATGTGTCATATGACCCTCTCCCCATTGAAAAAAATAAAGTTGGATCCAAAATGGCTGCCATGGTCACCACCCATCTTGAAAAGTTTCCCCCCCCCCCATATACTAATGTGCCACAAACAGGAAGTTGATATCACAAACCATTCCTATTTTATTTAGGTGTATCCATATAAATGGCCCACCTTGTATACTGAAAATGGAAAACATGATTGCACGTGATAATCACATCGAAGCTTTTCATTGCCAATGGACATGTTGGATATTATTCAGTGACGGGAATTACCTCACTGGTTTCAGTAAGTCATATTTTTCTTTTTTTTTTAACCCCTTTACCCCCAAGGGTGGTTTGCACGTTAATGACCAGGCCAATTTTTACAATTCTGACCACTGTCCCTTTATGAGGTTATAACTCCGAAACGCTTCAACGGATCCTGGTGATTCTGACATTGTTTTCTCGTGACATATTGTACTTCATGATAGTGGTAAAATTTCTTTGATAGTACCTGCGTTTAATTGTGAAAAAAACGGAAATTTGGCGAAAATTTTGAAAATTTCGCAATTTTCAAACTTTGAATTTTTATGCAATTAAATCACAGAGATATGTCACACAAAATACTTAATAAGTAACATTTCCCACATGTCTCCTTTACATCAGCATAATTTTGGAACCAATTTTTTTTTTGTTAGGGAGTTATAAGGGTTAAAAGTTGACCAGCAATTTCTCATTTTTACAACACCATTTTTTTTTAGGGACCACGTCTCATTTGAAGTCATTTTGAGGGGTCTATATGATAGAAAATGCCCAAGTGTGACACCATTCTAAAAACTGCACCCCTCAAGGTGCTCAAAACCACATTCAAGAAGTTTATTAACCCTTCAGGTGTTTAATAGGAATTTTTGGAATGTTTAAATAAAAATGAACATTTAACTTTTTTACACAAAAAATTTACTTCAGCTCCAATTTGTTTTATTTTACCAAGGGTAACAGGAGAAATTGGACCCAAAAAGTTGTTGTCCAATTTGTCCTGAGTACGCTGATACCCCATATGTGGCAGTAAACCACTGTTTGGGCGCATGGGAGAGCTCGGAAGGGAAGGAGCGCTATTTGACTTTTCAATGCAAAATTGACAGGAATTGAGATGGGACGCCATGTTGCGTTTGGAGAGCCACTGATGTGCCTAAACATTGAAACCCCCCACAAGTGACACCATTTTGGAAAGTAGACCCCCTAAGGAACTTATCTGGATGTGTGGTGAGCACTTTGACCCACCAAGTGCTTCACAGAAGTTTATAATGCAGAACCGTAAAAATAAAAAATCATATTTTTTCACAAAAATTATATTTTTGCCCCCAATTTTTTATTTTTCCAAGGGTAAGAGAAGAAATTGGACCTCAAAAGTTGTTGTCCAATTTGTCCTGAGTACGCTGATACCCCATATGTGGCAGTAAACCACTGTTTGGGCGCATGGGAGAGCTCGGAAGGGAAGGAGCGCAGTTTGACTTTTCAATGCAAAATTGACAGAAATTGAGATGGGACGCCATGTTGCGTTTGGAGAGCCACTGATGTGCCTAAACATTGAAACCCCCCACAAGTGACACCATTTTGGAAAGTAGACCCCCTAAGGAACTTATCTAGAGGTGTGGTGAGCACTTTGACCCACCAAGTGCTTCACAGAAGTTTATAATGCAGAACCGTAAAAATAAAAAATCATATTTTTTCACAAAAATTATATTTTTGCCCCCAATTTTTTATTTTTCCAAGGGTAAGAGAAGAAATTGGACTTCAAAAGTTGTTGTCCAATTTGTCCCGAGTACGCTGATACCCCATATGTGGCAGTAAACCACTGTTTGGGCGCATGGGAGAGCTCGGAAGGGAAGGAGCGCCGTTTGACTTTTCAATGCAAAATTGACAGGAATTGAGATGGGACGCCATGTTGCGTTTGGAGAGCCACTGATGTGCCTAAACATTGAAACCCCCCACAAGTGACACCATTTTGGAAAGTAGACCCCCTAAGGAACTTATCTGGATGTGTGGTGAGCACTTTGACCCACCAAGGGCTTCACAGAAGTTTATAATGCAGAGCCATAAAAATAAAACAAAATTTTTTTCCCACAAAAATTATTTTTTAGCCCCCAGTTTTGTATTTTCCCTAGGGTAACAGGAGAAATTGGACCCCAAAAGTTGTTGTCCAATTTGTCCTGAGTACGCTGACACCCCATATGTGGGGGGGAACCACCGTTTGGGCGCATGGGAGGGCTCGGAAGGGAAGGAGCGGCATTTGGAATGCAGACTTAGATGGAATGGTCTGCAGGCGTCACATTGCGTTTGCAGAGCCCCTAATGTACCTAAACAGTAGAAACCCCCCACAAGTGACACCATTTTGGAAAGTAGACCCCCTAAGGAACTCATCTTGATGTGTTGTGAGAGCTTTGAACCCCCAAGTATTTCACTACAGTTTATAACGCAGAGCCATGCAAATAAAAAATATTTTTTTTTCCACAAAAATTATATTTTAGCCCCCAGTTTTGTATTTTTCCAAGGTTAGCAGGAGAAATTGGACCCTAAATGTTGTTGTCCAATTTGTCATGAGTACGCTGATACCCGATATGTGGGGGGGAACCACCGTTTGGGCGCATGGGAGGGTTCGGAAGGGAAGGAGCGCCATTTGGAATGCAGACTTAGATGGAATGGTCTGCAGGCGTCACATTGCGTTTGCAGAGCCCCTAATGTACCTAAACAGTAGAAACCCCCCACAAGTGACACCATTTTGGAAAGTAGACCCCCTAAGGAACTCATCTTGATGTGTTGTGAGAGCTTTGAACCCCCAAGTATTTCACTACAGTTTATAACGCAGAGCCATGCAAATAAAAAATATTTTTTTTTCCACAAAAATTATATTTTAGCCCCCAGTTTTGTATTTTTCCAAGGTTAGCAGGAGAAATTGGACCCTAAATGTTGTTGTCCAATTTGTCCTGAGTACGCTGATACCCGATATGTGGGGGGGAACCACCGTTTGGGCGCATGGGAGGGTTCGGAAGGGAAGGAGCGCCATTTGGAATGCAGACTTAGATGGAATGGTCTGCAGGCGTCACATTGCGTTTGCAGAGCCCCTAATGTACCTAAACAGTAGAAACCCCCCACAAGTGACCCCATATTGGAAACTAGACCCCTCAATGAACTTATCTAGATGTGTTGTGAGAACTTTGAACCCCCAAGTGTTTCACTACAGTTTATAACGCAGAGCCGTGAAAATAAAATATCTTTTTGTTTTCCCACAAATATTATTTTTTAGCCCCCAGTTTTGTATTTTCCCAAGGGTAACAGGAGAAATTGGTCCACAAAAGTTGTTGTCCAATTTGTCCTGAGTACGCTGATACCCCATATGTTGGGGTAAACCCCTGTTTGGGCACACAGGAGAGCTCGGAAGGGAAGGAGCACTGTTTTACTTTTTCAACGCAGAATTGGCTGGAATTGAGATCGGACGCCATGTCGTGTTTGGAGAGCCCCTGATGTGCCGAAACAGTGGAAACCCCCCAATTATAACTGAAACCCTAATCTAAACACACCCCTAACCCTAATTCCAACGGTAACCCTAACCACACCTCTAACCCTGACACACCCCTAACCCTAATCCCAACCCTATTCCCAACTGTAAATGTAATCTAAACCCTAACCCTAACTTTAGCCCCAACCCTAACTGTAGCCCCAACCCTAACCCTAACCCTAGCCCTAACCCTAGCCCTAACCCTAGCCCTAACCCTAGCCCTAACCCTAGCCCTAACCCTAGCCCTAACCCTAACCCTAGCCCTAACCCTAACCCTAACCCTAGCCCTAGCCCTAACCCTAACCCTAACCCTAGCCCTAACCCTAACCCTAATCCTAGCCCTAATGGGAAAATGGAAATAAATACATTTTTTTTTATTTTTCCCTAACTAAGGGGGTGATGAAGGGGGGTTTGATTTACTTTTATAGCGAGTTTTTTAGCGGATTTTTATGATTGGCAGCCGTCACACACTGAAAGACCCTTTTTATTGCAAAAAATATTTTTTGCAATACCACATTTTGAGAGCTATAATTTTTCCATATTTTGGTCCACAGAGTCATGTGAGGTCTTGTTTTTTGCGGGACGAGTTGACGTTTTTATTGAAAACATTTTTGGGCACGTGACATTTTTTTATCGCTTTTTATTCCGATTTTTGTGAGGAAGAATGACCAAAAGCCAGCTATTCATGAATTTCTATTGGGGGAGGCGTTTATACCGTTCCGCGTTTGGTAAAATTGATAAATCAGTTTTATTCTTCGGGTCAGTACGATTACAGCGATACCTCATTTATATCATTTTTTTATGGTTTGGTGCTTTTATACGATAAAAACTATTTTACAGAAAAAATAATTATTTTTGCATCGCTTTATTCTCAGGACTATAACTTTTTTATTTTTTTGCTGATGATGCTGTATGGCGGCTCTTTTTTTGCGGGACAATATGACGCTTTCAGCGGTACCATGGTTATTTATATCTGTCCTTTTGATCGCGTGTTATTCCACTTTTTGTTCGGCGGTATGATAATAAAGCGTTGTTTTTTGCCTCGTTTTTTTTTTTTTTTTTCTTACGGTGTTTACTGAAGGGGTTAACTAGTGGGACAGTTTTATAGGTCGGGTCGTTACGGACGCGGCGATACTAAATATGTGTACTTTTATTGGTTTTTTTTTTTATTTAGATGAAGAAATGTATTTATGGGAATAATATTTTTTTTTTTTTTTTCATTATTTTGGAATATTTTTTTTTATTTTTTTTACACATTTGGAAAATTTTTTTTTTACTTTTTTACTTTGTCCCAGGGGGGGACATCACAGATCAGTGATCTGACAGTTTGCACAGCACTCTGTCAGATCACTGATCTGACATGCAGCGCTGCAGCCTTCACAGTGCCTGCTCTAAGCAGGCTCTGTGAAGCCACCTCCCTCCCTGCAGGACCCGGATCCGCGGCCATCTTGGATCCGGGGCTCGAGCAGGGAGGGAGGTGAGGAGACCCTCGCAGCAACGCGATCACATCGCGTTGCTGCGGGGGGCTCAGGGAAGCACGCAGGGAGCCCCCTCCCTGCGCGGTGCTTCCCTGCACCGCCGGCACATCGCGATCATCTTTGATCGCGGTGTGCCAGGGGTTAATGTGCCGGGGGCGGTCCGTGACCGCTCCTGGCACATAGTGCCGGATGTCAGCTGCGATAAGCAGCTGACACCCGGCCGCGATCGGCCGCGCTCCCCCCGTGAGCGCGGCCGATCGGCTATGACGTACTATCCCGTCCAGGGTCAGATAAGCCCAGGGCACCTCGACGGGATAGTACGTCTAAGGTCACAGAGGGGTTAATATACTTATTCTAATGTTTAACGATGACTGTTGTGAATATCAAGCTAACTTTTTTTCCCCCTTTATTATTATTGAACGCAAGTGAAATGCTCTGGTTTCATGTCAAGGTTGTTAAAACCCAATAAAAATATTTAAAAGTAATCCTACTTCTGATAAGGAGCCTGCCAAAGACTCTTTAACCCCAATGGTGGTTTGCACGTTATGGACCGGGCCAATTTTTACAATTCTGACCACTGTCCCTTTATGAGGTTATAACTCTGGAACGCTTCAACGGATCCCGATGATTCTGACATTGTTTTCTCATGACATATTGTACTTCATGATAGTGGTAAAATTTCTTCGATATTACTTGCGTTTATTTGTGAAAAACACAGAAATTTGGTGAAAAATTTGAAAAGTTCGCAATTTTCCAACTTTGAATTTTTATGCCCTTAAATCACAGAGATATGTCACACAAAGTACTTAAGTAACATTTCCCACATATCTACTTTACATCAGCACAATTTTGGAACAAAATTTTTTTTTTTTGTTAGGGAGTTATAAGGGTTAAAAGTTGACCAGCAATTTCTCATTTTTTTTTTCCCAAATAAATTTTATTGGGAATTATAACTTTTTAACCGGGTAGGAAACGTTAGGGAGGGACGGAGGGGAAGGGTGGGATATGGAGGTAGGGGAAAACAAGCCCCTATAGCAATAGGGGAGACAGGCGAACATATAGTAGATTAGTATAAACATAATAGCTTAAAATGATGTACGTAGTAGGCTATAAAATAGCATAAAGTGTTGTGGAGATTCGCTATGTACATGAGTAATGCTTTGAACAGATTCGCTAAATAAACATTTGAAGGTAGGCTATAAAAATGGCGTAATTAATGCTTTGTGTAGATTAGCTAAGTAAACATCTAGTAACCAGTAAGTAGTAGAATATGAATGCCCGTCATGAACTTCAAGCTTGATGTATGGTAGATGGTAGCTTGTCATTTACGGGAACACCCTTGGGTGATCCTGTGACTATGTGGGCCGCAAAAAGTCTGGCTCAATATCAAGGCTAATTATTGGGAAGAAATAGATAAATGTTATTATGTATAAGGCGGAACTGCAAATCAAGTAGGACCATTGGAGGCTCTAGAAGGAATCAGACCATGTCGCTGCAGAAAGATCATACCCTCCTCCGGTGTTGCAATATGTACAGTTCCGGACAAGAATTTCACCAATAGAGTGGAGGGAGGCGACCAAGAATAAGCAAAATGGGACCTCCGGAGCTCACGTGTGACGGATGAAAAATCTCGTCGCTTTTTCAAAGTGTCTTTAGACAAGTCTCTGAAGAATGTTAGGTGGCCATATGAGGAGAGCAGAAAACTTTTCGGTGGAGAGTTCAAACAGCTTACCCCTAAACCCAGGCTGGAAAAAAGGAAACAATGATGTCTCTTGGCACATCTGATGGGAGGTACACAGGTCTTTTAATTCTGTAGACTCTTTCTATAATGTTGGGTTCGTTGAGATCAGGAAAGAATTTAGAGATCATTTTGTGAATATAATTTTTTAAGTGAGGGGGTTTAACGGATTTCGGGACGCCCCTAATCTTCACGTTGTTTCTACGTCTATGATCCTCGAGAGTTGCCAAGTTACATTTGAGTGAGTCTATGTCTCTTTGCATACCATCTAGTAAGGCTGAGGACATAGTAAGAGTTGGAAGGGTATCTGAGTGGGGAAGATCCCAGTCCCCAGGGGAAGAGTCCTCCACACTACTGTCCGAAGAGACTACTGAGGGTTCGTATGAATCAGGCGTAGATGAAGAATAACGAGAAGATCCTGAGGAAGATGAAGATGGGGAGGAACCCAAGCTTTCGGCAATAGATGTCAGTGCATCCTTTATGTATGACTCTGATGCTGTATCCGAATAGGAAGATCCAGAATTTGGCGGGTTAAAAGAAACTTTATCTTGTATTAGGAGTAGTTCCTTCAATTTTTTGTTAAAGATGTCGCAGAAATCATTCATCATATTGTCTATAGACAGTATAGTGAGAGCATTCACCTCCTCCATATCAGGGAATGAGCATGATGACTCTGTGATGGGATCTCCCCCCCTCTTGTTGGAGCAGACATTAGGACTCTGCACTTGTGCATTTTGTGTGTTATAATTAGAATATAGTGCACCTTCTTGTTTGGCTGTGAATGTTTTTGGACTGACAGTTTTAAGCCCCTCCATCATCTGGGGACTGGGATGGGGCACAAACTCTGGGGCATCATAGTTTAGTGCACGGCTGACAGCTTTTTTCCTTGCATCCCTGCTGTATGCTGTGTGCTGAATAGTGGGCGGGGTTTCCTCCCTTCCCCTGCTCCCCCTCCCCGCCGGCATAGATGAAGCTGCCGCTGTGTTCTTTGTTGTTGTGCCGGGCTGGGGCGGAGGGTCTAAGGGGCTTCAGCGTGGGCGACGCTCCTTTCAAGAGCTCACCTGTCTCTCCCCCCGCAGCTGCGACAGTCCTCTCCTCACCGGGAGCGGTATCGCCGCTAGCCGTGGGCGGAGTTGTGGGCGGGGCTTCATCTCCGTCTCTTCTCCTTGGCCTCTTCGGCGCGTGCAGCGCTGCAGCTCCCGCTCTGAACCCGGGAGTCGCGCTGACCTGGGAGCGGTAAACGGAGGGTCCCGGGAGTCCTGCAGCTCCAGGTGAGCGAGGCGCCGGCTCACCCGATGTCTTCACCGCTGTCTGGTTGCGGCTCCATCCTCTGGGGGCGGTGTCGCCATGCATCGTGGGCATAGCTGTGGGCGTGGTCTCTTTCCCTCTCCTGCTTCCCGGCCTCGCCAGCTTTCTGTGAAGGAGCCGCTGTGGACGGGGGCCTGTCCAGGGATCCTCCTGTGGACGAATCTGTTCTGGGGCTTGATAGCACTGATGAGTGCAGCCTCTTGTCCCTCAGTTTGTGCAGGCCTGCAGCAAGGCCACGGCTGGGGACCGAATGTCCCTGGGCTGCTTGTGCCTGCTTTAACCCCTTTACCCCCAAGGGTGGTTTGCACGTTAATGACCGGGCCAATTTTTACAATTCTGACCACTGTCCCTTTATGAGGTTATAACTCTGGGACTCTTCAATGGATCCCAGTGAATCTGACATTGTTTTCTCGTGACATATTGTACTTCATGACAATGGTAAAAATTCTTTGATAGTACCTGCGTTTATTTGTGAAAAAAAACGGAAAAATGGCGAAAATTTTTTCGCAATTTTCCAACTTTGAATTTTTATGCAATTAAATCACAGAGATATGTCACACAAAATACTTAATAAGTAACATTTCTCACATGTCTACTTTACATCAGCACAATTTTGGAACCAACATTTTTTTTTTGTAAGGGAGTTATAAGAGTGAAAAGTTGACCAGCAATTTCTCATTTCTACAACACCATTTTTTTTTTAGGGACCACATCTCATTTGAAGTCATTTTGAGGGGTCTATATGATAGAAAATACCCAAGTGTGACACCATTCTAAAAACTGCACCCCTCAAGGTGCTCAAAACCACATTCAAGAAGTTTATTAACCCTTCTGGTGCTTCACAGGAATTTTTTGAATGTTTAAATAAAAATGAACATTTAACTTTTTTTCACAAAAAATTTAATTCAGCTCCAATTTGTTTTATTTTACCAAGGGTAACAGGAGAAAATGGACCCCAAACATTGTTGTACAATTTGTCCTGAGTACGCCAATACCCCACATGTGGGGGTAAACCACTGTTTGGGCGCATGGCACAGCTCGGAAGCGAAGGAGCGCCATTTGACTTTTCAATGCAAAATTGACTGGAATTCAGATGGGACGCCATGTTTCGTTTGGAGAGCCCCTGATGTGCCTAAACATTGAAACCCCCCACAAGTGACACCATTTTGGAAAGTAGACCCCCTAAGGAACTTATCTAGATGTGTGGTGAGCACTTTGACCCACCAAGTGCTTCACAGAAGTTTATAATACAGAACCGTAAAAATAAAAAATAATATTTTTTCACAAAAATTATCTTTTAGCCCCCAATTTTTTATTTTCCCAAGGGTAAGAGAAGAAATTGGACCCCAAAAGTTGTTGTACAATTTGTCCTGAGTACGCCGATACCCCATATGTGGGGGTAAACCACTGTTTGGGCGGATGGCAGAGCTCGGAAAGGAAGGAGCGCCGTTTAACTTTTCAATGCAAAATTGACAGGAATTGAGATGAGACGCCATGTTGCGTTTGCAGAGCCCCTAATGTACCTAAATAGTAGAAACCCCTCACAAGTGACACCATTTTGGAAAGTAGACCCCCTAAGGAACTCATCTAGATGTGTTGTGAGAGCTTTGAACCCCCAAGTGTTTCACTACAGTTTGTAACGCAGAGCCGTGGAAATTAAAAAAAATCTTTCCCCCAAAAATTAATTTTTTAGCCCCCAGTTTTGTATTTTCCCGAGGGTAAGAGGAGAAATTGGACCCCAAAAGTTGTTGTCCAATTTGTCCTGAGTACGCTGATACCCCATATGTTGGGGGGAACCACCGTTTGGGCGCATGGGAGGGCTCGGAAGGGAAGGAGTGCCATTTGGAATGCAGACTGAGATGGAATGGTCTGCAGGCGTCACATTGCGTTTGCAGAACCCCTAATGTACCTAAACAGTAGAAACCCCCCACAAGTGACCCCATATTGGAAACTAGACCCCCCCAGGGAACTTATCTAGATGTGTTGTGAGAACTTTGAACCCCCAAGTGTTTCACTACAGTTTATAACGCAGAGCCGTAAAAATAAAAAATCTTTTTTTTTTTCCACAAAAATTATTTTTTAGCCCCTAGTTTTGTATTTTCCCAAGGGTAAAAGGAGAAATTGGACCTCAAAAGTTGTTGTCCTATTTGTCCTGAGTACGCTGATACCCCATATGTAGGGGTAAACCCCTGTTTGGGCACACGGGAGAGCTCGGAAGGGAAGGAGCTCTGTTTTACTTTTTCAACGCAGAATTGGCTGGAATTGAGATCGGACGCCATGTCGCGTTTGGAGAGCCCCTGATGTGCCTAAACAGTGGAAACCCCCCAATTATAACTGAAGCCCTAATCCAAACACACCCCTAACCCTAATTCCAATGGTAACCCTAACCACACCTCTAACCCTGACACACCCCTAACCCTAATCCCAACACTATTCCCAACTGTTAATGTAATCTAAACCCTAACTGTAACTTTAGCCCCAATCCAAACTGTAGCCCTAACTCTAACCCTAGCCCTAACCTTAACGGGAAAATGGAAATAAATAAATTTTTTTAATTTTTCCCTAACTAAGGGGGTGATGAAGGCGGGTTTGATTTACTTTTATAGTGGGTTTTTTAGCGGATTTTTATGATTGGCAGCCGTCACACACTGAAAGACGCTTTTTATTGCAAAAAATATTTTTTTGCATTACCACATTTTGAGAGCTATAATTTTTCCATATTTTGGTCCACAGAGTCATGTGAGGTCTTGTTTTTTGCGGGACGAGTTGACGTTTTTATTGGTAACATTTTCGGGCACGTGACATTTTTTGATCGCTTTTTATTCCGATTTTTGTGAGGCAGAATGACCAAAAACCAGCTATTCATGAATTTCTTTTGGGGGAGGCGTTTATACCGTTCTGCGTTTGGTAAAATTGATAAAGCAGTTTTATTCTTCGGATCAGTACGATTACAGCGACACCTCATTTATATCATTTTTTTATGTTTTGGCGCTTTTATACGATAAAAACTATTTTATAGAAAAAATTATTTTTGCATCGCTTTATTCTCAGGACTATAACTTTTTTATTTTTTTGCTGATGATTCTGTATGGCGGCTCGTTTTTTGCGGACAAGATGACGCATTCAGCGGTACCATGATTATTTATATCCGTCTTTTTGATCGCGTGTTATTCCACTTTTTGTTCGGCGGTATGATAATAAAGCGTTGTTTTTTGCCTCTTTTTTTTTTTTTTTTTTTTCTTCTTCTTCTTACGGTGTTTACTGAAGGGGTTAACTAGTGGGCCAGTTTTATAGGTCGGGCCGTTATGGACGCGGCGATACTAAATATATGTACTTTTATTGTTTTTTTTATTTAGATAAAGAAATGTATTTATGGGAATAATATTTTTTTTTTCATTGTTCAGGAATATTTTTTTTTTTTTTTTTACACATTTGGAAAAAGTTTTTTTTACTTTGTCCCAGGGGAAGACATCACAGATCGGTGATCTGACAGTGTGCACAGCACTCTGTCAGATCACTTATCTCACTTAGAGCAGTACAGCCTTCACAGTGCCTGCTCTGAGCAGGCTCTGTGAAGCCACCTCCCTCCCTGCAGGACCCGGATCCGCGGCGATCTTGGATCCGGGTCTGGAGCAGGCAGGGAGGGAGGTAAGACCCTCGCAGCAACACGATCACATCGCGTTGCTGCGGGGGGGGCTCAGGGAAGCCCGCAGGGAGCCCCCTCCCTGCGCGATGCTTCCCTGCACATCGCGATCATCTTTGATCGCGGTGTGCCAGGGGTTAATGTGCCGGGGGCGGTCCGTGACCGCTCCTGGCACAGTGCCGGATGTCAGCTGCGATAGGCAGTCGAATGACGGTATAAATAGGAATGGACTATATAAGCAAGATATAAATAAAGATAAATAAGATTGGACCACAATAAAGATAACATATTTTCCGGCGTATAAGATGACTTTTTAACCCCTGAAAATCTCCTCAAAAGTCGGAGGTCGTCTTATGCAATGGGTGCGGAGCTCTCAGGTTATCGCATATGGTGCGGAGAGTGGTCCTGATGACGAGGTGCCTCACTGGGAAGGTGTAAATGAATCAAGCCGGCCCTTGTATCCTATTACCTCCTTCTTTCACCCGTCTGGCTTGCCCTTCTCTGCCTTTCAAATCTCGTGGGGATGGAAGTGATGCGGTGCAGAGAAGGGCGGGCCAGACAGGTGAAAGAGAAGGAGGTAATAGAATACGAGGGTGGGCTTGATACACTTACACCTTCCCGGTGAGGCACGTAGTCATCGGGACGGCTCCCTGCACCATATGCGACAACCAGAGAGCTCCGCACCCGCCGTATAAGATGACCCCCGGACTTATACGGCGAGTATATCCCAAACTCTATATTTTAAATAGAAAAGTTGGGAAGTTGGGGTCGTCTTATATGTCCAGTCGTCTTATACGCCGGAAAATACGGTACCTATTTTCATCTCCCGTGCCGATGCTGTTCCACTGGTGTTGGCATTCGCGGTCCCGTGGCTCACGTGAAATTGTTAGAGCCCTGCGTCCATTCAGCACAGGTGTCACTCTCCCCTAGTTATCAAGTGGTAGGGAGAGCGGTGGCTGGCCGTACATCTGAAAGCAGAGTGACACCAGTGCCCTAGGAACGGGAGATGAGGATACGGGCTTTTATTTTAACCGGGGCCAAACATGGGGAGTGAGAAGGGGCTGTCTTGGTAGTGGACAACTCCTTCAAGGATGAAAGGTTAGCAATTTTTTACATGGGTTTTAACAGCTGCTTATAGAAATTGTCTCTTCAGAGACGAAGAGGACTAAAACTCTATTGTCACCTATTGGAAGTAGCAATCCTAGCAGTCAATATGGACCCTGTAACGAGCCTTGTTACAGGACTTGGGATAAAAGCCAAAACCAGAATTTTAATTTGTAGACACAGTTTCAGGGTGCCGCCCCTCATCAGTGCAAAGTGTGAGATCTGGTTTGGCTGGATAAGAGGCGTTTGACCGGGATTTAAGGGATAACGTTTCTCCTTGGAGGAGGAGAGTGACATGCCAAGGTGAGGAGACTTAAGCCTTGCAATGCTCCTCTGGGAAATTAAACAACAAGTGTCTGCAAATTGAGATTCTGGTTTGGCTTTTATCCCAAGTCATGTGGCAAGCCTCGTTAAACGGTTGATTTTTAGGATTGCTACTTCCAATAAGTGGCAATGTGGCACTAGAGTTCTATCATATTCTTCTCAGAAGAGACAATTTGCATATTTAATTTCCCAGAGGAGCACTGCAAGGCTTAAACATCTCCTCACCGTAGCATGTCAGGCTTGACATGTCATTCTCCGCAAGGAGAAACATTATCGCTTGAATCAACAGCTTCTTTCAAAAGTTATGTGCACACAGGAGTGTATGAGTATTATAGTGTTGTATTGTGGAAGCAACTTTGCACTTCAAAGGGTGAAGAGTGTGGCAAATAAGCAATTAAATACTCAATTTCTGAATTCACACTCATAATTATTCCCTTTAGATCACTAGAATTCCATGAAGAAACGAGAATAAAATATACTCACAGATATGAAAATGTTTAGCAAGTTTTCTAATGTTGGCAATTGAGGAATAAGTTTCTGCACAACTTTGCTGAAAGCTTCAAATATTGAGTGGTCATAAATACTTGTCAGGTAGAAGCTGCAGGAAAAGAAAACCAGTAATGTCATAAAAAGCCATCAAAATAGCTGAGGAATGCTTTAACGGGCTTGGCCACATTATTTTGACAAATGTCCTGTGCACATGATTCTGTGGCACTCACTAGTATCTAGGTATTTTAGGCTTGTCTCCTTTGGGAAACTTCGCCTGCCTGTTAGCTATGAGTTTGGTGGGAAGGCTGCACTATCAAGTGCCCAACACATTTGATACAATAAAGGGACCAACCGCTTTAAAAAAAAAATGTACAGCTGTAATATCAATGAGGGATTACACTTTGGAAGCCTGAAGCATTTTCTTGGAGGCTTCATTGGACGGGGGAAGCACAGAAAACCATAGGTGAAATTTGCTGCCACCTGGAGGCTGGCACTCACAGCACACCTCTCCAAAGGTCTACGCCTGGCTTTACGACACCCAGCTACTACCCACTTTAGCTTGGTGTCACCTGGGAGACAGACACAGGTCAGAACAGCAGCCTGGTTTTGTCCCTGGTTACGGTCATGGAACATCTAACTTTCCAGAGTGAGTCAGACCCAACCAAAGAGGCATCACATCCGGGTAAATCCTGAAAATGACCCTGGACCTCCCAAGATGCTCCCCGGACCACCTGCAAATGTGAGTCAGTCGTCCCCCCCCAGCAGAAACCTTACAGCAGAGGAAATTCAGCAGGTGGCCCTACAATCCAAATGCTTCTCGGACTACCTAACAGAATTATTTGGACCCACCATTAAAAAAAAAAAAAAGTCTGGACCATTAAGTTCCCCTCTCAGTATCACAATACTCTGCCTACTCTCTCCCAGAAAGGTCCATTGGACATAACATTGCAAACAAACCTGACTGTACTCTTGACAAGTTTCCAAGTCAAACTGATCTCTTCCTCAAGGCGTTGACTTGCCTCTTAAAAATAATTAGTGCTACTTATTCAGAAACTGTTGTTAGTACAGAGCATCGGGGCACATCAATTACCTGCAACTAATTACTGTTGATCAAGGGACCAAACTAGATTTGGACAAGAGTCACTGCAGCAGTGCCCGGGTTCATCTTTTTAATGAATCTATTCTTACTATCAGCACTAAGACGGCCATCATTTAATATAACTGGATGCCTGCTGCCCTATGAAGCACTTTTCCCTATTCTTTTCAATTAGCCCTGACTATATGGCAAGCTCATATAGACATCTGCGGTCATACAGAACAACAATGGGTCATGTCGGATTAAACATGTCTGATCTTGTTCCCAATGAGATCGATAAGAGGGGTCTGACAGAATGACTGCAAAAATGTGTGTTCGCAAAATGGAGTGTGGCAGTCAGGGGAGACAGCTGTCGGCTGACAGTCATCCACTCCCTAAAGCGGACCATATACATTATACAGGCTAGCAGCAGTCTTTCCCTACTCCCCACTGACCTGAAGGCTCTGCTCAGCATACAGTTGCTGTGCTCTCTATGGGAGAGACACTGTCAGAATGATCTAACAGCAAAAGGATCAGCGACCGAATCCCTACTGGCCAATCCTCCCGTGCCCTGACCTAATCTAGGGAGTACTGATGGGAGTCCCGCATACACATAAGATGGTCAGCCAAGCCTGCAGAAATTGCTGGGGTCAGCAGACTTACTCATCGGCTATCGGGCCTTTTAGACCATCCCACTTCAGTACATTGCGGAGTTTAGGGGATAGGATGGGCAGCTTGCCATCAGTAGTAACGCACCTTAAGTGAAGTTTTTCCAGTCCAACATCAGCCAGATCATCATTAGCCCTCTGGTGAATGTCCCTCTGAGTTTCTATCTTGTGGTCATCGGACAAACCGTCTACTTTGTGAATGAAAACTTCAAAATTCATGTCAGGATTTGCTTTATACGCTTTAGAGACTGTAACATGGAGTCTTGATAGGGCTTCCATGTAATCGTCCTGCAAGGACACAGCAATGAGAAGACAAGTTAGACATGGACAAGTGCTGAGCTTTGCATGTAGGGAATGATCAAGAAATTCATCAATGCCGCGATTGAGAATCCATATGCACTTGTGTACCATGGCTGCCCTGCGAAGGGTATATGCAACAATTCCAAGCTGTGGAAGCCCGTAATGTCAGACACAACAGTCACATTGTGTTGTGGCCTCCAGGGCTGTGGAGTCGGAGTCATGGAAATTGAGGAGTCGGAGGTTTGGCTTACCGGCTCCACAGCCCTGGTGGCCGCTATATGTGCGCTGTGTTCTCCAGGATGCACATGGACGGCATTGTTCAGTAATCACTTCTGGCTGGGGGGCACATTTGTATACAATTGTGTAGTAGAGAAGTAGCTGTAGAAAATAAGTGCATAAAAGGTACCGTCACACTAAAACGATGCTGCAGCAATACGACAACGATGTTGATCGCTGCAGCGTCACTGTTTGGTCGCTGGAGAGCTGTCACAGAGACAGCTCTCCAGCGACCAACAATCCCGAAGTCCCCGGGTAACCAGGGTAAACATCGGGTCACTAAGTGCAGGGCCACGCTTAGTAACCCGATGTTTACCCTGGTTACCAGCGTAAACGTAAAAAAACAGTGCAGGGAAGCTGAAGGCGAGGGACATGACCAGACACCGGGAATGTAATTATGTAGTGGTTTTTTTTTTTTTTACATCTACACTGGTAACCAGGGTAAATATCGGGTTACTAAGCGCGGCCCTGCGCTTAGTAACCCCATGTTTACCCTGGTTACCAGTGAAGACATCGCTGAATCGGCGTCACACACGCCGATTCAGCGATGTCAGCGGGAGATCCAGCGACGAAATAAAGTTTCAAACGATCTGCTACGACGTACGATTCTCAGCGGGGTCCCTGATCGCAGTAGCGTGTCAGACACAGCGAGATCGTAAGGATATCACTGGAACGTCACGGATCGTGCCGTCCTAGCGACCAAAGTGCCACTGTGTGACGGTACCCTAAGGGTATGTGCACAAGTCAGGATTTTCTAGCAGAAATATTCCTGACAAAAACCGGACATTTCTGCCAGAAATCCACATGCGTTTTTTTATGCGTTTTTGACACGCGTTTGGTGCGTTTTTTCCTAAAATGCATAGAATAGCGGGAAAAACGAAGAAAATCCACAAAATTAATGAACATGCTGCTTTTTTTTAACCGCGATGCGTTTTTTTTGTGAAAAAAAAAAAAAACGCATCATGTGCACAAAAATTGCAGAATGCATTCTAAATGATAGGATGCATACCGTATGTCTGCGGTTTCTAATGCGGTTTTATCGCGTTTTTGTAGCAAAAAAACGCAAAAAAAACCTGAACGTGTGCACATACCCTTATAGTACAGAAATAGTTTATTGACACTGAACATGGTTAAAAATCCGTGGGGTCGTTTTCTCTGGAACAGTCTGCTGGAAAATGCAGTATGTGATGCAACTACAATGAGCGCTGTGCAGGAGCAGGGGTCCCCACACCGACCGTCCGTGTAGAGAAGAACACGCTACAGTATCCATGAGCGCTGTGCAGGAGCAGGGGTCCCCACACCGACCGTCCGGGTAGAGAAGAACACGCTACAGTATCCATGAGCGCTGTGCAGGAGTCCCCACACCGACCGTCCGTGTAGAGAAGAACACGCTACAGTATCCATGAGCGCTGTGCAGGAGCAGGGGTCCCCACACCGACCGTCCGTGTAGAGAAGAACACGCTACAGTATCCATGAGCGCTGTGCAGGGGTCCCCACACCGACCGTCCGTGTAGAGAAGAACACGCTACAGTATCCATGAGCGCTGTGCAGGAGCAGGGGTCCCCACACCGACCATCCGTGTAGAGAAGAACACGCTACAGTATCCATGAGCGCTGTGCAGGAGCAGGGGTCCCCACACCGACCGTCCGTGTAGAGAAGAACACGCTACAGTATCCATGAGCGCTGTGCAGGAGCAGGGGTCCCCACACCGACCGTCCCTGTAGAGAAGAACACGCTACAGTATCCATGAGCGCTGTGCAGGAGCAGGGGTCCCCACACCGACCATCCGTGTAGAGAAGAACACGCTACAGTATCCATGAGCGCTGTGCAGGAGCAGGGGTCCCCACACCGACCGTCCGTGTAGAGAAGAACACGCTACAGTATCCATGAGCGCTGTGCAGGAGCAGGGGTCCCCACACCGACCGTCCGTGTAGAGAAGAACACGCTACAGCATCCATGAGCGCTGTGCAGACCAAGCTCCTGCACTCCTCATTGTGAGCATGCACAGGCAGTGACTTCATTAAAGGGGCCTAATGAAGAGGTACACGTCACTTAATGAATCAGTGGCATCTTACCAGTCAGGCACTGAAGTACACTTCTGCAGCGAGTTACATAGCCAAAGTGGCGGAACATTGCACGAATTACCTGGGCGGGCCCTAGACATGCACCAACCCACCCACTTTGGTGAAGCTGGATGGTACTAGTGTGAAAACGTCAAGAGTTTTAAAATTTGAGAAAATTTCAAGTTGCACAAAAATTGGCAACTTTTTAAAGGGGTTTTATGCCCAATTTCTGGGTAAACGCCTTATTGAATATTGGTAAAGCCTATTTTGACATTGTTTTTTTCCATGAAGTCAGCAAAATAGGGTAACCAACCCCATTACAAAATATAAAATAGTTATTTTTTAACCCCTTCACCCCGAAGCCTGTTTTCGCCTTCCTGACCGAGCCAATTTTTACAATTCCGACCACTGTTACTTTAGGAGGTCATAACTCTGGAAAGCTTCAATGGATCCCACTGATTTTTTGCGGGACGAGTTGACGTTTTTATTGGTACCATTTTCGGGCACATTACATTTTTAATCATTCTATTCCAATTTTTGGGAGACAGAATGAACAAAAACCAGCAATTCAAGAATGACTTTTTGTTTATTTATACTGTTTCACGTGTGGTAAAATTGATAACGTAGTTTATTCTTCGGGTCAGTACGATTACAGCGATACCCTTTTTATATAGTTTTTTTTGTGTTTTGTCACTTTTACACAATAAAAGCTATTTCACCGCTCTGCTTTCCGGCCGCTGGGCTTACACAGGGCAGAGAAGCACAGCGCCGAGAGACAGACAGCGGAATGTAAGTACAGGTCCTTCTCAAAAAATTAGCATATAGTGTTAAATTTCATTATTTACCATAATGTAATGATTACAATTAAACTTTCATATATTATAGATTCATTATCCACCAACTGAAATTTGTCAGGTCTTTAATTGTTTTAATACTGATGATTTTGGCATACAACTCCTGATAACCCGAAAAACCTGTCTCAATAAATTAGCATATCAAGAAAAGGTTCTCTAAACGACCTATTACCCTAATCTTCTGAATCAACTAATTAACTCTAAACACATGCAAAAGATACCTGAGGCTTTTATAAACTCCCTGCCTGGTTCATTACTCAAAACCCCCATCATGGGTAAGACTAGCGACCTGACAGATGTCAAGAAGGCCATCATTGACACCCTCAAGCAAGAGGGTATGACCCAGAAAGAAATTTCTCAACAAATAGGCTGTTCCCAGAGTGCTGTATCAAGGCACCTCAATGGTAAGTCTGTTGGAAGGAAACAATGTGGCAGAAAACGCTGTACAACGAGAGGAGGAGACCGGACCCTGAGGAAGATTGTGGAGAAGGACCGATTCCAGACCTTGGGGAACCTGAGGAAGCAGTGGACTGAGTCTGGTGTGGAAACATCCAGAGCCACCGTGCACAGGCGTGTGCAGGAAATGGGCTACAGGTGCCGCATTCCCCAGGTAAAGCCACTTTTGAACCATAAACAGCGGCAGAGGCGCCTGACCTGGGCTACAGAGAAGCAGCACTGGACTGTTGCTAAGTGGTCCCAAGTACTTTTTTCTGATGAAAGCAAATTTTGCATGTCATTCGGAAATCAAGGTGCCAGAGTCTGGAGGAAGACTGGGGAGAAGGAAATGCCAAAATGCCTGAAGTCCAGTGTCAAGTACCCACAGTCAGTGATGGTGTGGGGTGCCATGTCAGCTGCTGGTGTTGGTCCACTGTGTTTCATCAAGGGCAGGGTCAATGCAGCTAGCTATCAGGAGATTTTGGAGCACTTCATGCTTCCATCGGCTGAAATGCTTTATGGAGATGAAGATTTCATTTTTCAGCACGACCTGGCACCTGCTCACAGTGCCAACACCACTGGTAAATGGTTTACTGACCATGGTATTACTGTGCTCAATTGGCCTGCCAACTCTCCTGACCTGAACCCCATAGAGAATCTGTGGGATATTGTGAAGAGAAAGTTGAGAGACGCAAGACCCAACACTCTGGATGAGCTTAAGGCCGCTATTGAAGCATCCTGGGCCTCCATAACATCTCAGCAGTGTCATAGGCTGATTGCCTCCATGCCACGCCGCATTGAAGCAGTCATTTCTGCCAAAGGATTCCCGACCAAGTATTGAGTGCATAACTGAACATTATTATTTGATGGTTTTTTTGTTTGTTATTAAAAAACACTTTTATTTGATTGGATGGGTGAAATGTGCTAATTTATTGAGACAGGTTTTTTGGGTTATCAGGAGTTGTATGCCAAAATCATCAGTATTAAAACAATAAAAGACCTGACAAATTTCAGTTGGTGGATAATGAATCTATAATATATGAAAGTTTAATTGTAATCATTACATTATGGTAAATAATGAAATTTAACACTATATGCTAATTTTTTGAGAAGGACCTGTATGTAGTGTTTGTTTTTTTTTTAACTTTTACGCTGGTAACCAGGGTAAACATCGGGTTACTAAGCGCGGCCCTGCGCTTAGTAACCCGATGTTTACCCTGGTTACCAGCGAAGACATCGCTGAATCGGTGTCACACACGCCGATTCAGCGATGTCAGCAGGAAGTCCAGCGACGAAATAAAGTACTGGACTTTCTGCAGCGACGAACGACATCACAGCAGGATCCAGATCGCTGCTGTGTGTCAAACTGAATGATATCGCTATCCAGGACGCTGCAACGTCACGGATCGCTAGCGCCATCGTTTAGTGTGACGGTACCTTAACACAAACTGTGGGCACACTAATACAATACAGCATAGTGCTACAGACGCATGTGTTAGCTATATGTGGCATATCACCTGGGCATCTATCACATAGATTAATGCTCCCGTCCCTCTGAAAATCATTTCATAGTCAAACGTAGGGTCGAAAAAATCCACTTGTCCTGGAAAATCCCAGATCTGAAAGTTGACAAAAGAACTATTGGAGATGTCATCCTTGTAGATCTTGTTGGTGCTCTCCAAAAACAAAGTTTCATTAGGTGACATCTTGTGGAACACCACCTGCAGGACAAAACATAGGAACAGTTACATGGATGATACCAACAGCTTTAAAAGCAGCAGTGTTTGGTTTCTTGCACACCGCTGGAGTGGTGCTTTAAGACAATGCCATAGACATATTGTGCCATGCTAAATTCTTTACATTACAGTGTGCAGAAATTAGTAAAGTACCGTACATAGGTCTGTGCATCCAAACCTAGGGATGGCAATGATTTGGGGAAGAATGTTGACATTAGTCAGACAGGACGTATCTTCACATCACGGCTGGGCTGTGGATGGATGACTTGCTCCATATGGTAAGGGTTGTGTCCAGGAAGCGTACCAGAGACTAGAAGGACCCATTTAAGCAGGCTGACATTAATATAGCACCGACATGAGAGATGATCTGTGGTCAGGTGGAGCATTTACAGTGAACAGGCTGCACACACAAAACAAATAAAACTAAAACATTTTCCCGTTTCTACAGTCTGAATTCCATCTGCTGAAGATACTGTAGGAAATGACGCTCAACCGGGACGCTTCACCCACTCTTAAAACCCCTTCATGAAGCAAAAAAGCATTTTCAGGAGTACTAGAGAGCATGTTTTGAGCACCTTGTCTTTACTACTCTAAAGAATGGCATACAACAAGGTAGTTCTAGACAAAAGGAACAACCTACCTCCCAACATTTACACAGTGCCCGTCAATACATCACATCAGAAAGTAGTTCCTTATGGCCGACACACCAATCTGTGACATTATAACACCCTTCATGTCCGGTCCCTGGGCGTCCCCGGATAGTGTGAGCACTAGTGATGAGCGAGTATACTCGTTGCTCGGGTGGTCTCAGAGTATTTCGGCATGCTGGGAGATTTAGTTTTTGTTGCCTCAGCTGCATGATTTACGGCTGCTAGCCAGGCTGAATACATGTGAGGAATGCCTGTTTGTTAGGGAATCCCCACATGTATTCAGCCTGTCCAGCAGCTGTAAATCATGCAGCTGGGGCGACGAAAACTAAATCTCCAAGCACTGCAAATACTCGGAGACCACCCGAGCAAGGGTCACTAGTGAGCATACAATGCCTGAACGATATAATAAGCTCTGGTCACATTACTCAGGTTCTGCCATATCTGGTGGAACACACTGACACTTTTAGGCCCCATTCAGATGCCAGTGAACAGCAAGTTTCAGCAATGTTTAGTCAGCGTGTCCGTTTTTACCATCAGTGATTTTCACATATGGATGAATGAAATTCTTCTATCCATAAGGCCATGTTCAGTCAAAACCAGGAGTGGGTGATAAATACAGAAGTGGTGACGTGTTTCTGTTAGACTTTTCCTCTGGTTGTTCCTCTCCTCAGTCCTGGCCGTACTAGTCATTTTCAGTTATGCACAAAACGTGGCTAATCATGATTGGTGTACTTACTATGAAAATCCTTGCTGAACGACTACATAAAAGCCGTTGCTATTGTGCTAGGTAGCATCTGCAGGTATCTGGCGCGGGCAGCTAGAAATCATTCATGGATGGATAGGTGAAGCATGCCAACACCGCATCTTCTAGGCAGAATCGATGACGGACTTTTGCCTCAGCACCACGGGCAGATTTCTCCTGCCATCATACTACACAATCACAAGTGGTTTCTATTCCACATTTCACAACCTCTGTGTAGAGAGCAATGATCACATTAAACCCATGTACATTACAGGACATACTGAAACCCAAAGAGGAAATAGCACACCATTAACTATTTGGGGTGATACTTCTGGAAACACCCAGCCCGGTGACTAACCTTCAAAGCCATATTCAAATAACAGAGCTTCCCTGAAATAAAGTGCTGTGTCCCCTGGCATCAGAGCTGGCGCTACCTCGGCTTCCACGGCTGCCAGCGATACAACACATCATAAAGCCTCCTTAATGATGACTCGGAACGCTCACGTGTGGGCCAAAACACAACGGGAAGTTTAATAAGCATAAAATTCTGGATTTGGATCCAAATTAAAAAATATTATTATTATTATTAAGGGCTACATAGCCTGCCCTAATTGAGGTGTTTGATCTCTAGAAATGGGGAACTGATAAGAGGCTCAAAATCGTTGACATGCTCCATTTTTGGCACATGATTTGTGATGAGTGAACGTGCTTGAATAAGGTGTTAACCGAGCATGCAAGGGTGCTGACTGTGTTCGGCGTGCTCGATGAGCCACAACATATGCCAGGATTGTCTATCAAACATGCAATCCCTGCTTGTGTTGCACCGGTCCAAGTTTGGCGAGAAGTGCAGGCGCGGGGACTCGAACATATTATTCAAGCACGCTGAAGACACTCAATTAGCACATGAGCACGCCCAGGTAACACGTTACGCGAGCACCTTCGCATAATACAAGTGTAAATGGACACCAGCCAAGAGGGGTCCTAAGATGACCCAGTATGTCTAAAGGTACCGTCACGATCCGGATCGCTGCAGCGTCGCTGTTTGGTCGCTGGAGAGCTGTCACACAGACCGCTCTCCAGCGACCAACGATGCCGGTAACCAGGGTAAACATCGGGTAACTAAGCGCAGGGCCGCGCTTAGTAACCCGATGTTTACCCTGGTTACCATCCTAAAAGTAAAAAAAACAAACACTACATACTTACCTACAGCCGTCTGTCCTCCAGCGCTGTGCTCTGCACTCCTCCTGTACTGTCTGTGTGAGCACAGCAGCCGGAAAGCAGAGCGGTGACGTCACCGTTCTGCTTTCCGGCTGACCGACGCTCACAGCCAGTGCAGGAGGAGTGCAGAGCACAGCGCTGGAGGACAGACGGCTGTAGGTAAGTATGTAGTGTTTGTTTTTTTTTACTTTTAGGATGGTAACCAGGGTAAACATCGGGTTACTAAGCGCGGCCCTGCGCTTAGTTACCCGATGTTTACCCTGGTTACCAGTGAAGACATCGCTGAATCGGTGTCACACACGCCGATTCAGCGATGTCTACGGGGAGTCCAGCGACCAAATAAAGTTCTGGACTTTCTTCCCCGACCAGCGACAGCACAGCAGGGGCCTGATCGCTGCTGCCTGTCACACTGGACGATATCGCTAGCGAGGACGCTGCAACGTCACGGATCGCTAGCGATATCGTCTAGTGTGACGGTACCTTAAGGAACTGCACTAAAAGGATTATGGCTCCAGCCACGGTGATAGACTTTTCCCTAATTGGCACCACTTTTAGTGTCTTGTAAATTGATGCCCACCATTACAATAGTCCCTTCAAAAGGACAAACATAGGAGTAGGCCTCAGTAGCCATAACACCAAGGCATCAGCGCCTATAAGCAGAAACTTGCCAGAGTTCCATGGGGCAGTAGTGGCTACAGCTGGCAGAGTAAGTCTATGGGCCACAGCCTTCTAAAAAATGCTGTGCCATGGAGACGAGCGGACAATTCTACAGACCCCAATCTAGAACATGAAACTGGCTAAAATGCAAGAACTCTTTGGCCGTCCACATGCTGGGGAGTTGTTTTACTCCTGAAGTGGTTATTGGAAGCCAGGTGAAGAACGGTCAGGTCACTTCACAACTTTTGAAGCTTGAAAGGTGGTATAAAAAAAAAAGTAAAAATAAAATAAGGAACAGATGTGAAGCAAGTGTTTTTTCATTGCTGTGTGTTAAGTTTATTGAGCACTTTCTATGGCGGATTCCAGGCAGAACCCTCATAAAAAAGGCTGCGCGTGCACATACCCAAACGTGCAGTGCATTTACAGAATTAATTTACAGATTGGTGCAGTTTGTTTTTGTCCCAGATTAGCCCACAAATACAAACTGCTGTTAATTCCCCGGGAGGGAAGATTTGAAGCCCGCCTGAATAGGTGGCACACCACATGCAGATTGGCACCACCGAACAGGTCCTATCCATATGCAGATCCACTAAACTGCAGAAATGCCATAGTCACCTGCAAAACCCACTTGGCATTCCCAGCAAATGTTTTCTTGATGGAGCCTACAATACCACCATGTGTGGCGTAAGGAGAGCCTTGCTGAAAATTACATGATTGATTCCATTCACTAACAGCAAGCAGCGATGAAAAGTGCAAGAAACTGACATCAGCAATTTGCAGAATCTGGCATTATTCAACAAGTGTGTTTCAAAGGGGCTGCCCACTACTACAATACTGATGACCAGCACCAGGCCCCCCATTAATCAGCTCTGGTGCCGGAATAGCAGAGCTCAGCACACTGCGTACTGGCCATTCCCGAGTACTGGCACTCAGCTGCTACTCACATCAGTACCAGAGACTGGACACTACACACTGAACAGATCCAAGCTATTCCGGGAGCGACATGTCTGCCCCCACTCATCGATAGCGATTTTCCAATAATGGGTCTAAACAAAAGCAGGCCACACTTCAATCCACAATGCAAAAAAGCAGGGCACAGTATTGGCAGAGGTGTGAGCAGTGTTTCAGCTCCGGAGCCTGCACCCACTGTTTCCATGGCGCCATTTTGCAGTTAGGACATAGGTTGGGTGATCCGTTTTTATAGTAATTGACAACTCCTTAAAATACATAAAAGCCAATATACCACTAAAGCATACACGGATTTCCTAGAAAGTTAGAAAGCGCATTTTGTAACAATAATAGTTATCCAGCCCTGAAATGGACAAAACTTCTGGTCACTACTCGGATCAGTATGGGAGAATTACAGAGGTATTCTCAAGTTTGGAAGTGGTCCCGTCTGTAGGACAGCGGATAACTTCCTGATCACAGAGGGTCCGAGGGCTGAAACTCCCACCAGACCTGAGACTGGTGCGCTCAGAGCCCCAGTAGAATAGAGTGCTGGTCAATCATGTGCTATGTATGCATCCATTCACAGGAGTGCCAAGGACCAGCACTCCGCTATCTCAGGAGGTCCCATAGAGAATGAATCGCGTGGCAGAGAACATGAGTGGGGTCTGACTGCTGAGACCCCACCAAATGGGAACTTATCTCCTACCCCATGGATTAATCACAGCTTTATTCACAGAGGGCCCTTCAGAGACATGTTTCTCGGGATCAGTGGGGGTGCCAGCAATCAGGATATTATACCCCATCACATGGATAAGCCACTACTTCATTCACAAAGGGATCTTCAGAACCCTGGCTCTCGGGATCAGTGGGGGCCCCAGGGGTCAGGAGCTTATTCCCTAGCCCCTTCATACACAGCCCTGGCTCTGGGGATCAGTGGGGGTCCCGGTGGTCGGGAGCTTATTCCCTAGCCCCTTCATACACAGCCCTGGCTCTCGGGATCAGTGGGGGCCCCAGGGGTCAGGAGCTTATTCCCTAGCCCCTTCATACACAGCCCTGGCTCTGGGGATCAGTGGGGGTCCCGGTGGTCGGGAGCTTATTCCCTAGCCCCTTCATACACAGCCCTGGCTCTGGGGATCAGTGGGGGTCCCGGTGGTCGGGAGCTTATTCCCTAGCCCCTTCATACACAGCCCTGGCTCTGGGGATCGGTGGGGGTCCCGGTGGTCGGGAGCTTACTCCCTAGCCCCTTCATACACAGCCCTGGCTCTGGGGATCGGTGGGGGTCCCGGTGGTCGGGAGCTTACTCCCTAGCCCCTTCATACACAGCCCTGGCTCTGGGGATCAGTGGGGGTCCCGGTGGTCGGGAGCTTATTCCCTAGCCCCTTCATACACAGCCCTGGCTCTGGGGATCAGTGGGGGTCCCGGTGGTCGGGAGCTTATTCCCTAGCCCCTTCATACACAGCCCTGGCTTTGGGGATCAGTGGGGGTCCCGGTGGTCGGGAGCTTATTCCCTAGTCCCTTCATACACAGCTCTGGGGATCAGTGGGGGCCCCAGGGGTCAGGAGCTTATTCCCTAGCCCCTTCATACACAGCCCTGGCTCTGGGGATCAGTGGGGGTCCCGGTGGCGGGAGCTTATTCCCTAGTCCCTTCATACACAGCCCTGGCTCTGGGGATCAGTGGGGGTCCCGGTGGCGGGAGCTTATTCCCTAGTCCCTTCATACACAGCCCTGGCTCTGGGGATCAGTGGGGGTCCCGGTGGTCGGGAGCTTACTCCCTAGCCCCTTCATACACAGCCCTGGCTTTGGGGATCAGTGGGGGTCCCGGTGGTCGGGAGCTTATTCCCTAGCCCCTTCATACACAGCCCTGGCTCTGGGGATCAGTGGGGGTCCCGGTGGCGGGAGCTTATTCCCTAGTCCCTTCATACACAGCCCTGGCTCTGGGGATCAGTGGGGGTCCCGGTGGTCGGGAGCTTACTCCCTAGCCCCTTCATACACAGCCCTGGCTTTGGGGATCAGTGGGGGTCCCGGTGGTCGGGAGCTTATTCCCTAGTCCCTTCATACACAGCCCTGGCTCTGGGGATCAGTGGGGGCCCCAGGGGTCAGGAGCTTATTCCCTAGCCCCTTCATACACAGCCCTGGCTCTGGGGATCAGTGGGGGTCCCGGTGGCGGGAGCTTATTCCCTAGTCCCTTCATACACAGCCCTGGCTCTGGGGATCAGTGGGGGTCCCGGTGGTCGGGAGCTTACTCCCTAGCCCCTTCATACACAGCCCTGGCTCTGGGGATCAGTGGGGGCCCCAGGGGTCAGGAGCTTATTCCCTAGCCCCTTCATACACAGCCCTGGCTTTGGGGATCAGTGGGGGTCCCGGTGGTCGGGAGCTTATTCCCTAGTCCCTTCATACACAGCCCTGGCTCTGGGGATCAGTGGGGGCCCCAGGGGTCAGGAGCTTATTCCCTAGTCCCTTCATACACAGCCCTGGCTCTGGGGATCAGTGGGGGCCCCAGGGGTCAGGAGCTTACTCCCTAGCCCCTTCATACACAGCCCTGGGGATCAGTGGGGGTCCCGGTGGTCGGTAACGTGTTCACAAATATCCCTACCGTCTGGAACATTGCCGTTTCCATGGGAGCCCTGAGGACGCGGCTCCTTCTCGGCGCTCCCACGGGAAGTGACCAGCCCCCCTCACACGGACACCACCCGCTCACACCGGGGATGGAGCCGGCCGCACCGCACGTCTCCTGGCAGGAATGCCAATGTGTCCGCATAGGCACTGCCTGCTGGGAGCTGTAGTCCCCGCCTCACCTTCTGGATGGAGGACTTGCCGCTGCGCCTCATGCCCATGAGGAGAATCCGGGGCTTGCTGTCTGACGCTGTGGAAGTCTCGTCCATTTCCGACTCATCAGCCCCGTAACCAAAGTCCTTGGGGAAAGAGTCGGCAACCCCGTAGCTGCCGGACATCGGCTCCTCCACAGAGTACTGAATAGACATTGCGGGCTGTTATAGACGCAGGCGCCTTGTTCCGGTCACCATAATCCGGCCAGCACTGTCACGTGACGCGCGGCTCCCGGTAGCCCGTTCTCCGCAGACCTGCTCCGCCTGGCGGCGAGTGGTAGGATAGCTGATCCGAGCCTTCTCGTATTGTTATTCTCGTACCGGGAGATAATTACTCCGCTCTCGGTTTCTTTTTCCTATAGCTAGTAGCTACCAAACCCTCAGAGGAGCGCACGCCCAGTTTTTTGCGTAGCGCCTCCTCATTGGTCAGTGGCTCACGGCTTGCGGCTGTCTGATTGGTTGACAACTCTAGTCATTCACCAAAGTCCCTGAGCAAACTAGGTTGTATCAGGATCATGTGGCTGGCAATCACCTGACCGAATGCACAGTGGCGGGGGTGAGGGTGTCACACGTGACCTTTAACCTAGATGATCGGCACTATTAAGTGCAGAGTAAGCAGCGCCCATTGTGAGGGTCACGTGTGCCAGCATGCTGCGTGTAGGCCGTACTACACATAGTATATATACATAGTATCCCTGATAGCAGCGAGGAGCCCGGTCTCAGAAAGTCCTGGTCACTCGTGTCCCCAGTGATAGCTGCACCCAGCCATAGTGTCCCAGCTCCCCTCCCCCACACTATACATAGTATCCCAGAGAGCCTGGTCACTCCTGTCCCCAGTGACCAGCCATAGTGTCTCAGTACCCCTCCCCCACACTATACATAGTACCCCAGAGAGCCTGGTCACTCCTGTCCCCAGTGACCAGCCATAGTGTCCCAGTACCCCTCCCCCACACTATACATAGTATCCCAGAGAGCCTGGTCACTCCTGTCCCCAGTGACCAGCCATAGTGTCCCAGTACCCCTCCCCCACACTATACATAGTATCCCAGAGAGCCTGGTCACTCCTGTCCCCAGTGACCAGCCATAGTGTCTCAGTACCCCTCCCCCACACTATACATAGTATCCCAGAGAGCCTGGTCACTCCTGTCCCCAGTGACCAGCCATAGTGTCCCAGTACCCCTCCCCCACACTATACATAGTATCCCAGAGAGCCTGGTCACTCCTGTCCCCAGTGACCAGCCATAGTGTCTCAGTACCCCTCCCCCACACTATACATAGTATCCCAGAGAGCCTGGTCACTCCTGTCCCCAGTGACCAGCCATAGTGTCTCAGTACCCCTCCCCCACACTATACATAGTATCCCAGAGAGCCTGGTCACTCCTGTCCCCAGTGACCAGCCATAGTGTCTCAGTACCCCTCCCCCACACTATACATAGTACCCCAGAGAGCCTGGTCACTCGTGTCCCCAGTGACCAGCCATAGTGTCCCAGTACCCCTCCCCCACACTATACATAGTACCCCAGAGAGCCTGGTCACTCCTGTCCCCAGTGACCAGCCATAGTGTCTCAGTACCCCTCCCCCACACTATACATAGTACCCCAGAGAGCCTGGTCACTCCTGTCCCCAGTGACCAGCCATAGTGTCCCAGCTCCCCTCCCCCACACTATACATAGTACCCCAGAGAGCCTGGTCACTCCTGTCCCCAGTGACCAGCCATAGTGTCCCAGCTCCCCTCCCCCACACTATACATAGTACCCCAGAGAGCCTGGTCACTCCTGTCCCCAGTGACCAGCCATAGTGTCCCAGCTCCCCTCCCCCACACTATACATAGTATCCCAGAGAGCCTGGTCACTCCTGTCCCCAGTGACCAGCCATAGTGTCTCAGTACCCCTCCCCCACACTATACATAGTACCCCAGAGAGCCTGGTCACTCCTGTCCCCAGTGACCAGCCATAGTGTCCCAGTACCCCTGCCCCACACTATACATAGTTTCCCAGAGAGCCTGGTCACTCATGTGTCCCCAGTGATCAGCCATTACTGTCCCTGTACCCCTCCCCCATACAAAAAAACCACATGTAATAAATCAGAATCCTAAGAAAAAAACAAGAAAACAACAAGGATCCCTAAAATATAACTTTTAATAGAAAAAGTTAAAAGACTCTATTATTCATAATAATGTTACAAAAGTAGGAAGACAATTAACGTACCTCAAAAAGACCCTAAATCGTACTACAATGTATGGTGCCTGACAGTGGAGGTTGGCACCCTAATTTACTGCGGTAGGCGCCCCCACTCCTCGACGGCTCACCCTTTAAATCCCTAAAGCAGCGGTTCTCAACCTGGGGGTCGCGACCCCGAGGGGGGTCGAACGACCAAAACACAGGGGTCGCCACCAGAGAGTCCTGTCCAGCCTCACTAGCCCTGTCCAGCCTCACTAGCGCTATTGCACACGGATCTACCGCTCGATCCGTTCCCCGCTCGTCTGCTCCTGTCTGACCAGCAGTTCTTGCTCTGCGCTCGTCTTCCTTCCCTGTCGCCTGGCAGCTGCCCCGGAAGTTGTCGCCGGGGCCGGTTCAGCTCCGGTAAAGTCACCGCTGGACACCGCGGGCCTCGTAGCGGGCGGCAGGAAGACTCCAAGGCTCAGCGTTGGTAGAGTAGCAGGGCGTGAATGAAGCTCCTGGAGGAGAAGCCCAGGAAGGTGAGCGGAGCACCCGGCAGCCAGGACATTAGTCTCTGTTTTGATGAACCCATTCGCTGTGTGTGGCCGCTGAGCCGGCCCTCGGCATGCGATCTGGGGGCGGTGGTGGTCGGCAGCTGTGTTGTTGTGTCTGGCAGTCCTGGATGGTGCGGAGCCATGATGTCTGCCCTTATACCGGGGGCTCCTAGCAGGCAGCAACCTGTGGCCCTGAGCCCCTGTCCTCACATGACTCCGCGACACGGTCGCCCCCTCTACACATGGTCCAAGGTGGTACTGAAGGGGGTGAGGGTGCTGCTGGCCCTCCTGGAGCATTGGGGTCAGTTGTGTGCTGTCCGGTGTCTGATGAGACGTTCTGCACCGTCCGTCCGGCCCAAGCTGCCATTGCTCATACGTCCTATCAGGGGATATGGATGTTATAGGGGCGGCAGCGGTCAGGTTGGACCCCTCTCTAGCTGGTCACTTTTGCACCTTTGCTCCGTGCTAGCAGATGATCCCCGTGGGGGGAGAGACGTCTGTGGACACTTATTAGATGGGGGTCGTCTCCATGTTGTACGTGCCATCCCGACAATGCCGCTCACATGCTGCACCCAGGGGTCCCGACCGTCCCCCGCTGGCTCAGGCAGACTGCACTCATCTATGCAAAAATCTGCCCAAGACTCATCAGTGTTCTTCATCAGAGTTTGGGCTTTGTTCCCGCACGTTTTCTTGGATTTAAAAAATGGAGGTTTTTCATCCGAGCGCTGTTGGATCTTTTTTTTTTCACGGACCCATAGATTTGTATTGGAGAGTTTGATTTGAGAGTGGGAACATGTCGGTGACTCCGTGACCTGGACGAGTGAAGAGCCCCATTGTATAAGGATGCTATTCACTGCACCCACAAGGTAATGGCAGCAGCTTCATAGGGTCAAAGGGGGTGACAGGTGCGCTGTAAGCATGTGAATACGGCCTCCTGGTCATAGTAATAGGTGTGTAATAGAAAACAACACAGGGAATAGTAAATAATAGGAAACTTTAACAAGCTCTTTAGACGCGACCATCTTTTTTTTTTTTTTAGGAAACCGTCTCATGACAATGAATCGTGTAGAAAAGAATATTAAGAAAAGAAAATACACTGATACAATGCTCTGCACCGTTGCCCCAGATAGATACTCCACATAAAGCTGTGCCATATATACAGTGCTCTGCACCGTTGCCCCATAGCTCTGCCATATAGTGCCCTGCACTGTTGCCCCATAGCTCTGCCATATAGTGCTCTGCACCATTGCCCCACAGCTGTGCCATATAGTGCTCTGCACCATTGCCCCACAGCTGTGCCATATAGTGCTCTGCACCATTGCCCCATAGAATGCTCCACATAAATCTGTGCTGCTGCAATAAAAAAATAAAAAAACACATACTCACCTCTCTTGCTTGCAGCTCCTTGGCGCCATCTTCCCGGCGTCTCTCCGCACTGACTGATCAGGCAGAGGGCGGCGCGCACACTATATGCGTCATCGCGCCCTCTGACCTGAACAGTCAGTGCGGAGAGACGCCGGGAAGATGGAGCGGCGCCCGGCGTGTGGAACGAGGGAAGGTAAATATGACATACTTACCTGCTCCCGCCGTCCCGCTCCTTCCCCCGGACAGCTGATCTTCGGTGCCGCAGCCTCCTCGAGTATATACGGTAATTGTTTTTGTGATTATTTATTATGTTTGATTTGTAGCAATGAGAATACAATACATAATGCATATCAGATATTTACATTCCGAATCATAACTAATAAAATTACAGTTTTAAAGTAGCCACCAAAATTATTTTTTGGGTTGGGGGTCACCGCAACATGAGGAACTGTATTGCAGGGTCACGGCATTAGAAAGGTTGAGAACCACTGCCCTAAAGAATCCCACAATCGTCTTATTTAAGGAGCTCCTTTATTTTTTACGTGGCTGCTGAACCCCTGATGAACCCCCATCATTCCCAATGGGGGGGGAAATGCGTCGGGACCTCCTAAAAGACATTGATCATTGCCGTTTCTACTATCCCATCTTTACACCTGGGTTTTGTGGATAACAGGATGGGACACCGCAGCAAATAGATGAGTACAGATTTGACATGTTGCATTGCTTCCTTCCTTAAATAAGACGATTGTGTCTTTCCAATAGACATTTGCTGTGTTGGGGGGCTTTTTTCAATATTTTTTCCATCATTTATTTTCTTGGTATCTGGAAAACCCATCTATGGCTATTATTATTGGAATAATCTCTGGTAAATTGGTCACATCCTGTGGTGGTATAACAGACGCCGACTAGCGCTTGGTCTATTATCTTATCCCTATATTGGACCGTTTCGGTAAACAGGATGGGACTTTGCAGCAAGTAGATGGGTGCATGTATCTAATTTATAAACATTTGTGACTGGATGATTGTACCTTCACATTGTGCACTCTTATGCTGTAAAATATCTCGCTGGGACAAAATTTTATATATATGCATTCTGCTTACCCGTCTAGTTTTCTTGGGTCAAGTTGCTGAGTTTTGTATCAGCTTTTTTCTGGTTATTATTACTCCCTGAGAGATATCTGAATTATTATTTTTTGTTTTGTTACTTTTTTGATTGTTTTTTTCATTTTTTTCTTTTTCTTCTTACGGGTACCAGGGTGTTGTTGGGACATTGCTTTTGTCTATCTCGGTTGTAGGGACTGTAAGGGACCCTAGGGTCAGCCACCGCTGAGTGGGGGCACCTATCCTCATTTTTTAGGGTGTCGACCTCCACTGCCAGGCAGGTGTTACTATAGGGATGCGCTGTAGGGCTCACCAGGTGAGCAGTCAAGGAGTGGGGGCGCCTACCGCAGTAAATTAGGGTGCCAACCTCCACTGTCAGGCAGGATACATTGTAGTACGATTTAGGGTCTTTTTGAGGAACATTAATTGTCTTCCTACTTTTTTAACATTATTATGAATAATAGAGTCTTTTAACTTTTTCTATTAAAAGTTATATTTTAGGGATCCTTGTTGTTTTCTTACCCCTCCCCCATACAAAGCTCATTCACACCGCCATATACTGCACGGTGTCCACATCGCCACTGTACAGCGCTGGGCTGAGGCACAATTCTTACCATACAGCGCTAACTGGCATCACTCACCAATACACACCCCAGACAGGGCATAATGTGGTTCTCCAGCTTTACAAAATGCAGTCTGTGTAAGAAACTTGGTGCTGCTTCTCCGCTGTTGGTTCACATGACAGCATCGGTGACATCACATCTACAGTGCACGTGACCGCTGCAGCCAGTCACTGAGCTCAGGAGTCTTGTGATACCTACTATGGCATAGCCAGTGGGCCCAGTGATTGGCTGCAGCAGTCATGTGCTTTACTCACGACATCACAGTCGCTGCTATGTCAACGTATATTACATATACTCATATGCACTCTCTTCCATATTGCATCTGCAGCATCAAGAAGGAAAAGTTATGGCACTATGGAAGTCACAGGATAGATAGACTTTACGAATATGTAAACAATAAAAAAAAGGAATTTTATTCATCATCAAGAATAAAATCCTTGCACTTAACCCCTTCATGACCGGGGGATTTTTCGTTTTTCCGTGTTCGTTTTTCGCTCCCCTCCTTCCCAGAGCCATAACTTTTTTATTTTTCCGTCAATTTGGCCATGTGAGGGCTTATTTTTTGCGGGACGAGTTGTACTTTTGAACGACATCATTGGTTTTAGCATGTCGTGTACTAGAAAACGGGAAAAAAATTCCAAGTGCGGTGAAATTGCAAAAAAAGTGCAATCCCACATTGGTTTTTTGTTTGGCTTTTTTGCTAGGTTCACTAAATGCTAAAAATGACCTGCCATTATGATTCTCCAGGTCATTACGAGTTCATAGACACCAAACATGACTAGGTTATTTTTTATCTAAGTGGTGAAAAAAAATTCCAAACTTTGCTAAAAAAAAAAAAAAAAAAAATTGCGCCATTTTCCGATACTCGTAGCGTCTCCATTTTTCATCATCTGGGGTCGTTGAGGGCTTATTTTTTGCGTGCCGAGATGACGTTTTTAATGATAGCATTTCGGTGCAGATACGTTCTTTTGATCGCCCGTTATTGCATTTTAATGCAATGTCGCGGCGACCAAAAAAACGTAATTCTGGCGTTTCGAGTTTTTTTCCCGCTACGCTGTTTAGCGATCAGGTTAATACTTTTTTTTATTTGATAGATCGGGCGATTCTGAGCGCGGCGATACCAAATATGCGTAGATTTGATATTTTTTTTTATTGATTTATTTTGATTGGGGCGAAAGGGGGGTGATTTAAACTTTTATGTTTTTTTTTTTTTTCACATTTTTTTAAAGTTTTTTTTTTAACTTTTGCCATGCTTCAATAGCCTCCATGAGAGGCTAGAAGCAGGCACAACTCGATCGGCTCTGCTACATAGCAGCGATCTGCTGATCGCTGCTATGTAGCAGAATTGCACGTGTGCTGTGAGCGCCGACCACAGGGTGGCGCTCACAGCGACGGGCAATCAGTAACCATAGAGGTCTCAAGGACCTCTATGGTTACAATATACAAGCATCGCCGACCCCCGATCATGTGACGGGGGTCGGCGATGACATCATTTCCGGCCGCCCGGCCGGAAGCGGTAGTTAAATGCCGCTGTCTGCGTTTGACAGCGGCATTTAACTAGTTAATAGGTGCGGGCTGACATGTCCCGGCTTTGGTGCGGGCTCACCGCGGAGTCCTGCATCAAAGCAGGGGAGCCGGCATCGGACGGTATAGTACGTCCGATGCCGGTAAGGGGTTAAACACCTTGGCATATTATCAATGAGGTTATTAATGATTGTCAGAGGAATGATCTGCTACGCTGAATGTACTTGTGCAGGCAAATCATCAAGATCCACTTCCGGCAGCTGCCTTTCTAATTACCGACCAAGAACATCCTAGATGGGAGATAAGTCCGGAGAAGCTGCAGACCGTGGTAGCATGTTTATCCCACCAGGCTGCGCACAGTAGCACAATAACAAGTAGCCTGGAGTTGCCATGTTGGAAAACAGCTCATGATTACATTCTGTCAGAAGTGCCTCTTCATGATGTTGCCCACATGGTCCTCAGATCCATCTATGGCCATCATTACATCCAAGGGAAAAGCAGGACTCGTCACTGAAAAGCATAGATCATAACTCCAGCCTCCATTACGGTCTTGCTCTGCAATATTTTAGTCTTTCAGAGTGGTGATATGAGGTCAATGGAACACGTGCAGCTGAACGTTAGGCTTGTACCTCAGTGTCGTGCAAACAACATCTGAACAGTTGTGTAGGCACTAGTTGATGCCTTAGGCTTGATGCGTGATTTCCAATTTCACTTGAAGCACAGAAAAGATGACTATGCACCATTCTTCTAATCTGCTGAGATCACATAGACAATCCCATCAAGAAGCCATCACGAGGGACCATCACACTAGTCCTATTCCAGAGATTATGGCAAGATGTATGGTAGCCAAGCTCCTCTAGTCTTCATTTCAGGTATGCTAAAAGCTCAGATTTACATTGACTTGGTGGTGGAACCAATGGTACAGCCATTTCTCCAAAGTGTCCTAGAAGGCACTTTTCAATATGACAATGGTGGGCTGCAGGTTGCCGGTGCTACTGTGAGCAGCCTGTGTTGCCTAAACGTGCTCCCATGGTCTGCAGCCTCTCTGGGACTCGTCTCCCATTAAGCACATCTCGGACATCCTTGGTCGGCAATTACGAAGCGAGCAGCAGATCTTAAAAACGAAGGCCTCTTTCACACTTCTGTTTTTTGCAATACATCGCTATCCGTCGTTTTGGGCAAAAAACGGATCCTGCAAATGTGGATGCGGTTTTTGCCCATAGACTTGTATTAGCGACGGATCGCGACGGATTGCCACACGTCGTGTCCGTCGTGCGATGGATCTGTCGTGTTTTGGCGGACCGTCGTCACAAAAAAAGTTCAATGTAACTTTTTTGTACGTCGCGTCCGCCATTTTCGATCGCGCATGCGCTGCTGAAGCTCCGCATCCTCTTCCCCAGACTGCACATTGGGCAGCGGGGATGCGTCGGAAAACTGCATCCACTGCCCACGTCGTGCAGTAAATGCACAACGTCGGTCGGTACGTCAGCCCGACGCATTGCGACGGACCCGTACTGACGGAAGTGTGAAAGAGGCCTTATGTGCCCAAATGCATTCAGCATAGCAGAACCTTCCTTAGACAACCAATGACTTCTTGCATCAAATTAATATGGAATATGATCAATTCTTGGCACAACCTCTGGAGTTGTGCAATAGATTGCTAACCAAAGGCTATGATGAGAAAACAATTTTTGATGCTTTTGCTAGAGCTATGCATCAGGATGGAGCAAATGTTCTATACAACAGATGAGCCAGAATGTTTTCTTTTTAGTCAATTGTTGGATGACATTACAAGAGCAATCATTGGCACATTATAGCAATAGCAACAAAAGGAGAAATCAGGTAGTCCTCAATTTCATTTTGTTTCAGAAGGGCAAAAACCTCACGGATAAACTGGTTAGAGGACGCAGCTAAGAAGCTATAAAGAATTAGTTAAAGGGAGTAATCCAATTAATTGCTTTACATGTGTGTTTCTGTGGGCCCTATGTAGCATACTACACTGCTCAAAAAAATAAAGGGAACACTTAAACAACAGAATATAACTCCAAGTAAATCAAACTTCTGTGAAATCAAACTGTCCACTTAGGAAGCAACACTGTTTGACAATCAATTTCACATGCTGTTGTGCAAATGGAATAGACAACAGATGGAAATGATTGGCAATTATCAAGACACCCTAAATAAAGGAGTGGTTCTGCAGGTAGGGCCCACAGGCCACATCTCAGTACCAATGCTTTCTGATTTGGTCACTTTTGAATTTTGGTTGTGCTTTCACACTCGTGGTAGCATGAGACGGACTCTACAACCCACACAAGCAGCTCAGGTTGTGCAGCTCATCCAGGATAGCACATCAATGCGAGCTGTGGCAAGGAGGTTTGCTGCGTCTGTCAGCGTAGTAGCCAGAGGCTGGGGGCGCTACCAGGAGACAGGCCAGTACTCCAGGAGAGGTGGAGGGGGCCGTAGGAGAGCATCAACCCAGCAGCAGGACCACTACCTCCGCCTTTGTGCAAGGAGGAACAGGAGGAGCCCTGCCAGAGCCCTGCAGAATGACCTCCAGCAGGCCACAAATGTGCATTTGTCTGCACAAACTGTTAGAATCCGACTCCATGAGGATGGTCTGAATGCCTGACGTCCACAGATGGGGGTTGTGCTCACAGCCCAACACCGTGCAGGACGCTTGGCATTTGCCACAGAACACCAGGATTGGCAAATTCGCCTCTGGTGCCCTGTGCTCTTCACAGATGAAAGCAAGTTCACACTGAGCACATGTGACAGACATCACAGAGTCTGGAGACGCCGTAGAGAGCGATCTGCTGCCTGCAAAATCCTTCAGCATGACCGGTTTGGCAGTGGGTCAGTAATTTTGTGGGGTGGCATTTTATTGGAGGTCCGCACAGCCCTCCATGTGCTCGGCAGAGGTAGCCTGACTGCCATTAGGTACCGAGATGAGATCCTCAGACCCCTTGTGAGACCATATGCTGGTGCGGTTGGCCCTGGGTTCCTCCTAATGCAGGACAATGCCAGACCTCATGTGGCTGGAGTATGTCAGCAGTTCCTGCAAGATGAAGGCATTGAAGCTATGGACTGGTCCGCCCGTTCCCCAGACCTGAATCCGATGGAACACATCTGGGACATCATATCTCGCAACATCCACCAACGTCACGTTGCACTACAGACTGTCCAGGAGTTGGTGGATGCTTTAGTCCAGGTCTGAGAGGAGATCCCTCAGGAGACCATCTGCCGCCTCATCAGAAGCATGCCCAGGCATTCTAGGGAGATCATACATTCACGTGGAGGCCACACACACTACTGAGCATCATTTCCTTGTCTTGAGGCATTTCCACTGAAGTTGGATCAGCCTGTAACTTCATTTTCCACTTTGATTTTGAGCATCATTCCAAGTCCGGACCTCTGTGGGATATTAGCTGTGATTTACGTTGATCATTTTTAGGTTATATTGTTCTCAACACATTTCTCTATGTAATGAATAAAGGTTTACAACTGGAATGTCATTCAATGATATCTAGGATGTGGGATTTTAGTGTTCCCTTTATTTTTTGAGCAGTGTATAAAGGAACTAATTTTAGGTCTGATTAGATTATTTATGTATTGTTTTGTCACTGCAAATTTTTCTATATAGGAAATTCATACGGCCACTATGTGTCAGTTAAGGAGCACATAGATACTGTCTTAACTAGAGTAGATCATATGAAGGAGGTCCATAACCATAATCCAGATCTTTTACTCTTTGAAGACATACAGTAATGAGCATTGCCACATGACGGTAAAGATAAACAGATAATTATTAAAACATGAAGCAGAGATGATCATCGGAACCAAGACTTTAGCACCATGAGGTCTGAGGGCAAGTTCAGACAAGTGTGTATATAAAAAAAAAAAGTTCAGTTTCATCCGGAAAACTCAACAATTTTTTTTCTCCCTTATCATTCATGTGCAACCCATTTTTAGTTTATTTTTACCCCAGCAACTAATCTTTAACAGTTTCCTATGTTACAGAATTGCAATGTAAAAATCAGATGCTATAGTGTGGCTACGCATGTCATCCGATTTTTTTTTTTCACACACCCATAGACTTGAATGGGCAAGTCATCCAATTTCCGGAAGAAACTAGTGCATGCTGCAATTTTTTTTCTCCACACTCAGATTTGGTCAGTGAAAATAATAATAATAATAATAATAAAATAGTTTATCTGTACTCCCCTGTTGAATAACATTGGTCTGAGACAGAAGCGGCACAGGCCATGACACTATGTGAGTGCAGCAGCAGTATCCGTGCGGAAGTGCAAGAGTTACCAATTGTCATATCTTGATTGACAGTACTGAACTCCATCTAGAAAATACAAAGGTGGCTGACAGTACTCACTCATTGGGGCGCCCGTTCTATGTCCAGGGAACCTTCCTGGATATCCCAGATAATATACTCCAAAGTGAATGAACAGCGCTCCAGCCGGGTGTAGTAGTATCGTAAAAGTATTTATTCAGCCATGGTAAAGCGACGTTTCGACCACAATTTGGTCTTTTTCAAGCATACAAAATAGTACAAATGGCTGGCTTAAATAGTGTGGATACCACACAGGGCACCAATCACCATCAAGTCACAGCCAATATTAAAATACTGTACACAAATACAACACATAACAGACATCAGACATACGTGGGTTAACAAATCCCCAATAATAATATATCCACCATATAAATCAATCAAACAATCCATATATAGAAATAAATAAAGCACAGATTTACCTTATATCCTGCAAATCCCCTTGATGCATCATCGTTTCCATAGAGATCTTCACCCAATAGGTCCATTTACATTGTGGGCTTCCTGGCCAGCCAGGTCCAATAGAAAATAGCGGCGCCAAGAGGAGAAACAACCTATCCATTCAATATATCATAGCGCCTCTCAAATAGCCAATCCGGCATGTCCTTCAATACTTAGTATACCTGCATCATCGCCATGCGTCCATAACTCGGCATCACCGCTGCGTCGCAGATCCTCGTAGAGACCACAGCGCAGGAGCGCCACATACCAGCCGTGCCCCCATCACATGATCGCCCAGCAATGACGCACACATACGTCATACAGAAGCGGTCCCATGTGATCGCGACTCAGACCGGTTACCCGGGAGACGTCAATAAGCAACGAATGCATAGTTCACAGAATGGAAAGAACCTAAAAACGGAAAGAAACCTAAAAAGGGAACATATTTTGTAGAAACAGGGCTGCAGTATATCATGATAACGCAAACAATGGAAAAGATATGATGATGGATAAAAATGAAAAAACGAGGCAAACATAATGGGACAGTCGGCAGACAGACAAGAGACAATATAGTCAAAACAGATATAACATATCCATGTTTTATATACGATATATTCAATGTACCAATTGTGCACATAATCCAACTCTTGAATTGTCCTAAACCCTCCGTCCACCGACTGTCACATTCATTGCCTATATCCAACAAGACAAAAACATACAGGTCCTTCTCAAAAAATTAGCATATAGTGTTAAATTTCATTATTTACCATAATGTAATGATTACAATTAAACTTTCATATATTATAGATTCATTATCCACCAACTGAAATTTGTCAGGTCTTTTATTGTTTTAATACTGATGATTTTGGCATACAACTCCTGATAACCCAAAAAACCTGTCTCAATAAATTAGCATATTTCACCCATCCAATGAAATAAAAGTGTTTTTTAATAACAAACAAAAAAAACAACAAATAATAATGTTCAGTTATGCACTCAATACTTGGTCGGGAATCCTTTGGCAGAAATGACTGCTTCAATGCGGCGTGGCATGGAGGCAATCAGCCTGTGACACTGCTGAGATGTTATGGAGGCCCAGGATGCTTCAATAGCGGCCTTAAGCTCATCCAGAGTGTTGGGTCTTGCGTCTCTCAACTTTCTCTTCACAATATCCCACAGATTCTCTATGGGGTTCAGGTCAGGAGAGTTGGCAGGCCAATTGAGCACAGTAATACCATGGTCAGTAAACCATTTACCAGTGGTGTTGGCACTGTGAGCAGGTGCCAGGTCGTGCTGAAAAATGAAATCTTCATCTCCATAAAGCATTTCAGCCGATGGAAGCATGAAGTGCTCCAAAATCTCCTGATAGCTAGCTGCATTGACCCTGCCCTTGATGAAACACAGTGGACCAACACCAGCAGCTGACATGGCACCCCACACCATCACTGACTGTGGGTACTTGACACTGGACTTCAGGCATTTTGGCATTTCCTTCTCCCCAGTCTTCCTCCAGACTCTGGCACCTTGATTTCCGAATGACATGCAAAATTTGCTTTCATCAGAAAAAAGAACTTGGGACCACTTAGCAACAGTCCAGTGCTGCTTCTCTGTAGCCCAGGTCAGGCGCCTCTGCCGCTGTTTATGGTTCAAAAGTGGCTTTACCTGGGGAATGCGGCACCTGTAGCCCATTTCCTGCACACGCCTGTGCACGGTGGCTCTGGATGTTTCCACACCAGACTCAGTCCACTGCTTCCTCAGGTTCCCCAAGGTCTGGAATCGGTCCTTCTCCACAATCTTCCTCAGGGTCCGGTCTCCTCTTCTCGTTGTACAGCGTTTTCTGCCACATTGTTTCCTTCCAACAGACTTACCATTGAGGTGCCTTGATACAGCACTCTGGGAACAGCCTATTTGTTGAGAAATTTCTTTCTGGGTCTTACCCTCTTGCTTGAGGGTGTCAATGATGGCCTTCTTGACATCTGTCAGGTCGCTAGTCTTACCCATGATGGGGGTTTTGAGTAATGAACCAGGCAGGGAGTTTATAAAAGCCTCAGGTATCTTTTGCATGTGTTTAGAGTTAATTAGTTGATTCAGAAGATTAGGGTAATAGGTCGTTTAGAGAACCTTTTCTTGATATGCTAATTTATTGAGACAGGTTTTTTGGGTTATCAGGAGTTGTATGCCAAAATCATCAGTATTAAAACAATAAAAGACCTGACAAATTTCAGTTGGTGGATAATGAATCTATAATATATGAAAGTTTAATTGTAATCATTACATTATGGTAAATAATGAAATTTAACACTATATGCTAATTTTTTGAGAAGGACCTGTATATTAATAATAAAAAACACGTAAAAACACCACTGTCTTAAAAACATCATAGAAATAATGACGACATCAACCTTAAGAGAGAGGAACCATCCTATTAAGGGGTACACATCTGCAAATTAAAGTCTATATTTAGGCCCCTTGGTTGTAAAGAGCCCAGGGTGTAAATCCATCTAATTTCCTTTTTTTTTTAAGTACCGTATATACTCGAGTATAAGCCGACTGGAGTATAAGCCGACCCCCCTAATTTTGCCACAAAAAAACTGGGAAAACATAATGACTCGAGTATAAGCCTAGGGTGGAAAATGCCGCAGCTACTGGTAAATGTCAAAAGTAAAAATAGATACTAATAAAAGTAGAATTAATTGAGACATCAGTAGGTTAAGTGTTTTTGAATATCCATATTGAATCAGGAGCCCCATATAATGTTCCATAAAGTTTATGATGGCCCCATTAGATGCTCCATATTAAAATATGCCCCATATAATCCTGCATAAAGGTTAATAATGGCCCCATAAGATGCTCGATAGACATATTTGCCCAATATAATGCTGCACAAATACTGATTATGGCCCCATAAGATACTCCATAAAGATATTTCCCCCATATAGTGCTGCACAAACGTTGATTATGGCCCAATACAGACACTTGCCCCATATAGTGCTGCACAAACGTTATGGCCCCTTACAGTGCTGCACAAACGTTATGGTCCCATACAGACACTTGCCCCATATAGTGTTGCACAAACGTTATGGCCCCATATAGTGCTGCACAAACATTATGGCCCCATATAGTGCTGCACAAATGTTATGGCCCCATATAGTGCTGCACAAACGTTATGGCCCCATATAGTGCTGCACAAACGTTATGGCCCCTTATAGAGCTTCACAAACATTATGGCCCCATACAGTGCTGCACAAACGTTATGGCCCCATACAGTGCTGCACAAACGTTATGGCCCCATACAGTGCTGCACAAACGTTATGGCCCCATACAGTGCTGCACAAACGTTATGGCCCCATACAGTGCTGCACAAACGTTTTGGCCCCATACAGTGCTGTACAAACGTTATGGCCCCATACAGTGCTGCACAAACGTTATGGCCCCATACAGTGCTGCACAAACGTTATGGCCCCATATAGTGCTGCACAAACGTTATGGCCACATATAGTGCTGCACAAATGTTATGGTCCCATAGATGCTCCATACAGACACTTGCCCCATTTGCTGTGATAAAAAAAAAAAAATCACATACTCACCTCTCCGTCGCTCAGGCCCCCGGCCCTTTCAATTTTCATGTGCTCCTCGTTCCAGCACCGCTCCATCTTCAGCACTGGCGTTCAGGCTGAGGGCGCGCACTAACCACGTCACCATGCCCTCTGACCTGAGCGCCACTGCTGAAGATGGAGCGGCGCCGAAACGAGCAGGTGAGTATCGTGCAGCGCTCCCCCTCCCAGTTATACTTACCTGCTACTGGGGTCTGTGCAGTCCCTGCTTCCCCGTCGCTGCAGCTTCTTTCTGTAGTGAGCGGTCACCGTTACCGCTCATTACAGTAATGAATATGCGGCTCCACCTCTATGGTGACCTCTATGTGACCGCTCAGTACAGGAAGAAGCTGCAGCGCCGGGGAAGCAGGGACCTGCAGGGCCCGCGCCAGGAGCAGGTGAGTATAATTAGACAGCCCCCGCTCCCCCGCCGACCCCTGGGTATGACTCGAGTATAAGCCGAGAGGGTGACTTTCAGCCCAAAAAAGTGGGCTGAAAATCTCGGCTTATACTCGAGTATATACGGTATCTGTAATCTATCCCTTCCCCTCCTTAGGGTTGGAACACTGTCTGTAACTCTAAATCTCAGTTGGTTTACCGAATGTTTACTCTCTACGAAATGCTTGGGGACCGGTAATTCAGTAAGTCCCGTCCTGATGGTACTTTTATGTTTACTGGGACGGGCTCTCACTACCATAGTGGTCTCCCCTATATAGGTCAGACCACACGGGCAAGTGATCATATAGATAACATAACTCAATGTACAGGTGTATTTCTCTTTCAAGTAAATCTTCTTCCCGGTATGGGGATGACAGAAAAATTCCCCTTTCAACAGGTTATTGCAACAGGCACAGTCAAGACATGGAAAATTCCCATTTCTTGGCGCACTCAAACTCTGTTGACATGAAATCTTTGATGTACCAATATCTGATCTAACCAATTTGTCACCCAAATTACTTCCCCTCCTATATGACATCATAAGAAGTGATTTGAAACCTGTAACTAGAGGTAAACCACGTTGCAAAAGGACCCAATGTTTTTTTAGGATCCCACTAATGCGATTACTAGCTGAGTTGTAAGTTGACACAAACGGGATACGTTCACAAGAGCGTTTCATAGAGGTTTTCTTACGGACACTCTCACGTGAGGAATTTTGAGCCCTTGCTTTAAACTTATCCACTCCTTCTTTAGGATATCCCCTCGCTATAAACTTGGAGCACATATCCTCTAGCCGTTGATCGACCCTGTTTTCATCAGACGCTATTCTCCGAACTCTTAATAATTGACTCCAAGGGAGTGAATCCACCATCCTCCTTGGATGATTGCTGTCAAACAACAGCAAACTATTCCTGTCAGTCTCCTTCACAAAAATATCGGTTTTCAATCTATCCCCATCCTTGTAAACCAGAGCATCTAAAAATTGTATTTGAACTGTTGAATGTGTCAACATAAATTGTAATTCTGGATATACTCCATTGAGGTTATTATGAAAATCCCCCAGTTCCATCAAATTTCCATCCCATACCAAAAAAATATCATCGATATAACGCCAATAGGCTCTGACGTGGTGTCAGAGGTTGGAATGGTACACAAACCTGTTGTCGAATACCGCCATGTAGATGTTGGCATACATGGGGGCCACCTTGGACCCCATGGCGGTACCTCTCAACTGCAGGTTGCAGTGAGGGCCCGTATCAGTAAACATAAAAGTACCATCAGGACAGGACTTACTGAATTACCGGTCCCCAAGCATTTTGTAGAGAGTAAACATTCGGTAAACCAACTGAGATTTAGAGTTATAGACAGTGTTCCAACCAGGCTCGGACTGGCCCACCGGAGAACCGGAGGTTTCTCCGGTAGGCCCAGGCACTGACACAGGGCACCCACTGCTCCATGCCCCCCCCCCCCACTCTCACCTGCCTAGAGTCACAGTGTATATAGTCAAGGGATTATAGAGTCACGGTGTATATAGTCAGGGGTTATAGAGCCACGGTGTATATAGTCAGGGGTTATAGAGTCACGATGTCTATAGTCAGGGATTATAGAGTCACGGTGTCTATAGTCAAGGGATTATACAGTCATGGTGTCTATAGTCAGGGATTATAGAGCCACGGTGTATATAGTCAGGGATTATAGAGTCACGATGTCTATAGTCAGGGATTATAGAGTCTTGGTGTCTATAGTCAGGAGTTATAGAGTCACGTTGGGCCTGGATGAGTATGAGGGACGGCGGGACGGGGGGGGACAGGGGGATGAAGGAGGACATAAGCCGGCGCGCCATGCGGGAGCGGGGGGGGGTTGTGGAGAGAAGCCATGCATACAGGAGGGGGGAATATGAGCCAGAGCCATGCATACAGGAGGGGGGAATATGAGCCATGCATTCAGGGGGGGGGATATGAGCCAGAGCCATGCATACAGGAGGGGGAATATGAGCCATGCATTCGGGGGGGGGGGGGGAATATGAGCCAGAGCCATGCATACAGGAGGGGGGAATATGAGCCATGCATGCAGGAGGGGGGAATATGAGCCATGCATTGAGGGGGATATGAGCCAGAGCCATGCATTCAGGAGGGGGCAATATGAGCCATGCATTGGAAAGGGGGGGGGGATATGAGCCAGAGCCATGCATACAGGAGGGGGAATATGAGCCATGCATTCAGGGGGGGATATGTGCCAGAGCCATGCATTCAGGAGGGGGGAATATGAGCCATGCATTCAGGGGGGGGGGATATGAGCCAGAGCCATGCATTCAGGAGGGGGGAATATGAGCCATGCATTGGGGGGGATATGAGCCAGAGCCATGCATACAGGAGGGGGAATATGAGCATTGCATTCGGGGGGGGGGGGATATGAGCCAGAGCCATGCATTCGGAGGGGGGGCAATATGAGCCAGAGCCATGCATACAGGAGGTGGAATATGAGCCATGCATACAGGAGGGGGGATATGAGCCGCCATGCATAGAGGAGGGGGGTCATTATACAGTATTGAGCATCATTTGGGATCATTATACAGTATGGAGAACTGTGTGTGGCCATTATACAGTATTGAGCATCATGTGTGGCCGTTATACAGTATGGAACATCATGTGTGGCCGTTATACAGTATTGAATATCATGTGTGGCCGTTATACAGTGTGGAACATCATGTGTGACCATTATACAGTATGGAGCATCATGTGTGGCCGTTATACAGTATGGAGCATCATGTGTGGCCGTTATACAGTATGGAGCATCATGTGTGGCCGTTATACAGTATGGAGCATCATTTGTGGCCATTATACAGTATTGAGCATTATGTGGGATCATTATACAGTATGGAGCACTGTGTGGCCATTATACACTATGGAGCATCATGTGTGGCCATTATACAGTATTGAGCATCATGTGGGATCATTATACAGTATGGAGCACTGTGTGGCCATTATACAGTATGGAGCATCATGTGCGGTCATTATACAGTATGGAGCACTGTGCGGCCATTATACAGTATGGAGCATCATGTGTGGCCATTATACAGTATGGAGCATCATGTGTGGCCATTATACAGTATTGAGCATCATGTGTGGCCATTATACAGTATGGAGCATCATGTGTGGTCATTATACAGTATGGAGCATCATGTGCGGTCATTATACAGTATGGAGCACTGTGCGGCCATTATACAGTATGGAGCATCATGTGTGGCCATTATACAGTATGGAGCATCATGTGTGGCCATTATACAGTATGGAGCATCATGTGTGGCCATTATACAGTATGGAGAACTGTGTGTGGCCATTATACAGTATGGAGCATCATGTGTGGCTATTATGTGTGGCCATATTTCTTTTTGTTTATAATTATTGTATATAAAACAGTGTGATCAGCAGTGCTAAATGGGTGTGGTTGGGACGTGGATATGGGTGTGACTAGTTATGAAATAGGTGTGGTCAGAGGCGTGGCCTAAAATTTGCAAACTTTATACCTCCTTCCCTTCTTCAAAAGTTGGGAAGTATGGTACCACATTTGCCAGATCACGGCAAGTGCTGCAAATCCCATAGGGAATGAATGAGGCCGAATGCAGTGTTGCTGTAAGTGATCTGTTACACGGCAGAAGCGGAAAAACTGCCGGATCTGCTGCAAAAGGCGACTTTCACATCAGCGATTCTTGCCAAAGTCACTGCCGATAGTGTCATACTCACCAAAGGGGGAGGCAGCACTGAAAGTGCCTAGGGCAGCAGAAACTCTAAATACGGCCCTGGGGGGCTACATTATATTCTGTGGGGGGACTGCATTATACTCAGAGTACTACATTATATTATGGGGGGCTACAGTATACTCTATGGGGGGGCTGCATTATATTCTGTGGTGGAACTGCATTCTCTCAGGGGACTGCATTATATTCTGTGAGGGGACTACCTCAACCCTTGCTACATTATTAAGACGTGAACTACCTTATATTATACCCTGATATTAGCGCTTTTTACAGCACAATTGGTGGTCTTTTATCTATTTCTATGTAGCTACATAGTGGGCCCCAAGAATGATTTTCTCTAGTGGGCCCAAGGTGCTCCAGTCCGACGCTGGTTCCAACCCTAAGGAAGGGAGGTGTTGTGAATTCTGTTGTCGGGCTCCCTCCTGTGGTCATGAATGGTACTTCGGCTGGTTCTATCCATGGAATTCCTCTGGTGGCTGTGGGTGTTTCTGAGTTTCCTTCCACAGGTGACGAGGTTAATTCGCTACCTGGCTGCTCTATTTAACTCCACTTAGATCTTTGCTCCATGCCACCTGTCAATGTTCCAGTATTGGTCTTGTTCACTCCTGGATCGTTCTTGTGACCTGTCTTCCCAGCAGAAGCTAAGTGCCTGCTTGTTTTTCTCTGGTTTGCTATTTTTTCTGTCCAGCTTGCTATTTTGTTTGTTTTCTTGCTTGCTGGAAGCTCTGGGACGAAGAGGGAGCGCCTCCGCACCGTGAGTCGGTGCGGAGGGTCTTTTTGCGCCCTCTGCGTGGTCTTTTTGTAGGTTTTTGTGCTGACCGCAAAGCTACCTTTCCTATCCTTGGTCTGTTCAGTAAGTCGGGCCTCACTTTGCTAAATCTATTTAATCTCTGTGTTTGTATTTTCATCTTTACTCACAGTCATATGTGGGGGGCTGCCTTTTCCTTTGGGGAATTTCTCTGAGGCAAGGTAGGCTTTATTTTTCTATCTTCAGGGCTAGCTAGTTCCTTAGGCTGTGCCGAGTTGCATAGGGAGCGTTAGGAGCAATCCACGGCTATTTCTAGTGTGTTGTGATAGGCTTAGGGATTGCGGTCAGCAGAGTTCCCACGTCCCAGAGCTCGTCCTATATTATCAGTAACTATCAGGTCATTCCGTGTGCTCTTAACCACCAGGTCCATTATTGTCCTGACCACCAGGTCATAACAGGGAGGGGATAGATTACAGATACTTACAAAAAAGGAAATGAGATGGATTTACACCCTGGGCTCTTTACAACCCAGGGGCCTAAATATAGACTTTAATTTGCAGATGTGTACCCCTTAATACAGACCTGGGCAAGATGCGGCCCGCGGGCCGCATCCGGCCCGCCTGATGATTTTTAACGGCCCGCCAGCTAGCTGTCAGTTCTGACAGCCGCCGCCGGCACCGCTCGGCCAGCCGCCAGATGCTTATGAGGGCTGGCGGCTGGAGTGAAGGCCCCGAGGTCATCCACACGCTGCGCATTGGAGCGCATACAGTTCCTCCATACGGGAGTCCTCCAGGGTCAGGATGTGATTGACACAGCATCAGGAGCCATTGGCTCCTGGCTGTGTCAATCATTCTTGTTTCCGGAGGCAGCATTATGCCACCGGTCACAAGAGGCTGCGCTCCGCATCGGCCCTGTACGTCACGTGCGTACGTCACCTGCGTACGTCACTCCACGGCCGCGCGGGATGCTGCGGCGAAGAAAGTTGCTGGCTGATGGTCTCCATCCTTCGGGTGAGTATCAGCGGTGGTCTCAGCAGTGGCGTATCCAGGGGGCCCCCGGGCGCAGCACTATATGGGGGCCATAACATTTGTGCAGCACTATATGGGGGCCAAACTGTTTGTGCTGCTGTATATGGGGCCATACTGTTTGTGCTGCTGTATATGGGGCCATACTGTTTGTGCTGCTGTATATGGGGCCATACTGTTTGTGCTGCTGTATATGGGGCCAAACTGTTTGTGCTGCTGTATATGGGGCCATAATGTTTGTGCTGCAGTGTATGGGGCCATAATGTTTGTGCTGCAGTATATGGGGCCCATACTGTTTGTGCTGCAGTATATGGGGCCCATACTGTTTGTGCTGCAGTATATGGGGCCCATACTGTTTGTGCTGCAGTATATGGGGCCATAATGTTTGTGCTGTAGTATATGGGGCCCATACTGTTTGTGCTGCAGTATATGGGGCCCATAATGTTTGTGCTGCAGTATATGGGACCATAATGTTTGTGCTGCAGTATATGGGGCCATAATGTTTGTGCAGCACTATATGGTGCAAGTGTCTGTATGGGGCATTGCCCATCATATGTATCATGGAACCCGCCAGCTGTAATGCCCCATGCAGATGGCCTTATTATATATATGTATACTACAGTATTGGGTAAAAATGAGTTAATTATATTAGTCCGGCCCTCTAAAACCATCCAAATTTCTCATGCGGCCCCATGGCAAAATTAATTGCCCACCCCTGCCTTAATAGGATGGTTCCTCTCTCTTAAGGTTCATGTTGTCATTATTTCTATGATATTTTTAAGACACTGGTGTTTTTTATTATTAATATATGTTTTTGTCTTGTTAGATATAGGCAATGAATGTGACAGTCGGTGGACGGAGGGTTTAGGACAATTCAAGAGTTGGATTATGTGCACAATTGGTACATTGAATATATCGTATATAAAACATGGATATGTTATATCTGTTTTGACTATATTGTCTCTTGTCTGTCTGCCGACTGTCCCATTATGTTTGCCTCGTTTTTTCATTTTTATCCATCATCATATCTTTTCCATGGTTTGCGTTATCATGATATACTGCAGCCCTGTTTCTACAAAATATGTTCCCTTTTTAGGTTTCTTTCCGTTTTTAGGTTCTTTCCATTCTGTGAACTATGCATTCGTTGCTTATTGACGTCTCCCGGGTAACCGGTCTGAGTCGCGATCACATGGGACCGCTTCTGTATGACGTATGTGTGCGTCATTGCTGGGCGATCATGTGATGGGGGCACGGCTGGTATGTGGCGCTCTTGCGCTGTGGTCTCTACGAGGATCTGCGATGCAGCGGTGATGCCGAGTTATGGACGCATGGCGATGATGCAGGTATACTAAGTATTGAAGGACATGCCGGATTGGCTATTTGAGAGGCGCTATGATATATTGAATGGATAGGTTGTTTCTCCTCTTGGCGCCGCTATTTTCTATTGGACCTGGCTGGCCAGGAAGCCCACAATGTAAATGGACCTATTGGGTGAAGATCTCTATGGAAACGATGATGCATCAAGGGGATTTGCAGGATATAAGGTAAATCTGTGCTTTATTTATTTCTATATATGGATTGTTTGATTGATTTATATGGTGGATATATTATTATTGGGGATTTGTTAACCCACGTATGTCTGATGTCTGTTATGTGTTGTATTTGTGTACAGTATTTTAATATGGGCTGTGACTTGATGGTGATTGGTGCCCTGTGTGGTATCCACACTATTTAAGCCAGCCATTTGTACTATTTTGTATGCTTGAAAAAGACCAAATTGTGGTCGAAACGTCGCTTTACCATGGCTGAATAAATACTTTTTCGATACTACTACACCCGGCTGGAGCGCTGTTCATTCGCTTTGGATTAACACTGAACTCCATCGGCACCTCCGCCACGTGTCATTGCTGGCTTTGGCTATCTTTAGTTCTGTGAGGGCTTGTTTTTTGCATTACGAGTTGTACTTTTGAATGACCGCATTGGTTTTACCATGTCGTAATAGAAAACAGGAAAACAATTCCAAATGCAGTGAAATTGCCAAAAAAAGTGCAATCCCACACTTGTTTTTCTCTTTTTTTTTTTTTACTAGGTTCACTAAATGCTAAAACTGACCTGCCATTATGATTGTCCAGTTCATTACCAGTTCATAGACACCAAACATGACTAGGTTATTTTTTATGTAAGTGGTGAAAAAAAATCCCAACTTTGCTAAAGAAAAAAAAATTGCGCCATTTTCCGATACCCGTAGCGTCTCCATTGTTTGTGATCTGGGGTCGGGTGAGGGCTTATTTTTTGTGTGCCAAGCTGACTTTTTTATTGATACCATTTTGGTGCAGATACGTTCTTTGGATCGCCTGCGTTATTGCATCTTTATGCGATGTCGCGGCGACCAAAAAAAAGTAACTCGGACGGTTCAAATTTTTTTTATCGCTACGCCGTTTAGCGATCAGGTTAATCCTTTTTTTTTTTATTGATAGATCGGGCAATTTTGAATGCGGCGATACCAAATATGTGTATTTTGATTTAATTTTTATTGTTTTATTTTGAATGGGGCAGAAGGGGGGGTGAGTTAAAACTTTCATATTTTATTTTATTTATTTCATATTTTTTTAAATATTTTTTTTTTTTTTTTTTTTTTACTTTTGCCATGCTTCCATAGGCTCCATGGGAGGCGAGAAGCTGGCATAACCTGATCGGCTCTGCTACATAGCAGCGATCATCAGAGCTCTCCTATGTAGCTGAATTACAGGCTTGCTATGAGCGACGACCACAGGGTGGTGTTCACAGCAAGTCGGCATCAGCAACCATAGAGATCTCAAGGAGACCTCTGGTTACTATGCCGACGCTTCGCTGACCTCCAATCATGTGACGGGGGTCGGCGATACGCGCATTTCCGGCCAGAAGCGGTAGTTAAATGCCACTGTCAGCGTTTGACAGTGGCAATTAACTAGTTAATAGCGGTGGGTGGATCGCGATTCGACTCGCCGCTATTGCGCGCACATGTCAGCTGCTCAAAACAGCTGACATGTCGTGGCTTTGATGTGGGCTTACCGCCGGAGCCCACATCAAAGCAGGGGATCTAAACTCGGACGTACTGTGCTGAGATAATCTTATAAATGTCCCCTGCTGTGTACTGTGTAATGGCTTTGTCTGACCGTACAGGGACATGGTCTGATCATAGCACAGCTCCTGGGCAGGGGAGGACGTAAGAGACTCTTTTTTTTTTTTTTTTTTTTTAAACACCCATTCGTGGGAATTATTCTCCTAAGATCTATTGATTAAAATGAACTGTAGAATTAACTTTGTTCATGGGAAAACCCCTTTATTCACATTTAAATGCCAAATGGATTCAGACCGTTGTCTCGAGAGGTCCCACAGGCTTTGAGAAGCATCATGTGAACACGAAACAGCTGTAGGACAACCACGCACTATATTCCTACCTGCTTCGTGTACTGATTAAAGTGGATTGTCTGCCAACCTGGTGAATGCTGTGGATATCTGTGTTTGTTTTTGGAGGCAGGATTATCATAAAAGGTAGCACTCACACGATCCACCAATTACAGCAGGCAATATCTCAGCTCGCCCTACTTTTCCTCCTTTTACAATGACCTTTGTACACTGCAACGTCTTCAATATAAAAAATAGAATTACACTTACTGGTAATTCAGTTTCTAAGACCCTCCACGACAGCACAAACAGGAGGTTGGCTCTCCTTCCCAATTAGGGACAGGAAATACAAGAGGTTTAAAGGGAACCTGTCCCCCCCCCCCCCCCCACGCGCGTTTGAAACTAATAGAGCCACCTTGTGCAGCAGTAATGCTGCATTCTGACAAGGTGGCTCTTTTAGTTATTGGTGCTATAAATGCAGAAATAGTCCCCTTTTTAATTTGTCCGAAATACCCGTCTTCAGTCCTGGAGGCAGGTCTTTCCCCTCTGCTGCAGACTCCTCACAGCCGTCACTCCAGTCTTCTTGGCGCCGGGCGCCGCCTCCTCAGCGCTGTTTGTTTTGAAATCTGCCGGCGCCTGCGCTCTTTTGTCTTGCCTGGGGAAGGCGCAGTGAGCGCTGCCCATCTGTCCTCATATGCAGTCTCGCTGACTGCGCCTATGCGGCCGCCCTGCCTGTGAATCCTAGCCCCGCAGTGTCTTCTGATTTATTCACACTGCGAGGCTGGGATTCCTGGGCATGCGCACTACATGTCTAAGCCACTCACCCAGGTCGCAGTGCGCATGCCCAGGAATCCCAGCCCCACAATGTGAATAAATCATAAGACACTGCGGGGCTGGGATTCACAAGCAGGGCGGCCGCACAGGCGCAGTCAGCGAGACTGCATATGAGGACAGACTGGCAGCGCTCACTGCGCCTGCCCCAGGCAAGACAAAAGAGCGCAGGCGCCGGCAGATTTCAAAACAAACAGCGCTGAGGAGGCGGTGCCCGGCGCCAAGAAGACTTTAGTGACGGCTGTGAGGCGTCTGCAGCAGGGGGGGGGGGGGGGGAAAGACCTGCCTCCAGGACTGAAGACAGGTATTTCGGACAAATTAAAAAAGGGGATTATTTCTGCATTTACAGCACCAATAACTAAAAGAGCCACCTTGTCAGAATGCAGCATTACTGCTGCCCAAGGTGGCTCTATTAGTTTCGCCTGGGGGAGGGAGGGTGACAGGTTCCCTTTAAATAGCCCTCCCTCCTGTGTTTTTCCAAGTACCACACAGAATGAATACTTGAATTTTTTTATCAACACCTCAACACCAAGAATCAAGTGAACATCACGTTCTTAGGGGGAGAAATTACATGTGCTGTTGTGGAGGGTCTTAGAAACAAAATTACTGGTAAGTCTAATTCTATTTTCTCTAATCCCCTCCACAACAACACACTCACAGGAGAAATGCTAAAGAATAATGCTGAAGGAGGGACAATAGCCTGGAGGACTTTCCTGCTGAAGGCTAGATCTCTTACAGCCATTAGGTCTAATCTATAATGCTTAGTTAGGGCAGTCCCACACGTCCAGATAATTCCGGTACCGGAAAAATCGGTACCGGAATTATCCGTGTCCGTGTGCCCGTGCGTTTCTGTGGCACATCAGTGCGGCACACGTGTGCCCACTGGGTACCACACGCACCGTGCAGGAGACAGCACTAAAGTTTAGCGCTGTCCCCTGCATCTGGTGCTGAAGCCGCCATTGATATCTTCTCTGCAGCAGCATTTGCTGTAGAGAAGATATGAATAATCCTTTTTTTTTTTTGTTTCTCGTGTTTAAAATAAAAATCCATGTCCCCATCCCCCTCCCACCGCCTGTGCGCCCGCCCGCTGTTCTTAAAATACTCACCCGGCTCCCTCGCTGGCTGGCACTGCTTCCTGTCCTGGCCGCACCTTCTAGTGTATGAGCGGTCACGTGGGGCCGCTCATTTACAGTAATGAATATGCGGCTCCACCCCTATGGGAGGTGGAGCCGCATATTTATGACTGTAATCGGCGGCCCCACGTGATACGTGTTTTACACGGACCCATTGACTTTAATGGGTCTGTGTAATCCGTGCGCTCCCACAAACACTGACATGTCTCCGTGTTTGGCACACGGAGACACGGTCCGCAAAAAAAATCAATGACATCTGCACAGATGCATTGATTTCAATGTCTCTACGTGTGTCAGTGGCTCCAGTACATGAGGAAACTGTCACCTCACATACTGGAGCCACTGACGTGTGAAACCGGCCTTAAAGGTATGGACTGAGGACCAGGTAGCAGCTCTACAGATCTGCTTGATGGGAGCACTTGGCCTTTCAGCCCAGGAGACTGCTCTACTGGAATGAGCCCTTAGCTATTCAGGAGGAGATAAATCTTGATTTTTATATGTTTACATGACTGCTTTTTTTAATCCAGTTTGCCTTAGAGCTCTTGGAGGCTTTCTTCTCCTTATTGGGTCCACTGTACTGGACGAAAAGGTTTTGATCTTTTCTCCAAGGTCCCGTTTGACTTTAGTAAGAGGATGGTTCTCTGAGCATCTAGAGAATGAAATTCTGCTTCTCTATTGTCTTTTGGGTTCACACAGAAAGGAAGGATGAATTATTTCCTGGGACCTGTGAAAGTCAGATGATACCTTTGGAAGGAAGGGTCTAGGGCCGTCTTCCAGGATAGTTTGTCCATTTGGACCTGGTCTATAGGTTCAAATGGTAGGATATTAAATAATTCACAGTACTTATCTGCATCTCAAAATCATTTCTAGAATTCGCCATTTCCTTACTTTCAAACAAAAAAAAAAAAAAGAGAGAGCAAGAAACCGAACCAACAGCTGGTTATTGTCACCTGCACACACTCTTTCTATGTCCTCATGATGCGTGAATGCCCATGCAGATATCGGGTGCTCACAATGAAAAAAAATCAAAACATGAAGTGCAACAGTCTTATAGAAAATGCGAGCACTCACCATCCGCTAAAATCCACTTTTTTATTATGACATGTACTATGCAGCTAAGAGAAATTAATATAAAATATAACTTTTATTAATATATTTCTAAAAAACTACCCCCAAAAAAACAAAAACAATAAAGACGTGATATAGTGCATACTAAAATCTCACTTTATCAGCAGAAGCGTCCATCCGGACTAACATATCATAGGGATATAGTACCTCTTACACACAAGAGTCCCTAAAAGTACAAAATAACCACTTCTGATTAGATAGGATGCCTAATCAAAAAATAGTAAGTAGACCGTGAATTTATCAATCCCGGCATCATACACGATGCTCTTGTTAGAGGGATACCAAACACCGTCTCTATGTAGACTTCTTAACCTGATTGCATGTGTTAACTACACCAAAAAAATCAGAAAAAAAGGAAAGATCTCACCCATCAGCTGTACAGGTACCAATCATCTCCTAATTTCCAGACAACCAGGTTCCATAGAGGGAGTGGATGACGTTCAGACCTAATATGCCCTGTATAGGCTAGTACCATGATACCATCGCAAGCCCTAGCATTACCAGGACAGAACCCTAGTCCCCTTGAGAGAGCTTTGTTCCCTATTTGAGTGTATAGGTCCCCTGAGGAGTCGTGGAGAAGACGAAACGCGTCGGGATGCACAGGGACAAATAGGGCTATGTGTATAAGGGTCAGATGTGGACTGCCCTTGTAAGGGCGGGAGTTTTGGGACCAGGGCCATACTAGCCTATACAGGGCATATTAGGTCTGAACGTCATCCACTCCCTCTATGGAACCTGGTTGTCTGGAAATTAGGAGGAGATGATTGGTACCTGTACAGCTGATGGGTGAGATCTTTCCTTTTTTTCTGATTTTTTGGTGTAGTTGATAACACATGCAATCAAGTTAAGAAGTCTACATAGAGACGGTGTTTGGTATCCCTCTAACAAGAGCATCGTGTATGATGCCGGGATTGATAAATTCACGGTCTAGTTACTATTTTTTGATTAGGCATCCTATCTAATCAGAAGTGGTTATTTTGTACTTTTAGGGACTCTTGTGTGTAAGAGGTACTATATCCCTATGATATGTTAGTCCGGATGGACGCTTCTGCTGATAAAGTGAGATTTTAGTATGCACTATATCACGTCTTTATTGTTTTGTTTTTTTTGGGGGGTAGTTTTTTAGAAATATATTAATAAAAGTTATATTTTATATTAGTTTCTCTTAGCTGCATAGTATTTAAGGAGAGAGAAATTGGGCTTTGACCCAACTTTGCTGGTATTTATTATGACATGTAGTCAAAAGGCAGGACGAATCAGGGAAAAAACGTGATTCCACAAGACAGTCTTGTGGAATCACGTTTTTTCCCTGATTCATCCTGCCTTTTGACTACATGTCATAATAAAAAAGTGGATTTTAGCGGATGGTGAGTGCTTGCATTTTCTATAGGCTATGTGCAAACGTTCAGTATTTCTCGCAGAAAATTCCTGAGAAAAACTGGACATTTTCTGCAAGAAATCCGCAAGAAAACCCGCATGCGTTTTTGCCGCGATTATGCCGCGGTTTTGACGCGTTTTTGCCGCGGTTATTTCCGGACACTTCCCAATGCATTTTGTAGTGGGAAATCCGCAAAAAAAACGCAAAATGAATGAACATGCTGCGGTTTTTACCGCGATGTGTTTTTTTCGTGGAAAAAAACGCATCATGTGCACAAAACATGCAGAATTCATTCTAAATGATGGGATGCTTATTGTATGCGTTTTTTTGCAGTTTTATAGCGTTTTTATCGGGAAAAACCGCGAAAAAAAACGCAACGTGTGCACACAGCCTTAGACTGTTGCTTTTCTTACTTTCGACTCTGCAAAAACTCTTTCACTTATTCATTCTCGTCTGGACTATTGTAACGCTCTACTAATCGGCCTCCCTCTTACCAAACTCTCCCAGCTCCAATCTGTCCTGAATGCTACAGCCAGGATCATATTCCTCACCAATCGTTACACCGATGCCTCTACCTTGTGCCAGTCATTACACTGGTTACCCATCCACTCAAGAATCCAGTACAAAACTACTACCCTCATCCACAAAGCACTCCATGGCTCAGCACCACCTTACATCTCCTCTCTAGTCTCAGTCTACCACCCTACCCGTGCCCTCCGCTAATGACCTGAGGTTAGCATCCACAATAATCAGAACCTCCCACTCCCGTCGCCAAGACTTTACACGTGCTGCACCGATTCTTTGGAATGCACTACCTAGGTTAATAAGATTAATCCCCACAGTTTTAAGCGTGCCCTAAAAACGCATTTGTTCAGATTGGCCTACAGCCTCAACGCATTAACCTAACTATCCCTGTGTGGCCCATTAAAAAAAAAATAAAATACAACTTAAACCATAATCAGGTTCCTCGCATCATGTTCTCATACACTTTATGCAGTTAATAGCCCTCTGTGTCTGTACTGCTACATACTTAGGCAGTTAGCTGGTTCATGCAGCTTTACATGAACACCCGAGCCTTACACTATGGCTGGTCTGACTAAAGCAATTGTTACCATCCACCTCTCGTGTCTCCCTTTTTCCTCATAGTTTGTAAGGTTGCGAGCAGGGTCCTCATTCTTATTGGTATCTATTTTGAACTGTTATTTCTGTTATGCTGTAATGTCTATTGTCTGTACAAGTCCCCTCTATAATTTGTAAAGCGCTGCGGAACATGTTGGCGCTATATAAATAAAATTATTATTAATTGATTATAAGACAAGTTGTAATTAATATGATGAACAGTCAATAGTGCAGTCAATCAAAAAATAAGGATAAAATCTAGAAGAAACTCCTGTTGGATATTAATAAAGAAAATTGGAGTGCTGACTTCAAAAATTAAACATGATTTTATTGATACAATAATAGGCAACATACATAGGTTATTGAGGAAGGAAAAAGATAGAATCCACAATAGAAGCCCTGGGAATAAGGGGTTGGGGTAAGAGACAGTTGCACAAATTACATAAATATATAATATTGGAAGATCATGTAAACATATACTCTCCTAGTGCAAATGTAGTAATATTGCAAAAATCATAAAGTGCTTGTGCTGAGAGGATCTACCATTATGAACCGATGTAGAAAACGGGGCATAAAATAAATATACTGCCCGTGCCCAAGTTATAAGGGTTGCATACACTTACCCATGTTGTTAGATACCGGTGCACGAACCATAGAGTTCCCAGGGGCCAACCCCAGACACATGTTTCGCGTAGGCTTTTTCAATGGGGGAATCAAAGAATGGGATAGTCAGACCCCTCAATACCATATTTAAGTCCCAAGATGAAACTATATTGGAGCTCCTTGGACAGATTCTAGGGGCAGTTGTCATGAACCTCTTTATGCATCGGTGGTCTGCCAGGTTTTGATTAAAGAAGGAGTTCAGGGCCGACACCTGGACTCCCTTGATATGTTCCTCCATCTGCTGTAACCAACAAAACATGACCCTCGTGGCACAGGTGGATGCGATATTTGTCCCTACGGAGGCCACCGATGCCTCCCAATACTCTTCCTCAACAGACTATCCATTTTGCAGATCCTTAAGTTGGGAGGAGTCCTCAAAGGCCAAGGTAGTCTTTTTGGTTACCTGGATATAAACTTCGGGAATTTCAGTCCAGCACTTTGAGATGTCTTCATCCAAGGGAAAACGGTCCTTCAGATTACAGTGGATGTTCAGCTTCCTTTCTGGGAACTCCCATTTATCCAGAAGTAAATTCTGAACATTGTCATGGATGGGAAACACCATCTTCCTTCTTGATCTTAGGCCCCAGAACATCTCATCCTGGACTATGCGGGATGTTTTCGCCTCTACAACTCCCATAGCATTTCTGACAGCGAGTAATAATTTCTCCATGTCCTCAGAAGAAAAAAAATAATTTTTTAATCATCCTCCGTATAACTTGGAATAACATCTCCCTCCTCCAACTATTCTTCGGGACCTGTCATTTCTGCGGAGTCAGAGACAGCTTCAGGAGCGTATTTCGTCTTTTTGGGCACAGAGGGTCCCCTTGAAAAGAACTGGGAGAAGGTGGCTAGGGCCAACTGAATTTCCTATCACACCATTCCTCTAACTTCACAAAATGAGGGAAAAAGGAAAAAAAAGTCAGTTCACCAGTATGCTGTGCACCTTGTCAGTGGAGCTCCTCTGCACGGGGCAGCCTCAGTCCAAGGCGTAGTCAGAATAGCAAAGAAGAATAGGGGATGTCTCCAGCGATGAATGACTCCACTTGTCAGGTAAAAACCGGTTGTTACTTACCGGTAATGGGATTTTACAGAGTCCACGACGGCACCTTACGAGAGAGGGGATCTGCCCACCATCAGGACAGGAACCTAGAGGTTAAAATGGGGCGGTCCTCCTCAGTTTGTGTTTCAGAGTATAAGGGGAACCGCCGTCCAATTAGTACATGATAATCTTCATTTAAACAACACTAAGTACCATCACCACTACAGAGTGAAATCTATGAAGGCACACCTTCCACTAGAGTGCAAGAATCCAGTGATTAACTACAGGGCGGAATGTGCGGGTGCTGTCGTGGACTCTGTAAAATCCCATTACCAGTAAGTAACAACCATTTTTTCTATCGCCACGACAGCATCCTACGAGAGACTTTCAGAGACTATTCACCTGGGAGGGACCACAGCACTAAGTACTGATCACCCAAAGTCTAGGCTGGAGTTGGTTGATAGATCAAGACGGTACTGCCTATAAAAGGTGGAAGATGATGACCAAGTTGCCGCCTTACAAATGTCAATGGAGACATCCGCTTTCTCTGCCCAGGATGATGCCATATAGCTCGAGTGGATTAGGCCTTGATCCCTTCTGGTGGAGTTTTCCCTCTTGGCTGAATAGGCAAGACATATCTCATCTCTAATCCATCTGGCGATAGAGTTCTTTGTAACGCTCGAACCCTTCCTTTGAGTCTGGAAGGAAACAAACAGAGCCCTGCTCTGCCTCCAGCTTTGTGTTTTATCTAAATACTCTAACACTGATCTTTTAAACATCTAGACTAGAGTATGGAACTTCTGTTCTTCTGCTGTGACCGGATTATTATTATTATTATTATTATTATTATTATTATTATTATTAAAAGGACGGCAAGTAGATTTCCTGGCGTCTGTGAAATTTAGAAGCTACCTTTGGTAAATATGCTGGGTCTGGTTTTAAAACAATTTTATCCTGAAAAACCATTAAATAAGGAGGGTCTACTGATAAAGCTTGGATATCACTGACCCGTCTAGCAGAAGTTAAGGCTAACAATAAGGCTGTTTTTAGGGTCAGCACCTTGATTGAGGCAGAACTTAAAAGGCTCAAAAGGGAGGTTGTGTTAATGCATCTAACACCAAGTTCAAATCCCATGGCGGTAATCTTGCAATATGTACCGGGTTACTGCGTTCACTAGCCCTAATAAATCTAGAGACCCATCTATTTCCCGCCACGTTACTGTTATACAAGGCTCCCAAAGCTGACACCTGAACTCTAACGGTATTCACTGACAGCCCCAATTCTTGGCCTTTCTGTAAGAATTCCAGAATTGCCGGAATCGGAACATGATCTGTTAGGGGATGTTGATGGAACATTAGAAATTTTTTCCAGACTTTAAAGTAAATTTTGGCAGTGACCTCCTTCCGGCTAGCTAACAAGGTAGAAACTAAGGCCTCCGAAAATCCCCTATGCCTTAGTAACTCCCTCTCAAATTCCACGCCGTTCCACCTGAAGATGACGGAATGGGCCTTGAGAAAGAAGCTTCGGGCTCGATGGCAACACCCAAGGGTCGGTTACTGACATTGCTCTGAGTAGAGAAAACCATGGCCTCTTGGGCTAGAAGGGGGCAATTAGTATTACCCTCGCCCCTTCCTCCCTGATCTTCCCGAGAACCAGATGAATCAAGCACATTGGGGGAAAAGCATATGCTAGAGGAAAATCCCACTGAACCTGCAGGGAGTCTACTATGTATGGTCTGTCTGCTACCCGAAGTGATGCAAACTTCCCGACCTGCCTGTTGCTTCTTGTGGCAAAAAGATCTATAACTGGCAGACCCCATAACTGAATGGTTTGAATATCTGTCGGTTCAGAGACCATTCCCCTTGACGTAGGGAATGACGGCTGAGATAATATGCCTCCACATTGTGTTCCCCTCTTATGTGGAGTGCCGATAGAGAAAGGAAGTGAGTCTCAGCTAAGGCAAGTATGTCTGCTGTGGTAGACATCAGTGATTGTGATCTTGTCCCTCCCTGATGTTTGAGCTAGGCTACCACTGTCATGTTGTCGGTCTGTACCCGCACATGTGAACCCCACAGAGACAGTAGAAACTGAAGGTGTGCATATTTGACTGCTGTGAGTTCCTTTAAGTTTGAGGAGTTTTGGGTTTCCAAGACTGACCACCGCCCCTGGGCTAGAACGTCTCCCATGTGAGCTCCCCACCCTACTGGGCTGGCATCGGTCGTGATTGTGTTGTCTGGTTTTATTCCCCACTGCACCCCCTTTGACAAGTGACGAAGGTCCAGCCACGAATCTAGATCGCCGAGAGTGACAGCTGACAATCTGAGTCTTCCATTTAAGCGACTCTGAAGTGTTCTGTCTGCTTCGAGAATCTCGGATTGTAACATGCGGGTGTGGGACTGAGCCCACCGACCAGCTAGTATGCACAATGTCAATGAACCTAGTAATGACATGGTTTCCCTTAATGTTAAATTTGGATCTCTTTCTACTGCCATGACTTTGTGAGTGATCCTTAGTTTTTTGTCTTCTTGCAGGAAACAGTTGATCTTTTGAGTCTAGAAGAATGCCAAGGAAAATCTGAAGAGTTGAGGGTTCTAGCTTTGATTTCTTTCGATTGATCAACCAACCAAGGCCCTGCAGGGATGAGGATATACAGTTTAGATGGGCTCTACATTGGATGACAATTTCCCACAATCAGGAAATCGTCCTAGTAGGGTAAAACCAGGGTATATCGTTCTCTGAGATGGGCCATTACCTCTGCAATTACTTTAGTAAATACCCTTGGGGCCATAGACAGCCCAAACGGCATCGCCATAAACTGAAAATGTCTGACCTGATTGTTTAGGCGAACAGCCACTGAGGTATTGCTGGTGATCCTTGTAAATAGGTAGATGGTAGTAAGCATCTTTTAGATCCAGCACTGTCATGTAACACCTGGGAAATAGAAGTTTAGTTGCAGATCTAATGAATTCCATTTTAACCCCTTACCGGCATCGGACGTACTATACCGTCCGATGCCGGCTCCCCTGCTTTGATGCAGGGCTCCGCGGTGAGCCCGCACCAAAGCCGGGACATGTCAGCTGTTTTGAACAGCTGACATGTGCCCGTAATAGGTGCGGGCAGAATCGCGATCTGCCCGCACCTATTAACTAGTTAAATGCCGCTGTCAAACGCAGACAGCGGCATTTAACTACCGCTTCCGGCCGGGCGGCCGGAAATGACGTCATCGCCGACCCCCGTCACATGATCGGGGGTCGGCGATGCGTCTGGATGGTAACCATAGAGGTCCTAGAGACCTCTATGGTTACTGATCGCCCGTCGCTGTGAGCTCCACCCTGTGGTCGGCGCTCACAGCACACGTGCAATTCTGCTACATAGCAGCGATCAGCAGATCGCTGCTATGTAGCAGAGGCGATCGTGCTGTGCCTGCTTCTAGCCTCCCATGGAGGCTATTGAAGCATGGCAAAAGTTAAAAAAAGTTTAAAAAAATGTGAAAAAAATAAAAAAAACGTAAAAGTTTAAATCACCCCCCTTTCGCCCCAATCAAAATAAATCAATAAAAAAAATATCAAATCTACGCATATTTCGTATCGCCGCGCTCAGAATCGCCCGATCTATCAATTAAAAAAAAGTATTAACCTGATCGCTAAACAGCGTAGCGGGAAAAAAATTCGAAATGCCAGAATTACGTTTTTTTGGTCGCCGCGACATTGCATTAAAATGCAATAACGGGCGATCAAAAGAACGTATCTGCACCGAAATGCTATCATTAAAAACGTCATCTCGGCACGCAAAAAATAAGCCCTCAACCGACCCCAGATCATGAAAAATGGAGACGCTACGAGTATCGGAAAATGGCGCAATTTTTTTTTTTTTTTTTTTTTTTTTTTAGCAAAGTTTGGAATTTTTTTTCACCACTTAGATAAAAAATAACCTAGTCATGTTTGGTGTCTATGAACTCGTACTGACCTGGAGAATCATAATGGCAGGTCATTTTTAGCATTTAGTGAACCTAGCAAAAAAGCCAAACAAAAAACAAGTGTGTGATTGCACTTTTTTTGCAATTTCACCGCTCTTGGAATTTTTTTCCCGTTTTCTAGTACACGACATGCTAAAACCAATGATGTCGTTCAAAAGTACAACTCGTCCCGCAAAAAATAAGCCCTCACATGGCCAAATTGACAGAAAAATAAAAAAAGTTATGGCTCTGGGAAGGAGGGGAGCGAAAAATGAACACGGAAAAACGAAAAATCCCCCGGTCATGAAGGGGTTAAAGGTATGATATTGTAGAAATTTATTCAATTTTCGCAAGTTTATGATGATCCTAAAGGAACCATCAGGCTTGGAAATTAGAAATAAGTGAGAATAAAACCCCTTCCCCTCTTGATCTTTAGGCACCTCTACAATACCTTTTTTTTCCCCTCAACTCCCAAATCTCTAGTTCTAGGGCCTGCTGTTGATCTGGAGAATTTTAAGTTGTTGATACAAAGAAATTCAGAGGTACACTCCGAAATTCCAATTTTAGCCCGGACGCAATTATCCCCAAGATCCAAGTATTGGATGTTATCTTGGCCCATTGGTCAAAAAAATAATTCAATCTACCCCCCACTGGGAGGGCTGTGTTATCGATAGTTGCGTCTACGTCTTGACGTTGAAGCACCACTGTAGTATGCACCTTTCTTCTTCGGCTCTGCCGGTTCCCAATCCCAGTCTGAATAAGTCTTCCGGAAAGGCATCCGTCTCCTGAAGGCATTTCTGAAAGTAGATTAAATAATTTAGGAAATCCTTTCTTTCTATCTTCTACCTTTGCAAGGATATAGTCCAGCACGGGCCAAATAAGTACTCACCCCTGCATGGAATCGCACATAAAACTTTGCTCTAGCTTGAGCATCACCCTTCCAGCTTTTAAGCCAGAGTGCACGTCGGGCAGCGTTTGAGAGGCCTGCCGATTGGCCTGCCAGTTTTAAAGAGTCTACTGACACATCCGCCAGATATGCTACTCCTTCACAGATTTGAGATAGAGAATCCAGTAACTTATCTCTAGGAATCTTGGCCTTTTGCTGCTCCTGCAGCTGACCCACCCAAACCATAACAAATCTGGCAGTGCAGGTGCTAGCAATTGCCGGTTTAAAGGCTCCGGCCGACGACTCCTAAACCTTCTTCAAGAACATATCCGCTTTCCTGTCGGCTGGATGTTTAAGAAGGCCTACATCCTCCAGGGGTAGAGTGGCTGATTTTGATGTTGAAGCAACAGCCACCTTAGGGATTTTTACCCACTCAGCTAGTACCTCGTCGTCAAAAGGGTATCTCCTCTTTGCGGATGATGGCAAGAAACCCTTATCCTGTTTGTCCTATTCACGGTTAACAAGATCTTTATCAATAACTGGAAATGATTTGCGATTTTTCTGACACAGACCCGCAAACATGATGTCCTGGGTTGATTTGGGTTCTTTATTATCTGCAACCCCCATGGTAGTGCGAACCGCATATTTTCTTCAGGGAAACATGGTCTACCTTACTCGTCCGAGGAAGATAGCGCTGAGGATTCTGAAGTTCATCCTGCTGCTCTGATATAGATGGGCTGCATTTGGAACTTAATCCCATACTAGCTTTTCCATGACATCTGCTTTTAAGGGAACTCAATCTCTTCCCTGATAACAGCTCTTAGATCAGATGTACGGAGGTGAGAGTCTTCTTCTAGGGTCTGGCATATACAGGCCTGACAAAGCTTTTTTATATAGCTGTCCGGCAAAAGTGCTGTGCATAAAGCACACTGCTTCTGTTTGGTTTTAGCGTTTTTTTTTTTTTTTAACCTAAAACAAAGCACAAAAAGCGTGGAAAATCAGCTAGTAGGTGCACATCAAAACACTCACCACAGAAAGCTGTCTAGAGGAGTACCGGTTCCGAAGGAGGAGAATCGCTGCATGACGCTAGAGCACTCAAGTGCTGCCGCCCCCGTACCACTCCGCTGCTGCTTCTAGAGCGGCTGCTAACGCTGCCTTTCCTGTGCTGCTTGGGCATCTCCGACACCTGTAGGTGCTCTGTATCCCCCGCAGAGGACATCTTGCTGTACGCAATCCACAGCACTGGTGTCGTCCTAAGAAGGCTAGACCACGCCTCCTCCCTGGCCTCCCCCGGAAGTACCTGAATCAACTTCCGGGTCACGGGCACTTTGCCTTCCGCTGCTCCTGGATGAAATTCCAGGACCTCCACCAGCGATGCACCCACGCGACCCAGGGCGGCCTTCCCCGGCCCCTGGGATCGCGACATCCATGCCTCCACCTGAGGGGTCTGCGTGCAGAACACCCCCGACTCTGCTGTTCCCTCAGACACCGTGCAGAGGCTGTTGGACCTGGGTAAGTTCAATCTGTCTGTTCCCATTTAGGACAGGAACCCAAACTGAGGAGGCGAGGGGGACCGCCACTTTTTAACCTGTAGGTTCCTGTCCTGATGGTGGGAGGATCCCCTCTCTCGTAGGGTGTTGTCGTGGCGATAGGAAAACTTAACTTTTAATCGAATCCAGTAAAATATGTAACCAGTATAGGTAACAATACCCGATATTGCACACATGTAAAAAGTTAACGCGTTTCAGCATTTAGCCTTAATCATGATGAAAAGTTAAGTTTTTATGTGACAAGTGGAGTCATTCATAGCTGGAGACATCCCCTATTCTTCTTTGCTATTCCTCTAACTTCATCCTTAAGGGATGGCTGATCATCTTGGATGATTTTCTCCGTACATGGCTGACAGAGCCTTTTTGTGGGCGGATGGTACTTTTACTGCAGATGGCACATTTGCGATTTGTGGATTTTTCTTTTGATTTTGATGCAGGATCCTTGTCTCCCTAAAAGTAAAAAAAAAGGAGGGGGGAAAATCCATAAGGATGGATCCTGTACCAAAAGGGACCTACCCTAACCTGGTATACTCACTGGGACAGGCCTAGCGCTGGGCTCTCCAGACACTGATCTAAGGGCAGATAAATCCATCATAAGAACCTCAGTACTTCTTTATAGTGTCTTTGGTCAGGGTCCTTTTTATGCATGAAATGGTGACCTAGTGCTTTCCCTCATTCAATAGGATGGGATCTCCCCTTCTCTGACGTCAGGTCCTGTCCTTTGGGCGCCTTTTCCCCATCTGAACTTTTCAAATTTCCCGCCAAAATGGCAGTGTGCTCCACCATGGAACGCATACCAGAAGAGACATCGCGTCTTACTGACTCTGCGGTGTGAGTCAATTCCTGTGCACGCCCAGGCCTACTGAAGAATCTCCAGAAAATACCGTCGGTTCCACAGGAGAAAGGGAAGATAATCTATCTGGCTGGGGAGCTACAGGAGGCCCCCAGCCACTCCTCACCATCCAACATTAGCCTGACAGCGCCGGAGGATGGTGTGGTCCCGCTCTGGGGCAGGAGCAGCTCCTGAATGAAGGTATGGGATGATCGACCCAGGATGCCTGGTTTAAAGTAAGATTACAAGAGTGGCTGTTCACTGTCACAACCCATCAGAAAGAAAACCTTCATCCCTTAGGCCGGCCTCACACTCAGCGTATAAAAATACGGTCTGTTATTTACGGCCATAATACGCAGAAAAGTCCCGAAAATAGTGATCCGTATGTCATCCATAGGCAGGGTGTGTCAGCGTATTTTGCGCATGGCATCCTCCGTATGTAATCCGTATGGTATCCGTACTGCGAGATTTTCTCACAGGCTTGCAAAACCGACATACGGACATACAATGGATCCATGGGCTCAAATAATCGCAAAAACACATAGATTATATATATATATATATATATATATATATATATATATATATATATCTCTACATACTAGTAAAAGAAGGGGAACAGCACAACACTTCTACTTATCTTCGGGTGCAAGGCCCCAGGCAACCAGTCCAACGATTGCACCAAGTTTATGAAAGCTCAAAACAAGAGGCAGCACTCCATTTCTTCAGTAAGAATGTGGAAGGTTTAATCAACCCACTTGTCTGGGCGACGTTTCGGCTCCATCTGAGCTTTTCTCAAGCAGTGGATATCTCTACTTAGTGTCTATTTATATGTATCTCAACAATCAATTTGTCCCAATTATAATTTACATTAAAGTGCATTTACAAAATAGTGCATTATACAGTACTTAGTTATAACACATGGTGCTTATGTATAAAGTGCTTTGTTCCTATATACGTTAAAATATAATATCACTTTGCCCCTCAGATCTTCTGAACTTATTACTTATTGCGATCATAACATTCCCAGTGTCCTTTTATCAATCATATTTCCACTTACCCCCAGGAGACATGTGGAATCATGGAGGACGCCATGTACGATAAACGGCGTTCATTGCCGCACACTGCACATGTCACAAACGCATCATTGCTGTGGATTACCCTCTTAGCCAATCAAAAGCTTTGTGTGGCATTTTCTTGCTTGCGTTTGCGCAGTAGCACAAATAGACGCCATATTTGTTGTGGCATCATTATCTGCGCCTCTGCGATCCCAAACAAGGAATTCCTCATACATACTCGCATTGCTATTAAGGCTATGCATAGAAACATACTTATTTATTTAGAAATATATTATTTATTAAAAACGGGATGGATTTAGATCACTGATTGTATACTTATTCAATATATTTTTCTATGATCTTACATTATTACTAATCGGACCAATATGGACTATCTAAGATGCTTTGGCATATCCTGACACCACGGACGGCAACTTATGTGGCCCACGGAGACAACCTGAATAAGGTCGCAATGCCCCAAAGTGGTCCCTCCGGATCAAAATGTTGCAACCGTGACACCTATAAGATAGCCGCACCATTGTCCGGGTCCACTATACATGAGCACCATGTGTTATACTGTATAATGCACTATTTTGTAAATGCATTTTATTTAATGTAAATTATAATTGGGACAAATTGTTGATTGTTGAGATACATATAAATAGACACTAAGTAGAGATACCCACTGCTTGAGAAAGGCTCAGATGGAGCCGAAACGTCGCCCAGACAAGTGGGTTGATTAAACCTTCCACTATCTATATACTAGCTATTGACCCAGTTCTACGCCCGGGTGGCGAGCATTTATATTGGTATATGGTCTCCATCCTGGTATGTGCTGCTTCCATACTGTGTCCTAACTTTGTTATGTGCTGCTACCATCTTGCACCTCTATCCTGTCATATGCTGCTCTTATCCTGCGCTCATTTTCTGTCATGTGCAGCCCCTATCCTGTGGTCTTATCCTGTTTTGTGCGTCTGCATGTTGCCATTCTGTTATGTGATGCTCACATTATGTCATGTGCTGCTTCTATCCTACGTCCCCATCCTGGTATGTGCTGCTGCCATGTTGTGATGTGGTGCTCGTATAAAATAGAACCTGAGTAAACGTGTGCGTATCTCACAATATGTGGTGCCACACTGCAGTATCCAAGAAAATGGCGCCGGAAAGCACGGACTGCACAGGCGCCGATTCCAGGAGCAGGGGGACATTCACGGCCCGGAATCAGGGGGCCCAAGTAAGAAATTGCTGTGGCATGAACTGCCACAGCGTCATGAGGGCAGGATCGTGTCCACACGCTCCCTGCTTCCGGCTCATAAATGTCCCCCTGCTCCCGGAATCAGCGCCTGCGCAGTCCGCGCTTTCCGGCGCCAGTTTCTTGAAGACACACTGCAGTATCCAAAAAAATGGCGCTGGAAAGCGCGGACTGCGCAGGCGCCGATCCCGGGAGCAGGGGGACATTCATGGCCCGGAATCAGGGGGCCTAAGTAAGAAATTGCTGTGGCATGAACTGCCACAGGATCATGAGAGCGGGATCATGTCCACCGTGTCCCCACGTCCCCTGTTTACGGTTCCTAAATGTCCCCCTGCTCCCGGAATCGGCGCCTGCGCAGTCCGCGCTTTCCGGCACCATTTTTTTTTCTAGAGTACTGGCTATAATCTAACGCTAGGAGCATCGCGCTTGCGCAGTCTATAAAGGCTTCGGACAGAGTGACGTATAATATATATATCTATCTCATACAGCGCTAGATAGCTTAAAAGCCGGTAATTCAATTGCCGGCTTTTGCTATCTCCTTCTCAAACCTGACATGATATGAGACATGGTTTACATACAGTAAACATCTCATATCCCTTTTTTTGCATATTCCACACTACTGTTAGTAGTGTGTATGTGCAAAATTTGGGCGCTCTAGCTATTAAATTAAAAGGTTAAATCGCGGAAAAAATTGACGTGGGCTCCCGCGCAATATTCTCCGCCAGAATGGTAAAGCCAGTGACTGAGGGCAGATATTAATAGCCTGGAGAGGGTCCATGGTTATTGGCCCCCCTGGCTAAAAACATCTGCCCCCAGCCACCCCAGAAAAGGCACATCTGGAAGATGCGCCTATTCTGGCACTTGGCCACTCTCTTCCCTGGGAACTTTTCAGAATATTTTTCCACGCTCGAGTTCATATGAGGACATCCAGCAGAGGGCGCATCACCGCAACTCGAGGTAACTACATGTCATTCATCTACATTCCATTCATTCCCCGAGTTTTTACAGGCACGGGCGGCTGCATTAGCAGGCTTCTGCTTGTAAAATTCGTTAACCCTTTCAGATGGATTTACAGCGTGGGACAAGACTGATCATCGGAAGGTATGGAATATTGTTGTTTGGTTTTTTTTTAACATTTGTTCCAGGTGACAAGGGTCTTCAGGTGGATTACCAGTATAATAAAATATTACAACCACCTGTGTATTTATTTCATTAAAATACTTTGTAATAATGTGTGTTTTTTTAACCATTTCATACTATTGGATTAATAATGGATAGGTGTCAATTGACGCCTCTCCATTATTAATCTGGCTTAATGTCACCTTAAGGTGATATTAACCCTTCATTACCCCATATCCCACCGCTACACGGGAATGGGAATAGAGTGTCTAAGTGCCAGAATAGGCGCATCTTCCAGATGTGCCTTTTCTGGGGTGGCTGGGGGCAGATGTTTTTAGCCAGGGGGGGTCCTATAACCATGGACCCTCTCCAGGCAATTAATATCTGCCCTCAGTCACTGAAAAAAAGGGATATGAGATGGTTTACTGTATGTAAACCATGTCTCATATCATGTTGGGTTTGAGAAGGAGATAGGAAAAGCCGGCAACTGAATTGTCTTTTCGCTAGCACACCGCTGTGTATTTCTCACAAGTCACACTGTTGGTCGGTGTGTAATCCGTATTTTTCTCGCCACCATACACTTTCATTGGCGTATTTTTTGCGCAATATGGTGACAAACGCAGCATGCTGCGATTTTCTACGGCCGTAGAAGACCGTATAATACGGATCAGTAAAATACGGCAGATAGGAGCTTGGCCATAGAGAATCATTGTACCGTATGCAATCCATATTTTCTGCACCTCTCATACGTCCGTAAAACTTGCTAGTGTCAGGCCGGCCTTAGGGACAGGAAAAACACTGAGCATGGAGGGAGGACTATTTAAATCTCGTGTATTTCCTGTCCCTAATTCGGATGGGGAGGCAACCTCCTGTGTGTTCTGTCGTGGAGGGGATTAGAGAAAAATAAGGTCCGCGTCTGACCACTATGGCTATTGTACATCTACATTTTCCGTAACAGACAGACTCAACCCAAGCCCCCATGGCCAGTATGAAAATGACAAGATTTCTATTTTCAAAACAGATTTGGATTAAAAAAAAACAAAAACAAACAAACCCACAAGCATTACTCACATTTCTAAAAAGAAATTTAACACAAACCTGATAACAATAGGTCATTTTCTGTATCTTTTCAAGAGCAGTTCGTTTCACAGACCACCTTATGAGATATTATTCTCGATATACATATTAAGTGTAATGGATGGTTTCTGTACTATAAAACTGCTGATGCCACATTTACAAGGTTAAGATATTACACGGCTCTGGAATGAAGCACGAGGATCGCTGTAGATAGACATTTTTTCCACCGCTTCCTCTTTTTGTTTTCTCATGACAGACAGTTGTAAAGTATTGTGCAGACATTCTTAAGTAACAAAGTAATGCATCTTAATCATCGTATTACATATATTTTTAATCCTTTACCATTTCAAAGACTTCTGCTTACTGTTCCTGAAGCTACATTTAGATTATTGTACACAATTGCATTTCCTTACAATGTATTGGTGAAAGCTAGGCCCTTATTCAGACAAACATTAAAATCATCAGTCACATCTGTGTGCTTCTTTACATTGAGGACAGATACAGGAGCTGCCCATTAGCTTTCAGTAACGGCTGCCATTTTTTCCAGATGGACAAATCAGTCAATGTACAACTGCACTTAAGCTCCAAGTTTTCACAATGTCACCATTTTTTTCACTGTTCGAATCAAATTTATAAACATTTGTTTTTACATTTCATTGAAGTTGTCATGAACGTATTTTATCTTCATATTTACACGTCTATTACACTTATTCCTTGGCCACCAGTAGGCGAGATACACCACTGTCATGGGAGCAATACATCTTAGTCTATGATCCCACAATGTGTCTTTGGTGATTTTTTTTTACGCTGTTTTTTTTTTTTTTTTTTTTTTAAAGTGCATGTAACCCATTTTACTTAATGGGTGCAGAAAATCTGCTACATCAAAAACTCATTGTGGGATCGTAGCCTTACACAGTCAGCTCCCATTGTGGTAACAGCTAGTAGTATTTTTGCCAACTCAGAGCCCATGGTACATCTTTAACCCCTTTCTGCCATTAGACGTACTATTCCGTCCATGTGGGGTGGGCTTTACTTCCCACGGACGGAATAGTACGTCATAGGCGATCGGCCTCGCTCACGGGGGGAGCGCGGCCGAGTGTCAGCTGCTTATCGCAGCTGACATCCGGCACTATGTGCCAGGAGCGGTCACGGACCGCCCCCGGCACATTAACCCCCGGCACACCGCGATCAAACATGATCGCGATGTGCCGGCGGTGCAGGGAAGCATCGCGCAGGGAGGGGGCTCCCTGCGGGCTTCCCTGAGACCCCCGCAGCAACGCGATGTGATCGTGTTGCTCCGGGGGTCTCCTACCTCCCTCCCTGCAGAAAGTCCCGGATCCAAGATGGCCGCGGATCCGGGTCCTGCAGGGAGGGAGGTGGCTTACCAAGTGCCTGCTCAGAGCAGGCACTTGGTAACGCACTGCTCTCAGACAGATCGGTGATCTGTCAGAGTGCTGTGCAAACTGGCAGATCACCGATCTGTATTGTCCCCCCCTGGGACAAAGTAAAAAAGTTAAAAAAATTTTTTACAAGTGTGTAAAAAAAAAATATTATTCCCATAAATACATTTCTTTATCTAAATAAAAAAAACAAACAATAAAAGTACACATATTTAGTAACGACCCGACCTATAAAACTGTCCCACTAGTTAACCCCTTCAGTAAACACCGTAAGAAAAAAAAACAAAAAACGAGAAAACAATGCTTTATTATCATACCGCCGAACAAAAAGTGGAATAACACGCGATCAAAAAGACAGATATAAATAACCATGGTACCGCTGAAAGAGTCATCTTGTCCCGCAAAAAAACGAGCCGCCATACAGCAACATCAGCAAAAAATAAAAAAGTTATAGTCCTCAGAATAAAGAGATGCAAAAATAATTATTTTTTCTATAAAATAGTTTTTATCGTATAAAAGCGCCAAAACATTAAAAAAATGATATAAATTAGGTGTCGCTGTAATCGTACTGACCCGAAGAATAAAACTGCTTTATCAATTTTACCAAACGCGGAACGGTATAAACGCCTCCCCCAAAAGAAATTCATGAATAGCTGGTTTTTGGTAATTCTGCCTCACAAAAATCGGAATAAAAAGTGATCAAAAAATATCACGTGCCCGAAAATGTTACCAATAAAAACGTCAACTCGTCCCGCAAAAAACAAGACCTCACATGATTCTGTGGACCAAAATATGGAAAAATTATAGCTCTCAAAATGTGGTAACGCAAAAAATATTTTTTGCAATAAAAAGCGTCTTTCAGTGTGTGACGGCTGCCAATCATAAAAATCCGCTAAAAAACCCGCTATAAAAGTAAATCAAACCCCCCTTCATCACCCCCTTAGTTAGGGAAAAATAATTAAAAAAAAAAAAAAAAAAAAAGTATTTATTTCCATTTTCCCATTAGGGCTAGGGTTAGGGCTAGGGTTAAGGCTACAGTTAGGGTTAAGGCTACAGTTAGGGTTAAGGCTACAGTTAGGGTTAAGGCTACAGTTAGGGTTAAGGCTACAGTTAGGGTTAAGGCTACAGTTAGGGTTAAGGCTACAGTTAGGGTTAAGGCTACAGTTAGGGTTAAGGCTACAGTTAGGGCTGGGGCTACAGTTAGGGCTGGGGCTACAGTTAGGGTTAGGGTTTGGATTACATTTGCGGTTGGGAATAGGGTTGGGATTAGGGTTAGGGGTGTGTCTGGGTTAGAGGTGTGGTTAGGGTTACCGTTGGAATTAGGGTTAGGGGTGTGTTTGGATTAGGGTTTCAGTTATAATTTGGGGGTTTCCACTGTTTAGACACATCAGGGGCTCTCCAAACGCGACATGGCGTCCGATCTCAATTCCAGCCAATTCTGCGTTGAAAAAGTAAAACAGTGCTCATTCCCTTCAGAGCTCTCCCGTGTGTCCAAACAGGAGTTTACCCCAACATATGGGGTATCAGCGTACTCAGGACAAATTGGACAACAACTTTTGGGGTCCAATTTCTCCTGTTACCCTCGAGAAAATACAAAACTGGTGACTAAAAAATAATTTTTGTGGGAAAAAAAGTTTTATTTTCACGGCTCGGCGTTATAAACTGTAGTGAAACACTTGGGGGCTCAAAGTTCTCACAACACATCTAGATAAGTTCGTGGGGGGTCTAGTTTCCAATATGGGGTCACTTGTGGGGGGTTTCTACTGTTTAGGTACATTAGGGGCTCTGCAAACGCAATGTGACGCCTGCAGACCATTCCATCTAAGTCTGCATTCCAAATGGCGCTCCTTCCCTTCCGAGCCCTCCCATGCGCCCAGACGGTGGATCCCCCCCACATATGGGGCATCAGCGCACTCAGGACAAATTGGACAACAACTTTTGGGGTCCAATTTCTCCTGTTACCCTCGAGAAAATACAAAACTGGTGACTAAAAAATAATTTTTGTGGGAAAAATTTTGTTTTATTTTTACGGCTCTGCATTATAAACTTCTGTGAAGCTCTTGGTGGGTCAAAGTGCTCACCACACATCTAGATAAATTCCTTAGGGGGTCTACTTTCCAAAATGGTGTCACTTGTGGGGGGTTTCAATGTTTAGGCACATCAGTGGCTCTCCAAACGCAACATGGCGTCTCATCTCAATTCCTGTGAATTTTGCATTGAAAAGTCAAACGGCACTCCTTCCCTTCCGAGCTCTCCCATGCGCCCAAACAGTGGTTTAACCCCACATATGGGGTATCAGCGTATTCAGAACAAATTGTACAACAACTTTTTGGTTCCAATTTCTTCTCTTACCATTGGGAAAATAAAAAATTGGGGGCGAAAAGAATTTTTGTGAAAAAAAATGATTTTTTATTTTTACGGTTCTGCATTATTAACTTCTGTGAAGCACTTGGTGGGTCAAAGTGCTCACCACACCTCTAGATAAGTTCCTTAGGGGGTCTACTTTCCAAAATGGTGTCACTTGTGGGGGGTTTCAATGTGTAGGCACATCAGGGGCTCTCCAAACGCAACATGGCGTCCCATCTCAATTCTAGTCAATTTTGCATTAAAAAGTCAAATGGCGCTCCTTCGCTTCCAAGATCTGTCATGCGCCCAAACAGTGGTTTACCTCCACTTATGGGGTATTGGCGTACTCAGGACAAATTGTACAAGGTTTGGTGTCCATTTTCTCCTGTAACCCTTGGTAAAATAAAACAAATTGGAGCTGAAGTAAATTTTTTGTGAAAAAAAGTTAAAATGTTCATTTTTATTTAAACATTCCAAAAATTCCTGTGAAACACCTGAAGGGTTAATAAACTTCCTGAATGTGGTTTTGAGAACCTTGAGGGGTGCAGTTTTTAGAATGGTGTCACACTTGGGTATTTTCTATCATATAGACCCCTCAAAATGACTTCAAATGAGATGTGGTCCCTAAAATAAAATGGTGTTGTAAAAATGAGAAATTGCTGGTCAACTTTTAACCCTTATAACTCCCTAACAAAAAAAAATTTTGGTTCCAAAATTGTGCTGATGTAAAGTAGACATGTGGGAAATGTTACTTATTAAGTATTTTGTGTGACATATCTCTGTGATTTAATTGCATAAAAATTCAAAGTTGGAAAATTGCGAAATTTTCAAAATTTTCGCCATATTTCCGTTTTTTTCACAAATAAACGCAGGTAATATCAAAGAAATTTTACCACTATCATGAAGTACAATATGTCACGAGAAAACAATGTCAGAATCACCAGGATCCATTGAAGCGTTCCAGAGTTATAACCTCATAAAGGGACAGTGGTCAGAATTGTAAAAATTGGCCCGGTCCATAACATGCAAACCACCCTTGGGGATAAAGGGGTTAATATCAAAATGTTCAATTTAAAGGGAATCTGTCATCCCCGGGACGTATATGACCTATTAAGATGGGCAAACAGGTAATAGAAATGTTACTCTAGTCCTATCTGGATGCCTAATATTAATGGTCTTGTTGCCGAGAATTATTATATTCTGTCTTTATGCTTATGATTTCTTTCCAGGCTCCAGGGCGTGCAGTGCCTGGAAGAAGTCCCTGCCTCCTGTCTTCATTGTAATACTTACTTCTTCCCATCAGAGTCAGTTACGGATCAGTAATCCTGCGCCCTGCACTCCCTCAGAAATACATGCCTCGTCCTCTTCTATGGGCGCTGTATTCAGGGATCTTCTGTGCAGGAGAGTCACTGTGACCTCAGATATGTGCGCCAATAATATGCTCTCCCTACTTATTGCTAGGAACCATGTGTACATGGGAATGACTATGCAGGGAGTACGTGGAGAGAGCACCTTGTTGGTGCGCACACTGGAGGACACTGGAGCGGAAGTCGCCGGCGCCTGCGCAGAAGATCCCCGAATGTAGTTCTCACAGAAGGCAGGATATATGTATTTCTAAGGGAGTGCAGGCCGCAGGTACGGAATCCGGGGCTGTAATTGACGCTGATGGGAGTGGGTAAGTATTACAATGAGGATAGGAAGCAGGGATTTCTTCCAAGCACTGCATGCCCAGAAGACTGGAAGAAATCATTACAGAAATATAACATTTCTCATCAACAAGACGATTAATAGAAGGCATACAGATAGAAATGTTACACAAGTCCTATTACCTGTGTGCCCATATTAATAGGTCATATATGTTCCAGGTGGTGACAGAAAAGTCAACTGCATTCAGTCAATAAAAACTGCTATGCACCAGGGGAAAAAAAAAAAAATAGAATTAGACTTACAAGTAATTCGGTTTCTAGTAACCCACCACGACAGCACACCGGAGGAGGTTACCCCTTTCCTAATAGGGACAGGAAATGCCAAAGAGGTTAAATAGCCCCTCCCACATCCTCCCCCTCAGTGTTATTATAAAAGGACCACAGGAGAAGGAATGCTTTAAATTATATCTTTTCTTTAAAGAATGAAAATTAAGCAAAGGGATGGTGGGTTACTAGAAACCAAATTACCTGTAAGTTAATTCTATTTTCTCTAGTAACCCCCAGACCGCACACCGAAGCAGTACCCAAAAGTAATGTTTTAGGGAGGGACTATAGCTCGGAGGATTTTCTCCCGAAGGCGAAGTCCTCTTCTGACATCAGGTCTAGCCTGTAATGCTTGGAGAACGTATGTACCGAGGACCAGATAACAGCTCTGCATATCTGCTCGATGGAAGCACTGGCTTTCTTGGCCCAGGAGACAGGTGTTGCTCTGGTAGAGTGAGCCGTAAATATCTCTGGCGGTGGAAGGCCCTGGACAGGATATGCCTCCAAGATTGCTCTCTTGATCCAGTTTGCGATCGTGGATCTGGAAGTCTTCTTCCCCTTATTCTGGCCTCGAAGGTGAACAAACAGGTTTTGGTCCTTCCTAGTTTTTTCCGTCACTTGAAGGTAATGTAATACCATTCTCCAAACGTCAAAAGTGTGGAACTGTTCTTCCTTATTTCCCGGCTCTTGATAGAAGGAGGGAAGAATTCTCTCCTGAGACTTGTGAAACTCAGACTACTTTGGGAAGAAATGACGGATCCAATCGCAGAATAGTTATTGCTACCAGGAAGGCTGCTTTCCAGCCTACGTCTATGTATGACAAAGGCTCGAAAGGTGGTAGTGTGAGCCCTTTCAAGACCACATTGAGGACCAAGGACAGAACTAAGTTCATAGCTCTTGAACGTATGGGAGATGCTGATGTCAAAAACCTAATCCATCAGTGGTTGGCTAACATCTGGTCAAAATATGACCTTAGGGCCACCACCTGGACTTTGAGGGTGCTAGGTCTGATACCCTTCTTGCAGAAAATCCAGGATGGGAGCCAAGTTCGGCTGGTGTGGATTAGTTTGTTCGGGTGTACTCCATGAGATAAAGGTCTTCCATATCTTCTGGTATATAGAGTTTGTTTCTGCCTTTCGGCTTTTCTTTAGCTTCCTAATGACCCTTTCTGACAACCCCCTGGTCTTCAAGATTGAGAACTCAGAAGCCAGGCCTTCAGATATAACCTTTCGGGATCCGAATGAAAGATTGACTGCTTAATTTCTTCCATCAAGGATGGTTGCTCTTCTCTGATGACTTTCTCAGTGCACTCTTTGCATGCCTTATGCAAAGAGACCAGCTTTTTTTGTAGAAACTGCACATCTCCGTGAAGTTTTGGGCTTGCTTCCTGGTGCAGGTCCCTTGTCCTCATGCAAAAAAAAAGGGGAGAAGGAATAATAAGGCTCTAAACCTGCTCACAGGGAATGCACACCCCGTGCCAAAGTACTCACTGGGACCGAGAGGGTGCTGGGAGGAAGCCGACATCTCCATGATGTTTATCAGCCAGTGGTCCTACCTTAGCTGTCTTCCTGTCCGGGGCTCTTATATGGGCGACTGGACTCCAGCACCTGTCCTCTGATTAGAGGACCTCCTCCCTCCGATGTCCAGGTGTGGAAAAGGGGGGGAGGGGGGGAGAGAAGGAAGGGTCCACCAACACCTCCGATCTGTAATTTGCCTATGCGTTCCAGCGGAACACGGAAATGCTCTCTGTATGCTGAAGCCAGCAGGCGTGTGACGTCACATCATGCTGCCGGGTTCAGTCCCGGAAGTCCAAAAGGTACGGACTTTAGGAGTCCCAAGTCCAGGATGGAGATGGGAGCAGCACATGGGGAGGAGAGGTAAGTCTGCTCCCCGGCCTGAATCGCTTTCCCCCGGTGACTGGTGCCGGCACAGCACACCATGGATGACCTCTTCATCCCTAGTAGGACCAGGAAAAACCACTGAGGGGGATGATGTGGGAGGGGTTATTTAACCTCTTTGGCATTTCCTGTCCCTATTAGGAAAGGGGTAACATCCTCTGGTGTGCTGTCGTGGGGTGTTACTAGAGAAAAATACAGTATAGAGTGCGGACTACTGTTTTGCAGAAATCTTTGGAAAGCATACAGAAAACTTTACATGGGAATCTTGTCAATTAAAGGCTGCCATCACATACATTTATCTGGACCAGCAGGCTTACTTCACACGTCAGTGTTTAAACACGTACATGAAAAATGGTACCAGTGTCAGTGCAATGCATCAGTGTGTCTTTTTTTTTACCATCAGTTTTTTTTTTTGTTGTTTTTTTTTTTTTAGGTATGGATAAAGAAAAACAAAATGACAAAGCTTCTCCTATAATTCGTTGCAATGTTAAAAATGGACAGCACACAGACCCAATCCATTTGCTTTATGTGTTTTTCATGGACCCATAAAAAAAACCCCGATACAACATGTACGTGCACCACATGTCTGAATGAGGCCAAAGTATTTACTGATCAGTTTACACATGTTTTTTTACATGAATATTGTACCCAGGGCCTGAAGGAGAGTCTCCTCTCCTCCAGACCCTGGGAACCATCCAGGACCATATGCGGCGACCTCAGAGCTCCACACCCGCCGTATTAGACGACACCCGACTTATACGGCGAGTATATCCCAAACTGGAAAAGTTGGGGGTCGTCTTATACGCCCAATTGTCTTATATATGGTACTCTTTAGGCAGTCATTGGAAACCAATTGGTCTGTTATTTAACCCCTTATATGCAACAGCCAATAGCAGTTGTCAGATGAGCAAATCGATTAGTGGAACTCTAAGTCCTTGTTGAAGGGTTATGGATTACTGATGTGGCTGCGGGACAAGAGAAGCTTTCAGCATCAGAAAATTATCTATTGTTTAAAATCATGTTTTTTGGGCCAAATGTATGGCATTTGTTTTTTTTATGTCAATCTGGATTGAAATTTTTTATATAATTATTATTTTTTTTTTTTAGACCTACATATATTGCTACAATGGTCAAACCAGGAACTTATATTTTGTATTGAATCTAATGAGCCTGTGCAAAGGTCATTGTGAAAGGAAAGAGGGGATGGGAAGCAAGATCAGCTGCGACATCACCTATGATTGTGGATGCTGTGTTATCAGTTTACTGCAAGTTTATTAAAAACAAAATTACTTAAGAAAATCAAAATGAGATAACTACTTGTCACAAACATGATTTAAAAAGGTAATTTTCTGTGGACACATTCCCTTTAATAAGCACCTGTCCTACACAATGAGGGGGGAGGGTTGTGTCCATTATTCTACTCTACAAAAGAATTATGGCGAAAGAATTGGCATCTTGCAGCCATGAAAGGGCTTCAAATCTACTACGAAAAAATAAGTAATGTGTGCATGAGACATCAGAAATCTCACTCACTTTGCTGGCATCAGGAAACCCTTCAGTTTTTGTGCAGCAAAACACAGCAAATCGTGCAAAGCTATGTTAACATGCACCAGCTTTATTTGTGTTTTTTTATGTAAATTAATAGCTGCTTTTTACAGTACCTGCAGAAGCTAGGAGGTTTTCAGAAGTCTCAAGCACGTGGTTGTTTTTATTCTGTGACTAAATTTGAGAACTGCAGCAGTTTTATAATCTGCAGAATGTCAATCCTTTCAGTATTTTTTCACCCACAGAACCTGAGAAAAAAATGCTGCAAAAAAACAACATGCAATAGCGTTTTTGTTGACTAAAACTAAAGTTATGAAACATCCGCACCCAAAAAACCAACATGAAACATTTTGAACGCAGTGTTTTACTGTTGAGAAAGCAAGTTTAGGTGCAGAAAAAAAAAAAATGCACTAACATTTTTTACCTGCAGATTTTCTGCATCTAATGCAAATCTATGGGGAAAATCCGCACATAAAACTCATCGCATCTGCAGGAGACATTTATATGTTGTCTGTTTCAAACACACCCCACAGCGCAGATTACAGTGGGTCCATTTACATGGTGGTCCGGAGATTCCTATAAATCCCAGACACAACCAAGATGCTGCATCACAAACTCTTCAGGGGAGCACAGCCTTAAGGTACCTTCACACTGAGCAACTTTAGAACGATAACGATCCGTGACGTTGCAGCGTCCTGGATAGCGATATCGTTGTGTTTGACACGCAGCAGCGATCAGGATCCTGCTGTGAGATCGCTGGTCGGAGCTAGAAGTCCAGAACTTTATTTAGTCGCTGGATCACCTGCTGACATCGCTGAATCGGCGTGTGTGACGCCGATCCAGCGATGTCTTCACTTGTAACCAGGGTAAACATCGGGTTACTAAGCGCAGAGCCGCGCAGTAACCCGATATTTACCCTGGTTACCATTGTAAATGTAAAAAAAAAAAAAAAAAAAAAAATAGAATTATTCTTACCGTTAATTCGGTTTCTAGGAACCTTCCACGACAGCCACTTCGGAGGTTGTCTTCCCCGCCCTAATAGGGGACAGGAACACAAGAGGTTAAATACCCCTCCCCTTCCTGCACCGCCAGTGTTTTCCTGGACACAGTAGCATGTATAGTTACCACAAAAGTGCAGGAATCATCCAATAAGAATATCAGGTAGGGAGGGAAATTAGTGCTGTCGTGGAAGGTTCCTAGAAACCGAATTAACGGTAAGAATAATTCTATTTTCTCTAGTCACCTTCCACGACAGCCACTTCGGAGTAGTACCAACAGCTAATTTCTCTAGGGAGGGACTACAGCCTGCAGAACACGTCTGCCAAACGTTAAATCCCTATTGAAATTTAGCCGGTAATGTCTGGTGAACGTATGGATGGACGACCAGGTGGCGGCTCTGCATATCTGCTCTGCTGAGGCATTCCCCCTCTCTGCCCACGATGTTGCCATTGCTCGGGTAGAGTGTGCCTTCAGAGAGGCAGGTGGATCTAGTCCCTGCGATGAATAAGCCAAGCAAATAGACTGTTTGATCCAGTTTGCGATGGTGTTTTTTGCCGTTTTCTTTCCCTTATTTCGTCCGGAGAACTGAATGAATAAATTTTGATCAATTCGCCAGGCTTCAGTTTGTTGTAAGTAAAATAGAACCACCCTGCGAACATCCAAGGTGTGGAAGGCCTGTTCTTTAGGGTTGGAGGGGTTTGGGCAAAAAGAAGGAAGTAGAATGTCCTGATCTCTGTGGAAATTTGAGACCACCTTGGGTAAAAAGGATCGGTCTAGTTTTAGTACAATGCTATCCGCAGTGACCGTTAAATAGGGTTCCTGTATTGACAGGGCCTGTAATTCACCAATACGTCTAGCCGTAGTGATTGCGACTAGAAAGATTGTTTTCAAAGTTAAGTTTTTTATGGATATAGCATCCAGGGGTTCGAATGGATCCTGGGTTAGTGCGTTAAGTACAGTATTGAGGTCCCAGGAGGGTACCCTAGTACGGAGTGTAGGACGAATTCTGGATGCGGCTGTCATAAATCGCTTGATCCAGCAGTGATTGGCTAAATTTGAGTCAAAAAAGCTACTAAGGGCTGATACTTGTACTTTGAGTGTGCTAGGGGTAAGGCCTATATCCAAGCCCTTCTGTAAAAATTGTAAGATCCTTGCTATATCAGGATTGAAGGGGTCTGGAACTTCTGGGAAGCACCAGGACGTAAATTTTTTCCAGACCTTAGTGTAGATGGCATTGGTTACTGCCTTTCTGCTTTTTTGAAGGGTCTGGATTACGTCATCTGAGAGTCCTTTAGCTTTTAAGATTGTGGCTTCAGTAGCCATGCAGCCAAGTTCAGTCTGTTTAGGTCCGGATGTAGTAGAGGACCCTGGTGTAGGAGATCGGTCTTTTGAGGTAGAAGGCAGGGACCTTCCAGGGCCATATCTAATAGGGCGCCGTACCAACTCCTCCCGGGCCACAATGGGGCAACCAAGATTGTGGTCACTTCGTCTGTCCTGATTTTTTGCAGGGTTTTCGCCAGCATGGGAATGGGAGGAAAGGCATATGCAAGGTTGAATTTCCACTGGTGTGAAAAGGCATCTATTCCCTGTGCCTTGTCTTTGTAATGAAGGGAGAAAAATGTTTCCACCTTCGCATTTTGCCTGTTGGCGAATAAATCCACCTCTGGAGTACCCCATTTTTCGGCTAGGGACTGAAATACTGCTTGGTTTAGGGACCACTCTCCCGGATGAACGTCTTTCCTGCTGAGGAAATCCGCCTGAGTGTTGTCCAATCCCCTCAGATGTACTGCTGTGACCGATAGAAGGTTCCTCTCTGCCCAGAAGAATATTCTTGCGGCCACTTCTTTTAGAGAGGCATACTTTGTCCCCCCCTGATGTCGTAGATAGGCCACTGTGGTCATATTGTCCGAGTAAATACGAACGTGATGATTTTTGATCAGTGCTGATGATGCCTTTAGGGCCTCCTCCACAGCTTTCAATTCTCTTAGATTCGAGGAGCTGCTGCTGATGTCCGATGTCCATTGTCCCTGAAAGTGGAAACCCTCTACCACCGCACCCCAGCCTCTTTTGCTGGCATCTGAGCGGAGTGTTTTTAGGGGAAGGTGGTCCCAGCTGACCCCTCTCTGGAGGTTTTGATAATCTAGCCACCATTTTAGCGCCGATTTCACATGGCCAGGGAGAAGAATCTTCTGATTCAATGGAGTCTGTCGTCTCCTGGAATGTAGGAGAACATAAGTCTGGAGAGTTCGTGTGTGAGCCTGGGCCCAGGAAACCGATTGTATACATGCGGTCAGGGACCCTAGTACAGACATCGATTCTCTGAGGGTCGGTGCACGCTGGCCTCTGAATTTGGTTACCTTGCGGACAAGGTTGATTTGATGATCTTTGGGTAGAAAAGATGTTCTTACATCCGAGTCCAGTAGCACCCCCAGGAATTTTCTTCTTGTGGAGGGATGGACCTCCGATTTCTCCAGATTTGGGATCCAACCCAGGGTTTGTAATATCTCTAGGGACTTTGATACGTCTGTTTCCAGACGGGAGGCAGATGGAGCCATGATAAGCAGGTCGTCTAGATACGGGACTATGCATATTCCCTGCTGACGGATGAAGATGATCGCTTCCGCCATAATCTTTGTGAAGACCCGAGGGGCCGAAGAGATGCCGAAGGGGAGAACATTGAACTGAAAATGTTTGATTTGGTGACCCTTGGAGACTGCGAACCTGAGGAATTTCCTGTGCTCTGGATGGATTGGCACATGGTAGTACGCATCCCTCAGGTACACAGTCGCCATCATCCAACCCTGACCGATGAGGGGAATCACGGATTTGACTGTCTCCATTTTGAATCTCCTGTATCGGACAGAATCGTTTAAGGGTTTCAAATTTATGATAATTCTGTTCTTCCCCGACGGCTTGGTTATTAGAAAAAGGCGTGAATAATGACCACGTCCTTCCTCTAACTTCGGCACCTGAGAAATCACATTTGATTGTATTAATTTTTGTAGATCTTGTAACAAGGAGTTATGGAGATCTGGGTTTTGAAGGGAGGTTATCTTTACGCAATGTGGGGGTGGTCTCACGAATTCTATTTTTAATCCTTCTTGAATGGTACGAAGGACCCACTGATTTGCGGAGATGTTTTGCCACTCGGTGAAAAATCGTGAGAGTCGACCCCCGACCGGAGTACAGTCATTGTTTATCTGGGGTTTGCTGGGCCTGAGGGGCCAGGATATTTTTTCCCCTGCCTCCCTTAGGATAACTCCATCTTCCCGTTTTGCCTTTTCCTCTCTGTGAGGTTTGATCACGGGAGGGACGAAAAAAGCGTTTTTTTGGGGTCTTTTGCTCAGGGAGAGATTTCTTTTTATCTGCCGCCTTATCCAAAATATCGTCCAGGACGGGTCCAAATACATTATGACCCTGAAAGGGTATGCTACATAATTTGGACTTGGAGACAAAATCGCCTCCCCAGGATTTTATCCAGAGTGCTCTCCTGGACGAGTTAGAGAGAACGGCAGCTTTCGCGGCTACTCGAACCGATTCAGCAGATGCATCGGCTAGGAACCCTGTAGCTTTCTGTAGTAAGGGTAGGGAGTCTAAAATCTCCTCTCTTGGGGTGCCTTGAGTCAAGTGATCCTCAAGTTTGCGTAACCAGATAAATAGAGATCTGGCCACGCAAGTAGAGGCTATATTAGATTTTAGCAGATTTGTGGAGGTGTCCCAGGACTTTTTTAATAAACTCTCTATTTTACGATCCATCGGATCCTTGAGTTGCGAAGAGTCCTCAAAGGGGAGGGCAGTTTTTTTAGTTACCCTAGACACCTGAACATCTACTTTCGGGGTCTCCCATAAGGAGTTATCCCCATCTAATGGGTACCGGTTTTTCAGTTCCGATGGTATAGTCAGACCTTTTTCAGGGAGGTCCCATTCATGCAGAATTAGATCTCGTAAGTTCTTATGCACCGGGAACCCTTTTTGGTCTTTGGGTTTCAGACCCTCAAACATCTCATCATGTACTGTGAGTGTAACTTCTTCATCCTCTACCCCCATGGTGCTTCTTACTAAACCGATTAGTTCACTCATGTCCTCAGAACTAAAATAATATTTTTTGTTTTCTGATCTACAGGTGGGGGTAGAAGTGGAGCCTTCGTTTTCCCAGTTATCCTCTGAACCTGAGGACTGGATTTCTCCCGAGTCCGGGTCGGATTCTACTGGGGCTTTTTTCCTCTTTTTTGGAGGGGGTGGCTGAGGCACCGACATCTGAGAGAAGGTAGCCATAGAAGAATGGACCTCATCTTTAATGAGGGATCTAATGCTATCCAACAGCGAGGGTTGTTCGGCGCGCAGGACCTCATCCGTACAGGATTGGCAGAGCTTTTTCCCGTATGTTGATGGGAGTTTGGCCGTACACACTTTGCATTTGCGGCTTGACTTTTTAGGGTCGGAAACCTTTTCTCCCTAAGAGAGAGAGAGAGAGAGGGTTTGCTAAGTCACTTAGAGGAATATCTATATATACATATATACATAAAAGCACATATGTATATAGGGGATAGCTGGGCCCAACACCTGCTACTTACTTTGGTAGGAGGGGGAACGCTGGCATCTGCAGATGCAGAGCAAGGGGGTCTGTCACTGTCCATGTCCGTCAGGTTGCTAACAGTCAGACAGCTTACCTTGCTACCCGGATCTTTTTATAAGGATCGGTGGTCCAGCGTGCAGTGCTCCTCCCCCCACGTGTGGCCCGATTGGGGTAGGTCCAAGAACGCCCCCGACGCTGTTTGTATGGCGTGCTTCTGCTGCTGGACGCCATTGCCGGCCGGCGTGCGCTCCATGGCACGCTTCCTGGTTGAACCGGAAGTGGCGCGCTTTAACCCGGAAGTCATCAGGCTCTCCGGCCCCAGCCCGGGACGCGCGCCACCTCCAGCGCTGCAGCTGTGGAGGAGGGAACCGGGGGGCTGCAGGAGGCCCCCGGCAAGCACATCACCGCCCCGCATTGCCCCCAAAGGGAGCGCCGGAGGGGCGGGAGGGTCCCGAGTCGCTCCGAAGAGAGGAGACGGGAGCGGCATTATCAAGGAGGGAAACCCGACCTTCATGCCGCCCGGCTTCTGGGTAAGTGGAGCTCCGTCGCCGGCCACGGCAGCCCCTTCAGAAACTCTTCATGCCCCATAGGGGACAGGAAAACACTGGCGGTGCAGGAAGGGGAGGGGTATTTAACTTCTTGTGTTCCTGTCCCCTATTAGGGCGGGGAAGACAACCTCCGAAGTGGCTGTCGTGGAAGGTGACTAGAGAAACACTACATACTTACATTCCGGTGTCTGTCACGTCCTCCGGTGTCAGCTTCCCTGCACTGTGTCAGCGCCGGCCGGCCGTAAAGCAGAGCACAGCGGTGACGTCACCGCTCTGCTTTACGGCCGGCACTTACACAGTGCAGGGAAGCCGACGCCGGGGGACGTGACAGACACCGGAATGTAAGTATGTAGTGTTTTTTTTTTTTACATTTACAATGGTAACCAGGGTAAACATCGGGTTACTAAGCGCGGCCCTGCGCTTAGTAACCCGATGTTTACCCTGGTTACCCGGGGACTTCGGCATCTTTGGTCGCTGGAGAGCTGTCTGTGTGACAGCTCTCCAGCGACCACACAAGGACTAAACAGCGACGCTGCAGCGATCGGCATTGTTGTCTATATCGCTGCAGCGTCACTTAATGTGACGGTACCTTAAGGCACACCAAGCATGGTTTGGGGCTTTTTTTTTTTTTGAAGGTGAGGGGCACAATTATTGTGCTTAATGTGCGATTACTTCCTGGTCAAGAAGATTTCTTGAGGCCATCTCCAGACAGCATGGGTTTATGAGAAATCACTCCTGTCAAACAATCTAATCAGTTTTTATGAAGAGGTAAGCTATAGGCTGGACCACGGTGAGTCATTGGACGTGGTATATCTCGATTTTTCCAAAGCATTTGATACCGTGCCGCACAAGAGGTTGGTACACAAAATGAGAATGCTTGGTCTGGGGGAAAATGTGTGTAAATGGGTTAGTAACTGGCTTAGTGATAGAAAGCAGAGGGTGGTTATAAATGGTATAGTCTCTAACTGGGTCGCTGTGACCAGTGGGGTACCGCAGGGGTCAGTATTGGGACCTGTTCTCTTCAACATATTCATTAACGATCTGGTAGAAGGTTTACACAGTAAAATATCGATATTTGCAGATGATACAAAACTATGTAAAGCAGTTAATACAAGAGAAGATAGTATTCTGCTACAGATGGATCTGGATAGGTTGGAAACTTGGGCTGAAAGGTGGCAGATGAGGTTTAACAATGATAAATGTAAGGTTATACACATGGGAAGAAGGAATCAATATCACCATTACACACTGAACGGGAAACCACTGGGTAAATCTGACAGGGAGAAGGACTTGGGGATCCTAGTTAATGATACACTTACCTGGAGCAGCCAGTGCCAGGCAGCAGCTGCCAAGGTAAACAGGATCATGGGGTGCATTAAAAGAGGTCTTGATACACGATGAGAGCATTATACTGCCTCTGTACAAATCCCTAGTTAGACCGCACATGGAGTACTGTGTCCAGTTTTGGGCACCGGTGCTCAGGAAGGATATAATGGAACTAGAGAGAGTATAAAGGAGGGCAACAAAATTAATAAAGGGGATGGGAGAACTACAATACCTAGATAGATTAGGCCTGAGGAGGTGGTGATGGCGAACTCAGTCGAGGGGTTCAAGAGAGGCCTGGATGTCTTCCTGAAGCAGAACAATATTGTAACATACAATTATTAGGTTCTGTAGAAGGACGTAGATCTGGGGATTTATTATGATGGAATATAGGCTGAACTGGATGGACAAATGTCTTTTTTCGGCCTTACTAACTATGTTACTATGTTACATACATTTGTTATTTTATTAATAAAAAAAGTTGCATTGCCTCCCATCACAATTTGCATTCAACACATGTTAGGGCAAGTTAGGTTAGGCTACGGGTTGAACTAGATGGACTTAAAGTCTTCCTTCAACCTTAATAACTATGTAACTATGTAACATTATATTTCTTTGTTTTTGTTACCAATTTTTGATTTTGAAAATGTTGGTGGACTTTTGCAAGTTGAAAGCATTCAATGTGAAAGCAAAACAAACAAAAAAAGGAGGTTGTGTTTAGAACTTATGCGGCAGTGGTTTTATGGCAACATTTGTGTGTACTTCAGATGCATAGTGTTTTGTATGGCTTTTTTCCTGTAGCCAAAACCTGCCGTCTGCAGTAAAACGATGCACCAAAACTCCATTTTGGATTTCCACGTGTGCTTTGGGCCAATTTGAGTAGCTTGACCATTTTCCTGTAAGTAGCCCTATAGTTTGTACTTACTACATCAGGGGTCCCCAACTCCAGTCCTCAAGGCCCACCAACAGGTCATGTTTTCAGGATTTCCTTTGCATTGCACAGGTGATGCAATTATTACCTGGGCAAGACTAAGGAAATCCTGAAAACATGACATGTTGGTGGGCCTTGAGGACTGGAGTTGGGGACCCCTGTACTACATGACCAGAATTGTGATCCTGATCAACAAATGACTGGCACATGGATTAAAAATTCAGAAGCTAAGAAAGAGTGATCTGATCATCTTCTACTTACAAGATTATTGGGTGTCTGTTTCCAGTGGTAGTCACTGCTCTTATTTTTGTGCTCAATACTGTGTGTTAATCAGGTATCTTGCCTTCAGTTTTAGAAATGTCATGATAATATCAGTGTGGGAAAAGTTGCACATTCAGACCCCCTGCAGTGTACAAAAGGAGGAACGTTCTTCTGTAAGGGGAACCTGTTGGCATTTCTTACATATGCAAGTATAGCCACTCTTCCCAGAAAAAATTAAGTTTATTTTGTAGAGATCAAATATGCCATCTGTAAGAAATTTACCAAAGATGCCAAATGCAAAATAAGGATGGAAATGCGGTTCAATGCATTTGGAAAAAGCAGACCAAGTGCGCTTTCAGACTGATTTGTGCATGGCTTTCTCGGGGTTTTACTTATGCCTTTGAAACGTCTATGAATGGTATCTCAACTTGATGCGGAGGCCATTTATTGGCTGCAGGGTCAGGATGTCATGTGACAGTGGGATAACATCCCCTTCGGCAGTCACCTGAATCTGCAGCCAATAAGGAGGCTGAACAGCTGAACCATCATCACTTGCAGTCTTGGCAGCAAGCACCATGGCTGCAGGGGAAAGGGAGGGAATGGAGGAGGGGGTTGGCAGAAATCAAGCAACACTGGACAGTTTTTAAAGTGTGGGAAAATTTCTTTGAATATAAAAGGAACTTTTAGGCCATGTCCCCACGATCAGGATTTAGCAGCATTTTGGACACAGCGTATTCTAATCACGCAGGTAATTCCACGTGCGTCCATTGAACCATGCAGATTTACCGCATCTAATGAACGGCTATGGATGACCAGTGTCTCCGCTGCAAATAATTGACATGCTGCACCTCAAACCGCGCTGCGGGTGAGTTTACGCAGTGCTCAAATAGGAGCACAGTGGGCATGGGATTTATAGAAATCCCATCCACTGTGCTTCTAGCCTAGAACGCTGTGTTTTGGATGCATCTCAAGTGAGCTGCATCAAAAACGTTGCTATTCCGGATCGTGTGCGCGTATCCTAAGGCCACGGTCACATGTTCAGTATTTGGAATGCAAAACGAGAACAATCAGAGGCAAAGTATAATAGAAACACATGTGGAGATCAGACTGAACTAAAGGAATCCATCTTGTCTTCTTCCTGAGAAATCTCGCTTACAACAAGATACATTTCTGCTGACTTGACATTTCCTTTTATGGAAGTAATCATGTGTGCATTCCTTCTTTCAATAGCAGCCTTTCATTCACCTTCCAGATGATGTAACTTTCTACTGATAAAGACTGGTATAGATTGTTTATGTAAGAGATAGTGAAATATGAGCGCATGTCTGTAAAAGAATAATTCTTTTCTATATAAAGGAAGGGCAAAGCCCAGAGAGAGAGATGTGCTCCTGGGCTTCCCCTGTATATGATCACACAATACCTTGTTTGCGTGTCATTTACTCAGGATCCCTACCTCTAGTAAGCCAGGGACTGAGAAGGACTTAACATTTCTTTGGCGCACCGAACAGGGACCCGAGATGAGAGTATTTGCTCGAGATTCACCTGCAGATACGGACAATGGAGATCTGGGATAATGGACGGCAAATGAACTGAAAAACCTGGCCAGGTAAGAGACATTATTAGTTCTCTTTTATTTGCCTTGTATTATCCGAAAGATCTCTATGAGCCGTGTCACGCTGGGTTAGTCTAGTAGTGAGTAGATACTTATAAAACTCGGGTTACTATATTGTATAGATTTATGAGTCCTGTCCCTGGCAGTGTGTGAACAGTGTGAAGGTTGTGGTATGTTGTGAAAGAAGAGCAAAAGTGCGTAGAAAAATAAGCCGAAATAGTTGGGGTATAAGCCTTATACACGGAAGTCAGCCTAACTGGGTCATGTGGTTGCGTCCTTTCGGGGAGACCTCCGCCCATGCTTGACTCTCATTTAAGTGCTTAACCTCCTTCATTTCTGGATAAGGCTTGATAGAATGAGCCCAGGACGCGGGTCCATGAGCCTGGGACAAGTATGCTAACTGACACAGAAAATTTTGTGATCTGTATGGTGTTGCTGGGTCTGTTTGCGTGCATAATAGCACTTAAGTACATTCTGCACATTAGAAAGAATGGAGCAGATCAGCCCTTCAATATTTTAGCTCCCTAGGAGAGAAGGCAACGAGACATCACCTAGGATAAGTGATTGTCCAAACGTCACCTGGGGTAGAAATAGCTAATATTGAAAGAAAAAAAAAAAAAAGAAAAATGGGAAATAAACAGACAAAAACCGTCTTAGGACAAGTGGAAGCAGCAGATATCATACAGGAAAGATGTGGGAAGACAGTCAGAAGTCAGATTAGAAGGGTAAGAGAAAAATTGGGAATTTCAGAAGCACTTATGTTCAGTACAGAATGGGAAAAACTGAGTAAAGAACGAGGTGGAATTATCAAAGACAATGGGTGGGAAGAAATCATACACTGTATGATAGAGGTCTCAAAAACAGCTAAAGAGGAGAATTGGAAGTATGATCCAGACACTTCCAAATGGATTATGGGGAAGGGAAAAAGTTGTGACATAATCCCACCACCTTACCTAGATCCAAAAGCCCAATCATTTGTACCATCTGGAGGAGCAGAAGGAGGAAAACAATTTCCAGCCTTGTATCCCAATCTTGGTGGGGTAGGAGGATGGGTATGTTCACACTGTGGACAACAAAATCCAGATTGGAGAAATGATTGCCTAGTCTGTGGTACACCTAGACATGGCGCTGTACTTGCCCCTGTTAGGGTAGTACCAAGACCCTTTAGGGAACCTGGTGCTGACGGGGTAATGGGAACTAGATATCACCAGACCCGACAGTATTTTCCTTGGTCCCCTGCTGAAGGTATGTCCCTCCTGCATAATGCGCCTGATCCCACTCAATATCCCATCCGATTTGCACAATACATACAACAAATCATGCAGACTCATGCTGGGGTCTGGGCGGACGGGAAAAATTATGTAGAATGAAAATGTCCCCCGGACTTTTTCAGGAATTATTGACACACCTACAGCCCAATAGACCAGTGGCAGAAGGGGGTGCCTTACAGACAGAAGCATCAGGTACCCAGTTCACAGAGGCATTAATAATTTTCATGAGAGAAAAACAGAGGGAAAGGGGATCTACGGGTGTGATTATGCAGAAATTTGGGCAAAGTATTGAAGAATATAGTCAAGAATTAGAAAATAGCTTTAGGGATGAAGGATTGGATTTGACTGATGCTTCAGTAAGGAGACTTTTTACAAAACAATTAATAGAGGGGCTAGATCCGAAAATCAGAGAAAAATTTAAATCCTCTACTCCAGATTGGAGAACAATTGAACAACCAAATATTGTGAAACAACGATGTTTAGGAATAGTCATGGATATGAGAGAGAATCGTAAGCCTGTTAGAATAGCACAAGCTAATACAGGAGGAAGAGTGAGACACAACTTTCCTTGCCACTACTGTAATAAGCCAGGTCATTTCCAAAGAGAGTGCAGGAAGAAGTTGGCAGATATAAAGTCAGGCAAATTTGTTCCCAGAAATAACACTCCCCAAACGGACAACCAGCAGAAATCTACCATCATAGATGGTCCCATACCAGATTCAGATTGACTCGATGTGTTACAAACTTCCCTACCAGCTAGAAGACCTATGATACAGGTGAATGTGGGGGGGAGAGAGATTCCATTTTTGATAGATACAGGTGCAACTTCCTCAATTTTGAATCAAGATTTTCTTCCGAATCCGGAAGATATTTCAGAACAAACAACTTTTGCTGAGGGTTATGATGGGGTAATTCGAACACTGCCATATACTGTGCCCCTAGAGGTCTCATTAGGACCTAAATGTTTTGCATCCAGATTTTTGTATGCCAGAGGTGCCCCAACATGTTTGTTAGGAACTGATGTCCTAAAGAAATTAGAAGCTAACATCAATTTTAGGGAAGATGGCACAGTTATACTGACTATCCCTGATGATGCAGAAACATTAGAACAATATGTCAGAATTCAGGCTTTTGAGGATTATGCTGAAGAAAAAGAGTACACCACAGATCTAGACCTCTCAATGGTCCCAGAAACACTGTGGGCACAGGGTGACACCGATGTGGGACTATTGCATATCTCTCCTGTAAAACTATCTGTGCAACCAGGAACTGTTCTCCCACAGCTCAGACAATACCCTGTGAGTGCCCAGCAGGAACTAGTGATTACAAAACAGATAGAGGGATATAAAGAGAAAGGAGTTTTGGTAGAGATACAATCACCTGCTAACACTCCTCTGTATCCAGTCAAAAAGAGAACTCTTGATAAGAGTTCTATGCCCAAATATCGTATGGTACATGATTTAAGAGAAATAAACAAAGTTCTAGATCCAATCACCCCAGTTGTACCCAATCCTCATACGTTACTATCACAGATACCAGCCAGTTCTCAAGTATTTACTGTAATAGATCTTTCAAATGCATTTTTCTCGGTTCCTTTACACCAAGATAGTTGGCATTTGTTTGCATTTACATTTAAGGGCAAACAGTTGGCGTGGACACGCCTTCCACAGGGAATGATACACTCCCCTACTCTTTATTCAAATGCCCTACAAACAGTCCTCCAGAGGTTTGAACCCGAACCACAGGTAGCAATTTTGCAGTATGTGGATGACCTACTACTTTGCTGCCCAGATCTAGAAACTGCAGAAAGGTCCACTGTGAGTTTACTATGTTTTTTAGAAAAAGAAGGGTGTAAAGTGAATAGACAAAAGCTACAAGTTTGTCAGACCAAAGTGGTCTTTCTAGGTCATTGCATTTCTCAAGGTAAAAAGCATCTTACACCACAAAGAACTGAAGCAATAAGACAGATGAATGAGCCTAGAAATCATAAACAGCTACGAGCATTTTTAGGAATAGTGTCTCATTGTAGACAATGGATTATACATGCCAGTCAACTAATGCAACCACTGTATGACTGTGTAAAAAGTGAACCTTATTTGTTGACAAAAGAAGGTCAGATTTCGTTCCAACAATTAAAAGATGCCCTTGTTTCAGCTCCAGCGTTAGGGCTACCAGACTACACCAAACCGTTTCAGCTTATGGCTGCAGAAGTTGATTCCCATGCTACAGGAGTTCTTACCCAGAAGCATGCAGGGAAACAAAGACCAATTGCATATCTTTCAGCAAGGTTAGATCCCGTAGCTAGAGCAGCGCCAACCTGTGTACGTGTAGTTGTTGCTGTCTCACTATTGTTGGACAAAGCATCAGAAATTGTCCTAGAGTATCCACTCACAGTTCAAACTACACATGATGTTTATGGGATATTAAACCAGGTCCAACCAAAACACATTTCCATGGCCAGACATTTGCGGCTACAGTGTTCTTTGTTGCTCCCCTCTACTATCACATTTGCTAGGCTTCAGACTCTCAATATAGCTACACTGCTACCTCTCGAGTCTGAAGGGGGGAATAAGGACACTGATCCACACGCAAATTTTTTCCCTACAGACACACATGATTGTACAGAGCTCATTTTACAAGAAACGGTAGGCTTACCCAATGTATCCGAAACACCACTTCAAAATCCAGATTTAGAGCTGTTTATAGATGGTAGTAGGTTTGCAGATGACACAGGTAACTTCCATACAGGGTATGCAGTTGTGTCAGAATCTGAAACTCTCAAAGCAGAACCACTTCCACCGAAACACTCTGCACAAGAAGCAGAACTAACAGCATTGATTGAAGCTCTTAAAATAGCTGAGAACCAGACAGCTAATATATACACTGATTCTAGGTATGCACATGGTATTGTGTTTGATTTTGGAGTAATCTGGAGAGCTAGAGGTTACATGACAGCGTCAGGACAACCTGTAAAACATGCTTCTCTGATCAAACAGATCTTAGAGGCTGCACAAGAAACAAAAGAAGTAGCAGTAATCAAGGTAGCTGCACATGTGAGACTCGACACTAGGGAATCTAGGGGAAATGATAGGGCTGATAAAGCAGCCAAAGCAGCAGCTGTCAAACCCTTACAACAGGTTCATACTGTAAACCCCACAGAAAATACTGAAGATAGACTGAGACAAGCACAGGAAGATGCAGGAGAAGAGGAGAGGGACAGGTGGAAAAAGGAAGGGGCAGAAGAACAAGCGGGAATTTGGAAGAAAGATGGACTAATATGTTTACCTAGAGCCTGGTATCCGATTGTAGTTGGTGGACTGCACCACCCTACTCATGTGTCTGCAAATGCAATGACACTACTGGCAAAGCAAGTCTGGTTGGCTCCAGGTTTTGGCAACTATGCAAGAGACTATTGTGCTGCATGCGCTATATGCCTGGCACATAATCCCGGACAGACAACAAAGACCCCTATGAAGCACCACGTCCGACCTCTCTACCCGTTTCAGCGATTACAAATAGACTTTATCCAGCTGCCAAAAAGTAATGGGTATGAGTATGTGTTGGTATGTGTGGACATGTTCTCGGGGTGGCCAGAGGCCTATCCAGTTCGGAAGGCTTCAGCTAAAAACACTGCTGTAAAGCTAGTTGCCGAACTGATACCCCGTTACGGTCTCCCTGAAGTGATCGAGTCAGATAGGGGTACTCATTTCACTGGAGAAATATTTCAAAATGTACTGAAAATGTTGGGTGTTGAAAGTCAGTTACACACTCCGTACCATCCTCAAAGTTCTGGTAAGGTGGAACGCATGAATGGAACTTTAAAATTAAAAATACAGAAAGCCATGGCTGAAACAGGAAAGCCTTGGACAGAATGCCTTCCACTGGCCCTTTACTCAATACGCAATACCCCAAGGGGTAAGACTAAACTGTCTCCATATGAAATTTTGTTTGGCAGGACTGCCAATTTAGGATGTTATTTTCCACAGCAACTTGTGTTAAATATTGAGTCATTGACTTCTTATGTGCAAAATCTTCAGAAACAATTAACTAAGGTGCATGCACAAGTTTTTGCTTCCCTTCCAGATCCTGACAACACAGAAGGAAGTCACAAGTTGGAACCAGGTGATCAAGTCTATGTAAAAAGACACACCAGAAAGGCTCTAGAACCAAGGTTTGACGGACCCTTCCAAGTCCTGTTGACAACACCTACATCAGTCAAGCTTGAAGGAAAGGCATCATGGATACATGCAAGCCATTGCAAGAAAAGCAGTATAAACTCATGATATTGATGTTAATAATGATAACCTCAACGGAGGCGTGGGATAGACTGAATTCTCTAGCCCCTTTGAACAATAGATTCGTACAACATCATAGAAAATTAGTGCATGACTTGTTAAACAATACACAAACCCTGACAGATTGTTGGATCTGTACCCATTCGCCGGTATCAGCCACAAGTATACCTTTTCTAGCAGTTCCCGTATTAGCAGAAGAAATATTCGCTTGGCCTAATTGTTCAGACAACCTGGCCAACAACCAAATTGGTAATGCTAGGCTGTGGAATACTACAATCGCCATATCAATTGTGGGATGGGTAGAATTTCCTTGGTGGCAGGGTAATCTCTCAGGGAGTAACACACATCTACAATATTTAGCATTTAGGGGAGGAAAATGGGTACCTAGAAATAAGACTGGATTAACTAATTTAGGACAGGTCCCCACAGAAAATCTACAGCTTAGTTTCAGTACAACCGTCCCCCCCTCTGATGCTTTCAAACCTGTAGTATTGGAAAGATACATACATAATAGAAAATGGAAACATTCTAAATTGTTCCCCCAAGGTGATGCAAACAGTTGTACAAGTAAGCTGGGGAACCTGGTTTGTAATAAATCCGATGAGTATATCAAAGGAATGCCTGTATGTGGGAATCCCGCAGCCGGGTACTGTAGCCCCTTGGGACAAAAACCCTCTTGGTGTATGCTTCAGAATGTATCTAGATTTGTGGACTTGGCTCACAGATTGGTATTGCAGCACTCAGCTCTATGGGATCTGCCTGAAGGTACATTTTGGATATGCGGAGAAGGAGCATATAAATGGCTTCCCGTAGGTATAAAGGGTACTTGTACATTAGGACGCCTAACCCCGGCTACATTCATAATTTCAAATAAACAAGTGAATATGCAAGCCGTGCCCAAGCACACACTGTATAAAAGAGCTGCAGATAACTCACCACGTCCCTCGGGGAGGCCACATATAGTACAAATGGGAATTCCTAACAAAATTGCTAGTACCATTTTTATTTATCCTATGTTAACACAGATGTGGGATAAATTAGTTAGAGCCACGGATTATCTAGATGATCAGATCTGGGATATATTGGATATACTAAACACTAGTATAGCTGTACAGAATCAGCTTATAATAGTCACTAACCAACATACCCTGGTATTGGATTACCTAACTGCCTCACAAGGGGGTATGTGTCAAATCATCGGACCCACCTGCTGTCATTATATAGACCCGAATAGTACTATGAGTATGACATTTAAATTAAAGGACGTACAACGACTCAGAGATCAGTATGACAAAGACAATGACCAGAATAAGGATAGCTGGTGGTCAGATACCTTTTCTTTTCTTAACCCAGCCAACTGGTTCAGAGGAATCGGTGGGTGGGTTGCTGGGATTATGCAGAGCATAATACATATAGTTATGATTATTGTAGTCATATACGTACTATTCCAGATTGTGCTCAAGAGTATCTCAGTATGCACAGATAAACTTTGTGTAATAGATGCAAGAGTATAAAGTTTTTTTTTCCTTCTTCTCTTATGTTATCCTTTGCTAATACTGATTATTGCGCTTATTTTGCTATCCCTTTGTAATATCTGTACTTATTGCAAAACAAAGAAAAGGTTGCGAGAGTTAAACGGAAGAATTAATACTAGATTTGATTCTCTTATTGAATACAAGCATGTACATGTGTAATACCAAATAAAGGCTTTGTCTTTGGCCCTGTGGTAATAAAATAAATAAAAGAAAATGTCAAAGGGGGGAATTGTGGAGATCAGACTGAACTAAAGGAATCCATCTTGTCTTCTTCCTGAGAAATCTCGCTTACAACAAGATACATTTCTGCTGACTTGACATTTCCTTTTATGGAAGTAATCATGTGTGCATTCCTTCTTTCAATAGCAGCCTTTCATTCACCTTCCAGATGATGTAACTTTCTACTGATAAAGACTGGTATAGATTGTTTATGTAAGAGATAGTGAAATATGAGCGCTTGTGCGCATGTCTGTAAAAGAATAATTCTTTTCTATATAAAGGAAGGGCAAAGCCCAGAGAGAGAGATGTGCTCCTGGGCTTCCCCTGTATATGATCACACAATACCTTGTTTGCGTGTCATTTACTCAGGATCCCTACCTCTAGTAAGCCAGGGACTGAGAAGGACTTAACACACATCATCATTTCTGTATTTGTCACCCATTCCTGGTTTTGGCTTACAAACGTGGTACACGTGTTTATATTATACCTTTCCTCTGATTGTTCTGGTTTTGCCTTACAAATACTGATGTAAAATACTTTCCAAATACTGACATTGTGAATGTGGCCTAAAATACACTGTTATTCCCTCACCCACCATCATGTGGAAATCAAGTTCGATACAAAGCTTTCAACCCATTTTCATTATGCAGGAGTCACCAACTTTTGCTATAGACAAGAAGTTTATTTCTGACCGGAAGCACGCAATTGTCCATTTGTGCCCAAAATATATTAAGAGTCTAAGGTCATCTTATTTACATATCCAGTGCATGAAATCAGAGCCATTTGTATTCTATTATTCTGGACGTTTTTCATCTGTTTGAGGTTCAAGCTGTGCAAGCTGCAAGAGTGAAAAAAAGAAAGAAAGAAAAGTTACTTCATATAGAGCGGAATATATGGAATGGCAGCTAAACATTGGGCACCCCCATATCACCCTTTTCCACCATTTGAAGTTGGTGAAGTGTCACATTTCTCACTCCCTACAGATAAGCTGCTGCAGAACACACTGACATCTTCAGATAAAGGATTGGCCAAGCTGAAGGCCAAACTCATCTCATCACAGCCTGCCCTCTTCTGACAGAGGGGACACCACTGCACAGACAAAAAGAAAGGAGATATACAGTATGTGGTATATGGAAACAAATCTCTTGGCCCCGCTTTAGATAAATGTTGCAACATTTGGCCTATTGTATACTAGAGTCATTAAGGCCATGTCCCCACAACTAGGAAATAGCAGCGCTTTGTCAAGAACACTGTTCTAATCAAGCAGCTAAATCTACACGTGTTCAATGAACCATGCGGATTTTCCACATCTAATCCCTCCGCTGCAGATAACGGACATGCTGCGACTTGTAAACCTGCACCGTGGGAGAGTTTATAGAAATCCCTACCACTGTGCTGCTAATGTAGAACGCAGCATTTTGGACACACAGCAGGTGAGCTACATCCAAAACGCTGCTCTTCCTGATCGTGGGCACGTACCCTTAAAGGAGGATGCATCTTAAGTACATAGTTCATCAAGGCTAGAATCTTATCAATTGGGGGATATGTGTGGCCAGCTCCATGCTCATTTAGCGGACATGTCTCCCAAAGCAGTCAACCTTTTCCCTGACCTTTGGCATCGCTTATCCCATGTCAAACAACCTTGTTTTTAAGTATTTTACCGTTCTGCATCAACAAAAAAAACAGATCTAGGAACAGTCAGGCTGTAACCATTGTACGTTGTCAGGAGATGCAGCAAATCACAACTTGTATTGTAAAGGGTGCAGCAAGTGAAAGATCTGCTAACTAGTGATGAGCGAACGTGCTGGGATAAGGTGTTATCTGAGCATGCTCGTGTGCTAACAGAGTGTCTTTGGCATGCTCAAATACTATGTTTGAGTTGCCGTAGCTAAATATCTCACGGCTGTTAGTCGCAACACATGCAGGGATTGTCTGGCAAACAGGTAATGCTTGCATGTGTTGCGGCTGTCGAACAGCCACGGCAACTTGAACATTGTCTTCGGCGTGCTCAAGTACTCTGTTAGCACATGAGCATGCTCAGATACTACCTTATCCGAGCACGTCGGCTCATCACTAATCGTAAGCCATTCATCTGCTTTATATGCTATGAGTTTTCCCAGCACAAATCTGGATAGATTAACCACCAATATATCCTAAGGCCATGTTCACAAAGCGGTGGAAGCCCACATCAGCAGCCCTGGAAAATGGGACTTGGGCGCATGCACTGGCAAGGCCACTGACGGTAAAGATGAACACGATGTCACGGTGTGCTCTATCGCACATAGTTTTCTCATCCGTATCCGTTTGAGGGCTTCAGAAGTAATCCCTCAGGTAGCCACTGATGTGGGGATCAGACCGGATATAAACATTTCCATTGCAGACCTGCTGATGCAGAGATGCTACAGAGGCAGTTGCCAAAACCTCACACCCATGGCTGGTATTGTAGAATGCAGCAAACCTTCTGCAAGCTAATAGAAGGAAGAACATTTGCTGTGTTTTTGCATTATGACAACTTAGCCTTTGTCCAAACATGTCAAAAAGTAGTTATATTTTTATATCTGCTGCACGGGGAAAAAAAAAAGAAAAAAAAACTAAAACGAATAAGGTTGTCTCTGCAGCCCCAGTCACTATAACATGTGCCCGATTGTCGAGTTTAGCGATTTGCGCAATTTTAATATTTTTTTTTCCTTCTTTAGTTCGCCACTGGGCAAAGTTTAAAGGTTTCCATATGTTTTCGCCTGACTTATCACATTTTGAAAAGTCTCAAAACTTAGTGCACGCTTTTCATTCCCACCAGAATGATTTTATTCAGGTCTGAAACTTGTCCAATTTTTGCAACATTTTAGAGGAAGATGCAACTAAGAGGTCATAGACAGGATACACATGGAAATAACAGACATTTTTCATTTTTATTCAGGGTGACTCAATACCCCATTTTAACACTTGGGCCTTTTCGATGTACACATTTTGGAAATCAGACTACTGTATCTGAAATCTATCACTTGTCAACCAGTAACGTGACAGTAATAACCATTCCAATAATATTTATCAGAGGGGAATATACTACCATATGTGTATTTATGTGAAAATCAGTCACATATTAATACTTTGCTGTTTTGAAGTTGACCTGTCACAAGCACACGCTGTCCTACCTTTTAGCTCCTTTCACACAGGTGGTGGTGCTGTGTGGCGGACATTGTTGCTTTGGCACTGTGCCTGTGGGGTAGTGTGGCCTTGTGCCATGGGGGCTCAGCTTTGCAGAATGAGGGCTGTGGGGCACCAGGTTGCTTGCCCTATTAATGCAGCATACCTTTAAGATCAGTGACCCACCAGAGGTTCACCGTGGCGGTGGGCTTCATACAGTCTGGTAAGAATGTTAAACTAACAACCTCATGTTCAGTTTTGTAATATGTTGTGGCTAAGCAAAAGTTAAGTTTTGGACGTGTGATCCATGTCATTTCTTTACAGCTATGATACCTACCTAAAAGTAACTTGTGGGGGTCTTTGTTATAACATCCATACTCACTGCTGAGGAGGCTTCCTTCTAGCTCTTTTAATGATGAAGATCATTAAAATATATGGAAGGAAAAAGAAAGGAGAGAAACTAACCTTTGCTTTCAGTTCTTTATTCTCTTCGAGAACAGCTTCGTATTTTTGTTTTAGTTCTGCGATTTCCAAGCGTAAAGCTTCTACATCTGGCGTTTCTGGGCCGGCAGCTCCCATGTGCTGTTTTAGAAAGCTGGATATACCATTAAGGATAACTACATTCCAATCAAATATATACGCGGCCTTCTGTGGCAAGTGTATATTCAGGGATGTGCCGGTTAGGCTGGGTTCACATTACGTAACTTTGGCAGTCCGTTAGACGGACTACGTTACACCGTGGCATAACGCAGTCCGTTAACGCCGCCATTAAGCCCTATATCGGACACATCGCTAGCGCACACCCACAATGGGCGTGCGCTAGCGATGTGCAGTCATTGAGTGACGGACCCTGGGACGCGGGCTGCAGCGTTTCCGGGTCCGTCACCGCTAGCGCAGATAGAGCATCTGCTAGCTCTGTCTGCGCTAGCGCGATCACATTTCGGCACTTGCGTTAACGCAGCCTGTTTTACGCATGTGTTGAACGGGCTGCTTAAACGCAATGTGAACCCAGCCTTACACAAAAATATATGCAATATGCAAAACCTTGTCAGAAATTATAAATTGACCAATATGTATTGTCAGGAAATCACAAGGGGATCACACAGATCTCTCACTGCCGCCACCAATTTGTCAAAAACACCACTCCGCTGCCCCCAATTGTCAGGACAATTACACAATTGACGGAAGATAGGTGGACAAGACAATGGCTGTTCCTTTTACTACTAGGCCGGTTATTGTGCACTTCCCACATGAGTATATTATACATACGGTATACACATTTCAGTACAGTCACTGCCAAGCTCCGGAATAAGCTGCCACCAGCAATCATTTATACAGGCCGATTGGACACCCATTTCTTGTAACATATGGCCTCAAGGCTTCAGGAATACGGTTTATAGAGCAAGAGGGACGAAACTATTACATTTTATACATTTAATCCTAAAAATTAGGCAGGATTTATAAAAAAAATTATGCAAAAAAAATATTACAAAGGGGGACAAGATAATAAAGTATACACAATCACAAGAACAAAAAGGATAAAACAAAAATGACGATGTCACAGAAATGGCATAGTTCTTTGCGAAGGGGACCTAACTGTTTGGAAAAGAGCACAGTCCAATAGCGAACTGCATCTCCCAGCACAGAACAATGGCATCAGTTCAGTATCTGCTGTTATCCTGTAAGAGTCATGCCCACATCCCTCACCTTGGTGACCTCAGATGGGGGCTGGTCAATGGGATGTGGGTCAGGTCCCAAAACTTTGGAGATCCTGAACCTTAAGAATATCTACCCCACTGGAAGTCCCAGGTGGGAGATATTAATGCATATTTCCAATCATGGTTTTATCCTTCAATAGATGTGAAGCATAGCATATATAACGTTATCCATCTGGCTGACATTCATGGCTTATTGGCAGGCCACAATGCAAGCTAATGCATTGTGTTCCTCCTAGGGCCGCAATGCCGAAAATATGTCTCCCATAACAATAGGACCTATGCCTGTCACAAAAGAAAATCAATATTCATAATTAGTATCTGGTACCAGAGCGTCTGATATCATTGCCCTGTGCTGCTTTTGAAGGCAGGAAGATTTATCCACACAAGTGTGTATAGTCTCACTTCCGGGCCTCTTGTGCATACTTTGTTTGCCCTCCATCAGAGAACCCACTTCAATTACCTGTCCACAGCAGGAAAGAGCGGAAGTAGGGGCAGGAGCCCCCCACCACCATTTACAATGCCATGCTTCCATGCTCAATTCCATTTAAGCATACATACATCTGGTACAGATTCATACCTATTTGTGTTATAAGCATGTACGGTAGTTTGTTTTCATTTTTCAAATGCACAAATATATGCAATTCTGACTGCATAGTTATAATTATTATAGTAATAATTGTATTATTATTAATTGTATAACTTAATATTGAGCAGAATTAAGAATGCTGACATCCCCTATGCATCGTTTAAGCACCCTAAAAGCCCCTTATATGCAGCAAGAGCCCCGACACAGGCTCCCTATATACACTGCATGTCGCCCCCCCATGCCCACCCAAACTACCCATACACGAGAAAAAAAAAACAAAAAAAAAAAAACACACCACATACTCACCTCAGTCCCGTTTCCTGACGCTCTGCTTCTCTCCCTGCCTCCGCTCACACGCCAATTGGTGGAAGAAGTGGCTGGATACCCCTACTCCACCAAAGGAGTCAGCGGCGGGCACAGCATAGAGCCGCACATGGAGGCAGCGAGCAGGCAGGCACCGTGTGGCCCGTGGACCTCCGATTTCCAGCCCCACGGTTGTCTCGGTCCGCAGGCCAGACGGAGACAGCCAGAGGGCTGGATGTGGCCCGCACTTTTCCCAGGCCTGCATCAATGAGTCACCCATTTATCATTCGTCCTGTGACTAAAGGTACCTTCACACTGAACGATATCGTTAACGATATCGTTGCTTTTTGTGACGTAGCAACAATATCGTTAACTAAATCGTTCTGTGTGACAGCGACCAACGATCAGGCCCCTGCTGGGAGATCGTTGGTCGCTGGGGAAAGTCCAGCACTTTATTTTGTCGCTGGATCTCCCGCTGACATCGCTGAATCGGCGTGTGTGACGCCGATTCAGCGATGTCACTGGTAACCAGGGTAAACATCGGGTTACTAAGCGCAGGGCCGCGCTTAGTAACCCGATGTTTACCCTGGCTACCGTTGTAAATGTAAAAAAAACCAGGATTTTTGGTTGCTTACCGTAAAATCTGTTTCTCGGAGCCTTCATTGGGGGACACAGGAACCATGGGGTGTATGCTGCTGCCACTAGGAGGCTGACACTATGCAAATAAAAAAGTTAGCTCCTCCTCTGCAGTGTACACCCTACCGACAGGAAGTAGGATATTCAGTTAGTGAGAAAGCAGTAGGAGAAGCAACGTGTAAAAGAGAAAGAATAATAATATAATAATAATAAACTTTATCTACATAGCGCCAACAAATTCCACGGCGCTCCATAGATTAACAGTTTCAAACACTCAGAGTGTTCAAAGAACTCAAACGTAAACAGTAAACAGAGCTGTTCAACTTGGGAGGGTGCTGTGTCCCCCAATGAAGGCTCCGAGAAACAGATTTTACAGTAAGCAACCAAAAATCCTGTTTTCTCTATCGCCTTTCATTGGGGGACACAGGAACCATGGGACGTCCCAAAGCAGTCCCTGGGGTGGGAAAAACAGACTTCCATCAGGTCCGAGGACTCACCACTGCTGCCTGCAGGATCCTTCTGCCCAGGCTGGAGTCCGCCGTAGTTCGGCGAAACGTGTGGATGGAAGACCAGGTTGCCGCTTTACAAAGCCGTCGGCAAAAGCCCCGTGACGTACCGCACTGGAAGCGCCGACTGCCCGGGTAGAGTGAGCCTTTATCTCAGGAGGGGGCACTCTTGTTCTTGACCCGGTAAGCTTCCAAAATTGCCGTTCTGATAGAGCGAACAATAGTCGCCTTGGAAGTCGGCAGGCCTCTACGCACGCCATCAGGGATGGCGAAAAGAGAATCCATCTTTCGGAAAGCGGCTGTGCTAGCTAGGGAGATCCTCACTGCCCTGACGAGGCCCAGCCTGTTCAACGATCACTCCAGAGGACGAGTCGGAGCTGGACAAAAGGAAAGGTATAACGATGTCCTCGTTGAGTTGGAAAGATGAAAACCACCTCGAGAAAGGAAGGAAGGCAGAGGCCTGGGACCACCTTGTCCTGGATTAAAATTAAGAAAGGAGGTCGGCAAGAAATGGCCGCCAACTCAAAAACGCGGCGGATCGAAGAGATGGACCTGAGAAAAGCCACCTTCCGAGATAGAACTGACAGGGAAAACTCCCTGAGAGGCTATAAGGGGGGAACCCCTAAGCACAACCAACCCAACCTTTAAATCCCATGAATCCACAGAGGCCCTGTACGGAGGGACAGCGTGGACTACTTGGAGGGAGGTCTTAACCTGTGGCTGAGAAGAAAGTCTTCTTAAAGGGAAGAAGAGCGCAGGAACCTGGCTCTATAGGGAACTGAGAGCGAAGCCCGAATCCAGTCCTGCCTGAAGGAAAACCAAATTGAAGGCAGGGAAAAATGACATAGGTGAAAAGTGGTTGGACTCGCATCAACGAAAGTAAGCCTTCCAGGTACGATAGTAGATCCTGGAAGAAGACGAAGGCTTCCCAGCGTGGATTATAGAGTGACTCATCTGGGCCGAAAGGCCGGACGCTCTTAGAACTGTGGAGTCCACAGCCACGCCGTTAAACTGAGCGACCGATAATTCGGGTGGCAGATCGGACCCTGAGACAGCAGATCGGGTCCGCCTGGAAGACACCAGGGGTGTCCGCGAGAAGATTGGCGATGTCTGCAAACTGAGACCTCCTGGGCCAATCCGGGACGATCAGAATGACCGGCACCCATCTCAACAGCTTGGAAAGCAAGGGAAGGTGTGGGAACCGATAGGGGAGCCCGAACTGCGACTGGGGAATGGCCAGAGTGACAACACCACTGTGAGAGGATCACGGGACCCTGGGCCGACCCGAGGGACCTCCTGTTCAATCGGGACGCCATGAGGTCCACCTCTGGAGTCCCCCATCGAAGAGCAATCCGATAGGAAACCTCCTGAAGCACCATTCCCGTGCCGCGAGGCCCTCGCGGCCGAGGAAGTCGGCGGCCTAAATGTCCACGCCGGGGACATGCACTGCGGAGCTCACCAGGACCGTTGCGCCTCTGTCCAAAGGAGGATCCTGGAATCTCGGCCGAGGCCAGCGAACGCCGAGTCCACCCCTGGTGGTAGACATATGCCACTGCTGTGTCATTGTCTGTCTGGATTCGAATTGGCAGGCTGCTGAGAATCCTTACCCAATGAAGGAAAGAGAGAGATGATCCGGAACTCGAGGACATTGATCGGCAAAGAGGGCTCCTGCGCCGACCAACAACCCTGAAAGAACAGGAGACAAAGCCCCGCGCCTCCGCCGAGCGGACTGGCGTCCGTCGTCACCACCTGCCAGGGAACTGGAAGGAAGGAAGGATCTGCTCTGGGATAAGAGAAGGGACCTCGGCCATCAGTTGAGGAACCATTTGACCCGGGAGAATGCCGGATCGGACGATGCAGGGAGAAGACAGACCTGCCCCCTGTGATAGAATAGCCTGCTGAAGAAGTCTCGAATGAAACGGGCGAAGGGAAAATTGCTTCCGATGTTGCAACCAACCTCCTTAGGGCCTTTAAGGCCCATCGGAAAAAAGGGGAGCTGAGAACCCTGGAGCAAGCGAACTTCCTGACAAAGGAGGGATATCCTGTCTTCGGGAAGGAAGACTCTGGTCCGACAAGTGTCGAAGAACATGCCCGGAGATACGAGGCGCTAAACAAGACGGAACTTCTTCCTGTTGACGAGCCACCCGCAACGGTTAGAATGTTGGGAAAGATGGATAGACTTTCGGGAGCCTGAAACCGAAATTCCTGAGCCTCCATGGAAGTGATTACTGAACGAGGGAATATCATCCTGAAGTGTCTCCGACGAAACTTCCTGTTCAGCAAATTGAGATCCGGACTGGAACGAACCTTGTTGTCCTCTGTCAGTACAGAAAGATTCGAAGAGAAGCCTGTGAACCGTTGAACCGTTCCTGTTCTGGGACGGGAACGATTACCCCGGATTTAAGGAGGGAAACAATGGCTGTAAAGAAAACGATCCCAGGACCGTGAAATGAAGATTTTGTATCTAGAGGATACAAGTGCCCTGGCCCATGCGTCCTCTACTGAGGAGACCCAGACGTCCCTGAGGAACAGGAGACGGTTGCCCAGCCTGAGAAACTGGCTGGGGTCTAGTCGTGGGTCGTGCCTAGGTGGAACTTCCAGTCCTGGACCTGGAGAATCCACCTTAGGAGTAGCGGGCACGCCAGGAAAGAGTGAGTCGAAGAATACCTTCTCTTAACGTGCCTGTGGCCTCTGCTGTTGCGAAGAGGAATCTAATGCCGCGAAACTACGAAAAAGGTCTAAAAGACCGAAGTAGCCGCCTAAGGGGAAGTAGGCGAGGTCTGGAGAAGGGGACTGGTGCCGCCAGTGGCGTCCTTAATAATTTTGTCCAGCTTGGAACCGAAAGGACGTGAACCTTGAAAAGGCAGGCTCGTAAGGGACTTCTTCGATGACTCTTGAGCCAAACAGTGCGACGGCTGGCAACAACATTACTGGGCGCCTGTGCGGCAGAAGACGCGACGTCCAGGGAACAAATTATTCCCCGGCGCGAGTAATCTGGGAGGCAAGTTCCGCCAGCCGGGCTGATGGAGCTCCAGCTTGAATGCCCCAACGGAGTTGTTTAGCCCCTCGGATACAGACTTCGAAACCCAAGTGGAAGCCAAAGCCGGGCATTGGGATGATGCGGCAGTTTTGAAAGCCGACTTCACGAAGGATTCCATGATCCCATCGATGGAATCTTTCAGAGCCGCCCACCGGACAGCGTAAGGACTGTGGTGGTGGCAAGTCTAGCAGCCGACGGATCCACAGGGGGAGAGGTCGTTCTCTAACGCCTCTCATTCCGGTTGGCAATGAGATCCGGAGGAAAGAGATATGAGACTCCAAGACGCTTGTCTCTTTGAGAACGTCTGGTCGAATTCGCTCTTTCTCTGGACAGAGGCTCCTTGAATTCAGGATGAGGAGCAAATACCTTGGGAGGTAGTTTAGACCGTCTAAACGAAACCGCCTGATCTGCGGGTTTCGTAGAGGAATCTTTGATGCCACAGGTCTGATTGGTCGCTCCAATGAGGCTTTGAACCATATCCCTCATGTTAGCGATTTGGTTCGAATCCGGCCCCAAATAATCCTCCGAAGGCGCATCATAGAAAGCCTCGCCTGACTCAGGGGAGGAGGATCGGGAGGACGCCGACCGCAGAGGAGGACCGAGTGGCGAGATGGAGCGAGAAGAGGACTCAGACTGGCATTCCTGTCTGGACCTTTGCAGCTAGCCTTGGAGGGCTCAGACGGAGCTTCCTGTGACCCGGTGGCTACTGCGGGGGTCTGCAGGGGTAACCGATCCAGCACGGACACCAGGGTTTGAGACACCCGTGTTAAATTGGCCACCGATTGAGACAGAGAGGAGGCCCAGCCTGGGATGGGGTATCACTCTCGGGCGGATCGGCCGGATCGGCCGGGGGATCCTGGGCGGTGGGGACAATCGGGTTGCTGAAGGACTGACATAGCGGAGACCAGAAGGTTAGGGGACAGAACGGCGGAGGAGAGTGTCAGACTGCAGAGCAGAGTTACTCACGGCAGGTGATGCGCTTCAGTGGTCCTTAAAGGCAGGGGTGCAGGCAGAAGGAGCAGACCTCTGGAACTCTCCTGTCCGGGACCAGCTGTGGGGCTGAGGCGACCGCAATTGAGGAGGACGCCGGTATTCACGTACTTTCGGGGGGAATAAGGCGTTCCTGGATCGAGAATATGGAGGTGGTGGGCAGGGTTAATTGCCTGGCCAGGAGCACCAAGATGGTGCCGGGGGGCGGAGCTTGTTGAGACAGACGGGCGGGAAAAAAACCCGCCCGAGAACTCAGAAAGTGGGCGGAGTCACGGCCAAGAGTAGGCCCCGGGAGAAGCCGGGACCTAAATTAGAAGCTGGTGGGCGCCGGAGAGGGCCACAGGACCGGAAAACTGTGCGGCCGCCGGAGAACGCTGTGCGGCCGCCGGAGAACGCTGTGCGGCCGCCGGAGAACGCTGTGCGGCCGCCGGAGAACGCTGTGCGGGCGCCGGAGAACCCTGTGCGGGCGCCAGAGAACCCTGTGCGGGCGCCAGAGAACCCTGTGCGGCCGCCGGAGAACACTGTGCGGCCGCTGGAGAACCCTGTACGGCCGCCGGAGAACACTGTGCGGCCGCCGGAGAAAAACGGCACGGCTGCCTGTAGGGGCTGCGCTGCATGGGACAAAGGTACGGCCGCAGACAAGGCAGTGCCGCTGCCTGTAAAGGTGCGGCCGCCAAGCATGGAGAAGCGGCGCAGCAGCAGCGCAAACCGCCACGTCAGGGGGAAAGTGCAGCCGCAGAAAAGGCAGCGCGGTTGCCTACAGGGCGCCGCACAGAGCAAAAATGTGCCGCAGTGTGGAAAACTTTCCAATAAAGAGACGTCCAACGATCGCCCAGGGAATCAGGGACCCCCCATGACTGTCTTTGAAGAGAGACCAAAGGTTAGGGGGATTGGTGGGAAGGGAATACTCACCTAAACATCCCACGCCGTCCGTTACTAACCTCGTGAAGATATCAGACGTCCGTGGAGCTGGACGTCCTCGTCTCCTCCAACCGACAGGCTCTGGTGGGCGAGTGGGTGGGGGACGGATGCAGGACCGGACTTCTAAGCACGCTTGTGTGCTAGGATCTTGGTCCTGGAGAGGGATCTATGAGGATACGGGGTGGCAGTACACGCCGTACTCATAGTCCGCATTGTGGGAGTACAGGTGTGACTGTTCACCCTGTATCCCTCCGGAAAACCTGAAAGAAAACGATGCACATTGAGGTAGATATGGGTCTAATGAAAGACCCGTGTCCACCTCCTACTGACACTAAGCTAAACTGAATATCCTACTTCCTGTCGGTAGGGTGTACACTGCAGAGGAGGAGCTAACTTTTTTATTTGCATAGTGTCAGCCTCCTAGTGGCAGCAGCATACACCCCATGGTTCCTGTGTCCCCCAATGAAAGGCGATAGAGAAACAAACACTACATACTTACATTCCGGTGTCTGGTCAGGTCCCTCGCCTTCAGCTTCCCGCACTGACTGGTGAGCGCCGGCCAGCCGTAAAGCAAAGCACAGCAGTGACGTCACCGCTGTACTTTACGGCCGGCGCTCAGTCAGTGCTGGAAGCTGAAGGCGAGGGACCTGACCAGACACCGGGAATGTAAGTACCGTATGTAGTGTTTGTTTTTTTACATTTACAACGGTAACCAGGGTAAACATCGGGTTACTAAGCGCGGCCCTGCGCTTAGTAACCCGATGTTTACCCTGGTTACCCGGGGACTTCAGGATAGTTGGTCGCTGGAGAGCTGTCTGTGTGACAGCTCTCCAGCGACGCTGCAGCGATCGACATCGTTGTCGGTATCGCTGCAGCGTCGCTTAGTGTGACGGTACCTTAAGATTAGTACCCTTTGAGGACAAATTCCCCTAACTTCAGCTCTTCGGTCACTCAGTCTTGGAAAATGTCAGCTGGGCTTACTAATAAATACATCTGTCTGGTTTGGAGACAGCAAATTCTAGACCACACTTTAGTGTTTGTAAGAAAACTGAGACAAAATGCTTAGCTTAGTCATTTCATTAAAATTTTATACAAAGAAAGGATACTCCAATGCATGTTTTGGCTTTTCTGGCTCTTCGTACAATTCAACTAATACTAAAAGACAGAATGAACATTAGTTAGCATTTTGGTAGCCTTTCTGGACAATATTCATAAAGAATATGGTAAGAAATGTCAGTATTGCTTAAATGGTTTGTACCAAGTTTGGAAGTTATTCCTAATTCGTAAGATTGTTCAGGGGCAGACTGCTGGAACCCCACCGATCCCCAAGCACTTGTGAGTGGAACGGTGGCCAGTCACAAGCACCTCTACTCCATTCATGCTTAATGAAATCCCAAGCTCTCAACTCCACTGGAAAAATTAAAAACATTAAGAGTCTTGAAATGTTTTTTTTCACCATTTACATAAAATTTTTTGTTTTTTTCTTCTTAAGTTTGATATAGCCCAAATTGTACTGACCTGGATAGTCTGTTTGACAGGTCATCTTTTACCATACAATGAAAACTAAAAACTGCATTTTTTTCCAGTTCCTCCCACTTGGAAAAAAAATTTCTGTTGCCCAGACCACTACATTGTAAAATAAATTACTTCTTGCCCGCAAAAAAAGCAAGCCATCATAAGGTAGTTTCAATTGAAAAAAATGCTCTTGGAAAAGGATGGGGGTGGGAATTGAGAGGACAAAAGAGAAAGCGAAAAATCATTCAGTCCATAAGGTCTTAAAGGGTTTATCTGAGAAGTGATCCAAGATGGTCACCCAATTTCAGCTGCCACCATTCCTAAGCACACAAAATTTCCCATGGAGATCTTCGGTGAACTCACTGACTTTCTCACGGTGCTGAGGTCACTGCAGTTCAGTCCGGCTGGGAACGCAGCCTCAGTGACCTGCCATAACCTCGATGAGTTCACTGCTGCTCACTCCTCAGTAGTTCTCAGATTGAACGGTCATATCCTGGCACAATCCAGGTTGAAAACTATTTATCCCAGACATAGGTTACGATGTGGGACAGAACGAGGGAGAGGTGAGGGATATTTTTGTTTTTTTTGTTTTATTGCAGGAGATGAGGGTTTCAATGGAATGGGCATTAGGCAAGTATAAGGCTGGAATCATATTAAACGTATAAGAAGAAAAGAAAAGGGGAAAAAAAAAATTGGTCCGATTCTCACTGCCGAGACTCACAGGACGGCAATGCGAGTGTCGAGTACAATTTGATTTTTCGAACTCACAGGACCTTCATGACGTCACCTCGAGCGTGATAACTTTCTCACACTCGCGGTGATGTCAGACATGTTATAGAAGTTTAACGAAAGACACTGGGTAGCGGTAGTAGACGCTGCTCAGTGTCTCTGCTGGATGACAGGCTGAATGGTCGCATCATGCAACCTGCCATCTAAATGTAGCAGAGCTAGACCAGTCATGGGATACATAGATTATAATCATCTCTGCAGAAAGGTGTAGAATATGGTTTATTTCAATTCTTTTGTAGGGAACAATGGAGTTCCTGAAATAGGCGATGTAAGTATGGTTTAATTAAGATTTACAGTTGTGGCCAAAAGTATTGACACCCCTGCAATTCTGTCAGATAATACTCAGTTTCTTCCTGAAAATGATTGCAAACACAAATTCTTTGTTATTATGATCTTCATTTGTCTTAAATGAAAAAACACAAAACGAATTGTCCTAAAGCCAAAATCGGATATAATTCCACACCAAACATAAAAAAGGGGGTGGACAAAAATATTGGCACTGTTCGAAAAATCATGTGATGCTTCTCTAATTTGTGTAATTAACAGCACCTGTAACTTACCTGTGGCACCTAACAGGTGTTGGCAATAACTACCGTATATAATCCAGTATAAGCCAAGATTTTCAGCCCACTTTTCTTGGGTTGAAAGTGACCCTCTCGGCTTATACTCAAGTCATTGTCGGGGGGGGGGGGGGGGGGGGGTGGAGCGGCGCGGAGACATACTCACCTGCTCCTGGTGCTGTCCCTGCATGTCCCATGGTCTCCGGGAGCCGGCAGCATCTTCCTGTGTTCAGCGGTCACGTGGTACCGCTCATTAAAGTAATGAATATGGACGCATATTCATTACTGTAATGAGCGGTACATGACGGCTGAACACAGGAAGATGCCGCCACCTCCCGGAGACCATCTGACAGTGAGACGCTGCCAGGGACCACCCCGGGAGCATGTGGGTATATCGGGGGAGGAGAGCATTGCGCGACAGTCACCTTCCTCGTTCCACCGCTGCGCGCTGCTCTGTCTTCCATCCTCTGCGCTTAATGTTCAGGTCAGATGGCGCGATGATGCGATTAGTGTGCGCGCCGCCCTCTGCCTGAACAGTCAATGCAGAGGATGGAAGACAGAGCGGTGCGTGGAACGAGGAAGGTGAATATCGCAAGTGCCGGGGGCCTGAGCAAAGAGAGGCGAGTATGTGATTTTCTTTTTTATTTTAAATCGCAGCAACAGCAAATGGGGCCACAATGTATGGAGCATCGTATGGGGCCACAATGTGTGGAGCATCTTATTGGGCCATAATCTATGGAGCATCTTATGGGGCTATTAACCTTTATGCAGCATTGTATGGGGCATATTTTAATATGGAGCATAATATGGGGCGTATTATGTATGGAGCATCTTATGGGGCCCATCATGAACTGTATGGAGCATTATATGGGGCTCCTGATTCAATATGGATATTCAAAAACACTTAACCTACTGATGTCTCAATTAATTTTACTTTTATTGGTATCTATTTTTATTTTTGACATTTACCGGTAGCTGCCGCATTTTCTACCCTAGGCTTATACTCGAGTCAATAAATTTTCCCAGTTTTTTGTGGCAAAATTAGCTTGGGGGGGGGGGGGGGGGGGTCAGCTTATACTCGAGTATATACGGTAAAGTCACAATTGCAGCCAGTTGACATGGATTAAAGTTGACTCAACCTCTGTCCTGTGTCCTTGTGTGTACCACATTGAGCATGGAGAAAAGAAAGAAGACCAAAGAACTGTCTGAGGACTTGAGAAACCAAATTGTGAGGAAGCATGAGCAATCTCAAGGCTACAAGTCCATCTCCAAAGACCTGAATGTTCCTGTGTCTACCGTTCACAGTGTCATCAAGAAGTTTAAAGCCCATGGCACTGTGGCTAACCTCCCTAGATGTGGACGGAAAAGAAAAATTGAAAAGAGATTTCAACGTAAGATTGTGCGGATGTTGGATAAAGAACCTCGACTAACATCCAAACAAGTTCAAGCTGCCCTGCAGTCCGATGGTACAACAGTGTCAACCCGTAATATCCGTCGGCATCTGAATGAAAAGGGACTGTATGGTAGGAGACCCAGGAAGACCCCACTTCTTACCACGAGACATAAAAAACCCAGGCTGGAGTTTGCCAAAACTTACCTGAAAAAGCCTAAAATGTTTTGGAAGAATGTTTTCTGCTCGGATGAGACAAAAGTAGAGCCTTTTGGGCAAAGGCATCAACACAGAGTTTACAGGAGAAAAAAAAAAAAAGAGGCATTCAAAGAAAAGAACATGGTCCCTACAGTCAAACATGGCGGTGTTTCCCTGATGTTTTGGGGTTGCTTTGCTGCCTCTGGACTGCTTGACCGTGTGCATGGCATTATGAAGTCTGAAGACTACGAACAAATTTTGCAGCATAATGTAGGGCCCAGTGCGAGAAAGCTGGGTCTTCCTCAGAGGTCATGGGTCTTCCAGCAGGACAATGACCCAAAACACACTTCAAAAAGCACTAGAAAATGGTTTGAAAGAAAGCACTGGAAACTTCTAAGGTGGCCAGCAATGAGTACAGACCTGAATCCCATAGAACACCTGTGGAGAGATCTAAAAATGGCATTTTGGAGAAGGCACCCTTCAAATATCAGGGACCTGGAGCAGTTTGCCAAAGAATGGTCTAAAATTCCAGCAGAGCATTGTAAGAAACTCATTGATGGTTACCGGAAGCGGTTGGTCGCAGTTATTTTGGCTAAAGGTTGTGCAACCAAGTATTAGGCTGAGGGTGCCAATACTTTTGTCTGGCCCATTTTTGGAGTTGTGTGTGAAATGATCAATGTTTTGCTTTTTGCTTCATTCTTTTTTGTGTTTTTTCATTTAATACAAATTAAATGAAGATTGTATAATGGAAAAATGGAGGGCACCATCAAGCAAAATAACAATAATGAAGGGATCAACCCAAAGTGTGAGCTATGATAGCTTCAACAAGAACAAGAAAAAAGCGTCACACTATATATAATGAGGACCACCAAATAAATAGTATGTAAAGATACTATTATCTTAGTATGTAAAGATAGATTAGCGAAATTAGGATTATTTAGTCTAGAAAAAAGACGACTGAGGGGCAATCTAATAACCATGTATAAGTATATAAGGAGACAATACAAATATCTCGCTGAGGATCTGTTTATACCAAGGAAGGTGACGGGCACAAGAGGGCATTCTTTGCGTCTGGAGGAGAGAAGGTTTTTCCACCAACATAGAAGAGGATTCTTTACTGTTAGGGCGGTAAGAATCTGGAATTGCTTGCCTGAGGAGGTGGTGATGGCGAACTCAGTCGAGGGGTTCAAGATGGACAAATGGATGGACAAATGTCTTTTTTCGGCCTTACTAACTATGTACTATGTAAGAGAGGCCTGGATGTCTTCCTGGAGCAGAACAATATTGTATCATACAATTATTAGGTTCTGTAGAAGGACGTAGATCTGGGGATTTATTATGATGGAATATAGGCTGAACTGGATGGACAAATGTCTTTTTTCGGCCTTACTAACTATGTTACTAAATCACTTTTAAATCCTTTATTTTGTCAGCCAAGAAAAACACAAAGCAGCACACCACACTTTAAAATCATTTAAAAACAGAATAAGACATCAAAAGGTTCCTAATAAGGAGCCTCCCCCTTGACATGTAGCGTAATAGGTATGATTAAGTATCAAATGTTGCTAATGGTATAGTTACTAAAGATACACTATTGAAATTGCAATGAAGTCATGTATAATCTTGCTGGCTTATCGTAACAATAGATCAGTATGTAGTCAAAAAAATCAATCAACTTTATATCTGGCCCAGCTCGCAGCACTTGAGGGAAGTATGTCTATGAGAACATGCACACACCTGCTACATTAATGAATAAACACCTAAAGATGTACGACCGGTATGATGGTGGTAGAAATAACAGGATGGAGAGAGTGTCAAATATCCCCTAGGTAAAAGTGGCTGTTCATAGTAAGTCCCCCAAATCATCAAATATAAAATGACAGACCGAAGGTGATCAGCCTTCAGCACTGAGATATATATAACAGATTAAATATTAAACCCTCGAACTGATAGACTCAGTAATAGAGAGAATATATATATATATAGTGAGGACAGCCTCAAAGCTTTGGCCCCTTGGACCGCTGTAGCGATAGGTATCCTGGCCATGTTCTATTTGCAGTACTATCTTTATCTACAATAGTGTGGTAGCATTTCGCTCTGCACAGCTGAGGGGGTTCTTTTCTATTTGCTGCATGTATTTAGCCTCACACATAGACATGCACCTGGTTGTGAGGGGGCTCTGTACACCCTTACTGTGCTCGGATACACCTCTGGGACACTTATTGAGTATGAGGTAAACTGTATCTAGAGTAATTTATATTGCTTTGAGGCTGTCCTCACTATATATATATTCTCTCTATTACTGAGTAGTTTGAGGGTTTAATATTTAATCTGTTATATATATCTCAGTGCTGAAGGCTGATCACCTTCGGTCTGTCATTTTATATTTGATGATTTGGGGGACTTACTATGAACAGCCACTTTTACCTAGGGGATATTTGACACTCTCTCCATCCTGTTATTTCTACCACCATCATACCGGTCGTACATCTTTAGGTGTTTATTGATTAATGTAGCAGGTGTGTGCATGTTCTCATAGACATACTTCCCTCAAGTGCTGCGAGCTGGGCCAGATATAAAGTTGATTGATTTTTTTGACTACATACTGATCTATTGTTACGATAAGCCAGCAAGATTATACATGACTTCATTGCAATTTCAATAGTGTATCTTTAGTAACTATACCATTAGCAACATTTGATACTTAATCATACCTATTACGCTACATGTCAAGGGGGAGGCTCCTTATTAGGAACCTTTTGATGTCTAATTCTGTTTTTAAATGATTTTAAAGTGTGGTGTGCTGCTTTGTGTTTTTCTTGGCTGACAAAATAAAGGATTTAAAAGTGATTTACATACTATTTATTTGGTGGTCCCCATTATATATAGTGTGACGCCTCTTTCTTGTTCTTGTTGAAATTAAATGAAGATAATACCAAAGAATTTGTGATTGCAATCATTTTCAGGAAGAAACTGAGTATTATCTGACAGAATTGCAGGGGTGTCAATACTTTTGGCCACAACAGTATTAAAGGAGTCTGTGTCATTCTTTCAATTAGTGGGGACCAACCTTGCTAAAGCAAACAGCTGAGAGTTGCAGCTGGCAGCCAGTTCTGCCTGGCTGGTTTTCATTTATAGCACAGGCGGCAGCTGAGGAATAGTCTCATCAGCCGCCGCCTGCTCTCGCCATTATAGGCTGAATAAAACTCTCAACATTGTAACCTGCTAGCGTTAATCGCAGGGGTAACAGTGTGAGCAGTACCTCTGCTTCCCAGCTGCCGGTATGTATCACACTGATGACACGATGTAATCAAGGTGCATGTGTGCGAGATGTTTTGCAGACTGTGCTGCGGTTAAAAAACTAACATGTCAGTGTGTTTTGCCGACGGACACACGGTCCATAGAAACACACTGACTTGTGCACAGACCCATTCACTTGAATGGGTCTACGTGTGTAAGTGTCTCCGGTACGTGTGAAAGCTGTTACCACACTACCGGAAACAATGACATGTGAAAGCGCTAAGAATGGGTTTGATTACTTCTCAGAGAACCCCTTTAAGTGGCTCAAAAAAAGAAAAACAGACTGCAGTGCGATTGGTTTCTTTCAGGCACTGTGGCTAGTTTTAGCTTTCGACAGAGGCTTTTATTGTATATAGGTTTCCATAGTAACTATGATCGTAGACCCTAGAAGTGTATACGGTCCACCTTTAGTAAGTGTGTCGAGGACCCCAGCCTTCTCCAAGTATCTTCTGAACTGTTCCCTTTTGGAATCTGCTGCCTAGGAGAAAGAAAATAAACTAATAGTCAAAATATTCTTTGTTTTCATGAGAAAAAATCAGAGGCATGTTCATGTAGTTTTAGTAACTTTTTTCCTGGTTACAGTACAGATATTTAAAAAAAAAAAAAGTAAAGTTAAAATATAAACACACACAAGACGATTATGACAAAGGTTCAGACCAGCTCACATTTTAGTGCAGGGTTTAAAGGGGTTGGCCACCTTTTCAGAGGATTTTTATATATGCATGCGTTTGGGTTATGTTTCATTTATGCAATTGGGTTTAATATTTTGCTTCCTAGAGCCACTGTGTTGCACTGTCTCTTGTTGGCTGCAAAATTAGATAAAAAGGGGTTGTCTGGGACTTTTATATCCATGGCCTATCCCAGAAACAGGCCATCAATATCTGATGGGTGGGGGTGCAACACATGGCTGTTCCAGGTGGCCTGATGTGTTCAGTAGCGAAGCACGGCTCCATCAGACGTTTAGTGGCCACGGCCAGTACTGCACATTTGTCAACGTATGTGCAGTATCCGACCAAGCCCACTATAAAATTTACAGCGCCCTATAGTTCTGCTCCACAACCAAACACATCTGCATGCCAGGAACAGCTGATCAGTGGCAGGGGTTGTCGGACTTCCACAAGATATTAACCCCTTTACCCCCAAGGGTGGTTTGCACGTTATGGACCGGGTCAATTTTTACAATTCTGACCACTGTCCCTTTATGAGGTTATAACTCTGGAACGCTTCAACGGATCCCGGTGATTCTGACATTGTTTTCTCGTGACATATTGTACTTCATGATAGTGGTAAAATTTCTTTGATATTACCTGCGTTTATTTGTGAAAAAAACGGAAATTTGGCGAAAATTTTGAAAATTTCGCAATTTTCCAACTTTGAATTTTTATGCAATTAAATCACAGAGATATGTCACACAAAATACTTAATAAGTAACATTTCCCACATGTCTCCTTTACATCAGCACAATTTTGGAACCAAAAATTTTTTTTTGTTAGGGAGTTATAAGGGTTAAAAGTTGACCAGCAATTTCTCATTTTTACAACACCATTTTATTTTAGGGACCACATCTCATTTGAAGTCATTTTGAGGGGTCTATATGATAGAAAATACCCAAGTGTGACACCATTCTAAAAACTGCACCCCTCAAGGTTCTCAAAACCACATTCAAGAAGTTTATTAACCCTTCAGGTGCTTCACAGGAATTTTTGGAATGTTTAAATAAAAATTAACATTTAACTTTTTTTCACAAAAAATTTACTTCAGCTCCAATTTGTTTTATTTTGCCAAGGGTAACAGGAGAAAATGGACCCCAAAAGTTGTTGTACAATTTGTCCTGAGTACGCTGATACCCCATATGTGGGGGTTAACCACAGTTTGTGCGCATGGCAGAGCTCGGAAGGGAAGGAGCGCCATTTGACTTTTCAATGCAAAGTTGACTGGAATTGAGATGGGACGCCATGTTGCGTTTGGAGAGCCACTGATGTGCCTAAACATTGAAACCCCCCACAAGTGACACCATTTTGGAAAGTAGACCCCCTAAGGAACTTATCTAGAGGTGTGGTGAGCACTTTGACCCACCAAGTGCTTCACAGAAGTTAATAATGCAGAACCGTAAAAATAAAAAATCATTTTTTTTCACAAACATTATCTTTTCGCCCCAAATTTTTTATTTTCCCAATGGTAAGAGAAGAAATTGGACCACAAAAGTTGTGGCACAATTTGTCCTGAGTACTCTGATACCCCATATGTGGGGGTAAACCATTGTTTGGGCGCATGGGAGAGCTCGGAAGGGAAGGAGCGCCGTTTGACCTTTCAATGCAAAATTGACAGGAATTGAGATGAGACGCCATGTTGCGTTTGGAGAGCCACTGATGTGCCTAAACATTGAAACCCCCCACAAGTGACACCATTTTGGAAAGTAGACCCCCTAAGGAACTTATCTAGAGGTGTGGTGAGCACTTTGACCCAATAAGAGCTTCACAGAAGTTTATAATGCAGAGCCGTAAAAATAAAACAAAATTTTTTTCCCACAAAAATAATTTTTTAGCCCCCAGTTTTGTATTTTCCTGAGGCTAACAGGAGAAATTGGACCCCAAAAGTTGTTGTGCAATTTGTCCTGAGTGCGCTGATACCCTATATGTGGGGGAGAACCAGCGTTTGGGCGCATGGGAGGGCTCGGAAGGGAAGGAGAGCCATTTGGAATACAGACTTAGATGGAATGGTCTGCAGGCGTCACATTGTGTTTGCAGAGCCCCTAATGTACCTAAACAGTAGAAACCCCCCACAAGTGACCCCATATTGGAAACTAGACCCCCCAAGGAACTTATTTAGATATGTTGTGAGAACTTTGAGCCCCCAAGTATTTCACTACAGTTTATAACGCAGAGCCGTGAAAATAAAATAAAAAATTTCCCCTCAAAATTATTTTTTAGCCCCCAGTTTTGTATTTTCTCGAGGGTAAAAGGAGAAATTGGACCCCAAAAGTTGTTGTCCAATTTGTCCTGAGTGCGTTGATACCCCATATGTGGGGTGAACCAGCGTTTGGGCGCATGGGAGGGCTCGGAAGGGAAGGAGCGCCATTTGGAATGCAGACTTAAATGGAATGGTCTGCAGGCGTCACATTGCGTTTGCAGAGCCCCTAATATACCTAAACAGTAGAAACCCCCACAAGTGACCCCATGTTGGAAACTAGACCCCCCCACGAACTTATCTAGATGTGTTGTGAGAACTTTGAGCCCCCAAGTGTTTCACTACAGTTTATAACGCAGAGCCGTGAAAATAAAAAATCTCTTTTTTTCCCACAAAAATTATTTTTTAGCCCCCAGTTTTGTATTTTCCCAAGGGTAACAAGAGAAATTGGACCCCAAAAGTTGTTGTCCAAATTCTCCTGAGTACGCTGATACCCCATATGTTGGGGTAAACCCCTGTTTGGGCACACGGGAGAGCTCGGAAGGGAAGGAGCACTGTTTTACTTTTTCAATGCAGAATTGGATGGAATTGAGATCGGTCGCCATGTCGCGTTTGGAGATCCCCCTGATGTGCCTAAATAGTGGAAACCCCCCAATTATAACTGAAACCCTAATCCAAACACACCCCTAACCCTAATCCCAACGGTAACCCTAACCACACCTCTAACCCAGACACACCCCTAATCCTATTCCCAATCGCAAATGTAATCCAAACCCTAACCCTAACTTTAGCCCCAACCCTAACTGTAGCCTTAACCCTAACCCTAGTCCTTACCCTAGCCCTAACCCCAACCCTAACCCTAGCCCTAACCCTAGTCCCAACCCTAACCCTAGCCCTAACCCTAGCCCTAACCCTAGCCCTAGCCCTAACCCTAACCCTAGCCCTAACCCTAGCCCTAACCCTAGCCCTAATCCTAGCCCTAACCCTAGCCCTAGCCCTAGCCCTAACCCTAGCCCTAACCCTAACCCTAGCCCTAACCCTAATGGGAAAATGGAAATAAATACATTTTTTTCATTTACTTTCATAGCGGGTTTTTTAGCGGATTTTTATGATTGGCAGCCGTCACACACTGAAAGACGCTTTTTATTGCAAAAAATATTTTTTGCGTTACCACATTTTGAGAGCTATAATTTTTCCATATTTGAGTCCACAGAGTCATGTGAGGTCTTGTTTTTTGCGGGACGAGTTGACGTTTTTATTGGTAACATTTTCGGGCACGTGACATTTTTTGATCGCTTTTTATTCCGATTTTTGTGAGGCAGAATGACCAAAAACCAGCTATTCATGAATTTCTTTTGGGGGAGGCGTTTATACCGTTCCGCGTTTGGTAAAATTGATAAAGCAGTTTTAATCTTCGGTTCAGTACGATTACAGCGACACCTCATTTATATCATTTTTTTATGTTTTGGCGCTTTTATACGATAAAAACTATTTTATAGAAAAAAATAATTATTTTTGCATCGCTTTATTCTGAGGACTATAACTTTTTTATTTTTTTGCTGTTGTCACTGTATGGTGGCTCGTTTTTTGCGGGACAAGATGACGCTTTCAGCGGTACCATGGATATTTATATCCGTCTTTTTGATCGCGTGTTATTCCACTTTATGTTTGGCGGTATGATAATAAAGCATTGTTTTTTGCCTCGTTTTTTTTTTTTTTTTCTTACGGTGTTTACTGAAGGGGTTAACTAGTGGGCCAGTTTTATAGGTCGGGTCGTTACGGACGCGGAGATACTAAATATGTGTACTTTTATTGTTTTGTTTTTTTTATTTAGATAAAGAAATGTATTTATGGGAATAATATATATTTTTTTTTTTTCATTATTTAGGATTTTTTTTTTTTTTTTTTTTTTTTTTTTTTTTACACACTTGGAAATTTTTTTTTTTACTTTTTTACTTTGCCCCAGGGGGGGACAATACAGATCGGTGATCTGCCAGTTTGCACAGCACTCTGACAGATCACCGATCTGTCTGAGAGCAGTGCAGCGTTACCAAGTGCCTGCTCTGAGCAGGCACTTGGTAAGCCACCTCCCTCCCTGCAGGACCCGGATCCGCGGCCATTTTGGATCCGGGACTTACTGCAGGGAGGGAGGTAGGAGACCCCCGGAGCAACGCGATCACATCGCGTTGCTGCGGGGGTCTCAGGGAAGCCCGCAGGGAGCCCCCTCCCTGCGCGATGCTTCCCTGCACCGCCGGCACATCGCGATCATCTTTGATCGCGGTGTGCCGGGGGTTAATGTGCCGGGGGCGGTCCGTGACCGCTCCTGGCACATAGTGCCGGATGTCAGCTGCGATAAGCAGCTGACACCCGGCCGCGATCGGCGGCGCTCCCCCCGTGAGCGCGGCCGATCGCGCTGGACGTAATATTCCGTCCTTGGGAATTAAGGCCCACCCCACATGGACGGAATATTACGTCCAATGGCAGAAAGGGGTTAATAATATTTATTTTTATATAGCGCTAACATATTCCGCAGCGCTTTACAGTTTGCACACATTAGATTGTAAGCCCCATCGGGGACAACGATGATAAACTCCCTATCAGTATGTCTTTGGAATGTGAGAGGAAACCGGAGTGCCCGGAGGAAACCCACGCAAACACGGAGAGAACATACAAACTCTTTGCAGATGTTGTTCTTGGTGGGATTAGAGCCCAGGACCCTAGCGCTGCAAGGCTGCTGTGCTACCCACTGAGCTGCCCTATTAGTGACCTATGCTAAGGATAAGCCATCAATATAAATATCCCCGAGACCACCTTTAACTGAGAATCTGTCAGTCAGCCTGCTGTGACAATCTGATGGAGTTTGTAAAACGTACCCATCTTTTTCAAAGCTCCTCGCAGCCGATTTATGACCACAGACCACATCAAAGTTGAATGTGCATTGAAACAAAGAGCCTTAAGGTACCGTCACATTTAGTGACGCTGTAGCGATATAGATCGCTGCAGCGTCGCTGTTTAGGTCGCTAGGAGACGTCAAACACTGCAACAGCAGAACGATACAGGAGCGATCCAGTGACGTACTTATCGTTCTCGCTGGTCGTTGCTCCATGAAGAAACATTGCAGGCATCGTTGCTTTTGCTGTCAAACAGGAGGAATCACGCCGACCTAACGACCAAATAAAGTTCCGGACTTCTAGCTCCGACCAGCGATGTCACAGCGGGATCCTGATCGCTGCTGCGTGTCAAACACAACGAGATCGCTATCCAGGACGCTGCAACGTCATGGATCGCTGTCCTTGTTGGAAAGTTGTTCAGTGTGAAGGTACCTTTAGAAAGGCAAACATTGCAATGGTATCACATAAAAAAATGTAGCAATGTTTGCACCTAAAAGTTGGCCCACCCATTTAAGGCTTAAAACACGAGCCCATGTAGCTGCTGCATAAACCAGAGCAGGCCTATGATGTACCTTTATAAACCTCCATTTCTTTACAAAGCATATTCTTGGCAGAAACTGGTCACACTAATGGTAAAAATCAGATAAATGGGCCAAGTATGGGTGAAAACCGGATCCAGCACACTAATGAAATGCATTCTGTATGTAAGTGGGAGAAGAAAACACCATGGATGTTGGAATGATTCGCAACAAATAGCTTTATGCCACCTGGCCTTCCGAACTCCATAATGGCACTGGAGTTAATCAGCAGCCCACAACAGGGACTGCTATCTGGGCGGTGGAGTCAGTATAAGGGTAAGTTCACACTAGGCATTTTTTCTGCAGCAAAACCTGATCTCTTGGCAGGAAAAAGCAGCGAACAAAAGGTTTTGTTTTTTTTTACATCCTATTCTATAGAATTAAGTTTTGGCACAAAAAAAAAAAAAATCATCAAAACCTGATGCCGTGTTTTTTTTTCACCACCCATTCATTTCAATGGGTGAAAAAAAATGCTGTAAAGTGACCCTGCTCCATTGTGCAAAAAAAAAAAAAACACGCAAAGCACAAAATCCTGATGACAAAAAAACCCAAGGCGTGTGCATGAGATTTCTGAAATCTCACATAGCTGCTACTGTGAAACGTAGCTTAAAAAAATACTGCAAAAACACCTAGTGTGAACTTGGCCTAAAATGGACTGAGTCCGACAATATATAATAACTTGGGTACAGTAAGTACAATGCGGGATGTGATGGAAATGTTTTCATAAGTATTTGGGAAAGTTATGAAATGTCCTATAAATGTCTGTTCTGTTCCTGATCTAAGGATCTGGGCTTTTAGCGGAGATGAATCTGTGCTGCACTTTATGCACATGCTCAGTAGGGACCAGGGCTGTGGGGTCAGAGTCGGGGACTTCGCTCACTGACCCCACAGGCCTGGTGCGAGGGCACTGCGGTCACACCCTGTTTGGGACAATGTTAGGTGGGGTCTCCTTAGCACCCTCGTGCTGGGCTACATCCGCCACATTGTATGTAAAAAGTACCAGAGACGACGGGATGCTGCGCGGCCACACAGCCAGCCATGGGGCAATGCGCCCACATAGGCAGCACTGCCAGTACCCCCGGCCCGCACCTTGCTCCCGCCTCACCTTGTAGTTCGCCATGGCGCTCAGCTGTCGCTTCAGGTTTGTTAATCAACAGTCACCCCAGTAACCAAACCGGGAAGATAATTACGCATGCGCACTAGTCAGCGTCACTCCGTGTACGGACTGTGGGCGTGTTGCTGACGCATGCGCAATTATGTTATGGCGGAGCTTGTGATTACCAGGTGTCTGTAGAGTCGCGCTGTGAGGCAGCAGTGGTCAGTCTGGTATTTACAGCAGGATGAATAGGGATAGAAAGGAGCAGATGCAGCGCCATTGTGTAACGCAGCGTGAACAGCAGAGGGCATTGCACAGGGGGGCTAAGTGCTGCAGGGGCAGGTCACATGATTCAGGGGTGACTGGCAGACCACCTAATGGGCGGGAATGAGGTAGAGCATATAATAATCATCAGTCTGAGGCCTGTGTACTGTGGCGTCAGGCGAGAGAGATGGGCCCACCCAGCACAAGGCCAGAAACCTGCAAAGTGTTTAACTAGTTAAAGACCAGGCAATTTACCCCCCTTCAGTCCTGACCAGGCTACGTTTGACACCCCCAATCCCTGACAGTAGCCACATACCACCCCAATCCCTGACAGTAGCCACATACCACCCCAATCCCTGACTGTAGCCACATACCCCCCCCAATCCCTGACAGTAGCCACATACCACCCCAATCCCTGACTGTAGCCGCATACCACCCCAATCCCTGACAGTAGCCACATACCACCCCAATCCCTGACAGTAGCCACATACCACCCCAATCCCTGACAGTAGCCACATACCACCCCAATCCCTGACAGTAGCCACATACCACCCCAATCCCTGACAGTAGCCACATACCACCCCAATCCCTGACTGTAGCCGCATACCCCCCCCCAATCCCTGACAGTAGCCACATACCACCCCAATCCCTGACTGTAGCCGCATACCCCCCCCCAATCCCTGACAGTAGCCACATACCACCCCAATCCCTGACTGTAGCCGCATATCCCCCCCCAATCCCTGACCGTAGACGCATACCCCCCAATCCCTGACAGTAGCCACATACTCCCCCATTCCTGACCGTGGCCACGTATCCCCCCATTCCTGACTGTAGCCACATATCCCCCATTCCTGACCGTGGCCACATATCCCCCCATTCCTGACTGTAGCCACATATCCCCCATTCCTGACCGTAGCCACATATCCCCCCATTTCTGACTGTGGCCACATATCCCCCCATTCCTGACCGTGGCCACATATCCCCCCATTTCTGACCGTGGCCACATATCCCCCCATTCCTGACTGTAGCCACATATCCCCCCATTTCTGACCGTGGCCACATATCCCCCCATTCCTGACCGTGGCCACATATCCCCCCATTCCTGACTGTAGCCCTATATCCCCCATTCCTGACCGTGGCCACATATCCCCCCATTCCTGACTGTAGCCACATATCCCCCATTCCTGACCGTGGCCACATATCCCCCCATTCCTGACTGTAGCCACATATTCCCCCATTCCTGACCGTGGCCACATATCCCCCCATTCCTGACTGTAGCCACATATCCCCCATTCCTGACCGTAGCCACATATCCCCCCATTTCTGACTGTGGCCACATATCCCCCCATTCCTGACCGTGGCCACATATCACCCCATTTCTGACCGTGGCCACATATCCCCCCATTCCTGACTAGCCACATACTCCCCCATTCCTGACCGTGGCCACATATCCCCCCATTCCTGACTGTAGCCACATATCCCCCATTCCTGACCGTGGCCACATATCCCCCCATTCCTGACTGTAGCCACATATCCCCCATTCCTGACCGTAGCCACATATCCCCCCATTTCTGACTGTGGCCACATATCCCCCCATTCCTGACCGTGGCCACATATCCCCCCATTTCTGACCGTGGCCACATATCCCCCCATTCCTGACTGTAGCCACATACTCCCCCATTCCTGACCGTGGCCACATATCCCCCCATTCCTGACTGTAGCCACATATCCCCCATTCCTGACCGTAGCCACATATCCCCCCATTCCTGACCGTGGCCACATATCCCCCCATTTCTGACCGTGGCCACATATCCCCCCATTCCTGGCCGTTGCCACCAGGGCTGTGGAGTCAGTAGGCTAAATTTCCGACTCCTCAATTTCCATGACACCAACTGCACGACTCCGACTCCCTCATACTTAAGTTTAACCCCTTCATGACCCAGCCTATTTTGACCTTAATGACCTGGCCATTTTTTCAAATTCTGACCAGTGTCCCTTTATGAGGTAATAACTCAGGAACGCTTCAATGGATCGTAACGGTTCTGAGATTGTTTTTTTCATGATATATTGGGCTTCATATTAGTGGTAAATTTAGGTCGATAATTTTTGCGTTTATTTGTGAAAAAATGGAAATTTGGCGAAAATTTCGCAATTTTCAAATTTTGAATTTTTATTCTGTTAAACGAGAGAGTTATGTGACACAAAATAGTTAATAAATAACATTTCCCACATGTCTACTTTACATCAGCAAAATTTTGGAAACCAAATTTTTTTTGCTAGGAAGTTATAAGGATTAAAATATGACCAGCGAGTTCTCATTTTTACAATGAAATTTACAAAACCATTTTTTTAAGGACCACCTCCCATTTGAAGTCAGTTTGAGGGGTCTATATGGCTGAAAATACCCAAAAGTTACACCATTCTAAAAACTGCACCCCTCAAGGTGCACAAAACCACATTCAAGAAGTTTATTAACCCTTCAGGTGCTTCACAGCAGCAGAAGCAACATGGAAGGAAAAAATGAACATTTAACTTTTTAGTCATAAAAATGATCTTTTGGCAACAATTTTTTTGTTTTCCCAAGGGTAAAAACAGAAACTGGACCCCAAAAGTTATTGTACAATTTGTCCTGAGTACGCCGATACCCCATATGTGGGGGGGGGGTGGGGACCACTGTTTGGGCGCACGACAGGGCTCGGAAGGGAAGGAGCGCCATTTCACTTTTTCAATGAAAAATTGGCTCCAATCTTTAGCGGACGCCATGTCGCGTTTGGAGAGCCCCTGTGAACCTAAAGATTGGAGCTCTCCCACAAATGACCCCATTTTAGAAACTAGACCCCCCCCCAAGGAACTTATCTAGATGCATAGTGAGCACTTTGAACCCCCAGGTGCTTCACAAATTGATCTGTAAAAATGAAAAAGTACTTTTTTTTCACAAAAAAATTCTTTTAGCCACAATTTGATCATTTCCACATGGGCAGCAGGATAAAATGGATCCTAAAATTTATTGGGCAATTTCTCCTGAGTACACCGATACCTCACATGTGGGGGTAAACCACTGTTTGGGCACATGGCAGGGCTCGGAAGGGAAGGAGCGCCATTTGACTTTTTGAATGAAAAATTAGCTCCAATCGTTAGCGGACACCATGTCGAGTTTGGAGAACCCCTGTGTGCCTAAACATTGGAGCTCCCCCACATGTGACCCCATTTTGGAAACTAGACCTCCCATGGAACTAAGCTAGATGTGCGGTGACCACTTTAAACCCCCAAGTGCTTCACAGAAGTTATGCAGAGACGGGAAAATAAAAATCATTTTTCTTTCCTCAAAAATTATTTTTTAGCCTGCAATTTTTTATTTTCACAAGGGTAACAGGAGAAGTGGACCCCAATATGTGGGGGTAAACCACTGTTTGGGCACACGTCGGGCTTGGAAGGAAAGTAGTGACGTTTTGAAATGCAGACTTAGATGGAATGGTCTGCGGGCGTCACGTTGCATTTGCAGAGCTCCTGATGTGCCTAAACAGTAGAAACCCCCCACAAGTGACCCCATTTTTGAAATTAGACACCCCAAGAAACTTATCTAGATATGTGGTGAGCACTTTGAACCCCCAAGTGCTTCACAGAAGTTTACAACGCAGAGCCGTGAAAATAAATCATTTTTCTTTCCTCAAAAATTATGTTTTAGTAAGCAATTTTTTATTTTCACAAGGGTAACAGGAGAAGTGGACCCCAATATTTGTTGCCCAGTTTGTCCTGAGTACGCTGATATCCCATATGTGGGGGTAAACCACTGTTTGGGCACACGTCGGGGCTCAGAAGGGAAGTAGTGACGTTTTGAAATGCAGACTTTGATGGAATTGTCTGCGGGCATCACGTTGCATTTGCAGAGCCCCTGATGTGCCTAAACAGTAGAAACCCCCCACAAGTGACCCCATTTTGGAAACTAGACCCCCAAGGAACTTATCTAGATATGTGGTGAGCACTTTGAACCCCCAAGTGCTTCACAGAAGTTTACAACGCAGAGCCGTGAAAATAAATCATTTTTCTTTCCTCAAAAATTATGTTTTAGTAAGCAATTTTTTATTTTCACAAGGGTAACAGGAGAAGTGGACCCCAATATTTGTTGCCCAGTTTGTCCTGAGTACGCTGATATCCCATATGTGGGGGTAAACCACTGTTTGGGCACACGTAGGGGCTCGGAAGGGAAGTAGTGACGTTTTGAAATGCAGACTTTGATGGAATTGTCTGCGGGCATCACGTTGCATTTGCAGAGCCCCTGATGTGCCTAAACAGTAGAAACCCCCCACAAGTGACCCCATTTTGGAAACTAGACCCCCAAGGAACTTATCTAGATGTGTGGTGAGCACTTTGAACCCCCAAGTGCTTCACAGAAGTTTATAACGCAGAGCCGTGAAAATAAAGAATCATTTTTCTTTCCTCAAAAATTATGCTTTAACAAGTAATTTTTTATTTTCGCAAGGGTAACAGGAGAAATTGGACCCCAATAGTTGTTGCCCAGTTTGTCCTAAGTACACTGGTACCCCATATGTGGGGGTAAACCACTGTTTGGGCATGCGTCAGGGCTCGGAAGGGAGGGAGCACCATTTGACTTTTTGAAAGCAAGATTGGCTGGAATCAATGGTGGGGCCATGTTGTGTTTGGAGACCCCTGATGTGCCTAAGAAGTGGAAACCCCTCAATTCTAACTCCAACATTGACCCCAACACACCCCTAATCCCAACTGTAGCCATAACCCTAATCACAACCCTAACCCCAACACGCCCCTAACCACAACCGTAACCCCAGTCCCAACCCTAACCCTATTCCTAACCCTAATCCCAACCCTAACCACAACTTTAACCTCTATACCCCCAAGGGTGGTTTGCACGTTATGGACCGGGCCAATTTTTACAATTCTGACCACTGTCCCTTTATGAGGTTATAACTCTGGAACGCTTCAACGGATCCCAGTGATTCTGACATTGTTTTCTCGTGACATATTGTACTTCATGATAGTGGTAAAATTTCTTTGATATTACCTGCGTTTATTTGTGAAAAGAAACGGAAATTTGGCGAAAATTTTGAAAATTTCGCAATTTTCCAAATTTGAATTTTTATGCAATTAAATCACAGAGATATGTCACACAAAATACTTAATAAGTAACATTTCCCACATATCTACTTTACATCAGCACAATTTTGGAACCAATTTTTTTTTGTTAGGGAGTTATAAGGGTTAAAAGTTGACCAGCAATTTCTCATTTTTCCAACACCATTTTATTTTAAGGACCACATCTCATTTGAAGTCACTTTGAGGGGTCTATATGATAGAAAATACCCAAGTGTGACACCATTCTAAAAACTGCACCGCTCATGGTGCTCAAAACCACATTCAAGAAGTTTATTAACCCTTCAGGTGTTTCACAGGAATTTTTGGAATGTTTAAATAAAAATTAACATTTAACTTTTTTTCCACAAAAAATTTACTTCAGCTCCAATTTGTTTTATTTTACCAAGGGTAAGAGAAGAAATTGGACCACAAAAGTTGTTGTACAATTCGTCCTGAGTACGCTGATACCCCATATGTGGGAGTAAACCACTGTTTGGGCGCATGGTAGAGCTCGGAAGGGAAGGAGCGCCGTTTGACTTTTCAATGCAAAATTGACAGGAATTGAGATGGGACGCCATGTTGCGTTTCGAGAGCCACTGATGTGCCTAAACATTGAAACCCCCCACAAGTGACACCATTTTGGAAAGTAGACCCCCTAAGGAACTTATCTAGAGGTGTGGTGAGCACTTTGACCCACCAAGGGCTTCACAGAAGTTTATGATGCAGAGCCGTAAAAATTAAACAAAAATTTTTTCCCCACAAAAATTATTTTTTATCCCCCAGTTTTGTATTTTTCCGAGGGTAACAGGAGAAATTGGACCCCAAAAGTTGTTGTCCAATTTGTCCTGAGTGCGCTGATATCCCATATGTGGGGGGGAACCACCGTTTGGGCGCATGGGAGGGCTCGGAAGGGAAGGAGCACCATTTGGAATGCAGACTTAGATGGAATGGTTTGCAGAGCCCCTAATGTACCTAAACAGTAGAAACCCCCTACAATTGACCCCACATTGGAAACTAGACCCCCCAAGGAACTTATGTATATGTGTTGTGAGAACTTTGAGCCCCCAAGTGTTTCACTACAGTTTATAACGCAGAGCCGTGAAAATAAAAAATCTTTTTTATCCCACAAAAATTATTTTTTAGCTCCCAGTTTTGTATTTTCCTGAGGGTAACAGGAGAAATTGGACCCCAAAAGTTGTTGTCCAAATTCTCCTGAGTACGCTGATACCCCATATGTTGGGGTAAACTCCTGTTTGGGCACACGGGAGAGCTCGGAAGGGAAGGAGCACTGTTTTACTTTTTCAACACAGAATTGGCTGGAATTGAGATCGGACGCCGTGTTGCGTTTGGAGAGCCCCTGATGTGCCTAAACAGTGGAAACCCCCCAATTATAACTGAAACCCTAATCCAAACACACCCCTAACCCTAATCCCAACGGTAACCCTAACCACACCTCTAACCCAGACACACCCCTAACCCTAATCCCAAGCCTATTCCCAACCGTAAATGTAATCCAAACCCTAACCCTAACTTTAGCCCCAACCCTAACTGTAGCCTTAACCCCAACCCTAGCCCTAACCCTAATTCTAGCCCTAACCCTAGCCCTAACCCTAATGGGAAAATGGAAATAAATACATTTTTTTAATTTTTCCCTAACTAAGGGGTGATGAAGGGGGGTTTGATTTACTTTTATAGCGGGTTTTTTAGCGGATTTTTATGATTGGCAGCCGTCACACACTGAAAGACGCTTTTTATTGCAAACAATATTTTTTGCGTTACCACATTTTGAGAGCTATAATTTTTCCATATTGGAGTCCACAGAGTCATATGAGGTCTTGTTTTTTGCGTGACGAGTTGACGTTTTTATTGGTAACATTTTCAGGCATGTGACATTTTTTGATCGCTTTTTATTCCGATTTTTTGTGAGGCAGAATGACCAAAAACCAGCTATTCATGAATTTCTTTTGGGGGAGGCGTTTATACCGTTCCGCATTTGGTAAAATTGATAAAGCCGTTTTATTCTTCGGGTCAGTACGATTACAGCGATACCTCATTTATATCATTTTTTTATGTTTTGGCGCTTTTATACGATAAAAACTATTTTATAGAAAAAAATGATTATTTTTGCATCGCTTTATTCTGAGGACTATAACTTTTTTATTTTTTTGCTGATGATGCTGTATGGCAGCTCGTTTTTTGTGGGACAAGATGACGCTTTCAGCGGTACCATGGTTATTTATATCTGTCTTTTTCATCGCGTGTTATTCCACTTTTTGTTCGGCAGTATGATAATAAAGCGTTTTTTGCCTCGTTTTTTTTTTTTTTTTTCTTACGATGTTTACTGAAGGGGTTAACTAGTGGGACAGTTTTATAGGTTGGGTCGTTACGGACGCGGCGATACTAAATATGTGTACTTTTATTGTTTGTGTTTTTATTTAGATAAAGAAATGTATTTATGGGAATATATATATATTTTTTCTTTATTTAGGAATTTTTTTTTTTACACATGTGGAAATTTTTTTTTTAACTTTTTTACTTTGTCCCGGGGGGGACATCACAGATCGCTGATCTGACAGTTTGCACAGCACTCTGTCAGATCACCGATCTGTCTGAGAGCACTGCAGGCTTACCAAGCGCCTGCTCTGAGCAGGCACTTGGTAAGCCGCCTACCTCCCTGCAGGACCCGGATGCCGCGGCCATCTTGGATCCGGGCATGCTACAGGGAGGGAGGTAAGGAGACCCTCGCAGCAATGCAATCACATCGCGTTGCTGCGGGGGGCTCAGCGAAGCACACAGGGAGCCCCCTCCCTGCGCGATACTTCCCTATACCGCCGCCACACCGCGATCATGTTTGATCGCGGTGTGCCGGGGGTTAATGTGCCGGGGGCGGTCCGTGACCGCTCCTGGCACATAGCCCCGGATGTCAGATGCGATAGGCAGCTGACACCCGGCCGCGATCGGCCGCTCTCCCCCTGTGAGCGCGGCCGATCGCGCTGGACGTACTATTCCGTCCGTGGGAATTAAGGCCCACCCCACATGGACGGAATAGTACGTCCGATGGCAGAAAGGGGTTAACCCCAACACATCCCTAACCATAACCCTAACCACAAGCCTAATCTTAACCCTATTTCCAACCTTAACTCTAATTCCAACCCTAACCCTAAGGCTATGTGTCCACGGACGGATTCGTGTGAGATTTTTCCGCACGATTTTTGAAAAATCCGCAGGTTAAAGGCACTGCGTTTTACCTGCAGATTTACAGCAGATTTCCAGTGTTTTTTTTGTGCAGATTTCACCTGCGGATTCCTATTGAGGATCAGGTGTAAAACACTACGGAATCTGCACAAAGAATTGACATGCTGCGGAAATTACATGTTTTTAGCCAGTGGGGGCAAATAACCACAGTCCCTCTCTAGGCTATTAATATATACCCTCAGTCACTGGGTTTCCCTTTTTGGTGAAGAAAATTGCGCTGGAGCCCACGACAGTTTTTTCCGTGAATTAACCCTTTAACACCTAGAGCTCCCAAATTTTGCACACACACACACTACTAACATTATTAGTGAGAGATATATTAAAATATAACGGATATGCAATGGTTTACTTTATGTAAACCATGTCTCATATCCTGTCGGGTTCGGTAAGGATTTAGCAAAAGCCGACAATTGAATTACCGGCTGTAATGGTCCGTTCCAGGGTTTATTAGTGTCTGTCCTTTTTTTTGGACGGATCATGTCAAGGGTTAACTTTGCTTTGCCTCATTCTGGGTTCAGGTTTGCTATTTAGCTCCCATGAATCTTGCTGGCAGTGTCAGCTATAGTTCTGCCTTCAGCGTGTTAGCCTGACCCTGCTGGTAGCTACATCCTGACTATCCGTCTGTCTAATCCTATTATACTGTCGTGCTATCTCGTGCTTTTGACTCGGCTTCTCTGACCACTCTCTCGCAACTTGGTGGCTTCTGTTCTGCTGTCCTGTGTGTGCAGTCTCACTTTCCTCTCAAGCTCCCCCTGGTGGAGGTTGCGCTCTACTGCACTGCAGCAGCCTGACATAGCTGACCCATACATTTAAAGGGATTTCTGCATTTTTTTTTCTCCTCTGCTCTGTTTTCTATGGATCCGCTCCATATCTTGGCGGATCAAATGGACAGTTTGACAATTATGATACAAGACCTGTTTGTGGAACAGAGGGTCTTGTCCTCGTCTCATAACCACCTGCAAAGGGAGCTTTCTGAGACAGTTAAATCGTTGCAGACTGACTGTAAGCACTCTGACACTGTTGATGTCTCTTTGCACTCTCCTGAACCTACTGTCAAGCTCCCAGATACCTTCTCTGGGGAGAGGGAGTGATTTCATACTTTTAAGGAGAGTTGCAAGTTTTTTTTTCTCTTAGACCTCGATCTTCTGGAAATGAGAGTCAGCGGGTGGGGATAATTATTTCCTTACTGCGGGAGGGACCTCAATCATGGGCTTTCTCTTTACATGCTTCTGCCTCTGAACGTGTGTCTGTGGATAGATTCTTTGAGGCTCTGGGACTTATTTATGACGAACCGGACTGGGTCAGGGTTGCAGAGGACATGATCATGAGTCTCTCCCAGAATGAACTCATTGCTGAACAGTATGGTTCTGAGTTTAGGCGGTGGTCCGTTGAGGTGTCTTGGGTGACTCAGCTCTGAGATGCCTGTTTGAGAGAGGACTTTCTGATCATCTCAAGAATGCACTGGCCCTTTACACGCCTCCCAGTTCCCTGGTGCAGGCCATGACTCAGGCCATTTGTATGGACCGGAGATTATGGGAGAGAAGAATTAACCAGCGTGAGATTCCTGTTTTGTCTGCCAAGTCTGAGGTGATGTCATTCAAGGAGACTATGGAAGTTGGTGCCATCAATTTCAAGGAGAAGGATAGGAAACGGCGATGTGATGGGAAATTATGTTTTTATTGTGGAGATCCGGGACATTGGAAGAAGGACTGCCCCTCTTCTCCATCGAGTAACAAGCTGCCGAGTCTGGGTGATGGTCTAGGAGGTCATCCAGACTCATAGGTACCATTTTTATCATTTCAAAAAGTTTTGTTAGAGGTGGAACTGTGTTATGGAGGTGTTTTTGCATCCACTTCAGCGTTTGTGGACTGTGGATCTTCCATGAACTTCATTGACTATAGTCTAGTGTCCAAGTTAAAGTTAGGGATAGTTAGGCTACAGACTCTCATCTATATCGTTGCCATTGATAAGACACCGTTGGCTCAAAATGTCCTTAAATTTGTCTCTGAGGAGTTCCTCCTCAAGGTGGGGTCCTTGCACCAGGAACGAATTTCATGTTGTTATGAATAATCTTCCTGTGGGACTGGTGTTGGGGTTCCCCTGGTTGCAGAGGCATAATCCTATTATAGACTGGGGATCTCGTGATATTGTTAAATGGGGTCCTAATTGTTCCAATGGTTATCTTTCCGCTGTGTTTGTGTCCGCCATTAGTCCAGAGGGTATTCCGGAGTACCTAAAGGACTTTGGTGATGTGTTCTCCGAAAAAGAGGCTGAGGTCTTACCACCCCATCGTCCTTATGATTGTAACATCAACCTTATTCCGGGTTCTAAATTGCCCAAAGCCTGTTTGTACAATCTTTCTGGCCCGGAACATACTGCTATGAAAAACTATATCTCTGATAGTCTACGCAAAGGTCACATCCGTCCCTCTGTCTCACCTGTGGCCACGGGTTTTTTTTTGTCAAGAAAAAAGATGGTGGTTTACGCCCATGCCTCGATTTCCGGGAACTAAATAAAATTACGGTGAGAAATACCTACCCTCTCCCACTCATTCCTGATTTCTATAACCAATTGTCTGGGGCTAAGTGGTTTTCAACTCGATCTTAGGGGAGCATATAACCTTACCTGCATTCAGGAAGGGGATGAGTGGAAAACGGCATTTCTCACCTCCGAGGGCCTGTTTGAAAATTTGGTCATGCCCTTTGGTCTCACAAACGCGCCCGCGGTGTTTCAGAACTTCATGAATTATGTTTTTTTAATTATGTTTTTTTCTGATTTTATCGGGCGCTTTATGGTTGTATACCTGGATGATATCCTTGTTTTCTCGCCTGACAAGGAATCTCACATTGGTCATTTACGTGCTGTTCTTCACCGGTTACAGGGAAATTCTTTGTTTGCCAAACCAGAGAAATGTTTGTTTTGTGTCCAGGAGCTTTCTTTCCTGGGGATCATCCTTTCTGCAAATGAGTTTCGGATGGATCCCGGAAAGGTACAGGCCATTGTTGATTGGGTGCAACCCAGAGACCTCAAGGGGTTGCAGCGTTTTCTGGGTTTTGCCAATTATTACCGGAAATTCATCAAAGGGTTTTCTCAGGTAGTCAAGCCACTCACCAATCTCACTTGCAAGGGGGCTGATCTCAAAGTTTGGTCATCCTTGGCAGTTGAAGCATTTATTACATTAAAAAAAATGTTTTATGTCTGCTCCTGTATAAGTTCAGCCCGATCCATCTAAACCATTCATTGTAGAGGTGGACGCATCAGAGGTGAGAGTAGGGGCGGTGTTGTCTCAGGGACCCGTTACTTTGACCAACTTAAGACCATGTGCCTTTTTCTCCTGGAAGTTTTCTTCTGCTGAGAGGACCTATGATGTTGGGAACCGGGAGTTATTGGCTATAAAATTGGCTTTTGAAGAATGGAGGCATTTTTTGGAGGGGGTGGTTCATCGGATCACGGTGATTACTGACCACAAGAACTTGTCTTATATTGAAACCGCCAAACGGTTAACTCCTAGACAGGCTAGGTAGTCGTTTTTTTTCTCGCGTTTTCATTTTTCAATCACTTTTCGGCCTGGTTCCAAGAATGTCAAGGCTGATGCCTTATCTCGCAATTTTGATCCGATATCACCCCCCGAACCTCCTTCCTCCATTCTTCAGCACGGGGTGGTTGTTGCGGGGGTATCCTCTGAATTGGAGCAGGAGATTCGAAAGGCTCAGTCTCTTGCTCGTCCCTCTTTGCTTGACAATAAGTTTTTTGTCCCAGTTCAGTACCGATTGAGGATTCTCCAGGAGTTCCACGATTCTGCTCTTAGTGGTCACCCGGGGATCTCTGCCACCCGGAAAGCTATTGCTAGGCTGTTTTGGTGGCCCTCCATGAACTCTGATATCATTGTGTTTGTGTCTGCTTGTGATGCCTGTGCCCGTGCTAAGAGCTCCCATAACCGGCCGGCCGGGGAATTGATGCCATTGCCAATTCCAGATAGACCTTGGACTCATTTGTCCATGGATTTTATCACTAAACTCCCTCCTTCCAATGGCAAAACTGTAATCTGGGTAGTGGTTGACAGATTCAGTAAGCAAGCGCATTTTGTACCTCTGGCAGGATTGCCTAATGCTGAGACACTATCTAGATTGTTTGTTGAGCACGTTGTACGGCTGCATGGCGTGCCTTTAAGTGTGCTTTCTGATAGAGGAGTACAATTTGTGTCCAAATTTTGGAGGGCATTTTGTAAAACATTGGGTATTTGTTTGACCTTCTCCTCTGCTTACCATCCTGAGACCAACAGGCAGACGGAGAGGACCAATCAGTCACTTGAACAGATTTTGAGGTGTCTTGCTACGTCTCAGCAGGATGATTGGTGTTCTTCGTTGCCCGTGGCTGAATTTGCATTTAATAATCGGAATAACCAGTCCACGGGCACCTCTCCATTCTTCTGTAACTACGGTTTTCACCCCCATTTTGGTGAATTTTCTAGGCTGGATTCAGGATGTCCAGGGGCTGATACGGCAGTGCAACGGTTGGGGGAGGTGTGGAGGTTGGTCCAGAAGAACATTGGGAAGGCTCAGGGCAAACAAACTTTTTGCTGATAAGCGACGGTCTGTAGGACCTATATTCCTGGTAGGAGATAAAGTGTGGTTGTCTACCAAGAACATTCGTCTAAAGATTCCTTCTGCTAAGCTTGGTCCCAGGTTTATTGGTCCTTACGAGAACATTGAGGTGGTCAATCCAGTTGCCTTTCGTTTACGCCTTCCTCAGTCACTTCGGATCCTCAATGTGTTCCATAAATCCCTTCTTAAGTCCTTTGTACCATCTTCCGCTGGGCCTCCATCCCTTCCGCCTCCAGTCTCTGTGGATGGTCAGACCGAGTTTGAAGTAGAACGGATCGTGGATTCTCGCATGGTCTGTAGTTCAGTTCAGTATTTGGTCCATTGGAGGGGTTATGGTCCTGAGGATCGATCTTCCGTCCCGGTGCAATCTGTCCATGCTGATCGATTGGTCCGGGCATTTCATGCACCTTATCCTGGGAAACTTGGGGGTCCAGTGGCCCCCCTTGAGATGAAGGTACTGTCATGATCCATTCCCGGGTTTATTAGTGTCTGTCCTTTTTTGGGGGGACGGATCATGTCAAGGGTTAATGCAGCGCCCCAGAGTCCTGGTTCGTTGCAGTAATGTTATTCTTCCACCAGGGGGAGTGATGTTACGTCTGAGGGCAATGAAGGAGATCTTCTGTCCAGGAATCACAACCACTACACACACTTCACACTCCAGTCCACCAGGGGGAGCCATGCTTTTATCTATTAGGGCACTCCTCACACTTGGGTAAAACTGGTGGGTTGGCGAGGACGTTAGTCAGAGAAAGGGACAGAAGCTGACTGGAGGGAGAAGGAGATAGTCAGTGCGTCCTGACCGAGTTTGGCAGAGGCTGGCTGGGTTGGGTTCCAGCCAGCTCCAGACTGCGGCCTACGGAAGGAAGGGACACGGAGCTGCGCCTGCCCCACGTGCGGCACTATCCTAAGAAAGGACATGAAAGGAATTGTGTTGCAGTGAGTGAGCAACAAAGTCATAGCAACAGAAGTGAAATGTCAGAGGGCGACCAGCTAGAAGCAACCTGCCTCTTTCTGAAGCGCAGGACCGGTAGCCAGAACACCGAGGGAGTAAAGAGCTCTATGCCGTTACTTCAGAGACTGGCAGGACAGTTAATTCCACGTTAGCTGCCCGACCATTTACCCAGGAGGCAGGGTGGCAACTTGGGGCCGGGGCTGTTATGACCTGGTGGTTAGGAGCACCCGGAATGACCTGATAGTTAAACCTCATACAGGACGAGCTCTGGGATGTGGGAGTTCTGCTGACCGCAAGCCCTAATCCTATCACACACACTAGAAATAGCCGTGGAGCGCTCCTGACCAGACCTAGGCGCCTCGTCACAGCCTAAGAACTATCTAGCCCTAGAGATAGAAAATAAAGCCTACCTTGCCTCAGAGAAATTCCCCAAAGGCAAAGGAAGCCCCCCACATATATTGACTGTGAGTAAGGATGAAAGTCACAAACGTAGAAATGAAACAGGTTTCAGCAAAGGGAGGCCAGACTTACTAAATAGACAGAGGATAGGAAAGGTAACTTTGCGATCAGCACAAAAACCTACAAAAGACCACGCAGAGTGTGCAAAAAAGACCTCCGCACCGACTCACGGTGCGGAGGGGCCACTCTGCATCCCAGAGCTTCCAGCTAGCAAAATAAAAGCATGAAAACCAGCTGGACAAGAAAACAGTGAACAAATAATGACTATCAGGAACTTAGCTTCTGCAGGAGAAGGCAGGTCACCAGAGAGATCCAGGAGCGAACTGAACCAATGCAAAAACATTGACAGCTGGCATAGAGTAACGATCTGAGAGGAGTTAAATAGAGCAGTCAACCAAAGGATAAACCACGTCACCTGTGTAAGGAACCTCAGAAGCAGCAGCTTCACTCACAGCCACCAGAGGGAGCCCATAGACAGAACTCGCCGAAGAACCATTCACGACCACAGGAGGGAGTTCGACAACAGAATTCACAACACGGGGCGTCACTAGGGTCCCTATAAAAAGCCTCAGGCCACCCGTCATACGGGTTTGTCCTATCCGTCAGGGGGACAGAGAGAAGAGACTTAACATCTACAATAGTTGTGAGGACCTTACTGAGTTGCTCAGCAGGGAGGTACTACAATGCCCAGGCGCTAGAGGAAGGCTATTGAATTCCACCTGGATAAGGGGACTCTGGATTTGCCTTCAGACCGGCCGAACTCTGCCTGCCTTGTGGTCCCTACCCTGGACTGTGGATGCTGAAGCCTTCAGTAAAAGGTAAAGAGACTGCAACCTTGTGTCCTCGTTATTCACTGCGCCTTGCATCATCCACCATCCACCATCTACACTCTGGGAAGCCCTGGGGACATACTTCACCTGTGGGAAGGTATACCATCTAGCTGCCATAACATCACCCCAGTGGACCCCTAAGCAGCATCGGTCACCCTGACCGAATACCACAGGTGGCGTCACGAACATTATCCCTTTAAAGACCTTTCCCCTACAACATCAACGGACCTCCCGAGGGCCACAGACCATGTCAGCCACCGTGACATCCCCGCTGAGTACCGAAGGACCCGATACCGAGTACCCCACGGCCCACGGGGGCGCTCCATTTCCTTTGCTCTGCCTCATTCTGGGTTCAGGTTTGCTATTTAGCTCCCATGAATCTTGCTGGCAGTGTCAGCTATAGTTCTGCCTTCGGCGTGTTAACCTGACCCTGCTGGTAGCTCTTGATTTGCCCTGCTGTGAACCCTGACTTGTCCTATGTCTGTTAACTCCCTCTGTCTGCCCTTTTCCCAGTATTTCTCTGTCTTTTTGTCTGTTTGATTCTCCGGTTCTGATCTTTTGGCTTGGCTATTGACTTCGTTACTGTTTGTCCCTAATGTACCGTATATTGCCCGTTCTGGTTTACTGATCTCTGGCTACATCCTGACTATCCGTCTGTCTAATCCTATTATACTGTCGTGCTATCTCGTGCTTTTGACTCGGCTTGTCTGACCACTCTCTCTTAACTATTCTATTCTAACCTGTCAGTGTGATTTTACTGTACACCACACTGAATTACTGGCTTTTCTATAGAACACCGGTGCGTATTTCTCGCAAGTCAGACGTGTGGTCCGTGTGTAATCCAAATTTTTCCCGCACCCATAGACTTGCATTGGCTGATTTTTGTCGGAATACGTTGACAATCACAGCATGTTGCAAATTTCTTAGCCCGTAAAATACGACCGAGAAATATATGGCTGATGGGGGCTGCCCCATAGAGAAACATTGGTCCAAGTGCAATGCGTTGCTTTTGCGCCTCTCACATAGTACGTCCGTATTTCTGTCTAGTGTGACCCCAGCCTTAGAAAATAGTTTTTCCCCTAACGGTATGTGCACACGCTGCGGATTAATCTGCAGATTTTTCCGGACTGATTTTGGTAAATCCGCAGGTAAACCGCACTGCGGATTTCCTGCTGAATTAATGCAATTTTTGTGTGGATTCCACCTGCGGTTTTACACCTGCGGATTCCTATTATGGAGCAGGTGTAAACCGCTGCGGAATCTGCACAAAGAATTGACATGCTGCGGAATAAACAATGCTACGTTTCCGTGCGTTTTTTTCCATAGGTTTACATGGTACTGTACAACGCATGGAAAACTGCTGCGAATCCGCAGCAAAATCCGCAACGTGTGCACACCCTTATATCCTATGTATAGTGTATATAAGTCATCAGGGCAGCTAATTTCTCCAAACATGAGCTAACAGGAAAAACAAACTAAGGCCAGTTTCACACGTCCAGATAATTCCGGTACCGGAATTATCCGTGTCCACATGTCCGTGTGCTCACGTGGCACATCAGTGTGGCACACGTGCGGCATCCGTGTGCCGCCCGTATGCCGACTGGGTACCACACGCACCGTGCAGGAGACAGCGCTACAGTTAAGAGCTGTCCCCTGCATCTGGTGCATTTCTTCTCTCCAGCAGCGTTCGCTGAAGAGAAGATATGAAAAATCTTTTTTTTTTGGTGTTTAAAAAAAAGATCCCTGTCCCCAACCCTCTCCCACCCCCTGTGCGCCCCCCCGCTGTTAATAAAATACTTACCCGGCTCCCTCGCTGCTTCCTTCTCGCCGCAGCTTCTCCTGTATGAGTGGTCACGTGGTGCCGCCCATTACAGTGATGAATATGCGGCTCCACCCCTATGGGATTTTTCCGGTACCGGAATTATCTGGACGTGTGAGAAAAAAACGCGCGGAAACGTAGCATTGATTTTAATGTGTCTACGTGAGTCAGTGTCTCCGGTACGTGAGGCAACTCACCTCACGTACCGGAGCCACTGACGTGTGAAACCGGCCTAAAACATCAAGCATACAGAGACAACATATACTGGACTATTGATTTATGCACAGTTTATTGAAAGTTTAGATATGCTTTAGGAAGTGCTTACCTTCTTTAGTTCTGAGATAAAGGCAGGCTTTCCTTCCATGTGTGTTTATTATTTTTTATTATCATGAACATAAACTGTAGCACAGATTCATCTCAGCTAAAAGTCTAGACCTTAGATCAGGGATAGGACAGATATTTATAGGGCATTTCATAACTTTCCCAAATTCTTATGATAAAAATATTCCACACAACTGCATTGAACTATTGTACCCAATTTATTATATATTATAGGAGTCGGTTCATTTTATACCGACTCCATCTCCGACTCCACCAAAATGGGTTCAGACTCCGAATCCATGACTCACAACTCCACAGCCCTGGTGGCCACATATCCCCCCCATTCCTGGCCGTTGCCACATATCTCCCCAATGCTGGCCGTGGCCACTTAACCCCCATTCCTGACCGTAGCCACATACCCCCCATTTCTGACTGTGGCCACATATCCCCCCATTCCTTGCCGTGGCCACATATCCCCCATTCCTGGCCGTGGCCACTTACCCCCCATTCCTGACTGTAGTCATATACCCCCCATTCCTGATTGTAGCCACATACCCCCCATTCCTGACCGTGGTCACATATCCCCACATTCCTGACTGTGGCCACATATCCCCCCATTCCTGACCGTGGCCACATATCCCCACATTCCTGACTGTGGCCACATATCCCCCCATTCCTGACCGTGGCCACATACCCCTCCTATTCCTGACCGTGACCACATATCCCCCCCATTCCTGACCGTGGCCACATACCCCTCCTATTCCTGACCGTGACCACATATCCCCCCATTCCTGACTGTGGCCACATATCCTCCCATTCCTGACTGTGGCCACATATCCTCCCATTCCTGACCGTGGCCATGCCCCTCCTATTCCTGACCATTGCCACATACCCCCCTATTATTGACCGTACACATTTTCTGCTACTTTCATATGTGGTGTTAAGAGCTCCAAAATGTTTTCTTGTTCGGATATTCAAATACTGGGTGCACCTTTCTTTTGTTATACGTGGAGTCTAGTTTTTATTTTATTTTCATGCTTTTTTATTCCTGAAGAGATAAGATAATACACGTCTGTTTTTCACACAAAAAAATGATGCATGATACTTTCCATGATACAGTGTATCCATTATCACTTCCCTGTAACTTCATTAACCACTTCCCAACATTTGACATATATGTACTGTGTTTGCTCAAAAATAATACCTACCCCGAAAATAAGCCCTAGCATGATATTACAGGATTTTTGGAGTATGCTTGAGCTATAAACGCTACAAATAGGGCTGGCATTAGGGGGAGAAAAGTTGTCAATTTACTAGGGCCTCTTTCACATGTCAGTGTCTCCAGCATGTGTGGTGACAGTTTTGACACGTATCGGAGACACTGACACACGTAGACCCATTCAAGTGAATGGGTCACTGCACATATCTGTGTTTTTTCACGGACCGTGTGTCCGAGTGACACACAACGTAGACATGTTTATTTTTGTGCAGCTGCAAGCATCACATGGACCCATTCAAGTCAATGGGTCCGTGTAAACACGTACTGCACACGAATGCCGTCCGTGTGATGCATCAGTATCACACAGACAGCAGCCGGGGAGAAAGCGCTATAGTAAGTGCTGTTCCCCGGCGGCAGGTACTGAAGCCGGCTCTCATCATTCTTCCCTGCTCTGCCGGCGAGTAGAGGAGAATGATAAGTGTTATCTTAACCCCGGAGCTTTTTTCGGTTTTGCGTTTTCGTTTTTCGTCCCCTCCCTTCCCAGAGCCATAACTTTTTTTATTTTTCTGTCAATGTGGCCATGTGAGGGCTTATTTTTTGCGGGAAGAGTTGTACTTTTGAACGACACCATTGGTTTTACCATGACATGTACTAGAAAACGGGGAAAAAATTCCAAGTGCGATAAAATTGCAAAAAAAGTGCTATCCCACACTTGTTTTTTCTTTGGCTTTTTTGCTAGGTTCACTAAATGCTAAACCTGACCTGCCACTATGATTCTCCAGGTCATTACGAGTTCATAGACACCAAACATGTCTAGGTTCTTTTTTTATCTAAGTGGTGAAAAAAATTCCAAACTTTTCTTAAAAAAAAAAAACTAATTTGGGCAATATTCCGATACCTGTAGCGTTTCCATTTTTCGTGATCTCCGGTCGGGTGAGGGCTTATTTTTTGCGTGCTAAGCTGATGTTTTTAATTCTACAATTTCGGTGCAGATACGATCTTTTGATCGCCCGTTATTGCATTTTAATGCAATGTCGCGGCGCCCAAAAAAACGTAATTTTGGCATTTCGAATTTTTTTCTCACTGCGCTGTTAGTTATCAGGTTAATCCTTTTTTACCATTGATAGAATGGGCGATTCTGAATGCAGCGATACCAATTTTGTGTATGTTTGATTTTTTTATTGTTTTATTTTGAATGGGGAGAAAAGGGAGCGATTTGAACTTTTATATTTTTTTCATAGTTTTAAAACATTTTTTTTTACTTTTGCCATGCCTCAATAGCCTCCATGGGAGGCTAGAAGCTGGCACAACTTGATTGCCTCTGCTACATAGAGGCGATGCTCAGATCGCCTCTATGTAATAGAATTACAGCATAGCAATCCGGCATCAACAACCATAAAGGTCTCAAGGAGACCTCTAGTTGTCATGCCGACGTGCCGATCACGTGACGGGGTCACCGGTGCACGCATTTCCAATCGGATGTGCATGTTAAATGCCGCTGTCAGAGTTAGACAGTGGCATTTAACTAGTTAATAAGCACGGGTGGATCGCTATTCCACCAGCACCTATTGTGGGCACATGTCAGCTATTCAAAACAGCTAACATGTCCCTGCTTTAATGCAGGCTCACCGCCAGAGCCCACACCAAAGCGGGGGTTCTGCCATCGGACGTACTATTCTATCCAATGACAGAAAGGGGTTAAAGTCCGAATGACAGCAGGTGGGGGCTTTTGGGACTGCTGCCCTGTGGATGATTGAGGTATTCCACAGCAACCGGCTGCGATCTAAGGAAATAAATTAATGAAAAACCCAACGTGGGTTCCCTCTATTTTCTTGAACCAACCAGACAAAACTCACAGTTGGAGGCTGCAACCCTCAGCTATCAGCTTCTGCAAGGATGGTTATCAAAAATAGAGGGGTCCCTACGCATTTTTTTTTAAATAATTTAAAAAAACAGCATGGGGTCCCCCCCATTTTTGACAACCAGCCTTACTAAAGCTCACAGCTGGGAGCTGCTAATCTCAGGCTGGTAAGGGGCCATTGATATAGGCCCCCCAGCCTAAACACTGCAGCCCACAGCTGCCCAGAAAAGGCGCATCTATTAAATGCGCCTTTTCTGGTGCTTTGCCTGGCTCTTCCTACTTGCCCTGTAGCGGTGGCAAGTGGGGTAATATTTGTGGGGTTGATGTCACCTCTGTAATGTCAGGTGACATCAAGCCCACAGCTTAGTAATTGAGAGGTGTCTATAAGACACCTATCCATTACTAAACCTATAGTTATATGTTAAATAAAGACACAGCCAGAATAAAATCCTTTATTTGAAAAAATTACACTGACACCTTTAATATTCTAAATAAACCATACTTATTGCAACACCTAATTTCCCGAAGCCCTCGATCTCCTGTTAGAAAAATAAAATAATAAAACAACAATATGCCATACCTGTCCGTCGTTGTGTCCCACGCTGTAATCCATGTCTAGGGGCTAAATAGTTTCCAACCTGGACGGTGCCAAGATGCGACCGTCTAGGCTGAAAACCACTGGTAAATGAGCTGCTGAGAGTGCAGCATCATTCACTAGTGGGGACATCATCGAGGCGGGGCTGAACTGTGGTGACCTCAGGACCGTGGGAAAATGCAGGTGATGATGTCTGTGTTCCAAAATGTCACTCCTTCCTTTCTGAGCCCTGCCATGCACCCAAACAGTAGTTTTCCTCGACATATGGGGTATCGGCATACTCAGGAGAAATTGCACAACAAATTGTATGGTGCAATTTCCCCTGTTACCCATGGCTCAATGTTATAATCTTCTGAGACGCACCTGGGGGGTTCATGGTGTTCACCACACATCTAGATAAGTTCCTTAGAGGGGTCTAGCTTCCAAAATGGTGTCACTTGTGAGGGGTTTCCATCACCATGTTCTGAAATCTGTAACTTTTAAATTTTTTTCCCAAATGTGCCATATTAGGGCTAGTTTTTTGCTGTACGGTTTGACGTTTTTATATACACTATTTGTTTTTTTTACATATGACTTTTTGTTTGCTTTTTATTCAACTTTTTTGTCTGTCATTATGATGAAAAAGAGTTGTTTTTGGTGTGTTTATTTTCTTTAAGTTATTTGCCATAATAACAAAATAACTTGGCAGTTTTATAGATCAGGTCTTTCCGGACGTGGCGATACCAATTATGTGTACTTTTTTTTTGTCCATCATTGTTTTATCATAAACTCTGCTTTTTTTTGTGGCTAAACAGCTTTTCGTGACTTGTGTTCGCTTTTTACATATTTTACTTTACCTTTTTTTTCACTTAGTCCCACTGTGGGACATGTATATTTTTTACTGTAATCACTGATCACATACACTGCAATACTTGTGTACTGCAGTGCCTGAGACCTGCCTGTAATAACATAATAGCTAACTGTCCCAACGGTCAGCTTAGGGTTATCGTAATAAACACTAATTACCAAAGGCAAAAAAAAACTAAAATATAAAGCTGAATGTGTGTGTGTATGTGTGTGTGTGTGTGTATGTATGTATGTCCGGGATTGGCATCTGCACCGTCGCAGCTACAGCTACAAAATTTTGCACAGTCACATGTCTGGACCTCGAGAGCATCATAGGCTATGTTGTGAGGCGAAATTTTAACCACGCGCGTAATGGGGAAAAAAGTGAAAGGAAAAGTGTTGGAGGCGTCGCAGCTACAGCCACAAAATTTTGCACAGTCACATGTCTGGACCTCGAGAGCATCATAGGCTATGTTGTGAGGCGAAATTTTAACCACGCGCGTAATGGGGAAAAAAGTGAAAGGAAAAGTGTTGGAGGCGTCGCAGCTACAGCCACAAAATTTTGCAGTCACACGTCTGGACCCCGAGAGCGTCATAGGCTATATTGTGAGGTGAAATTTTAACCCCGCGCTTTCCAATTCACCAAACAATTTTGCCCCTATCTACATAATGGGGAAAAGTGAAAGGAAAAGTGTTGGAGGCAAATTGACAGCTGCCAGATGTGAACAAGCGGGACTTAAAGAGTGAGAGCGATGGCGCCAAAGAGTATATACCGATCAGTTGCTAAGGTGGGGCCCCGACATGGGATGCTCACCACATACGGGGATATGAACACACACACAAAATGCGCCACACACTACCACGTGCTTGAACACATATTACCCTCAGCACACATTACACCACACATACACCAACCTCGCCACATAAAAGTCGAAACACAAAAGTCGCCGCTCAAAACTCGCCACGTGCAAAACTCGCCACATGCAAAAACTAGGCTCACGCAAAACTCGCCACAAGTGCAAAACTCACCTCATGGAAAACTCACCACACGCAAAACTTGCACACGCGGAAAAATTGCCACATGCACAAAAGTTGCAACACATGCAAAAGTTGCCTCACACAAAACTTGCACATACTCAAAAGGCACCAGACATAAAACTCACCACGGGCAAAACTCACCATGGGCGAAACTTGCTGCACACAACTTGCTACACTAACCTGTCACATGCAACTCGACACACAAAAAGTTGCTACACGCATGTTGCCACACAAAACTCATCTCACAAAAGTCGTTACATGCATGTCACCACACGCAACTCAACACACACGTGACAAACGAAACCCGCCCTAAAACACACACAAGTCTGGTATTATCCTTCAAAAATAAAAATCTCATTAATAAGCAGACAAACTACAAGAGCAACAAATGTACCATATAGGAAATACGGCAGCTGTCAGTCACATGACCTGTCTATTATGTGTATGTGTGAGCTAATATATACTGCCAGGGGGAGGGCTTCCTGTTGGCTGGGGATTTATCAGGCTGCCAATATAGCTTACAAATACTGAGGTAAAATACTGAGAAAATAACGTGTGAACGAGGTCTAATACAGGAGGAGATGACATACAGATATATACTACATACAGGGAGATGACACACAGGTATATACTATATACAGGAGAGATGACACACAGGTATATACTATATAGAGGAGGAGATGACATACAGGTACATACTATATACAGGAGGAGATGACATACAGGTATATACTATATACAGGAGGTGATGACACACAGATACAGTGGGGCAAAAAAGTATTTAGTCAGTCAGCAATAGTGCAAGTTCCACCACTTAAAAAGATGAGAGGCGTCTGTAATTTACATCATAGGTAGACCTCAACTATGGGAGACAAACTGAGAAAAAAAAATCCAGAAAATCACATTGTCTGTTTTTTTAACATTTTATTTGCATATTATGGTGGAAAATAAGTATTTGGTCAGAAACAAACAATCAAGATTTCTGGCTCTCACAGACCTGTAACTTCTTCTTTAAGAGTCTCCTCTTTCCTCCACTCATTACCTGTAGTAATGGCACCTGTTTAAACTTGTTATCAGTATAAAAAGACACCTGTGCACACCCTCAAACAGTCTGACTCCAAACTCCACTATGGTGAAGACCAAAGAGCTGTCAAAGGACACCAGAAACAAATTTGTAGCCCTGCACCAGGCTGGGAAGACTGAATCTGCAATAGCCAACCAGCTTGGAGTGAAGAAATCAACAGTGGGAGCAATAATTAGAAAATGGAAGACATACAAGACCACTGATAATCTCCCTCAATCTGGGGCTCCACGCAAAATCCCACCCCGTAGGGTCAGAATGATCACAAGAACGGTGAGCAAAAATCCCAGAACCACGCGGGGGGACCTAGTGAATGAACTGCAGAGAGCTGGGACCAATGTAACAAGGCCTACCATAAGTAACACACTACGCCACCATGGACTCAGATCCTGCAGTGCCAGACGTGTCCCACTGCTTAAGCCAGTTCTATGTCTGGGCCCGTCTGAAGTTTGCTAGAGAGCATTTGGATGACCCAGAGGAGTTTTGGGAGAATGTCCTATGGTCTGATGAAACCAAACTGGAACTGTTTGGTAGAAACACAACTTGTCGTGTTTGGAGGAAAAAGAATACTGAGTTGCATCCATCAAACACCATACCTACTGTAAAGCATGGTGGTGGAAACATCATGCTTTGGGGCTGTTTCTCTGCAAAGGGGCCAGGACGACTGATCCGGGTACATGAAAGAATGAATGGGGCCATGTATCGTGAGATTTTGAGTGCAAACCTCCTTCCATCAGCAAGGGCATTGAAGATGAAACGTGGCTGGGTCTTTCAACATGACAATGATCCAAAGCACACCGCCAGGACAATGAAGGAGTGGCTTCGTAAGAAGCATTTCAAGGTCCTGGAGTGGCCTAGCCAGTCTCCAGATCTCAACCCTATAGAAAACCTTTGGAGGGAGTTGAAAGTCCGTGTTGCCAAGCGAAAAGCCAAAAACATCACTGCTCTAGAGGAGATCTGCATGGAGGAATGGGCCAACATACCAACAACAGTGTGTGGCAACCTTGTGAAGACTTACAGAAAACGTTTGACCTCTGTCATTGTCAACAAAGGATATATTACAAAGTATTGAGATGAAATTTTGTTTCTGACCAAATACTAATTTTCCACCATAATATGCAAATAAAATGTTAAAAAAACAGACAATGTGATTTTCTGGATTTTTTTTTTCTCAGTTTGTCTCCCATAGTTGAGGTCTACCTATGATGAAAATTACAGACGCCTCTCATCTTTTTAAGTGGTGGAACTTGCACTATTGCTGACTGACTAAATACTTTTTTGCCCCACTGTATATACTATATACAGGGGAGATGACACACAGGTACAGTATAGACTATATACAGGAGGAGATGACATACAGGTATATACTATATATAAGAGGAGATGACATACAGGTATATACTATATACAGGGGAGATGACACACAGCAGGTATATACTATATACAGGAGCAGATGACACACAGGTATATACGTATATACAGGAGGAGATGACATACAGGTATATACTATATACAGGAGGAGATGACACACAGGTACAGTGGGGCAAAAAAGTATTTAGTCAGTCAGCAATAGTGCAAGTTCCACCACTTAAAAAGATGAGAGGCGTCTGTAATTTACATCATAGGTAGACCTCAACTATGGGAGACAAACTGAGAAAAAAAAATCCAGAAAATCACATTGTCTGTTTTTTTTAACATTTTATTTGCATATTATGGTGGAAAATAAGTATTTGGTCAGAAACAAAATTTCATCTCAATACTTTGTAATATATCCTTTGTTGGCAATGACAGAGGTCAAACGTTTTCTGTAAGTCTTCACAAGGTTGCCACACACTGTTGTTGGTATGTTGGCCCATTCCTCCATGCAGATCTCCTCTAGAGCAGTGATGTTTTTGGCTTTTCGCTTGGCAACACGGACTTTCAACTCCCTCCAAAGGTTTTCTATAGGGTTGAGATCTGGAGACTGGCTAGGCCACTCCAGGACCTTGAAATGCTTCTTACGAAGCCACTCCTTCGTTGCCCTGGCGGTGTGCTTTGGATCATTGTCATGTTGAAAGACCCATCCACGTTTCATCTTCAATACCCTTGCTGATGGAAGGAGGTTTGCACTCAAAATCTCACGATACATGGCCCCATTCATTCTTTCATGTACCCGGATCAGTCGTCCTGGCCCCTTTGCAGAGAAACAGCCCCAAAGCATGATGTTTCCACCACCATGCTTTACAGTAGGTATGGTGTTTGATGGATGCAACTCAGTATTCTTTTTCCTCCAAACACGACAAGTTGTGTTTCTACCAAACAGTTCCAGTTTGGTTTCATCAGACCATAGGACATTCTCCCAAAACTCCTCTGGATCATCCAAATGCTCTCTAGCAAACTTCAGACGGGCCCGGACATGTACTGGCTTAAGCAGTGGGACACGTCTGGCACTGCAGGATCTGAGTCCATGGTGGCGTAGTGTGTTACTTATGGTAGGCCTTGTTACATTGGTCCCAGATCTCTGCAGTTCATTCACTAGGTCACCCCGCGTGGTTCTGGGATTTTTGCTCACCGTTCTTGTGATCATTCTGACCCCACGGGTTGGGATTTTGCGTGGAGCCCCAGATCGAGGGAGATTATCAGTGGTCTTGTATGTCTTCCATTTTCTAATTATTGCTCCCACTGTTGATTTCTTCACTCCAAGCTGGTTGGCTATTGCAGATTCAGCCTTCCCAGCCTGGTGCAGGGCTACAATTTTGTTTCTGGTGTCCTTTGACAGCTCTTTGGTCTTCACCATAGTGGAGTTTGGAGTCAGACTGTTTGAGGGTGTGCACAGGTGTCTTTTTATACTGATAACAAGTTTAAACAGGTGCCATTACTACAGGTAATGAGTGGAGGAAAGAGGAGACTCTTAAAGAAGAAGTTACAGGTCTGTGAGAGCCAGAAATCTTGATTGTTTGTTTCTGACCAAATACTTATTTTCCACCATAATATGCAAAAAAAATGATATAAAAACAGACAATGTGATTTTCTGGATTTTTTTTTCTCAGTTTGTCTCCCATAGTTGAGGTCTACCTATGATGTAAATTACAGACGCCTCTCATCTTTTTAAGTGGTGGAACTTGCACTATTGCTGACTGACTAAATACTTTTTTGCCCCACTGTATATACTATATACAGGGGAGATGACACACGTATATACTATATACAGGAGGAGATGACACACAGATATATACTATATACAGGGGAGATGACACACAGATATATACTATATACAGGAGAGATGACACACAGGTGTATACTATATAGAGGAGGAGATGACATACAGGTACATACTATATACAGGAGGAGATGACATACAGGTATATAGAAGAAAAAAAAAAGGGATTGAGATCCAGCTCCTAAAATGAGGTAATATTAATTGATATAAAAAAAAAAAATCCACAAGCATGGAATAACCAAGCTCCCTCCGGTAGGTGCCCTGTTATGGACCTGGTGGTTAGGAGCACCCGGAACGACCTGATGGTTAAACTAACACAGAACAAGCTCTGGGAAGTGGGAGCTCTGCTGACCGCAACCCCTAATCCTATCACACACACTAGAAATAGCCGTGGAGCGTACCTAACTCTACCTAGACGCCTCTTCACAGCCTAAGAGCTTACTAGCCCTAGAGATAGAAAATAAAGCCTACCTTGCCTCAGAGAAATTCCCCAAAGGAAAAGGCAGCCCCCCACATATATTGACTGTGAGTTAAGATGAAAGTCACAAACACAGGAATTAAACAAGTTTCAGCAAAGGGAGGCCAGACTTACTAAACAGACTGAGGATAGAAAAGGTATCTTTGCGGTCAGCACAAAAAACTACAAAAGACCACGCAGAGTGTGCAAAAAGACCTCCGCACCGACTCACGGTGCGGAGGTGCCACTCTGCATCCCAGAGCTTCCAGCTAGCAAGGCAAAATCATGATAGCAAGCTGGACAAGAAAACAATGAACAAATAATTAACTAGCAGGGACTTAGCTTCTGCTGGAGTAGACAGGTCACCAGAAAGATCCCAGAGCGAACTGATCAAATACAAGAACATTGACAGCTGGCATGGAGTAACGATCTGAGTGGAGTTAAATAGAGCAGCCAGCCAAAGAATAAACAAAGTCACCTGTGGAGGGAACCTCAGAAGCAGCAGCTCCACTCACAGCCACCAGAGGGAGTCCATGGACAGAAGTCGCCGAAGTACCATTCATGACCACAGGAGGGAGTTCGATAACAGAATTCACAACAGTACCCCCCCCCTTGAGGAGGGGTCACCGAACCCTCACCAGAGCCCCCAGGCCGATTAAGGACGAGCCAAATGAAAGGCACGAACCACATCGGCAGCATGAACATCAGAGGCAAAAACCCAAGAATTATCTTCCTGACCATAACCCTTCCACTTGACCAAGTACTGGAGTTTCCGTCTCGAAATACGAGAATCCAAAATCTTCACCACATACTCCAACTCCCCCTCGACCAACACCGGGGTAGGAGGATCAACGGAGGGAACCATAGGCGCCACGTATCTCCGCAATAGCGACCTATGGAACACATTATGGATGGCAAAAGAAGCTGGAAGGGCCAAACGAAATGACACAGGATTGAGAACTTCAGAAATCTTGTACGGACCAATGAAACGAGGCTTAAACTTAGGAGAGGAAACCTTCATAGGAACATAACGAGACGACAACCAAACCAAATCCCCAACACGAAGTCGGGGACCAACACAGTGCCGGCGGTTAGCGAAACGTTGAGCCTTCTCCTGGGACAAGGTCAAATTGTCCACCACATGAGTCCAAATCTGCTGCAACCTGTCCACCACAGTATCCACACCAGGACATTTCGAAGGCTCAACCTGCCCTGAAGAGAAACGAGGATGAAAACCAGAATTACAGAAAAACGGCGAAACCAAAGTAGCCGAGCAGGCCCGATTATTAAGGTCGAACTCAGCCAAAGGCAAGAAGGACACCCAATCATCCTGATCAGCAGAAACAAAGCATCTCAGATATGTTTCCAAAGTCTGATTAGTTCGTTCGGTTTGGCCATTTGTCTGAGGATGGAAAGCCGAAGAAAAAGACAAATCGAAGCCCATCTTAGCACAAAAGGACCGCCAAAACCTCGAAACAAACTGGGAACCTCTGTCCGAGACGATGTTCTTCGGAATGCCATGCAAACGAACCACATGCTGGAAAAACAATGGCACCAAATCAGAGGAGGAAGGCAATTTAGACAAGGGTACCAAATGGACCATCTTAGAGAAGCGATCACAAACCACCCAAATGACCGACATCCTTTGAGAGACAGGGAGATCTGAAATAAAATCCATGGAAATATGCGTCCAGGGCCTCTTCGGGACCGGCAAGGGCAAAAGCAACCCACTGGCACGAGAACAGCAGGGCTTAGCCCGAGCACAAGTCCCACAGGACTGCACAAAAGAACGCACATCCCGTGACAAAGAAGGCCACCAAAAGGATCTAGCCACCAAATCTCTGGTACCAAAGATTCCAGGATGACCAGCCAACACTGAACAATGAACCTCAGAGATAACTCTACCAGTCCATCTATCAGGGACAAACAGTTTCTCCGCTGGACAATGGTCAGGTCTATCCGCCTGAAACTTCTGCAGCACCCGCCGCAAATCAGGGGAGATGGCAGACAAAATTACCCCCTCTTTGAGAATACCCGCCGGCTCAGGAACACCCGGAGAGTCAGGCACAAAGCTCCTTGACAGGGCATCAGCCTTCACATTCTCAGAGCCCGGAAGGTACGAAACCACAAAATCAAAACGGGAGAAAAACAGCGACCATCGAGCCTGTCTAGGATTCAACCATTTGGCAGACTCGAGATAAGTCAAATTCTTGTGATCCGTCAAAACCACCACGCGATGCTTGGCTCCTTCAAGCCAATGTCGCCACTCCTCGAATGCCCACTTCATGACCAACAACTCTCGATTGCTAACATCATAATTGCGCTCAGCAGGCGAGAACTTTCTAGAAAAGAAGGCACATGGTTTCATCACTGAGCCATCAGAACTTCTTTGCAACAAAACAGCCCCTGCTCCAATCTCAGAAGCATCAACCTCGACCTGAAATGGAAGCAAAACATCTGGCTGGCACAACACAGGGGCAGAAGAAAAACGACGCTTCAACTCCTGAAAAGCCTCTACAGCCGCAGAGGACCAATAAACCACATCAGCACCTTTCTTGGTCAAATCAGTCAACGGTTTAGCAACACTAGAAAAATTAGCGATGAAGCGACGGTAAAAATTAGCAAAGCCCAGGAACTTCTGCAGGCTCTTCACAGATGGCGGCTGAGTCCAATCATAAATGGCCTGAACTTTAACAGGGTCCATCTCGATAGTAGAAGGAGAAAAAATGAAACCCAAAAATGAAACCTTCTGAACTCCAAAGAGACACTTTGACCCCTTCACAAACAAGGAATTCGCACGAAGGACCTGGAACACCATTCTGACCTGCTTTACATGAGACTCCCAATCATCCGAAAAGACCAAAATATCATCCAAATATACAATCATGAATCTATCCAGGTACTCTCGGAAGATGTCATGCATAAAGGACTGAAATACAGATGGAGCATTAGAAAGCCCAAATGGCATAACCAGGTACTCAAAATGGCCCTCGGGCATATTAAATGCTGTTTTCCATTCATCGCCCTGTTTAATACGCACAAGATTATACGCCCCTCGAAGATCTATCTTGGTGAACCAACTAGCCCCCTTAATCCGAGCAAACAAATCAGACAGCAGCGGCAAAGGGTACTGAAATTTGACTGTGATCTTATTAAGAAGGCGGTAATCAATACAAGGTCTCAAAGAACCATCGTTCTTGGCCACAAAAAAGAACCCTGCTCCCAACGGTGATGACGACGGGCGAATATGACCTTTCTCCAAGGATTCCTTTATATAACTCCGCATAGCGGCGTGTTCTGGCACAGATAAATTGAACAGTCGGCCCTTAGGAAACTTACTACCAGGAATCAAATTAATAGCACAATCGCAATCCCTATGAGGAGGTAGGGCACTGGATTTGGGCTCATCAAATACATCCCGGTAATCCGACAAAAATTCAGGGACTTCAGAAGGAGTGGAAGGCGAAATTGACAGCAATGGAACATCACCATGTACCCCTTGACAACCCCAGCTGGACACAGACATAGATTTCCAATCCAATACTGGATTATGGACCTGTAGCCATGGCAACCCCAAAACGACCACATCATGCAGATTATGCAACACCAAAAAGCGAATATCCTCCTGATGTGCAGGAGCCATGCACATGGTCAATTGAGTCCAGTACTGAGGCTTATTCTTGGCCAAAGGCGTAGCATCAATTCCTCTCAATGGAATAGGATACTGCAAGGGCTCCAAGAAAAAACCACAGCGCCTGGCAAACTCCAAGTCCATCAAATTCAGGGCAGCGCCTGAATCCACAAATGCCATAACAGAATAGGACGACAAAGAGCAAATCAGAGTAACGGACAAAAGAAATTTAGACTGTACCGTACCAATGGTGGCAGACCTAACGAACCGCTTAGTGCGCTTAGGACAATCGGAGATAGCATGAGTGGAATCACCACAGTAAAAACACAGCCCATTCCGACGTCTGTGTTCTTGCCGTTCAGCTCTGGTCAAAGTCCTATCACATTGCATAGGCTCAGGCCTATGCTCAGAGAATACCGCCAAATGGTGCACAGCTTTGCGCTCCCGCAAGCGCCGATCGATCTGAATGGCCAAGGACATAGACACATTCAGACCAGCAGGCGTGGGAAATCCCACCATGACATCCTTAAGGGTTTCAGAAAGACCCTTTCTGAAAATTGCCGCCAGGGCACACTCATTCCACTGAGTAAGCACAGACCACTTTCTAAACTTCTGACAATATACCTCCGCTTCATCCTGACCCTGACACAAAGCCAGCAAGATTTTCTCTGCCTGATCCACTGAATTTGGTTCATCATAAAGCAATCCAAGCGCCAGAAAAAACACATCTACATCACGCAATGCAGGATCTCCTGGCGCAAGGGAAAATGCCCAGTCTTGAGGGTCACCACGCAACAAAGAAATAATGATTCTTACTTGTTGAAGGGGTCACCAGAGGAGCGGGGTTTCAAAGCAAGAAACAGTTTACAATTATTTTTGAAATTCAGGAACTTAGATCTATCCCCAGAAAACAAATCAGGAATTGGAATTCTAGGCTCTAACATCAGATTCTGAACCACAAAATCTTGAATGTTTTGTACCCTTGCAGTGAGATGATCCACACAAGAGTACAGACCTTGAATGTCCATATCTACACCTGTGTCCTGAACCACCCAGAGGTTAAGGGGAAAAGAAAGACAAAACACACTGCAGAGAAAAAAAAATGGTCTCAGAACTTCTCTTATCCCTCTATTGAGATGCATTAATACTTTGGGCAGGCTGTACTGTTATGGACCTGGTGGTTAGGAGCACCCGGAACGACCTGATGGTTTAACTAACACAGAACAAGCTCTGGGAAGTGGGAGCTCTGCTGACCGCAACCCCTAATCATAGTAACATAGTAACATAGTTAGTAAGGCCGAAAAAAGACATTTGTCCATCCAGTTCAGCCTATATTCCATCATAATAAATCCCCAGATCTACGTCCTTCTACAGAACCTAATAATTGTATGATACAATATTGTTCTGCTCCAGGAAGACATCCAGGCCTCTCTTGAACCCCTCGACTGAGTTCGCCATCACCACCTCCTCAGGCAAGCAATTCCAGATTCTCACTGCCCTAACAGTAAAGAATCCTCTTCTATGTTGGTGGAAAAACCTTCTCTCCTCCAGACGCAAAGAATGCCCCCTTGTGCCCGTCACCTTCCTTGGTATAAACAGATCCTCAGCGAGATATTTGTATTGTCCCCTTATATACTTATACATGGTTATTAGATCGCCCCTCAGTCGTCTTTTTTCTAGACTAAATAATCCTAATTTCGCTAATCTATCTGGGTATTGTAGTTCTCCCATCCCCTTTATTAATTTTGTTGCCCTCCTTTGTACTCTCTCTAGTTCCATTATATCCTTCCTGAGCACCGGTGCCCAAAACTGGACACAGTACTCCATGTGCGGTCTAACTAGGGATTTGTACAGAGGCAGTATAATGCTCTCATCATGTGTATCCAGACCTCTTTTAATGCACCCCATGATCCTGTTTGCCTTGGCAGCTGCTGCCTGGCACTGGCTGCTCCAGGTAAGTTTATCATTAACTAGGATCCCCAAGTCCTTCTCCCTGTCAGATTTACCCAGTGGTTTCCCTGTGTAATCCTATCACACACACTAGAAATAGCCGTGGAGCGTACCTAACTCTACCTAGACGCCTCTTCACAGCCTAAGAGCTAACTAGCCCTAGAGATAGAAAATAAAGCCTACCTTGCCTCAGAGAAATTCCCCAAAGGAAAAGGCAGCCCCCCACATATATTGACTGTGAGTTAAGATGAAAGTCACAAACACAGGAATTAAACAAGTTTCAGCAAAGGGAGGCCAGACTTACTAAACAGACTGAGGATAGAAAAGGTATCTTTGCGGTCAGCACAAAAAACTACAAAAGACCACGCAGAGTGTGCAAAAAGACCTCCGCACCGACTCACGGTGCGGAGGTGCCACTCTGCATCCCAGAGCTTCCAGCTAGCAAGGCAAAATCATGATAGCAAGCTGGACAAGAAAACAATGAACAAATAATTAACTAGCAGGGACTTAGCTTCTGCTGGAGTAGACAGGTCACCAGAAAGATCCAAGAGCGAACTGAACCAGTACAAGAACATTGACAGCTGGCATGGAGTAACGATCTGAGTGGAGTTAAATAGAGCAGCCAGCCAAAGAATAAACTAAGTCACCTGTGGAAGGAACCTCAGAAGCAGCAGCTCCAGTCACAGCCACCAGAGGGAGTCCATGGACAGAAGTCGCCGAAGTACCATTCATGACCACAGGAGGGAGTTCGATAACAGAATTCACAACAGTGCCCCTGCACATGAAGTGCTAGACGGCAACGTGTTTCGATCAGACGATCTTTTTCACAGGCTGTGATAAAGATCGTCTGATCGAAACGCGTTGCCGTTTAGCCCTTGATGTGCAGGGGCACCTACCGGAGGGAGCTTGGTTATTCCATGCTTGTGGATTTTATTTTTTTTTATATCAATAAATATTACCTCATTTTAGGAGCTGGATCTCAATCCTTTTTTTTTCTTCTGAGGACTTGTTCGTTTTCCTGCAACGGAGATCCGTGCACCTGTGATCGTCATTGGTGAGCTGGCTACTTTCTTTTTCCTTGTTATACAGATATATACTATATACAGGAAAAGATGGCACAGGTATATACTATATATACAGGAGCAGATGACCTAAAGGTATATACTATATACAGGAGGAGATGACATACAGGTATATGCTATATATAGATGACATACAGGTATATACTATATACAGGAGGAGATGACACACAGATATATACTATATACAGGTGAGATAACACACAGGTATATACTATATACAGGAGGAGATGACATACAGGTATATTCTGTATTTAAGAGATGACATACAGGTATATACTATATACAGGGGAGATGACATACAGGTATATACTATATACAGGAGATGACATACGGGTGTATACTACATATCAGGGAGATGACAAACATGTATATACTGAGGTGAAAATGAGAGGTGTGAGGTGAAAATGAAAAGGAGTGAGGGAAAATAGTGAAGTGATCGGAAAATGACAGACGTGAGGTCGAAATGACAAGTGTTAGGGGGGAATGAGAGGTGTGAGGGATAAAATGAGAGATGTGAGGGGGAAAATGAAAGATGTGATTGGGAAAATGAGAGGCGTGATGGGAAAATAAGAGAAGTGAGATGCTATAACTAACCACAGATATTTACTATGCCCAGGCAACGCCGGGCTCTTCAGCTAGTCCCTTATAAAGACCCTAAAGTAAAACTTCATTTTTAATTCTTATGATAGTAAACAACGGAGCACATCAAACTTTTTAAAAACATATTACACTAGAGTTGATCATTCAGTGATGAGATCGGTCATAGATTTATTAAAGTGCTCGTGCACTTTATATTAGAAATTTGATAGCAGATGTAGTGTCAAAGATTTTTTGATTGCTCTACTCACTCAAACAGCTATCTGATATTGTAGTGTAATTGGCAAGTATAATCTCTTAGAGCATTTGCAGTCATTCAAGCCGATCATACAGAATTGGAAGGCTCATTTTCAGTGGCACTGCAAATACTATCTTAAGGGGGAGTCACACATAACGATATCGTTAACGATATCGTTGCAATGTCACGCTTTTGGTGATGTAGCATCGATCCCGCTAACGATCTCGTTATGTGTGACAGAGACCAATGATCAGGTCCCTGCTGGGAGATTGTTGGTCGTTGAGGAATGATCAGGACCATTTTTTGGTCGCTGATCACCCGCTGTCATCGCTGGATCGGCGTGTGTGACGTCGATCCAGCGATGTGTTCACTTGTAACCAGGGTAAATATCGGGTTACTAAGCGCAGGGCCGCGCTTAGTAACCCGATATTTTCCCTGGTTACCATTGTAAAAGTTAAATTGATTTTTTTTTACTTTTACAATGGTAACCAGGGTAAATATCGGGTTACTAAGCGCGGCCCTGCACTTAGTAACCCGATGTTTACCCTGGTTACCCGGGTGCTGCAGGGGGACTTCAGCATCATTGAAGACAGTTTCAACGATGCCGAAGTCTTTCCCCTGATCGTTGGTCGCTGGAGAAAGCTGTCTGTATGACAGCTCCCCAGCGACCACACAATGACTTGCCAACGATCACGGCCAGGTCGTATCGCTGGTCGTGATCGTTGGTAAGTCGTTTAGTGTGACTAAAGCTTTAGTTTATTCACAGCATACTGATCTTGTGCTGCTTCATTAATCTCTATTTCTCTAAGTACTCACATATCCAATGTTTGTATCTCTACTTTTTAAGCTAAGTATAATAAGCCCTGCAACACTGCCTGCCTATTTACCGTAATTGACTGTGTCTACTCTGTAGTCTTTGCCTATCTGTCACACTGTGTAAACCCCGCTGCACTTCATATGGTAGAGAATGCGGGCAGTGTGAACTGAGACATACCCAAATCAAGCTGCATATCTGTTATTAGGCCTGCAACACTACAGCCCAGGCCTGGCTATAAGATGGAGGAAATCCTTAGGCTTGGTTCCCATTGCGTTAATGGGAAAGCGCTAACGGACAGCGTTGCACGGCGAAATTAACGCCGTGCAACGCGTCCGTTAGCGCGCCCATTCACGGCAATGGGAACGCGCAGCACTAGCGCGTGCCATGTTCGGCACGCGCTAGCGACGCGCCGGTGTTTCCTGGCGCGCCGCGGATGCTGCTTGCAGCGTCCGAGGCACGCCTGCGGTCCGTTCCCCGCTCTCGCAGATCGGGGATCTGCAAGAGCGGGGACGTTACCGCGACCTCGGGACGCGGCCCCATTAAAAACATTGCGTTAGCGCAACCCGCTAGCGCTAAACGGGTTGCACTAACGCAATATGAACCTAGCCTTAAACAGTTGGTCTTCACTCAGCAGCAGACAAATAACCTGTTGATGCAGCAGATTGTGGCATTATGAGAGACGCCCCCACCACCTACTCCGGTTCGCCCCAATGGCCGGGACAAAGTTCAGTCAGTGTTGAGGAAGATAAGTCCTGAGGACGACATGGAAGCTTTCTTCACCGTGACTGAGTGCACAACGGGGTGGGAGAGCTTGCCGATTTCCCAGTGGGCTAAAGTAGTGGCCGGCTTTCTTATGGTAGATGCCCAGAAGGCCTACTTTAACCTCAGTCTAGAGGGTGCCCAGAACTATTGGAAACTGAAAGGTGAGATCCTTGCCCGACTGGAGGTTAACACTAATATTTGGGCACAACAGGTGTTTCAGTGGTCCTTTGCGGAGGCCTGGCCCACCAGGTCTCATGCCTATGACTTGCTGCAGTTTGTAAAAAAAAAATGGCTCCAGCCTGAGACCTTGACTCCTTCCCAGATGGTAGAGAGGGTGGTGGTCGACCGGCTGGTGAGAACTCTGCCAGCCGCTATTCAGCGTTGGGTGTGCCGGGCACCCTAGACCAGGTGGTTAGCCTGATCAAGCGGTATACGACCACTCAGGACTTCATAAGGGACTCTGCCTCACTATGGTTATCACACCAGGCCCCGCCAGCCCAGGAGCCTGGGAAAGGGACACGACCCTATGCTGGGTCCAGTCATGACCAAGCCCATACTGAGGGGATACCCCAGAGTGAGAGTGACATGAGACCTTTTCCCCTAAACTGTGCTGCAGCTATTAGGTGTTGGTGGTGCCAAGGGCCAGGACAATGTGGCTGACAGCTGAACCAATGCACTGTGGGTTTACTCACTGTGTATCGATGTACGCCCAGGCGGTCTTCACCGGGGATCCTTTCATCCCAGTGAGAGAACCCCATCTGTGCCAGGTGTGCGTCAATGGATACCAAGCCAAGTCTCTCCTGGACTCAGGGAGCCTAATGACACTTGTGCATGGATCATTAATCACTGGGTTAGAACCCACTGGGAAAAAATTAGGGTCGTATGCATTCATTGTTATCCTCGCGAGTATCCATCAGTGGAGTTTACATTTTTTACTCATCATGGAGCTGTTCTGGGAAGGGACTTGCCCCTGTTTGGTCCTTGTGGAAGAATAAAATTAAACCTCCCAGGACAAATATTTTTCTGGGTGCAGAGCCTGAAGATCCCGAGACAGGTATTTCTGCCATAGGGGTCACCCCCCATAGGGAAGGAGAGTGAACCCGATAGGTTTTCCCTAGAGGTGATGGCAGCAGAGGTCAACGAGACCACGACAATTGTAGAGCTAGAAGTGCCCCGGTGGACTTTTGGGACAGCCCAGCTCCAGGATCCCACTCTGACCCAGCACGGGAAAGAGTAATAGAGGTAAATGGGGTGGCTCAGCAACTGGGTGCGAAGGTGGTATTTCCAAGCATGATGGTCAACCAGGAGTTACTTTATAGGGTTGACAAATCCGAGATGAAGTAGTGGAACAGTTGGTAGTGCCCCAATCCTACTGTCGGGCGATGCTCGAAATGGCTCACACTCACGTTGAGTGGGCACTTAGGGGTTAAAAAGACACAGGAACCTATTTTACAGTGGTTCGTTTGGCCTGGGATTTAAGCTGAGGTACAGCGGTTTTGCGAGACGTGTCCCAAGTGCCAACTGACCTCACCGCAAACTTCCGGAGTCCATTAAGAGTTACCTTTTTTACCTAGCCATTATAGAGTTACCTTTTGAGCGGATTTCTATGGATCTGGTAGGGCCAATAGTAAAACTCACCCCTTCCCACCAACATATATTAGTGGTAGTAGATTATGCCACTCGGTACCTGTAGGCAATTCTGCGTCATCACACCTCAACTAAACTTTATCACTCAGGAGCGGTTTGCCATGTTCTGTCACTTTGAGCTGCCTAAGGGGATCCTTACTGATCCTGGAGACTGCTTGTATGTGCAAGGCGATAAAGGAACTGTGCAAGCTTCTCCAAATAAAACAATTGGGCATGTCGGTGTACCACCCCCAGACCAATGGATTAGTCGAATGGTTCAACAGAACCCTCAAATCCATGCTGAAAAAGCCGGTTTCCAAGGATGGAAGGGATTGGGACATGTTACTGCCCTATTTAATGTTTGCCATTTGTGGGGTACTGCAGACTTCCATGGGATTGTCACCCTTTGAGCTATTGTATGGCATGCATCCTTGGGGTTTGCTGAAGGTAGCCAGGAGCCTACGCCGCATACACACATGGTCAAAATTGTTGATACCCCTCATTTAATGACAGAAAAACCCACAATGGTCACAGAAATAACTTGAATCTGACAAAAGTAATAATAACTAAAAGATCTATGAAAATGAAAGTCAGGCATTGCTTTTCAACCATGCTTCCACAGAATTAAAAAAAAAATAAAACTCATGAAATAGGCCTGGACAGAAATGATGGTACCCCTGAAAATAATGTGAAAAAGGGGACATGTTAAATCAAGGTGTGTCAACTAACTAGCATTACAGGTGTCTACAATCTTGAGTGGGCCGGTATATAGGGCTACAGATACTCACTGTGCTGTTTAGTGATATGGTGTGTATCACACGCAACATGGACCAGAGGAACCGAATGAAAGAGTTGTTTCAGGAGTAGTGTTGAGCATTCCGATACCGCAAGTATCGGGTATCGGCCGATATTTGCGGTATCGGAATTCCGATACTGAATTCCGATACTTCCCGCGTATCGGATACCGGAATCGGAAGTTCCCAGAATTCAAATTGAACGCAGCAGCCAATGAGGAATGAATGAAAGTGTGGGCACATCCTGTTTAGCATGGTGGGCATGTAAGTACTGGCAAGGCTTGGATTGGCTGCTGAAATGATGTCACTCTGCACTATAAAAAAGCGCTGCCGCCATTTTGCGCTCACTCTGCTGTGATTTCAGTTAGGGACAGGACGCTGTGTTCTAACTGAGGGCCAGTTGAGCTAGCTAATTGCTTTATTTTCCTTTCCAAAGGCTAATTTAGCAAAACGCTGTGTGTTCTTCACTGTTCACCTTGCTCTTGCCTTGCAGCGCTGTTTTAACAGCGTTCTGCAAGGTCTCTGTGTGTGTGTGTGTGCAGCTCACTCTGTAGTCTGTGTGCAGCCATATACCCGGTTGTATTCAGCTCAGGGGGGGTTCACACTGCCTCACACAGTTGTTCTTTTTTGCTCTTAGTGCAGCCTGCTGCACATTTTTTCTCAAATTTCCTATTAGTGTTTTTCCACCAGTCTCCAGCTCTATTGTGGAAAAACACTACATAGGATAACCTAGAGGGGGGTTTTTGGGCCTTGCAGCGCCGTTTACGGCTGTCTGCACGGTCTCCGTGTGAGCCCAGCTCGCCCTGTAGTCTGTGTGCAGCCATAGCCGGTTGGATTCAGCTCAGGGTTCGTTACTGGCTCATACCTTGAGAAAAATTTTCCTTTTTTTCAAATAGTGCAGCCTGTTTAAAATTTGAAAAAAAAAATTCCTATTAGTGTCTTTCCACTCGTATCCAGCTAAATAGTGGAAAAACACTATATAGGATAACCTAGAGGAGGGTTTTTTGGCCTTGCAGCGCCGTTTACGGCTGTCTGCACGGTCTCCGTGTGAGCCCAGCTCGCCCTGTAGTCTGTGTGCAGCCATAGCCGGTTGGATTCAGCTCAGGGTTCGTTACTGGCTCATACCTTGAGAAAAATTTTCCTTTTTTTCAAATAGTGCAGCCTGTTTAAAATTTGAAAAAAAAAATTCCTATTAGTGTCTTTCCACTCGTATCCAGCTAAATAGTGGAAAAACACTATATAGGATAACCTAGAGGAGGGTTTTTTGGCCTTGCAGCGCCGTTTACGGCTGTCTGCACGGTCTCCGTGTGAGCCCAGCTCGCCCTGTAGTCTGTGTGCAGCCATAGCCGGTTGGATTCAGCTCAGGGTTCGTTACTGGCTCATACCTTGAGAAAAATTTTCCTTTTTTTCAAATAGTGCAGCCTGTTTAAAATTTGAAAAAAAAAATTCCTATTAGTGTCTTTCCACTCGTATCCAGCTAAATAGTGGAAAAACACTATATAGGATAACCTAGAGGAGGGTTTTTTGGCCTTGCAGCGCCGTTTACGGCTGTCTGCACGGTCTCCGTGTGAGCCCAGCTCGCCCTGTAGTCTGTGTGCAGCCATAGCCGGTTGGATTCAGCTCAGGGTGCGTTACTGCCTCATACCTTGAAAAACAATTTCCTTTTTTTCAAATAGTGCAGCCAGTTTAAAATTTGAAAAAAAAAATTCCTATTAGTGTCTTTCCACTTGTATCCAGCTAAATAGTGGAAAAACACTATATAGGATAACCTAGAGGAGGGTTTCTTGGCCTTGCAGCGCCGTTTACGGCTGTCTGCACGGTCTCCGTGTGATTTAAACTAGCTCTGTAGCCCGATCTGCACCAAAAAAAAGGTTAAGTTCACCAAACACAACTTACACTTGTGTAGGCCACATTTGAAAAATAATAAAGTTTAGTCCACAATTTACAACATTAGTGTTTCTTACACCTGTTAGGAGGAGCATTACAGGAATAAGCACACTAAGGCCTTAGTACTTTTCTGCTTATCTTTATCTGTCAACCAAGATGAAGAGGGCAGGGAGTAAGGCACGTGGGCGTGGGCGCGGAGCAGGGAGAGGAGCAGGGAGAGGACGTGGTGATTCTGTGCCTGCTGCGGGCGCCGGTGACTCGTCGTCACTCAGTTTCAGCAGGGAACAGTCCTTCATGCGCAGCTTTGTCGGAGAGCGCCGTGCACCGCTGCTGCGTGAAGACCAAATTGAAGCCGTTGTCGGGTGGATGGCAGCTAACGCCTCGGCATCGACTTCAGTTAGTGCCACATCCTCTCAGGCACAGAGCACTGGAGAGCAGCCATCTGTCTCTTCACCACCTGCCAAATTGGCCAGGCAGTCAGAGAGCCCAGGACAGGAGCCGTCTCTACTTCTGTTCTCTGAATCTCTTGGCTTGGAAACAGGGGGCCAGCCAAGCAGCATTGGAGAAATGGAAGAAGAGGCAGTGTGCAGTGATGCCCAACACCTTTTTCTCTCTGACTCTGAAGAGGCAGGTGGGCCAGTGCCTCCGGTGACCACAGCGCAGTACGCATCTGATGATGAAACTCAGGTGCCGCTTTCTCGTGCGTACTGTGCTGCTGAGACTACCCAGGAGGAGCAGTTGGTGGCAGAGGGTAGTGGAGATGATGAGGTCCTTGACCCATCGTGGCGTGAGGAACAGGAAGGTGGTGGGAGCAGCTCAGAGGAAGAGCTTCCTCTTACGGGCCAAAGAGGGAGAGGGAGGGGGAAGACTGCGGAGCCTGTAGCCTCCACTTTGGCACCCGTTAGGAGCCTGTCTCTTTCCAAAGCCAAAAAGGGCGCTCCCAAGACTTGCAGTGCCTGGTCCTTTTTTGACACAGTTGCAGATGACATTTGTTTTGTCAAATGCAAGCTGTGTCATCATAAAGTAAAAAGAGGGAAAAATGTCAGCAACCTCAATACCACAAATATGTGGAAACATGTGCGGACCAGGCACGCGGTGGAGTTACAGAAACACACTGAAGATGTAGGCCAACCAACAGCGGCAGCTACCACCTCTTCAGCTCGTGTTGCCTCTTCCTCCAGCTCACGCACAGCTGGTTTGGCTTCCTCCCAGAGACCTTGTGTAATTCCACCCACAGCACCACCTTCCCAGTCATCCTCACACTCCCAGTCTACTCTACAGCCATCGGTAGTACAGGCATGGGAGAAAAGGCGGGCATTCTCGGCCAACCACCCCCGAGCACAGGCTCTGAATGCAGGCATTGCCAAACTGTTGTCCCTGGAAATGCTCTCGTTCAGGCTGGTGGAGACTGACAGCTTCCGTGACTTGATGGCATTGGCAGTCCCACAGTACAAGGTGCCCAGCCGCTTTTACTTCAGCAGGCAGGCTGTCCCTGCCCTGCACAGGCATGTTGAGGCAAACATAAAACATGCGCTACTGAACGCCGTCAGTAGCAAGGTCCACCTCACCACCGATGCGTGGACCAGTCAGCATGGACAGGGGCGATATGTTTCCCTCACTGCCCATTGGGTTAATGTTGTTGAGCCAGGTACAGATCGTGCGAGTGGCGCAGGACGTGTCCTGCCCACTCCAAGGATTGCAGGAATCCAGTCTGTACGCATCGACTCCTCCTCTTACACCAGTTCCTCTGATTCCTCTCTGCAGGATCCGTCACAGTCCACCCCCACATGGACCCGTGAACGTTTACCTATGACCGACATGAGCACAGCCGTGGCCAAACGTCAGCAGGCCGTCTTGAAACTAGTTTCATTGGGGCATCGAAGCCACACAGCGCAGGAGCTCTGGAATGCCATAAAGCAGGAGAGCGATGTGTGGTTACTGCCAGCGAATCTCCAGCCAGGCATGGTAGTGTGTGACAATGGCCGAAATCTGGTGGCAGCTTTGGCCCTTGGCAACCTCACTCACATCCCATGTCTGGCACATGTGCTCAATTTGGTTGTGCAGAGTTTTCTGAGGGACTATCCGGATCTTGATGCCCTGCTGCACAAGGTCCGCCTAGAGTGTGCTCACTTGCGGCGTTCCAGCTTGGCCAGATCCCGCATTGCTGCTCTGCAGCGCCGATTCCGCCTTCCGGAACACCGCATCATATGTGACCTACCTACCCGGTGGAATTCCACGTTACATATGTTGGAGCGGTTGTGTGAGCAGCAGCAAGCAGTTATGGAGTACCAGCTGCATCAGGCGCAAAGAAGTCGCAGTCAGCGCCGATCAGACTTCACAACCACAGAGTGGGCCACTATGAAGGACGTCTGCCAGGTTTTGCGTCCTTTTGATTATTCCACGCGGATGGCAAGTGCAGATGATGCACTAGTCAGCATGACTGTCCCCCTTATCTGCCTGCTTCAGCAAACTTTGCAAGGGTTAAGGGATGATGTGGTGGAAGAGGTGGAGGATGAGGAGTCACCTTTTCCATCAGCTTCTGGAGAGTCAGCGCCACGTGGTTCCTCACAAAGGGGTACGCAGGGGCCAATTTGTGAGGAGGATGAGGAGGAGTCAATGGAGGAGGAAGAGCTCCGTCCAGAGGAGGGAGCGACACAATTGTCCAGTGGTCAGTGTGTACAGCGAGGGTGGGGTGATGACGAGCGGGCAGAGATCATGTCTCAAGCAGGGGACAGCGTTTCTGGGCCGGTTGGCACTCTGCAGCACATGGTGGATTTCATGCTGCAGTGCCTGAGAAACGACCGCCGCATCGACCACATTCTCAACATGCCTGATTATTGGGTGTTCACCCTCCTCGATCCTCGCTACCGGGACAACGTCCAAAACCTCATCCCTGCGTTGACCCGGGAGCGTAAATTGCGGGAGTACCACGACACACTGGTGAATTCCATCATCTTCTCCTGTCCAACTGAGAGGAGTGCTGCTAGTGCTTTACAAAGCAGCTCAGTGCGTCGAGGCAGTGGGGGAGGCTCTGCCCAAAGAGGGAGCAGAAGCAGTGCCTCTGCCCAAGGCAAGCCCAGTATGGCACAACTCTGGCACACTTTTGTGTGCCCGCCCCAAATGTCTACACCATCACCGGCGGCTCCAGTCAGCAGGAGGCAACGGTTCCGTCAGATGGTGACAGACTACATGGCTTGCCCTCTTACTGTACTCCCAGACGGCTCTTCCCCGTTCAAGTTTTGGGTCTCTAAGCTGGATACATGGCCAGAGCTAAGCCAGTATGCATTGGAGGTGCTGGCTTGCCCTGCGGCTAGTGTCTTATCGGAACGTGTCTTTAGTGCCGCAGGTGGTGTACTAACAGACCGTCGCATGCGACTATCCTCCGATAACGTTGACCGGCTTACTTTCCTGAAAATGAACCAGGCCTGGATCTCGCAGGAATTTGCCACTCCTCTGCCTGATTAAGTAATTGGGTGTCATCCAGGTCTCCTGCTGTGTTCATCTTTCTACCACCTGAACTGCTATTCCTGGGCTCCAACACCGCCAGTTGCGGCTCAGAAGTGCAGGCTGCACAGTAAAAACATACGACCCAGTGTTATTGGGTTTCAGTAACGTCAGCTGATCCCCAGCTGTGTAGCCGGCAATGTGTCCTGCGACCGCCACGCTGGCACAACAACCTAAATGTAAGGGAACCTGTCCCCCCCCCCCCCCGTCGTTTGTTACTGAAAGAGCCATCTTGTGCAGCAGTAATGCTGCACAAGGAAAAGGTAGCTCTTTTTTTTTAGCTCTTTGCACACGCAGAACTTAACACTTATAAAATGTGTTCACTGATACCGTTATACCGTCCCGGAGCTGGGACTTTCCTTCGTAATGTGACGCAGCACAGCCGTCATTCCTACCCCCTTGGTGCCATGCGCTGCCTCCTCAGCGTTGTTTTAAGCTGTCACGGAGCCTGCGCTGTTCTGTTATCCCTTGGGCATGCCCTATTTGCGCTGCCTGTCTTCTGACATAATTTGGTGTCAGGCTGGCTGCGCCTGTGCGGCCGCGGTGCCCGAGATCCCGCCTCGCAGTGTCTTCTGATTGAGTCACACTGCGGGCCTGGGATCCATGGGCATGCGCAGTGCATATCTTCCCCTCGGGCTCTCGCTCATTTCCCTCCGCCTTCTTTAGACTGTGCGCCGTCAGCTGATCCCTAGCATGCCACGGCCGTGACACCGCACAGTCTGAAGAAGAGGGAAGGAGGGGAGTGAGAGTCGAGGTTATGCACTGTGCATGCCCATGGTTCCAAGGCCCGCAGTGGGATTACGTTAGATGAGACTGCGAGGTGGGATCTGGAGCAGCGTGGACGCACAGGCACTGACAGCCTGACACCAAATTATGTCAGAAGACAGGCAGCGCTAATTGGGCATGGCCAAGGGCTAACAGAACAGCGCAGGCTCCGTGGCAGCTTAAAACAACGCTGAGGAGGCAGCGCACGGCATCAAGGGGATAGGAATGACAGCTGTGCTGTGTCCCATTACGAAGGAAATTCGCACCTCCGGAACGGTTTAACGGTATAAAGGGACACATTTTTAGTGTTTACTTCGGTGTTTGCAAGGAGCATAATTAAAAGAGCAACCTTTTCCTTTTGCATCCTTAGTGCTGCACAACATGGCTCTTTCAGCTACAAACGTCTTGGGGGGGGGGGTTAAAGGTTTCCTTTCAACTTGCTCCAATCAGGCTTCGGCCTACACTCTGTTCCTCTGCTCCTCCTGCTGTCCCTGGGCTCTAACACCGCCAGTTGGTGCCTGGAAGTGCTGTGTGCACAGTCAACAGTCGCTCCTCTGTTATTGGGGTTCAGTAACGTCAGCTGATCCCCAGCTGTGTGTGCGGCAATACCTCCAATCTGCTCCTCCTGCTGTCCCTGGGCTCTAACACCGCCAGTTGGTGCCTGGAAGTGCTGTGTGCACAGTCAACAGTCGCTCCTCTGTTATTGGGGTTCAGTAACGTCAGCTGATCCCCAGCTGTGTATCCGGCAACGTGTCATGCGACCGCCACGCTGGCACAACTAAAATGTAAGGGGACCTGTCCCCCCCCCCCCCTAGGCGTTTGTTACTGAAAGAGCCACCATGTGCAGCACTAATACTGCACAAGGGAAAGGTCGCTCTTGAAATTATGCTCCTTGCAAACGCTGAACTACACACTCATGTAATGTGTCCCCTCACACCGTCCAACCGTCCCGGAGGTGGGACTTTCCTTTGTAATGTGACACAGCACAGCCGTCATTGCTACCCCCTTGGCACCGTGCGCTGCCTCCTTAGCGTTGTTTGATTCCGTCATGGACCCTGCGCTGTTATGTTATCCCTTGGCCATGCACAGTTTGCGCTGCCCGTCCTCTGACATCATTTGTTGTCGTCCTGGCTGCGCCTGTGCGTCCACGCTGCCCGAAATCACACCTCGCAGTGTCGTCTAATGTGATCCCACAGTGGGCCTGGTATCCATGGCCATGCGCAGTGCATATACTAGCCTCTCACTCCCCTTCTTCACGCTTCTTCAGACTAGGCGGCGTCAGCTGATCCCTAATAGCATGCCACGGCCGTGACGCCGCACAGTCTGAAGAAGCAGGAAGGAGGTGAGTGAGAGGCGATGATATGCACTGCGCATGCCCATGGATCCCTGGCCCGCAGTGGGACTACATTAGATGACACTGCAAGGTTGGATCTCGGGCAGCTTGGACGCACAGGCACTGCCAGCCTGACACCTACATGATGTCAGAAGACGGGCACCGCTAACTGTGCATGGCCAAGGGATAACATTACAGTGCGGGCTCCGTGACAGAACCAAACAACGTTGAGGAGGTGGTGCCCGGCACCAAGGGGGTTGGAATGACGGCTGTGCTGTGTCACATTACAAAGGAAAGTCCCACTTCCGGGATGGTTTGACGGTGTGAGGGGACACATTATATGAGTGTGTACTTCAGCGTTTGCAAGGAGCATAATTTTCGGAGCCACCATTTTCCATGTGCAGTATTACTGCTGTACAAGATGGCTCTTTCAGCAACAAATGCCTGGGGGGGGGGGTTAAAGGTTCCCTTTCAACTTGCTCCACTGCAGGCTTCGGCCTACACTCTGCTCCTCTTTGATTCCCTGGGTTTCAACACTGTCAGTTGCCACCTGGAAGTGTTGTCTACACAGAAAAAAACACTAGGTGATGTGTCAGTGGGGTTCAGCACCGCCAGCTGTTCCCCTGCTGTGTAGTCGGCAACGTGTCCAGCACAAGCCACGCTGGCACAACAGAACAAAAGCTGCCACCAGTGCAGGCTTCGGCCTACACTCTGCTCCTCTCCTCCTCCTGCTGACCCTGGGCTCAAACACCGCTAGTTTTTGCCCGGAAGTGCTAGCTGCACAGAGAAAAACACCAGCCAATGTGTTAGTGGGGTTCAGCAACGCCAGCTGTTCCCCTGCTGTGTAGCCGGCAACGTGACCTGCAAACGCCATGCAGGCACAGGAACTGAAATTAAAAGGGAACCTGGCCCCACCCCCCCAGGTGTTTCTATGTATAACAGCCACCTAGTACAGCAGTACTGCTGCATTTGTACAAGGTGGCTGACTTTTTCTCCTTGCCCACGTGGAACTCAACACGTACAAAATGTGTCTCATTGAGACCATTCCACTGTCCCTGAGGTGTGACTTTCCTTTGTAATGATACGCAGCACCCCCCTTGGTAGCGTTTCCCGTCTTTTGTCATCATGGTTAGCTGGCTGCGCCTGTGCATCCGCCCTGCTAGAAACAACGCCCCTCGTTGTCATATTTATTTTGTCAGCGAGGGTGTGGTTTATGGGCACGAGCAGTGCATATGTTCGCCTGTCTTAACTCATCTCCTTCCGCCTTCTTCAGACTGTGCGGCCTCCTGGCCGTGGTAGGCGATAAGGGATCAGCTGAGGCCGCCCAGTCTGGAGCAGGTGTAAGGACATGTGTAAGCGGCAAACCTATTTACTGCACAAGGCCACGAATCCCAGCCACGCAGTGTGATTTTTTGAAAACACACTGTGGGTCTGGGATTCATGTCCATCGCTAACCGCAACGGCCGACATGAAATGAGGTCAGAAGACAGGAAGCGCTCACAGCGCATGGCCAAGGGATCACAATAGCGCAGACTCCTGTACAGCAAATAACAACGCTCAGGAATCTGCGCCCAGTACCTAGGTGCAAATTTTGACACCTGTGCTGCGTCTCGTTAAAAAGACAAGTCACGCCTCCACAACTGTTTGACAGTATAATGGGCTAAATAGTGTACGTGTTTTAGTCAGCGTGTGCAAGGAGCAAAACAAATAGAGCAACCTTTTACTTGTGCAGCATTAATGCTGCACAAGGTGTGGCTCTTGTACCTTGCAACACCTGAGGGGGGGGTTAAAGGTAACCTTTGAAATTGGTTCAACTAGGCTTCGGCCTACACTCTGCTCCTCTACTCCTCCTGCTGACCCTGGGCTCAAACACCGCTAGTTTTTGCCCGGAAATGCTAGCTGCACAGAGAAAAACACCAGCCAATGTGTTAGTGGGGTTCAGCACCGCCAGCTGTTCCCCTGCTGTGTAGTCGGCAACGTGTCCAGCACAAGCCACGCTGGCACAACCGACCAAAAGCTGCCACCAGTGCAGGCTTCGGCCTACACTTTGCTCCTCTCCTCCTCCTGCTGACCCTGGGCTCAAACAACGCCAGTTTCTGCCCGGACATGCTAGCTGCACAGAGAAAAACACCAGCCAATGTGTTAGTGGGGTTCAGCACCGCCTGCTGTTCCCCCGCTGTGTAGCCGGCATCGTGTCCAGCACAAGCCACGCTGGCACAACCGACCAAAAGCTGCCACCAGTGCAGGCTTCGGCCTACACTTTGCTCCTCTCCTCCTCCTCCTGCTGACCCTGGGCTCTAACACCGCTAGTTTTTGCCCGGACATGCAATCTGCACAGAGAAAAACACCAGTCAATGTGTCAGTGGGGTTCAGCAACGCCAGCTGTTCCCCTGCTGTGTAGCTTGCAACGTGACCTGCAAACGCCACGCAGGCACATGAACTGAAATTGAAGGGAGCCTGCCCCCCACCCACAGGTGTTTCTATGTATATCAGCCACCTTGTACAGCAGTACTGCTGCATTTGTACGAGGTGGCTGACTTTTTCTCCTTGCCCACGTGGAACTCAACACGTACAAAATGTGTCTCATTAGAGACCATTACAATGTCCCTGAGGTGTGACTTTCCTTTGTAATGACACGCAGCACCACCCTTGTTAGCGCTGCCCGTCTTTTGACATCATTGGTTAGCTGGCTGCGCCTGTGCATCTCCCCTGCTCGAAACAACGGCCCTCGGTGTCTTATTTTTTTGGACAGCGAGGGTGTGATTGATGGGCATGTGCAGTGCATATGTTTGCCTGTGTTCACTCATCTCCTTCCGCCTTCTTCAGACTGGGTGTCCTCATGGCCGCGGCAGGCGATAAGGGATCAGATGAGGCCGCCCAGTCTGAAGCAGGTGTAAGGACATGTGTGAGCGGCAAACATATTTAGTGCACCAGGGCACGAATCCCAGCACCGCAGTGTGATTTTTTAAAAACACACTGTGGGTCTGGGATTCATGTCCATCGCTAACCGCAACGGCCGACATGAAATGAGGTCAGAAGACAGGAAGCGCTCACAGCGCATGGCCAAGGGATCACAATAGCGCAGACTCCTGTACAGCAAATAACAACGCTCAGGAATCTGCGCCCAGTACCTAGGTGCAAATTTTGACACCTGTGCTGCGTCTCGTTAAAAAGACAAGTCACGCCTCCACAACTGTTTGACAGTATAATGGGCTAAATAGTGTACGTGTTTTAGTCAGCGTGTGCAAGGAGCAAAACAAATAGAGCAACCTTTTACTTGTGCAGCATTAATGCTGCACAAGGTGTGGCTCTTGTACCTTGCAACACCTGAGGGGGGGGTTAAAGGTAACCTTTGAAATTGGTTCAACTAGGCTTCGGCCTACACTCTGCTCCTCTACTCCTCCTGCTGACCCTGGGCTCAAACACCGCTAGTTTTTGCCCGGAAATGCTAGCTGCACAGAGAAAAACACCAGCCAATGTGTTAGTGGGGTTCAGCACCGCCAGCTGTTCCCCTGCTGTGTAGTCGGCAACGTGTCCAGCACAAGCCACGCTGGCACAACCGACCAAAAGCTGCCACCAGTGCAGGCTTCGGCCTACACTTTGCTCCTCTCCTCCTCCTGCTGACCCTGGGCTCAAACAACGCCAGTTTCTGCCCGGACATGCTAGCTGCACAGAGAAAAACACCAGCCAATGTGTTAGTGGGGTTCAGCACCGCCTGCTGTTCCCCCGCTGTGTAGCCGGCATCGTGTCCAGCACAAGCCACGCTGGCACAACCGACCAAAAGCTGCCACCAGTGCAGGCTTCGGCCTACACTTTGCTCCTCTCCTCCTCCTGCTGACCCTGGGCTCAAACAACGCCAGTTTCTGCCCGGACATGCTAGCTGCACAGAGAAAAACACCAGCCAATGTGTTAGTGGGGTTCAGCAACGCCAGCTGTTCCCCTGCTGTGTAGCTTGCAACGTGACCTGCAAACGCCACGCAGGCACATGAACTGAAATTGAAGGGAGCCTGCCCCCCACCCACAGGTGTTTCTATGTATATCAGCCACCTTGTACAGCAGTACTGCTGCATTTGTACGAGGTGGCTGACTTTTTCTCCTTGCCCACGTGGAACTCAACACGTACAAAATGTGTCTCATTAGAGACCATTACAATGTCCCTGAGGTGTGACTTTCCTTTGTAATGACACGCAGCACCCCCATTGTTAGCGCTGCCCGTCTCCTGACATCATTGGTTGGCTGGCTGTGCCTGTGCGTCCCCCCTGCCCGACACAACGCCCCCCGTTGTCTCATATATTTTGACTGCGAGGGTGTGATTGATGGGCACGAGCAGTGCATATGTTCCCCTGTTTTCACTCCCCTCCTTCCGCCTTCTTCTGACTGTGCGGCCTCATGGCCGCGGCATGCGATAAGGGATCAGCTGAGGCCGCCCAGTCTGAAGCAGGTGTAAGGACATGTGTGAGCGGCGAACATATTTACTGCACAAGGCCACGAATCCCAGCACCGCAGTGTGACTTTAGGAAAAGCCACTGTGGGTCTGGGATTTATGGCCATCGTTAACCGCACCGGCCAACATGAAATGAGGTCATGAGACGGCCTGCACTAACAGGGTATTGCCAAGGGATAACACAAGAGCGCAGACTCCTGTACAGCAAATAACAACGCTCAGGAATCTGCGCCCAGTACCTAGGTGCAAATTTTGACACCTGTGCTGCGTCTCGTTAAAAAGACAAGTCACGCCTCCACAACTGTTTGAGAGTATAATGGGCTAAATAGTGTACGTGTTTAATTCAGCGTGTGCAAGGAGCAAAATTAAATAGAGCAACCTTTGACTTGTGCATCATTAATGCTGTTCAAGGTGTGGCTCTTGTACCTTGCAACACCTGAGGGGGGGGTTAAAGGTAACCTTTGAAATTGGTTCAACTAGGCTTCGGCCTACACTCTGCTCCTCTACTCCTCCTGCTGACCCTGGGCTCAAACACCGCTAGTTTTTGCCCGGAAATGCTAGCTGCACAGAGAAAAACACCAGCCAATGTGTTAGTGGGGTTCAGCACCGCCAGCTGTTCCCCTGCTGTGTAGTCGGCAACGTGTCCAGCACAAGCCACGCTGGCACAACAGAACAAAAGCTGCCACCAGTGCAGGCTTCGGCCTACACTTTGCTCCTCTCCTCCTCCTGCTGACCCTGGGCTCAAACAACGCCAGTTTCTGCCCGGACATGCTAGCTGCACAGAGAAAAACACCAGCCAATGTGTTAGTGTGGTTCAGCACCGCCAGCTGTTCCCCCGCTGTGTAGCCGGCATCGTGTCCAGCACAAGCCACGCTGGCACAACCGACCAAAAGCTGCCACCAGTGCAGGCTGCGGCCTACACTTTGCTCCTCTCCTCCTCCTCCTGCTGACCCTGGGCTCTAACACCGCTAGTTTTTGCCCGGACATGCAATCTGCACAGAGAAAAACACCAGTCAATGTGTCAGTGGGGTTCAGCAACGCCAGCTGTTCCCCTGCTGTGTAGCTTGCAACGTGACCTGCAAACGCCACGCAGGCACATGAACTGAAATTGAAGGGAGCCTGCCCCCCACCCCCCCAGGTGTTTCTATGTATAACAGCCACCTTGTACAGCAGTACTGCTGCATTTGTACAAGGTGGCTGACTTTTTCTCCTTGCACACGTGGAACTCAACAAGTACAAAATGTGTCTCATTACAGACCATTACAATGTCCCTGAGGTGTGACTTTCCTTTTTAATGACACGCAGCACCCCCATTGTTAGCGCTGCCCGTCTCCTGACATCATTGGTTGGCTGGCTGTGCCTGTGCGTCCCCCCTGCCCGACACAACGCCCCCCGTTGTCTCATATATTTTGACTGCGAGGGTGTGATTGATGGGCACGAGCAGTGCATATGTTCCCCTGTTTTCACTCCCCTCCTTCCGCCTTCTTCTGACTGTGCGGCCTCATGGCCGCGGCATGCGATAAGGGATCAGCTGAGGCCGCCCAGTCTGAAGCAGGTGTAAGGACATGTGTGAGCGGCGAACATATTTACTGCACAAGGCCACGAATCCCAGCACCGCAGTGTGACTTTAGGAAAAGCCACTGTGGGTCTGGGATTTATGGCCATCGTTAACCGCACCGGCCAACATGAAATGAGGTCATGAGACGGCCTGCACTAACAGGGTATTGCCAAGGGATAACACAAGAGCGCAGACTCCTGTACAGCAAATAACAACGCTCAGGAATCTGCGCCCAGTACCTAGGTGCAAATTTTGACACCTGTGCTGCGTCTCGTTAAAAAGACAAGTCACGCCTCCACAACTGTTTGACAGTATAATGGGCTAAATAGTGTACGTGTTTAATTCAGCGTGTGCAAGGAGCAAAATTAAATAGAGCAACCTTTGACTTGTGCATCATTAATGCTGTTCAAGGTGTGGCTCTTGTACCTTGCAACACCTGAGGGGGGGGGTTAAAGGTAACCTTTGAAATTGGTTCAACTAGGCTTCGGCCTACACTCTGCTCCTCTACTCCTCCTGCTGACCCTGGGCTCAAACACCGCTAGTTTTTGCCCGGAAATGCTAGCTGCACAGAGAAAAACACCAGCCAATGTGTTAGTGGGGTTCAGCACCGCCAGCTGTTCCCCCGCTGTGTAGCCGGCATCGTGTCCAGCACAAGCCACGCTGGCACAACCGACCAAAAGCTGCCACCAGTGCAGGCTTCGGCCTACACTTTGCTCCTCTCCTCCTCCTCCTGCTGACCCTGGGCTCTAACACCGCTAGTTTTTGCCCGGACATGCAATCTGCACAGAGAAAAACACCAGTCAATGTGTCAGTGGGGTTCAGCAACGCCAGCTGTTCCCCTGCTGTGTAGCTTGCAACGTGACCTGCAAACGCCACGCAGGCACATGAACTGAAATTGAAGGGAGCCTGCCCCCCACCCACAGGTGTTTCTATGTATAACAGCCACCTTGTACAGCAGTACTGCTGCATTTGTACAAGGTGGCTGACTTTTTCTCCTTGCCCACGTGGAACTCAACACGTAGAAAATGTTTCTCATTAGAGACCATTACAATGTCCCTGAGGTGTGACTTTCCTTTGTAATGACACGCAGCACCACCCTTGTTAGCGCTGCCCGTCTTTTGACATCATTGGTTAGCTGGCTGCGCCTGTGCATCTCCCCTGCTCGAAACAACGGCCCTCGGTGTCTTATTTTTTTGGACAGCGAGGGTGTGATTGATGGGCATGTGCAGTGCATATGTTTGCCTGTGTTCACTCATCTCCTTCCGCCTTCTTCAGACTGGGTGTCCTCATGGCCTCGGCAGGCGATAAGGGATCAGATGAGGCCGTCCAGTCTGAAGCAGGTGTAAGGACATGTGTGAGCGGCAAACATATTTACTGCACCAGGGCACGAATCCCAGCACCGCAGTGTGATTTTTTAAAAACACACTGTGGGTCTGGGATTCATGTCCATCGCTAACCGCAACGGCCAACATGAAATGAGGTCATAAGACAGGAAGCGCTCACAGCGCATGGCCAAAGGATCACAAGAGCGCAGACTCCTGTACAGCAACTAACAACGCTCAGGAAGCTGCGCCCATGCAAAAAGGTGTTGTTTTCGACACCTGTGCTGCTTTTCTTTAAAAAGACAAGTCACGCCTCCACTACTGTTAAACAGTATAATGGGCTAAATAGTCTACGTGTTGCATTCAGCTTGTGCAAGTAGACAAATTAATAGAGCAACCTTTTACTTGTGCAGCATTAATGCTGCAGAAGGAGTGGCTCTTGTTCTTTGTAACACCTGAGGGGGGGTTAAAGGTAACCTTTGAAATTGGTTCAACTAGGCTTCGGCCTACACTCTGCTCCTCTCCTCCTCCTGCTGACCCTGGGCTCTAACAACGCTAGTTTTTGCCCGGAAATGCTAGCTGCACAGAGAAAAACACCAGCCAATGTGTTAGTGGGGTTCAGCAACGCCAGCTGTTCCCCCGCTGTGTAGCCGGCATCGTGTCCAGCACAAGCCACGCTGGCACAACCGACCAAAAGCTGCCACCAGTGCAGGCTTCGGCCTACACTTTGCTCCTCTCCTCCTCCTCCTGCTGACCCTGGGCTCAAACACCGCTAGTTTTTGCCCGGAAATGCTAGCTGCACAGAGAAAAACACCAGCCAATGTGTTAGTGGGGTTCAGCAACGCCAGCTGTTCCCCCGCTGTGTAGCCGGCATCGTGTCCAGCACAAGCCACGCTGGCACAACCGACCAAAAGCTGCCACCAGTGCAGGCTTCGGCCTACACTTTGCTCCTCTCCTCCTCCTCCTGCTGACCCTGGGCTCAAACACCGCTAGTTTTTGCCCGGAAATGCTAGCTGCACAGAGAAAAACACCAGCCAATGTGTTAGTGGGGTTCAGCACCGCCAGCTGTTCCCCTGCTGTGCAGCTTGCAACGTGACCTGCAAACGCCACGCAGGCACATGAACTGAAATTGAAGGGAGCCTGGCCCCCACCCCCAGGTGTTTCTATGTATAACAGCCACCTTGTACAGCAGTACTGCTGCATTTGTACAAGGTGGCTGATGTTTTCTCCTTGCCCACGTGGAACTCAACACGTACAAAATGTGTCTCTTTGAGACCATTCCACTGTCCCTGAGGTGTGACTTTCCTTTCTAATGATACGCAGCACCCCCCTTGGTAGCGCTTCCCGTCTTCTGACATCATTGGTTTGCTACTTGCGCCTGTTCGTCCGCCCTGCCTGAATAAAATGCTCCTCGTTGTCTTAATTATTTTGACTGCGAGGGTGTGATTGATGGGCACGAGCAGTGCATATCTTCGCCTGTCTTAACTCATCTCCTTCAGCCTTCTTCAGACTGTGCAGCCTCATGGCCGCGGCATGCGAGAAGGGATCAGCAGAGGCCGCCCAGTCTGAAGCAGGTGTAAGGACGTGTGTGAGCGGCCAAAATATTTACTGCTCAAGGCCACGAATCCCAGCACCGCAGTGTGGCTTTATGAAAAGACACTGTGGGTCTGGGATTTATGGCCATCGTTAACCGCACCGGCCAACATGAAATGATGTCATAAGATGGGCAGCGCTAACAGGGCATTGCCAAGGGATAACACAAGAGCGCAGACTCCTGTACAGCAAATAACAACGCTCAGGAAGCTGCTCCAAGCACCAAGGCGTTAATTTGGACACCTGTGCTGCGTCTCATCAAAAAACCAAGTCACGCATCCACTACAGTTTGACTGTAGAATGGGGTAAATTGTGTATGTCTTTCATTCAGCGTGTGCAAGTAGACAAATTAATAGAGCAACCTTTCACTTGTGCAGCATTAATACTGCACAAGGTGTGTCTCTTGTACTTTGTAACACCTGAGGGGGGGGTTAAAGGTTTCCTTTGAAATTGGTTCAACTAAGCTTCGGCCTACACTCTGCTCCTCTCCTCCTCCTCCTGCTTCAACACGGGCTCTAACATCGCTAGTTTTTGCCCGCAAGTGCTAGCTGCACAGAGAAAAACACACGCCATTGTGTTAGTGGGGTTCAGCAACGCCAGCTGTTCCCCCAGTGTGTAGCCGGCAAAGTGTCCTGCAAACGCAACGCAGACACAAAGCTGCCTCCAGTGCAGGCTTCGGCCTACACTCATCTCCCCCTGCTTACCCTTTGCTCCAACACCGCTAGTTGGGGCTCTAGGAAGACAATCTTTAATAGGCAAGGCAACGCATCCGGGTTCCAGCACCGCCAGCTGGTTCTCGGCAGTGTTCTTGTCACAGGTACTCCCTCGTGCCAAGCCTGGTTTCAGCACCGTCAGCTGTTTCCGGGTTGTGTCAACTTCACTGAGACGCCTATGCTTGCCCCGTCGTGGTGCGGTCGAGTTAGCCAACTCCAGGGTGCCTCCAGTTTAGGAGCTTCCTATGTGGGCTGCGTGAACTGGTAGTCAAGGCTGGTTCTGTAGTGCCAGTAGGCCCAGCTCCCCCTGTAGGACTGTTGGGGTTCGGTAACTGCGGCTGCCTCGCGGCCTAGCTGTTCTCTCCTCTCCTGTGGGCCTTGGGGTCCACCACCTGGTTCCAGCACCGTCAGCTGGTTCCGGGCCGAGCCTTTGGCTTAGGTGCCTCCTCCTGGGTATCCGAGTTCCGCCAACGCCAGGCGGTCCTTGGTAGTGCTTTTAAGCGCGGGCACCTACAGCTTAGTAACCGGGTTCCAGCACCGTCAGCTGGTCCTCGGTCGTGCCATTGGCTCTTGCACACTGGGGCAACGCATCCGGGTTCCAGCACCGCCAGCTGGTTCTCGGCAGTGTTTTTGTCACAGGTACTCCCTCGTGCCAAGCCTGGTTTCAGCACCGTCAGCTGTTTCCGGGTTGTGTCAAGCTCACTGAGACACCTATGCTTGCCTCGTCGTGGTGCGGTCGGGTTAGCCAACTCCAGGGTGCCTCCAGTTTAGGAGCTTCCTATGTGGGCTGCGTGAACTGGTAGTCAAGGCTGGTTCTGTAGTGCCAGTAGGCCCAGCTCCCCCTGTAGGACTGTTGGGGTTCGGTAACTGCGGCTGCCTCGCGGCCTAGCTGTTCTCTCCTCTCCTGTGGACCTTCGGGTCCACCACCTGGTTCCAGCACCGTCAGCTGGTTCCGGGCCGAGCCTTTGGCGTAGGTGCCTCCTCCTGGGTATCCGAGTTCCGCCAACGCCAGGCGGTCCTTGGTAGTGCTTTTAAGCGCGGGCACCTACAGCTTAGTAACCGGGTTCCAGCACCGTCAGCTGGTCCTCGGTCGTGCCATTGGCTCTTGCACACTGGGGCAACGCATCCGGGTTCCAGCACCGCCAGCTGGTTCTCGGCAGTGTTCTTGTCACAGGTACTCCCTCGTGCCAAGCCTGGTTTCAGCACCGTCAGCTGTTTCCGGGTTGTGTCAAGCTCACTGAGACACCTATGCTTGCCTCGTCGTGGTGCGGTCGGGTTAGCCAACTCCAGGGTGCCTCCAGTTTAGGAGCTTCCTATGTGGGCTGCGTGAACTGGTAGTCAAGGCTGGTTCTGTAGTGCCAGTAGGCCCAGCTCCCCCTGTAGGACTGTTGGGGTTCGGTAACTGCGGCTGCCTCGCGGCCTAGCTGTTCTCTCCTCTCCTGTGGGCCTTGGGGTCCACCACCTGGTTCCAGCACCGTCAGCTGGTTCCGGGCCGAGCCTTTGGCTTAGGTGCCTCCTCCTGGGTATCCGAGTTCCGCCAACGCCAGGCGGTCCTTGGTAGTGCTTTTAAGCGCGGGCACCTACAGCTTAGTAACCGGGTTCCAGCACCGTCAGCTGGTCCTCGGTCGTGCCATTGGCTCTTGCACACTGGGGCAACGCATCCGGGTTCCAGCACCGCCAGCTGGTTCTCGGCAGTGTTTTTGTCACAGGTACTCCCTCGTGCCAAGCCTGGTTTCAGCACCGTCAGCTGTTTCCGGGTTGTGTCAAGCTCACTGAGACACCTATGCTTGCCTCGTCGTGGTGCGGTCGGGTTAGCCAACTCCAGGGTGCCTCCAGTTTAGGAGCTTCCTATGTGGGCTGCGTGAACTGGTAGTCAAGGCTGGTTCTGTAGTGCCAGTAGGCCCAGCTCCCCCTGTAGGACTGTTGGGGTTCGGTAACTGCGGCTGCCTCGCGGCCTAGCTGTTCTCTCCTCTCCTGTGGACCTTCGGGTCCACCACCTGGTTCCAGCACCGTCAGCTGGTTCCGGGCCGAGCCTTTGGCTTAGGTGCCTCCTCCTGGGTATCCGAGTTCCGCCAACGCCAGGCGGTCCTTGGTAGTGCTTTTAAGCGCGGGCACCTACAGCTTAGTAACCGGGTTCCAGCACCGTCAGCTGGTCCTCGGTCGTGCCATTGGCTCTTGCACACTGGGGCAACGCATCCGGGTTCCAGCACCGCCAGCTGGTTCTCGGCAGTGTTTTTGTCACAGGTACTCCCTCGTGCCAAGCCTGGTTTCAGCACCGTCAGCTGTTTCCGGGTTGTGTCAAGCTCACTGAGACACCTATGCTTGCCTCGTCGTGGTGCGGTCGGGTTAGCCAACTCCAGGGTGCCTCCAGTTTAGGAGCTTCCTATGTGGGCTGCGTGAACTGGTAGTCAAGGCTGGTTCTGTAGTGCCAGTAGGCCCAGCTCCCCCTGTAGGACTGTTGGGGTTCGGTAACTGCGGCTGCCTCGCGGCCTAGCTGTTCTCTCCTCTCCTGTGGACCTTCGGGTCCACCACCTGGTTCCAGCACCGTCAGCTGGTTCCGGGCCGAGCCTTTGGCTTAGGTGCCTCCTCCTGGGTATCCGAGTTCCGCCAACGCCAGGCGGTCCTTGGTAGTGCTTTTAAGCGCGGGCACCTACAGCTTAGTAACCGGGTTCCAGCACCGTCAGCTGGTCCTCGGTCGTGCCATTGGCTCTTGCACACTGGGGCAACGCATCCGGGTTCCAGCACCGCCAGCTGGTTCTCGGCAGTGTTTTTGTCACAGGTACTCCCTCGTGCCAAGCCTGGTTTCAGCACCGTCAGCTGTTTCCGGGTTGTGTCAAGCTCACTGAGACACCTATGCTTGCCTCGTCGTGGTGCGGTCGGGTTAGCCAACTCCAGGGTGCCTCCAGTTTAGGAGCTTCCTATGTGGGCTGCGTGAACTGGTAGTCAAGGCTGGTTCTGTAGTGCCAGTAGGCCCAGCTCCCCCTGTAGGACTGTTGGGGTTCGGTAACTGCGGCTGCCTCGCGGCCTAGCTGTTCTCTCCTCTCCTGTGGACCTTCGGGTCCACCACCTGGTTCCAGCACCGTCAGCTGGTTCCGGGCCGAGCCTTTGGCTTAGGTGCCTCCTCCTGGGTATCCGAGTTCCGCCAACGCCAGGCGGTCCTTGGTAGTGCTTTTAGGCGCGGGCACCTACAGCTTAGTAACCGGGTTCCAGCACCGTCAGCTGGTCCTCGGTCGTGCCATTGGCTCTTGCACACTGGGGCAACGCATCCGGGTTCCAGCACCGCCAGCTGGTTCTCGGCAGTGTTCTTGTCACAGGTACTCCCTCGTGCCAAGCCTGGTTTCAGCACCGTCAGCTGTTTCCGGGTTGTGTCAAGCTCACTGAGACACCTATGCTTGCCTCGTCGTGGTGCGGTCGGGTTAGCCAACTCCAGGGTGCCTCCAGTTTAGGAGCTTCCTATGTGGGCTGCGTGAACTGGTAGTCAAGGCTGGTTCTGTAGTGCCAGTAGGCCCAGCTCCCCCTGTAGGACTGTTGGGGTTCGGTAACTGCGGCTGCCTCGCGGCCTAGCTGTTCTCTCCTCTCCTGTGGGCCTTGGGGTCCACCACCTGGTTCCAGCACCGTCAGCTGGTTCCGGGCCGAGCCTTTGGCTTAGGTGCCTCCTCCTGGGTATCCGAGTTCCGCCAACGCCAGGCGGTCCTTGGTAGTGCTTTTAAGCGCGGGCACCTACAGCTTAGTAACCGGGTTCCAGCACCGTCAGCTGGTCCTCGGTCGTGCCATTGGCTCTTGCACACTGGGGCAACGCATCCGGGTTCCAGCACCGCCAGCTGGTTCTCGGCAGTGTTTTTGTCACAGGTACTCCCTCGTGCCAAGCCTGGTTTCAGCACCGTCAGCTGTTTCCGGGTTGTGTCAAGCTCACTGAGACACCTATGCTTGCCTCGTCGTGGTGCGGTCGGGTTAGCCAACTCCAGGGTGCCTCCAGTTTAGGAGCTTCCTATGTGGGCTGCGTGAACTGGTAGTCAAGGCTGGTTCTGTAGTGCCAGTAGGCCCAGCTCCCCCTGTAGGACTGTTGGGGTTCGGTAACTGCGGCTGCCTCGCGGCCTAGCTGTTCTCTCCTCTCCTGTGGACCTTCGGGTCCACCACCTGGTTCCAGCACCGTCAGCTGGTTCCGGGCCGAGCCTTTGGCTTAGGTGCCTCCTCCTGGGTATCCGAGTTCCGCCAACGCCAGGCGGTCCTTGGTAGTGCTTTTAGGCGCGGGCACCTACAGCTTAGTAACCGGGTTCCAGCACCGTCAGCTGGTCCTCGGTCGTGCCATTGGCTCTTGCACACTGGGGCAACGCATCCGGGTTCCAGCACCGCCAGCTGGTTCTCGGCAGTGTTCTTGTCACAGGTACTCCCTCGTGCCAAGCCTGGTTTCAGCACCGTCAGCTGTTTCCGGGTTGTGTCAAGCTCACTGAGACACCTATGCTTGCCTCGTCGTGGTGCGGTCGGGTTAGCCAACTCCAGGGTGCCTCCAGTTTAGGAGCTTCCTATGTGGGCTGCGTGAACTGGTAGTCAAGGCTGGTTCTGTAGTGCCAGTAGGCCCAGCTCCCCCTGTAGGACTGTTGGGGTTCGGTAACTGCGGCTGCCTCGCGGCCTAGCTGTTCTCTCCTCTCCTGTGGGCCTTGGGGTCCACCACCTGGTTCCAGCACCGTCAGCTGGTTCCGGGCCGAGCCTTTGGCTTAGGTGCCTCCTCCTGGGTATCCGAGTTCCGCCAACGCCAGGCGGTCCTTGGTAGTGCTTTTAAGCGCGGGCACCTACAGCTTAGTAACCGGGTTCCAGCACCGTCAGCTGGTCCTCGGTCGTGCCATTGGCTCTTGCACACTGGGGCAACGCATCCGGGTTCCAGCACCGCCAGCTGGTTCTCGGCAGTGTTTTTGTCACAGGTACTCCCTCGTGCCAAGCCTGGTTTCAGCACCGTCAGCTGTTTCCGGGTTGTGTCAAGCTCACTGAGACACCTATGCTTGCCTCGTCGTGGTGCGGTCGGGTTAGCCAACTCCAGGGTGCCTCCAGTTTAGGAGCTTCCTATGTGGGCTGCGTGAACTGGTAGTCAAGGCTGGTTCTGTAGTGCCAGTAGGCCCAGCTCCCCCTGTAGGACTGTTGGGGTTCGGTAACTGCGGCTGCCTCGCGGCCTAGCTGTTCTCTCCTCTCCTGTGGACCTTCGGGTCCACCACCTGGTTCCAGCACCGTCAGCTGGTTCCGGGCCGAGCCTTTGGCTTAGGTGCCTCCTCCTGGGTATCCGAGTTCCGCCAACGCCAGGCGGTCCTTGGTAGTGCTTTTAAGCGCGGGCACCTACAGCTTAGTAACCGGGTTCCAGCACCGTCAGCTGGTCCTCGGTCGTGCCATTGGCTCTTGCACACTGGGGCAACGCATCCGGGTTCCAGCACCGCCAGCTGGTTCTCGGCAGTGTTTTTGTCACAGGTACTCCCTCGTGCCAAGCCTGGTTTCAGCACCGTCAGCTGTTTCCGGGTTGTGTCAAGCTCACTGAGACACCTATGCTTGCCTCGTCGTGGTGCGGTCGGGTTAGCCAACTCCAGGGTGCCTCCAGTTTAGGAGCTTCCTATGTGGGCTGCGTGAACTGGTAGTCAAGGCTGGTTCTGTAGTGCCAGTAGGCCCAGCTCCCCCTGTAGGACTGTTGGGGTTCGGTAACTGCGGCTGCCTCGCGGCCTAGCTGTTCTCTCCTCTCCTGTGGACCTTCGGGTCCACCACCTGGTTCCAGCACCGTCAGCTGGTTCCGGGCCGAGCCTTTGGCTTAGGTGCCTCCTCCTGGGTATCCGAGTTCCGCCAACGCCAGGCGGTCCTTGGTAGTGCTTTTAAGCGCGGGCACCTACAGCTTAGTAACCGGGTTCCAGCACCGTCAGCTGGTCCTCGGTCGTGCCATTGGCTCTTGCACACTGGGGCAACGCATCCGGGTTCCAGCACCGCCAGCTGGTTCTCGGCAGTGTTTTTGTCACAGGTACTCCCTCGTGCCAAGCCTGGTTTCAGCACCGTCAGCTGTTTCCGGGTTGTGTCAAGCTCACTGAGACACCTATGCTTGCCTCGTCGTGGTGCGGTCGGGTTAGCCAACTCCAGGGTGCCTCCAGTTTAGGAGCTTCCTATGTGGGCTGCGTGAACTGGTAGTCAAGGCTGGTTCTGTAGTGCCAGTAGGCCCAGCTCCCCCTGTAGGACTGTTGGGGTTCGGTAACTGCGGCTGCCTCGCGGCCTAGCTGTTCTCTCCTCTCCTGTGGACCTTCGGGTCCACCACCTGGTTCCAGCACCGTCAGCTGGTTCCGGGCCGAGCCTTTGGCTTAGGTGCCTCCTCCTGGGTATCCGAGTTCCGCCAACGCCAGGCGGTCCTTGGTAGTGCTTTTAAGCGCGGGCACCTACAGCTTAGTAACCGGGTTCCAGCACCGTCAGCTGGTCCTCGGTCGTGCCATTGGCTCTTGCACACTGGGGCAACGCATCCGGGTTCCAGCACCGCCAGCTGGTTCTCGGCAGTGTTTTTGTCACAGGTACTCCCTCGTGCCAAGCCTGGTTTCAGCACCGTCAGCTGTTTCCGGGTTGTGTCAAGCTCACTGAGACACCTATGCTTGCCTCGTCGTGGTGCGGTCGGGTTAGCCAACTCCAGGGTGCCTCCAGTTTAGGAGCTTCCTATGTGGGCTGCGTGAACTGGTAGTCAAGGCTGGTTCTGTAGTGCCAGTAGGCCCAGCTCCCCCTGTAGGACTGTTGGGGTTCGGTAACTGCGGCTGCCTCGCGGCCTAGCTGTTCTCTCCTCTCCTGTGGGCCTTGGGGTCCACCACCTGGTTCCAGCACCGTCAGCTGGTTCCGGGCCGAGCCTTTGGCTTAGGTGCCTCCTCCTGGGTATCCGAGTTCCGCCAACGCCAGGCGGTCCTTGGTAGTGCTTTTAAGCGCGGGCACCTACAGCTTAGTAACCGGGTTCCAGCACCGTCAGCTGGTCCTCGGTCGTGCCATTGGCTCTTGCACACTGGGGCAACGCATCCGGGTTCCAGCACCGCCAGCTGGTTCTCGGCAGTGTTCTTGTCACAGGTACTCCCTCGTGCCAAGCCTGGTTTCAGCACCGTCAGCTGTTTCCGGGTTGTGTCAACTTCACTGAGACGCCTATGCTTGCCCCGTCGTGGTGCGGTCGAGTTAGCCAACTCCAGGGTGCCTCCAGTTTAGGAGCTTCCTATGTGGGCTGCGTGAACTGGTAGTCAAGGCTGGTTATGTAGTGCCAGTAGGCCCAGCTCCCCCTGTAGGACTGTTGGGGTTCGGTAACTGCGGCTGCCTCGCGGCCTAGCTGTTCTCTCCTCTCCTGTGGGCCTTCGGGTCCACCACCTGGTTCCAGCACCGTCAGCTGGTTCTCGGCAGTGTCTTTTGCTCTTGTACCTTCTGCTCCCCATCCTGGTTCCAGTACCGTCAGCTGGTTCCGGGCAGAGCCTTTGGCTTAGGTGCCTCCTTCTGGGTATCCAAGTTCCACCAACGTCAGGTGGTCCTTGGTAGTGCTTTCAGGCACGGGTACCTCCTGCTTAGTAACCGGGTTCCAGTAACGTCAGCTGGTCCTCGGTAGTTCCATTGGCTCTTGGACCTTCGGCTACCCATCCGGGTTCCAGTACCGTCAGCTGGTTCTCGGCAGTGTCTTTTGCTCTTGTACCTTCTGCTCCCCATCCTGGTTCCAGTAACGTCAGCTGGTTCCGGGCAGAGCCTTTGGCTTAGGTGCCTCCTTCTGGGTATCCGAGTTCCGTCAACGTCAGGCGGTCCTTGGTAGTGCTTTTTAGCACGGGTACCTCCTGCTTAGTAACCGGGTTCCAGTAACGTCAGCTGGTCCTCGGTAGTTCCATAGGCTCTTGAACCTTCGGGTAGCCATCCGAGTTCCAGTTCCATCAGCTGGTTCTTGGCATTTTCTCAGCCTTCTTGTACCTTCTGCTACATTTCCAAGTTGAAGACCCTAACGTCGACGACCCGGAAGACCACCACGATGACGACGACACGGAAGACCACCCCGATGACGACGACGACGACGGCGGAGACGACGACGGCGGAGATGACGACACTGGAGACGACGACCCTGGAGACGACAACATGGAAGACCGAGAAGCAGAAGAACAAGAGGCTGCAGAACAAAGAGCAGAAGAACATTAAGCATAAGACTTAATATCAGAGCAAAAGATATTATCTAAATTATATGCAGAAGAAGACTAAGCAGTGTATGGGGGTGAGTCCGTTCCTCCTCGTGGTGCCCCTGGATAAAGCCTGATGCTGCAGGCCAAACTGAACGCGGACAAATGTAACTTTTGTGACTGGCAGAACGGAAGGTGTAATCTTCAAACTTTTATAGATAACAACTACGGGAATGCCTGTCACAAATGAGAATATGATGAAGAAGTAGAATAGGAAGAATAATAACAGTGGAATAAAAAGAATATGTAGAATAAGAAGAATAATAATAGTTGAATAAAATGAATATGAAGAATGTAATAAAAAAAAAAAAATAGGTAGAAGATGAAGAAGAAGATGAATAAGGTGAAGAAGTTGATGTCAAAGATGCTGATGATGATGAAGATGAAAGTGTGGGAAAAGAAAAAAAAAAAGAAAAAAAAGAAGGGGAAGGGCGTGGAATAGTGAAACATCAATATCTGACAAAATAAAAAAAAAATTTACATAGTCAATATCTTTGTCACTCCGAACGTCTTAAAAAAAAACAAAAAACATGCTATTCTATTTGATTGGGATAAACCTCTATGACTTTAATGTCTCCGCCACCTCCCCAAATACATCCGGCATTATTCTTAGTTGTTTTCCTTCATGTAGAATGAACCTACAAGGAAAGAAAGGGTTTATTTTAATTCCGATATTTTGGTCCCATTGACTTGCATTGGGATCGGGTATCGGTATCGGCGATATCCGATATTTTTTGAATATCGGCCGATCCAAACCGATACCGATACTTTCCGATATCGGAAGGTATCGCTCAACACTATTCAGGAGATTAGAAAGAAAATTATAGACAAACATGTTAAAAGTAAAAGTTATAAGACAGCTTCATGTTCCTGTGACTAGAATTGCACATATTATTCAGAAATTTAAGATCTATGGGACTGTAGCCAACCAGCCTGGACGTGGCCACAGGAGGAAAATTAATGACAAAACAAAGAGATGGATAATACGAATGGTAACAAAAGAGCCCAGAAAAAACTTCTTAACAGATTAAAGGTGAACTTCAAGCTCAAGGAACATCAGTGTCAGATCGCACCATCCGTCGTTGTATGAGCCAAAGTGGACTTCATGGGAGACGACCAAGGAGGACACCATTGTTGAAAAAAATCATAAAAAAGGCAGACTGAAATTTGCCAAACTACATGTTGACGAGTCACAAAGCTTCTGGGAGAATGTTCTAGGGACAGATGAGACAGAAGTGGAACTTTTTGCAAGGCACATCAGCTCTATGTTCACAGATGGAATAATGAAGCATATCAAGAAAAGAACACTCCCTACTGGGAAACATGGAGGAGGCTCTGTTATGTTCTGGGGCTGCTTTGCTGCATCTGGCACAGGGTGTCTAGAATGTGTGCAGGGCACAATGAAGACTATCAAGGAATGTGAGAGGAATGTGCTGCCCAGTGTCAGAAAGCTTGGTCTCAGTCACAGGTCATGGGTCTTACAACAGTATAATAACCCAAAACAAATAGCTAAACCCACTCAAGAATGACTAAGAGAAAAACATTGGACTATTCTGAAGTGACCTTCTATGAGCCCTGACCTAAATCCTATTGAGCATCTTTGGAAAGAGCTGAAACATGCAGTCTGGAAAAGGCAACCTTCAAATACGAGACAACTGGAGCAGTTTGTTCTTGAGGAGTGGGCCAAAATACCTGTCGAGAGGTGCAGATGTCTCATTGACAGTTACAGAAATCCTTTGATTGCAGTGATTGCCTCAAAAGATTGTGCAACAAAATATTAATTTAAGGGTACCATCATTTCTGTCCAGGCCTATTTCATGAGTTTTATTTTTTAAAAATTCTGTGGAAGCATGGTTGAAAAGCAATGTCTGACTTTCATTTGGTCATTTTTATAGTTTTTTTATTATTACTTTTGTCAGATTCAAGTTATTTCTGTGACCATTGTGGGTTTTTCTGTCATTAAAAGAGGGATACCAACAATTTTGACCATGTGTGTATACTTACAGTGAAGGAAATAATTATATGATCCCTTGCTGATTTTGTAAGTTTGCCCGCTGACAAAGACATGAACAGTCTATAATTTTAAGGGTAGGTTAATTTTAACATTGAGAGATAGAATATCAAAAATAAAATCCAGAAAATCACATTAAACAAATGTATTAACATTTTGCAGTGAGAAATCCGTATTTGATCCCTTTGGCAAACAAGACCTAATACTTGGTGGCAAAACCCTTGGTTCAGTTGTGCTAGGGCAACTAACGGACACGTTTTTAAGTAGGCAAAATGCAATATAACGGATATTGTAATGCTTGCATTAGTATGACTCATCGTAACGCATATCAAAATTGGCATGCGTTTGCAACATTCCGTTTTTTTGTGACGCACCTTCCAACGCAGCCTGCAGCGTTTTCAGGTCCGGTCAAGCTAACGCACGGGTAATGGAAGTGTTAATTCTGCCATTGAAGTCTATTGTAAACGCAGCCAGACGCAAATCAAGCAAAATGTCCAATTGAAACCATGCGTTGGATTGCATTAATGAGGCTAGTCCATGTGGTCATGTGACAGGAAATATGATTTCAGCCATTTTGGAGCATAGACTCTGCAGACTCTGCAGGTTTCGATGGACATCCGCAGATAACGTTGAAATTTAAAGGGATGATCCCAAAGCTGAACATACAGGGTGTGAAAGACACCATATATATTCAGTAAAAAAAATTCACTTCATGGATCCAATATCTCATTAGGGAAATACGCCTTCTCCGCCGAAGTCACAACTGCATCAAGCGAAATCTAACAAGCTCAGACACAAACATCTTGCTTGCAGCTGAAGTTCAATCAATGTTTTCAAAATGGAGAATGTGTATCCACCCACACCCGACGCTGACAAAAAAAAACAACTAACAACTTTATTGACAGTGCCTGAAGGCAGACAAACGGATACTTCACGAACGGACATCAAAATGACATAACGCAGTCACAAGCGTTAACGCGAAGCCAAATTTACACCAAATTTGGCTTATTTCAGTACATCTGCTTAACGGATCCATTAAATGGATTGTACTAAACGCAATGTGAACCTAGTTGTAGACTTTTTTTGTAGTTGATGATGAGGTTTGCACACATGTCAGGAGGAGCTTTGGTCCACTCCTCTTTGCAGATCATCTCTAAATCATTAACATTTTGATGCGGTCGCTTGGCAACTCGGAGCTTCAACTCCCTTCATAAGTTTTCCATGTGATTAACCCCTTCATGACCTTGGGATTTTTCGTTTTTCCGTGTTCGTTTTTCACTCCCCTCCTTCCCAGAGCCATAACTTTTTTATTTTTCCGTCAATTTGGCCATGTGAGGGCTTATTTTTCGCGGGACGAGCTGTACTTTTGAACGAAATCATTGGTTTTAGCATGTCGTGTACCAGAAAACGGGAAAAAAATTCCAAGTGCGGTGAAATTGCAAAAAAAGTGCAATCCCACACTTGTTTTTTGTTTGGCTTTTTTGCTAGGTTCACTAAATGCTAAAGCTGACCTGACATTATGATTCTCCAGGTCAGTACGAGTTCATAGACACCTAACATGACTAGATTATTTTTTACCTAAGTGGTGAAAAAAAAATTCAAAACTTTGCTAAAAAAAAAAAATTGCGCCATTTTCCGAAACTCGTAGCGTCTCCATTTTTCATGATCTGGGGTCGGTTGAGGGCTTATTTTTTGCGTGCCGAGATGACGTTTTTAATGATAGCATTTTGGTGCAGATACGTTCTTTTGATCGCCCGTTATTGCATTTTAATGCAATGTCGCGGTGACCAAAAAAACGTAATTCTGGCGTTTCAAATTTTTTTCTCACTACGCTGTTTAGTGATCAGGTTAATGCTTTTTTTTAAATTGATAGATCGGGCGATTCTGAGCGCGGCGATAAATATGTGTAGATTTGATTTTTTTTTTATTTATTTTGATTGTGGCGGAAGGGGGGTGATTTAAACTTTAATATTTTTTTTTATTTTTTTCACATTTTTTTTAACTTTTTTTTTTTTACTTTTGCCATGCTTCAATAGCCTCCATGGGAGGCTAGAAGCAGGCACCGCACGATCGCCTCTGCTACATAGCAGCGATCTGCTGTTCGCTGCTATGTAGCAGAATTGCAGGTGTGCTGTGAGCGCCGACCACAGGGTGGCGCTTACAGCTACCAGCGATCAGTAACCATAGAGGTCTCAAGGACCTCTATGGTTACAATGGAGAAGCATCGCCGACTTCCGATCATGTGACGGGGTCGGCGATGACGTCATTTCCGGCCGCCCGGCCGGATGCGGTAGTTAAATGCCGCTGTCTGCGTTTGACAGCAGCATTTAACTAGTTAATAGGCGCGGGCAGATCGCGATTCTATTACGGGCACATGTCAGCTGTTCAAAACAGCTGACATGTCCCGGCTTTGGTGCGGGCTCACCGCGGAGCCCGCATCAAAGCAGGGCTTCTGACCTCGGACGTACTATCCCGTCCGAGGTCAGAAAGGGGTTAAGGTTTGGAGACTGGCTAGGCCATTCCATGACCTTAATGTGCTTCTTTTCGAGTCATTCCTTTGTTGCCTTGGCTGTATGTTTTGGGTCATTGTCTTGCTGGAAGACCCAGGAACGACCCATTTTTAATGTCCTGAAGTAGGGAAGGAGGTTGTCACTCAGGATTCTATGGTACATGGCTCCATCTATTCTCCCATTGATGCGGTAAAGTAGACCTATGCCCTTAGCAGAGAAACACCCCCAAAACATGTGGTTGACAGTGGGGACGATGTTCTTTGGGTCATAGGCAGCATTTCTCTTCCTCCAAACACGGTGAGTTGAGTTATTGCCAAAGACCTCAGTTGTCTCATCTGACCACAGCACCTTTGCCCAATCACTCAAAGAATCATCCAGATGTTCATTGGCAAACTTCAGAGGGGCCTGCACATGTGACTTCTTGAGCAGGGTGACCTAGCGGGCACTGCAGGATTTTAAATGCTTACTGAGTAATGTGTTACCAATGGTTTTCTTGGTGACTGTGGTCCCAACTGTCTTGAGATTAAGTTCCCCTTGTGTAGTTTTAGGCTGATCTCCCACCTTCTCCATGATCAAGGATACCCCATGAGGTGAGATTTTGCATGGTTCCCAAGATCGACGTAGATTGACAGTCATTTTGTATTTCTTACTATCGCAACAACAGTTGTCTCCTTCTCACCCAGCGTCTTACTTATGGTTTTGTAGCCCATTCCAGCTTTGTGCAGGTCTGTGATCTTGTCCCTGACATCCTTATAAAGCTCTTTGGTCTTGCCCATGTTGTAGATGTTAGAGTCTGACTGAATAATTGAGTCTGTGGACAGGAGTCTTTTATAAAGGTGACTATGTAAGACAACTGTCTTTAATGCAGGTAATGAGTTGATTAGGAGAGTCTAACTGGTCTGTAAGAGCAAGAACTCTTAATGGTTGGTAGGAGATCAAATACTTATTTCTCACTGCAAAATGCAAATAAATTTATATAATTTATACAATGTGATTTTCTGGATTTTATCTTTGATATTCTATCCCTCAATGTTAAAAATAACCCACACTTAAAATTATAGACTGTTCATGTTTTGGTCAGTGGACAAACTTACAAAATCAGCGAGGGATCAAATAATTACTTCCTTCACTGTGTGTGTGTATATATATATATACCGTATATACTTGAGTATAAGCCGAGATTTTCAGCCCACTTTTTTGGGCTGAAAGTCCCCCTCTCGGCTTATACTCGAGTCATACCCAGGGGTCGGCAGGGGAGCGGGGGCTGTCTAGTTATACTTATCTACACCTGGCGCGGTCCCTGCACGTCCCTGCTCCTTCCAGCGCTGCAGCTTCTTCCTGTAGTGAGCGGTCACATGGTACTGCTCATTACAGTAATGAATATGCGTCCCCACCTCCCATAGAGGAACAGGAACAGGTAAGTGTGATGGAGGGCAGTGCGCGATACTCACCTGCTCCTCGTGCCACCGGTGGCGCCGCTGTGTCTTCCGCAGTGATGCTCAAGTTAGAGGGCGCGATGACGTGATTAGTGCGCGCCGCCCTCTTCCTGAACGCCGGCGCAGAGAATGGGAAGACACAGCGACGGTCAGCGGTGGAACGGGAAAGGTGAGTATAGCAAGTGCTGGGGGCCTGAGAGGTATGTAATTTTTTTAATCGCAGCAACAGCATATGAAGCAAATATCTGTGTAGAGCATCTTATGTGGCCATGTGCAGCATTATATGGGGGCAAATATCTGTATGGGGCATCTTATGTAGCCATGTGCAGCATGATATGGGGGCAAATATCTGTATGGGGCATCTTATGTGGCCATGTGCAGCATTATATGGGGGCAAATATCTACATGGGGCATCTGTATGGGGCCATGTGCAGCATGATATGGGGGCAAATATCTGTATGGGGCATCTTATGTGGTCATGTGCAGCATGATATGGGGGCAAATATCTGTATGGGGCCATGTGCAGCATGATATGGGGCACATATCTGTATGGGGTATCTGTATGGGGCCATATGCAGCATGATATGGGGGCAAATATCTGTATGGGGCATCTTAGGTGGCCATGTGCAGCATTATATGGGGGCAAATGTCTGTATGGGGCATCTTATGTGGCCATGTGCAGCATGATTTGGGGGCAAATATCTGTATGGGGCATCTTATGTAGCCATGTGCAGCATGATATGGGGGCAAATATCTGTATGGGGCATCTTATGTGACCATGTGCAGCATTATATGGGGGCAAATATCTATATGGGGCATCTTATGTGGCCATGTGCAGCATTATATGGGTGCAAATATCTGTATGGGGTGTCTGTATGGGGCCATATGCAGCATATGAGGGCAAATATCTGTATGGGGCATCTTATGTGGCCATGTGCAGCATGATATGGGGGCAAATATCTGTATGGGGCATCTTATGTGACCATGTGCAGCATTATATGGGGGCAAATATCTATATGGGGCATCTTATGTGGCCATGTGCAGCATTATATGGGGGCAAATATCTGTATGGGGTGTCTGTATGGGGCCATATGCAGCATATGAGGGCAAATATCTGTATGGGGCATCTTAGGTGGCCATGTGCAGCATGATATGGGGGCAAATATCTGTATGGGGCATCTGTATGGGGCCATATGCAGCATGATATGGGGGCAAATATCTGTATGGGGCATCTTAGGTGGCCATGTGCAGCATGATATGGGGGCAAATATCTGTATGGGGCATCTGTATGGGGCCATATGCAGCATGATATGGGGGCAAATATCTGTATGGGGCATCTTATGTGGTCATATGCAGCATTATATGGGGCAAATATCTGTATGGAGCATCTTATGGGGCCATGTGCAGCATAATATGGGGCAATTATCTGTATGGAGCATCTTATGGGGCCATAATCCACATTTGTGGAGCATTATATGGGGCAAATGTCTGTATGGAGCATCTTATGGGGTCATAATCAACATTTGTGCAGCATTATATGGGGCATATTTTAATATGGAGCATCTTATGGAGCCCATCATAAACTGTATGGAGCATTATATGGGGCTCCTGATTCAATATGGATATTCAAAAATACTTAACCTACTGATGTCTCAATTAATTTTACTTTTTTTGGTATCTATTTTTATTTTTGAAATTTACCGGTAGCTGCTGCATTTTCCACCCTAGGCTTATACTCGAGTCATGAAATTTTCCCAGTTTTTTTGTGGCAAAATTAGGGGGGTCGGCTTATACTCGGGTCGGCTTATAATCGAGTATATATGGTATAGTGACATATGGGGCAGCACGGTGGCTCAGTGGCTGGCACAGCAGCCTTGCAGCGCTGGAGTCCTGGGTTCAAACCCCACCAAGGACAACATCTGCAAAGAGTTTGTATGTTCTCTCCGTGTTTGCGTGGGTTTCCTCCGGGCACTCCGGTTTCCTCCCACATTCCAAAGACATACTGATAGGGAACCTAGATTGTGAGCCCCAACGGGGACAGCGATTATAATGTGTGCAACCTGTAAAGCTGCGGAATATGTTAGCGCTATATAAAAATAAAGATTATTATTATATACAGTACATATACAGTATATATACACAGTACAGAGCAAAAGTTTGGACACACCTTTTCATTTAAAGATTTTTCTGTATTTTCATGACTATGAAAATTGTAAATTCACACTGAAGGTATCAAAACTATGAATTAACACACGTGGAATTATATACTTAACAAAAAAGTGTGAAATAACTGAAAATATGTCTAAGGCTGGGTTCCCATTGCGTTATGGGAACGCGCTTAACGGACAGCGTTGCACGGCGAAATTAACGCCGTGCAACGCGTCCGTTAGCGCGCCCATTCATGGCAATGGGAACGTGCAGCACTAGCGCGTGCCATGTTCGGGGATCTGTGGGAGCGGGGACGTTACCGCGACCCCGGGACGCGGCCACAGTAAAAACATTGCGTTAGCGCAACCCGCTAGCGCTAAACGGGTTGCACTAACGCAATGTGACCCTAGCCTTATATTCTAAGTTCTTCAAAGTAGCCACCTTTTGCTTTGATAACTAGTTTGCACACTCTTGGCATTCTCTTGATGAGCTTCAAGAGGTAGTCACCGGAAATGGTTTTCACTTCACAGGTGTGCCTTGTCAGGTTTAATAAGTGGGATTTCTTGCCTTATAAATGGTGTTGGGACCATCAGTTGTGTTGAGCAGAAGTCTGGTGGATACACAGCTGATAGTCCTACTGAATAGACTGTTTGTATTATGGTAAGAAAAAAGTAGCTAAATAAAGAAAAATGAGTGGCTATCATTACTTAAAGAAATGAAGGTCAGTCAGTCCAAAAAAATTGTGAAAACTTTGAAAGTGTCCCCAAGTGCAGTTACAAAAACCATCAAGCGCTACAAAGAAACTGGCTCACATGAGGACCGCCCCAGGAAAGGAAGACCAAGAGTCACCTCTGCTTCTGAGGATAAGTTTATCCAAGTCACCAGCCTCAGAAATCGCAGGTTAACAGCAGCTCAGAATAGAGACCAGGTCAATGCCACACAGAGTTCTAGCAGCAGACACATCTCTACAACAACTGTTAAGAGGAGACTTTGTGCAGCAGGCCTTCATGGTAAAATAGCTGCTAGGAAACCACTGCTAAGGACGGGCAACAAGCAGAAGAGACTTGTTTGGGCTAAAGAACACAAGGAATGGACATTAGACCAGTGGAAATCTGTGCTTTGGTCTGATGAGTCCATATTTGAGATCTTTGGTTCCAACCACCTTGTCTTTGTGCGACGCAGAAAAGGTGAACGGATGGACTCTACATGCCTGGTTCCCACCGTGAAGCATGGAGGAGGAGGTGTGATGGTGTGGGGGTGCTTTGCTGGTGACACTGTTGGGGATTTATTCAAAATTGAAGGCATACTGAACCAGCATGGCTACCACAGCATCTTGCAGCGGCATGCTATTCCATCCGGTTTGCATTTAGTTGGACCATCATTTATTTTTCAACAGGACAATGACCCCAAACACACCTCCAGGCTGTGTAAGGGCTATTTGACCAAGAAGGAGAGTGAAGGGATGCTACGCCAGATGACCTGGCCTCCACAGTCACCAGACCTGAACCCAATCGAGATGGTTTGGGGTGAGCTGGACCGCAGAGTGAAGGCAAAAGGGCCAACAAGTGCTAAGCATCTCTGGGAACTCCTTTAAGATTGTTGGAAGACCATTTCCGGTGACTACCTCTTGAAGCTCATGAAGAGAATGCCAAGAGTGTGCAAAGCAGTCATCAAAGCAAAAGGTGGCTACTTTGAAGAACCTAGAATATAAGACATAATTTCAGTTGTTTCACATTTTTCGTTAAGTATATAATTCCACGTGTTAATTCATAGTTTTGATGCCTTCAGTGTGAATGTACAATTTTCATAGTCATGAAAATACAGAAAAATCTTTAAATGAGAAGGTGTGTCCAAACTTTTGCTATGTACTGTGTATGTATATGTATATATATCTTTTTTTAAGTATTGATTTTATGTGAAATATATCAATAAAAAGCTTCTAAAAACACAATATTTCAACACATTGGAATTTTTGGCAATTTACTGAATTAAATTAGAATCCCCTCTTTGGCATGAGTGCAAGAAATGAACTACCTTATGAGAATAGAACATTTTTCTAATTTAGAGTCTAGATAATCCAGACTTAGATGCAAAATACCAGACATGTTGAAAATAAATTACTTTATTTCTACAAATTATTGATCAGAAAATTGTTGCCAGCAATCTTATACAGTGTAGAACATCTTGAAATTCTGGGTAAACACGTTAAGCTGTGGACAAACCATTAAATGTGGCATCTTCTACTAGCACAGCATTTTATAAGGGAAGCCGCTAATCACCCAGGTTCCCAGAACTAGCATGTAATTGAGAATACGCAGTGATAAGTAGAGTTGAGCGAATTTGTTCGGCTTCCTCCTTATTTGTCAAGCTGTAGCGCTTACCGAATAAGCTGCAGAGGGAATCCGGATACATGGAGGGCGCCCACTAATCAGCTCCACAGCTGCATGTGTGGCGGCTGTGTCAGTGTCACAGCACATGCATGGGGAGCCTGTGTGTTGTGACAGTGACACAGCCGCGACACATGCAGCTGCGGAGCCGATCAGCCGGCGCCCTCCATGTATCCGGCCGGGTTCCCTCTGCAGCTTATTCGGTAAGCGCTACAGCTTGTCGAATAAGGAGGGATCCAAACAAATTCGCTCATCTCTAATCATGAGAGCACAGATGTTATGGGCTAATGGACAGTCTTCTGATGAAAGAATAACATAGGTCTAAGTACAGCAGAAAGTGGCTGATAACATAGAACAATAAATTTCATGCAGCAGCACAATAAATAACAGTGTCCTTTTATTACAACATAATATGAAATAAGCACGAGTAACAAACAGAACTTAGCATCTGTACAAGGATATACCTGTTTTAATGTGTATTACATTTTTACCTTGTTAAAAATAAATCAAACAGAAAAACTGAAGTGTTCTTTTTTTAACGCCGGGTGAATATCTCCCTATGAGGTCGAAATGCGTAGCATCAATTTAAATTGCCTCTTCTGAGAGGAAGAGGACTTGAGCTGTATAGCGCCACCTGTTGGAAGCAGCGATCCTACAAGTCACTGTTGACTCTTTAACGAGTCTTGCAATATGGCTTCGGATAAAAGTCATAATGCAAGACTTGATAAAGTGTTGATTGTGACTTGCAGGATGGCTGCTTCCCACAGGTGGCGCTACACAGCTCAGAAGAGGCAATGTGCGTATTACATTTCCCAGTGGAGCATTGCACGGCGAATAAGCCTCCTTACCTTGGCATGCCAGAGCCGGTATGTCACTCTCCACAAGGAGAAACCTCACCCATTAGACCGTAGCATCAATTTAGTACTTTACAGAGTGTGTTATGTTATAGAATAAGCCCATTGCGTTGGTATATCTGCATGTTAAAGGGGTTTTCTCATGTTTGGATATGGTTTAAATTGCAAAAATTCTTGTAAAAACAAGAATCTTTGCAATTTGCTTCCGAGGAAATATCCTCTGGTTCCAAGAACCGGGGGATCTTTTATTCTACAGTTTACCACTCATCGCCTAGGTTACCTGCCACCTTGGCAGTGGCCCGTTTCGTGCGTTTTTACAAGGTGTTTGCTTTACAGCTGCACTGAAGCTGATGGATCCCACCAACTGCAGAGCACCCGCGCTTCTCCACAGCTGCCTCTGCTCCACGCACTTACTAGGGCACGAAATGATGATGTCTAGGAGCAAGCAATCAGCTGGAAGGCAAAGGTGGGCTTCTGACGTCCAAACTTGAGACCACCCTTAAACATTATCAACAACAGTTCCCAAAACATAGAAGTGTTTTCATTGCTAAGCGCTGAACTACAAAAACTGTGCCGCCGTCCAAGAAGACACAAGAGCCTCTTCAAAGTCTGGAAGGACAGTCGTTCTTTCTTCCTGGAGTTGTTCAGTTATGTGCAGCATTTTTTCATTTCTTTTAAGACCATTGGCCTATAAACCTGCTCAAGACTTTCCATAAATTCCAAGTAGTCGCTAACTCTAAATCCATGTATTGCTTCTTCCTGTATGGAAATAAGACATAATACAAAGTATTACCATGGCTTCTAAGAAATCATTGATATTCTGTATTCATCCTACCTAATGGAGTACTCTGGGGCTAATCCTAAAGCTGGCTGTACACATTAGATATTAGTAGGCTGAATAACGAACGATGATTGTGCCAAGGCTGCCATGTACACCAGTTCACACTGGCAATGAGTCACTCGCACTGGTAATGCACAAGCGATCCTTACTAGCCAGCCGTGAATGGGCAGGTTTGGGAGTGTCTGCTTCCATCAGTATTTTGCCCCTGCATTAATAACTACCCATGTTTCAAATATCAATAATGAGCATGGCACTGTGATCCCCCACTTTTTGGCTACAGTCTGACAGTTTAATGGTTAATGCTTAAAGGGGTTGTCTCCTTTCACAGATCTTTGTTATAAGCTGCAGTAGTTCCTTTCCCCATGCCCAGCACCAGCTCTCCGCTGCCGTCACGGTCTATGTTGTTTATTTGCAGTGCTGATGTCATCTCAACAGCGCTGCAGCCAATCATTGGGTTAATCAATTCTGGCCACGCAGGCCTCTAAGCTCACTGATTGGTTGCGGTGCTGTCAACGTGACGTCAGTCAGACACTGGGATAGCAGCAGAGAGCTTGCGCTGGACACTGGGAGGGTAAGCAATACGGTTTTGCTTTTTTTCATCCTACTGCAGCTTACAGCAGAAAGTTTTCGGAAAGGAGACAACCCCTTTAAATTAATGTATTGCCTACATTTTTACTAAAAAAAAACCAAACACCCAGATACTGATTAATTTCCGATTTATGTATTTTTCTAAATATAGTTCTTGTGCTTTATAGGGGTAGAGACGATTAATGGCATTCAGAGATATGCTTTACAGCAGACCATCTGAGAAAAGGGAGAGATTCTCCCGTGGATGTCAATGAGTGTTTTCTAGGCAGGCTCTGTGATTTCTCCAGAGGTTTTCCACATAGAGCGGATGAGAAACTGAAGTGAAAACTGGAAATTTCCAACTACGATCTGTCATTATGAAGTCCTACAGATGTAATGAATACTCTCTGCCATTTAATGGAAATGACACTTACTTTAAGGAAGACTTGTAAATCTTGGGTTTGGGTGTGCTGGAGGATTTCTTGCTGAAGGTGTCTGAATACTGCGATGCACATGTAGACCTGGTAATCCGCTCCAAGGACAATACATGCTCCCAGGTAATGACAAATCTCACCCCAGTCCAGGTAGTTCCAGAAACATTGGCTTAGCCAGTGCTGACAGATCTAAACCCAAGACATGCAAAGCTGTGTGAGGGTTAACGAGGTGTCCACTACTTTATCACTGATGGCCTATCCTTCGGCTAGGTCATCAAGGTCTCATCGGTCAGGGTCTGATCCCCGGCACTGCCACAGATCAGCCGGGCTCAGTCACACATTCTTACCTGGGAGGGAGTGAAGCCCGACATCCGAAATGCTGAAAACACTAGTGGTACCTCGGTCTTCATCAGCATCTCCACATAATAAGCAGTGCAAAAATATATGGGATGGATTCCTGCTACTCTTATGTCCACAGGAAAGTGTTTCTAATACAGACAGGATAGGAATATCACCATGCGAGTTCACTAAGACTTACAAGTAATTAAGTTACATGAGTAAAAAAAAATAGCCAGAAGCCCTGATTCCAGTGATGTATCACTTACTGAGCTTTGTATAACTCCATCCAACCACTGATTAGCAGCTTTCTAATTATGCACAGTGTACACAGAAAGCTGTCAATCAAAAGATGAGGGCGGGGTTATACAGGGCTCTGTATTCTGCAGCAGATAAAACAGTGATTTTATCAAAAGTGCAGCAAGCAGCCCAATAAGTGATACATCCCTGGAATCGGTTTCTCAGTCCCTACATCATTCTGCTTCAGATGGGATAGCAAAATCCTAGTAGCAGGTTCCCTTTAAGCTGGCCAATGGGGATGAAGATAAGTGACGAAAAGGCGGACTGGTGGGCAATGTACTGAGGATTACTTACAGAAATATGAAGACGTGGTAGCCACAAATATGCGGAGGTGAGGAGACTGGAGAATTTCTGTAGAAAGGTGAAGGTTTTATCACAATCTCCTGACATAATCAAGAACATAGAAGATGCAAACCAGTCGTGGCCAGGATATCCTCCTTGTAAATATTCTACAGCGAGAACTGTTAAGGAACCTGGAGACCAGGCATGATGCATAACGTCTTCTGTGCAAAAGAAAAGCTATGGTACCAGGGCATCCACAAGTATCACCCGACATATATGTATATATATATAGAATTGGCAGCAACATATCAAAATAAGAATCGATTTCTAGTATACATTTTTGATTGTATTATCAGTGCCATATGTCACAGGCCTTTGGTGTCGCTGCGCCTAAGCTCACACAAGAATATTAGGACACAAAGGGCAATCATCATTCTTTGTATATAAGCAATGGGAGAAATAAAAATATCCAGCGCTGATTGTCTGCCGCTGCTCCCAATGTCTGTTATTGACAGCGCTGCAGCCAATCACGGAGCTCAGCAATTCTGCCTGAGAAGATGACATAATCTGCTCAGAGCCGCTGAGCTCACGGATCGGCTGTAGCACTGTTGATGTGATCTCAGCGCTGCAGACAATCACTGAGCTCAGCAATTCTCTCTGAGAGGGTGACATTACCTGCTCAGAGCCGCTGAGCTCACGGATCGGCTGTAGCACTGTTGATGTGATCTCAGCGCTGCAGACAATCACTGAGCTCAGCAATTCTCTCTGAGATGGTGACATTACCTGCTCAGAGCGCTGAGCTCACGGATCGGCTGTAGCACTGTTGATGTGATCTCAGCGCTGCAGACAATCACTGAGCTCAGCAATTCTCTCTGAGAGGGTGACATTACCTGCTCAGAGCCGCTGAGCTCACGGATCGGCTGTAGCACTGTTGATGTGATCTCAGCGCTGCAGACAATCACTGAGCTCAGCAATTCTCTCTGAGATGGTGACATTACCTGCTCAGAGCGCTGAGCTCACGGATCGGCTGTAGCACTGTTGATGTGATCTCAGCGCTGCAGACAATCACTGAGCTCAGCAATTCTCTCTGAGAGGGTGACATTACCTGCTCAGAGCCGCTGAGCTCACGGATCGGCTGTAGCACTGTTGATGTGATCTCAGCGCTGCAGACAATCACTGAGCTCAGCAATTCTCTCTGAGAGGGTGACATTACCTGCTTAGAGCCGCTGAGCTCACGGATCGGCTGTAGCACTGTTGATGTGATCTCAGCGCTGCAGACAATCACTGAGCTCAGCAATTCTCTCTGAGAGGGTGACATTACCTGCTCAGAGCCGCTGAGCTCACGGATCGGCTGTAGCACTGTTGATGTGATCTCAGCGCTGCAGACAATCACTGAGCTCAGCAATTTTCTCTGAGATGGTGACATTACCTGCTCAGAGCGCTGAGCTCACGGATCAGCTGTAGCTCTGTTGATGTGACGTCAGCGCTGCAGACAATCACTGAGCTCAGCAATTCTCTCTGAGATGGTGACATTACCTGCTCAGAGCGCTGAGCTCACAGATTGGCTGTAGCTCTGTTGATGTGACGTCAGCGCTGCAGACAATCACTGACAATGGGAGCAGCGGTGGAGACGCGGCACAGCACTAGAGTAGGGTTAGTAAAGAACAGTAATAAAACCCCACTTAAGGAAGAAGGGCAGTGCTAGGAAACAGCCGCTTTATCTGTGGCCATGTACCTTATGCTAAGATGAAGCATACCTACAAATATGTGGCTGCCTTTTTATTTAATAAAACAGTGGTAGCATCACATTGGTGACTTTTCTAAATATATTCCAGCATGAAAACCTTACACAAGGGGCCCAACTTTCTATTAATGTGAAGGCCACAATTCCAGGCTGTGGGATCATGGCATACAGAATGAGACCCCACTCTCACAGCTGAGTGTAACAGCGAGATCTTGCTGTGTCCAGTACCGAACAGTAACCCCTCTAATGATGCTACCGAGCATAATAAGGTGCACATCACAACTGGATTCATGAAAAGTGTGAGTTCAGGGATATGGCTCTGTAAGCTGGGATCCCAAAACCAAGACGTTATGACCTGACTTTACTAGAATGTCGAGCCCTTTAACGAACCTTGTTACATGACTTAGGATAATCTTATAAATGTGCCCCTGCTGTGTACTGTGTAATGTCTATATCTGGCCATACAGGGACATGGTCTGACCATATCTCATCTCCTGGGCAGGGGAGGACAGCATGGGATCACAGCTGTATTACTGTACATATACTGTATATATTTATAGGTTATATTTAGAAAAGCCTAGTCTGAGGCTGCTCAATGTTTTGTCAATAAAAGGTGCAGCCCCAAATCAGTGATAGTTACTCTTTAAAGACATCAGTCAATAGGTTTTTGTTATGGAATAGAGGTAGAAAGCCTGAGTCCAGCAATGTATCACTTACTGGTTTTGGTACAATCCCTGTTTTCTCTGCCATAGATGTAGCAGTGCTCAGAACGCTGAGCTGTGTATTGCTGCACCCACACTGCTAATTGGCAGCTTCCTGTATACACTGTGCATAGTCAGCAAGCTGCCAGTCAGTGGTGGGGCTGGGTTACACAGAGTATCTGGACTGGCAAATGACACCTAGTCCTGCAGTGATAATCTCCTCCTGATAAAACACTGACTGTACTGAAACTAAAGCAAGGTGGTCAGTAAGTGACACCTCCCTGGCTCTCTGCCTCTACATTATGTTGTTCTTGATTAAATAGCAAAAACCTGCTGACGTATTCCCTTTAGGCCTAGTGGAAGATTAGGATATGCACCAGGCCCTAGAAGCTTATACACATAATAGTCCAGATTCGTCTTTGGCTTTGTGTCTGTTTTTGTCTATTTTTGTGTTTTGCACCTGTGTTTTGTTTGGTTGCACCCATCCCATTTGCGCCTTTTTTGAAGTCCATTTTATATAGGCTTGCCAGTCTTTTGTTTTGCTTTTTCCTGGTTCCGGCTTTGTGGGCAGAGTTTAATGATTCCAGATGTTTTCACCCGATACACCAAATGTTGCTACTTTTTACAAAGTTGCAATTGATGAAAACTGTATTTTTTAGTGTGCCAGTATTTTAGCCCATTTTTCGCTATTTTGTACAATGTGTGGCTTTTGGAGCCAAAAATCGCACACACAATTCTAGATAAGAAAGACAATGTTTGACTTTGCGCCAAATTCATCAATCGTGGGCGCGATGTTGAAGAATCTGGAGCCAAACACAGGAAATAATCTCGTGAAACAAAAAGGATTTTTAAAAAACGCAAAGACGTTTCGGCGCCAACATATACCAAACTATTCAAGTGTAATTCTAAAAGGGAGTGTGCAGCTCTTCTCTAAGAAACACTGAATGTCTGTACACCTGCCGGTTGTCTCAGCAATTGTCTCGCCAGGAGTGAAGAGACATTAATGCCCATGTTGGATACTAGAGAACCCTTTCTTCACCATGGTCGTGACTATTTCTTCTTTCGAGTAAGATCCTTCACAGCCCTAATTTCTGGGCCAAATCTGCTTTGGGTTGAAGGCATAAATGTTCTTCAACATGGTGGTTGCTAAGGATGCACAGTCTGACAACTTTATGGAAAGATTATGGTTTTTAGGCGTATCACCAATTTTTTTTTATCTACACCTTACAGACAGCAGAAGAAGGACATACCCCATCTCAGGAGAAAGAAGTGCTTAGATTTTTATTTTTAGGGTGAACATGTAGGTGAGATGTTTCGGAATTTAAGGATACGTAATGGAGAGGTGATCGTTGTTTGCTGCTGTTGAAAGAAACTTTCACACTGTTGAAGAAGCCGAGTAAGATCATGCTCTTTGTTACCAGTCAGAACACCCAGATGTCTACCATACCTGGGCAACCAGAAAGATCAAGAGAAAAAGAGAGTTACAAAAGTACAAGGCACTCCTGAGTCTCAGGAAAGCTATCCAAGACACCTGAAAATCGCCACCAATGGGATGGTCATGGAAGATGGTGTGAATAAAGAGCGGTGTCTCAGCCGACTCCATCACGAATCTTGGGGAAAACCTCATTGTATAAACATGGCCTATGGCTGCAAGATGAATTGGCTTGATTTCGGCCAAGTTGCTTTTTGCTGTCAGACGGTACTGATAAAGAACGCAGGTTGTGCGATCGAAACGCGTTGCCGCGTCTATCCCGATTATGGCATTTTTTTTAACGTTCAAATACATTTTTGCATATTGAAAGAACCTCGTCCGTTTTTCTATGCTCAGACATGCTACCTAAAGATCCAATTACAATACCCTAGTGGTGGCACTGAGCAACTGACCACCAGCTATTTGTTTGTTAACCCCTTCAACCTCAGGGAATTTTTTGTTTTTTCTTCTCCTCCTTCCAAGGGCCATGACTTTTTCATTTTTCTATCAATATGGCCATGTGAGGGCTTGTTTTTTTGCGGTACGAGTTGTACTTTTGAATGACACTATTGGTTTTAGCACATAGTGCATTGGAAAACAGGAAACAAATTCCTAGTGCGGTGAAATTGTAAACAAAGTGCAATTCCATAATTGTTTTTTGGGGTTTTTATTTACCATGTTAACTATATGCTAAAACTGACCTGATGATATGATTCTCCAGGTCAGTATGAGTACACAGATACCAAACATGTGTAGGTACTTATTTATTTAAGTGGTAAAAAATAATTCGGAAATTTGTATGACATTTGTTGCTAGTTTCCGAGACCCTTAGTCTTTCTACTGAGACTGGAGGATGGCTTATTTTTTGTGGCTTGATCTGACATTTTATTGATACCATTTTGGGGTAGATGTGATGTTTTGATAACCTCTTAATTGCATTTTATTGCAATATTGCAGAGAACAAAACAATATACCGTAATTCTGGAGATTTTTTTTCTAGTTATGCCATTTACCGATCGAATTAATTTACTTTATATTTTGGTAGATTGGACATTTCGGAACGCAGCGTTAGCAAATATGTGTTTTTTTTTATTGGTTTTAGTTTTAATAGGGCAAAAGGGGGTGATTTGAACTTGTGTTTTTTTATATATTTTTTAAAACTTTTATTTTTTTTTACTTTTTATTGTGTTCAATAGTACTCTTAGGAGACTTGAAGCCGCAATCTTCCGATTGCCTGTGCTACGGCCCTGCTATGTATAGCAAAAATCATAATCACTGGAGGATTATGATGACAAGCATGGGGGTCTTCTGCAGACCCCTAATTGTCATGACAACCCATTGGCACTTCACGACCATGTGACGGGGGCACAGATGGGTGGGACTTGAGATGCGCTTCTGGCTGGCACATGGTAAATGTTGCTGTCAGTGATTAACAGCAGCATTTACCTGGCTAACTAACAGCTGCAGGTGGATCTCGGATCCACCCGTGGCTGCTAGAGGCACATGACAGCTGATTAAATCAGTCATCAAGTGCAGGGAAAGACGCGGGCTCAGCTCCGGAGCCCGCATCAAAGGCAGGAACACGGCCGATGACGTAAATATAGGAGTTAAATGTCTGTTTATATCGGGAGATTGCACCTCAGATATGCACAGAATGATCTGAAGTAAGATGGTTAAAGTGCACACAGTCTGCCATTGTTCTCAAAGGAGCAGGTCCAGTTTACACAGAACGGTGCGCTACGGAGAAAGATTTTTTTTGGTGCAATCCAAAAGATCATTTCATCTAATGAATGAGTGTTTTGATTGTTTGTTGGATGATCGGCAGCCGTTTTACAAAGCAACATTACTGTGAAAGGAGCGTTCCTAGGAGCACTCGTTCACAATAATCTCGTAGTTTAAATGGACCTTAACAAATACTATAATATTAATAATGGGCTGTCATATAGCACATCGGTAGGCTACGGAGTGGCTGATGTACTGGCTCGATGAAATGTCCCTGTGCTCAAATAGTCTCTTCTGCTACTTTAAGGTAAAGATACGTGATGGACTCCGCACTCAGACCCCCACGGAGATGTCACTTTTTTTCTTATGTCAAAAGTGGTATAAAACAACTGAGAATTACACAGGCAGCAGATTCTATAAAGAATGCATTCATTGGAAATAAGACATCTTCGGTTATTTAGATCTTACCTGATAACAATTTTTGTGCCGAGTTGCTGGAATGGAGTAAGGCTTTCATTTGGTGAATGTGAATCTAGACAAAATAGAAACAAAATGATATCACAAATCCTATTTTACAAATCTAGTTCACACATTACAGTTTATAACCAAGACATTTTGGCCATGATGTGAACAATCCTGTTCTGCAGCGTTCAACAAATCAAATGCCTCCAAAACTGTACAATTCAGACTTCTGCTGTGAAGTAAAGCCTGATGAAGAATTCATGTCAGGAAACATACTGGTAAACTCAACTTACCTTTATATTCAGAATGTTGAAAAGCACAGTTGGAAGGAATGTCATAAACGTAGGATAGAAATTTCTCTAATAATTCTCCATACACTACGAAGCAAAATAAATACAAGTGTATGGTTATTTAATAGTAAGACATACGACGTAACCTATAGATGCCAGGTCTCTCCTTAGTAGCTTTCTCTTATGCAACGTAATAGTCCACATTTTTTACCACCAAAATTGTGTTTTAGTCTCATATTTTACATTTCCACAGTGGGAAATGGGTAAAAATGGCAGGAAAATTTGTCCCACAATTTCTGCTGAATTTAGAAATACCCCATATGTGGCTGTACAGTCATAAGGTGAGTCTCTGGAGGGAAATAGAGTTCCTTCCCTCCCCAGTCTCGCTATATGGCTAAGCAGTATTGTTTTACACGAGGTGTCCTGGAGCGCAACATTTTCTATAATAGTTTGCGGACTCCATATACAGAGTCTCTAAGGCCTCATTCACACGTCAGTATTTTTTGATCAGTATTTCATCAGTATTTCTATACCAAAACCAGGGCAGTCTCCAAAACACAGAACAAGCGTCAGTCTTTCAATTAAAGTTTTCTCGGTAAGTTCCACTCCTGGTTTTGACCTAGAAATATTGATGAAAAATACTGAGAAGAGCAGAATTCCCCCTCAATTGACCCCATTTTGGAAATGATACCCCTTTGGGATTACATCTACAGATGTAGTGAGGATTTTGACTCTATGGGTGTTTGTCAGAAACAAGCAGCAGTGGATGTTGCTGAGGGAAAATTGCAAACTTCCGTTGTGGTGACCAGTACTTTTTGACCAGCCCATGAACCCGTAAATTAGGCTGGCTGTCATCCCTACAGAAATGGCAAACATGTGGGCACTAACTGCGGTTTAGGCACACTGTGGGGCTCAAAAGGGAGGAGGCATTTGGATTTGGGAGCAGAGAATTTGCTGGATTTCTATTGGGGGAGAGGAGCCATTTCGCTTTTCCAGAACCTATGTGCTACCAGTAACGTGGAAGCCCCCTATATTTCCATTAACAGATGACGGACCTGAGTGAGGTCTTGCTTTTTTTGTGGATTGAGTTGAAGATTTTGTGAGGAACATTTTACATAATGTTTGGGGTCACATTTATCCTGTGCTCTTCCCAGAGCACTCACTTTGGGGTTTCCATCTAAATCTCAGAGTGACATGATTCAGATGAAACCCCCGAGGGAGCCACTCACTATAAGGAGGCAGCAGAGTTAAGGTACCGTCACACTAGACGATATCGCTAGCGATCCGTGACGTTGCAGCGTCCTGGCTAGCGATATCGTCCAGTGTGACAGGCAGCAGCGATCAGGCCCCTGCTGTGCTGTCGCTGGTCGGGGAAGAAAGTCCAGAACTTTGTTTCGTCGCTGGACTCCCCGCAGACATCGCTGAATCGGCGTGTGTGACGCCGATTCAGCGATGTCTTCGCTGGTAACCAGGGTAAACATCGGGTTACTAAGCGCAGGGCCGCGCTTAGTAACCCGATGTTTACCCTGGTTACCATCGTTAAAGTAAAAAAAACAACCGCTACATACTTACCTACCGCTGTCTGTCCTCGGCGCTCTGCTTCTCTGCTCTGGCTGTGAGCACAGCGGCCGGAAAGCAGAGCGGTGACGTCACCGCTCTGCTTTCCGGCTGCCCGGCGCTCACAGCCAGACCAGAGAAGCAGAGCGCCGAGGACAGACAGCGGTAGGTAAGTATGTAGCGTTTGTTTTTTTACTTTTAGGATGGTAACCAGGGTAAACATCGGGTTACTAAGCGCGGCCCTGCGCTTAGTAACCCGATGTTTACCCTGGTTACCGGGGACCTCGGGATCGTTGGTCGCTGGAGAGCTGTCTGTGTGACAGCTCTCCAGCGACCAAACAGCGACGCTGCAGCGATCCGGATCGTTGTCGGTATCGCTCCAGCGTCGCTTAGTGTGACGGTACCTTAACTCTGGACTCCGTTTGGCCTCTGTTCAGCATTGTCTTTTTTTTCATAGGTGCACAAAACTGTGTGCAAGGGCACTTCTATGCACACCTGAAAACACGGACACTGCTTGATCAGGATCCATCTGCCTCATTATAGGGTGTTTACTAAATAGGTTAGCCAAAGAAAAACTACATTAAAAGAATTACTATCCTTGTTAGGCATAACTTTGCATTACGTTTAATTCTGATGGGCCATATTTTCTCCAGAAGATTATATGATACAACTAAAGGTTTTAAATCTCCTAGAGGACAGACAAGAATAAACAGGGAGCTGAAAGATGATGTTTACATTTGGATGAAGTTTTTAAGTAATTTTGAAGTCTACAGTTGCTGGTAACAATAATTTATTTTAGCAGATGCCTTACAATGGTTCTTAGGAGTTTCATGTGACATTGGATTTATTTTAAAGGAAAATGGTCAGCCGAGCTGTGGCCTAAGTCGAGCACCAACAAAAGATCCAATAACACTGTAGTGAAAGAGTTATTTACTTTAGTGGCTTCATTACCAATTTGGGGAGTAGAATTAAAAAATAGTTGAATTCTTTTACAATCGGATAATAAAATTTATGATTTTTGCGGCGGTCACTCTATCATCAAGATGAATGTGGGCAGCAAAGCTGCTCAGATTAGTAGTTTGTTTCCTGAAAGTTAATATCTGGCTAAGGCTATGTGCACACGTTGCAGATTTGACTGTGGAATTTTCTGTGCAGATTCTGAATTTCTTGGCAGAAAACGCAGGTCAGAATCTGCGCCTTTTCTTGGTATGTGCACACGTTGCAGATTTTTGTGCAGATTTCTTCCTTTTTTTTTCCCCTACAGATTTCTATTATTATGGAATAAGTGCAGAAACGCAGCAGATCTGCACAAAGAAGTGACATGGTCCTTTTTTGAATCTGCTGCGTTTTCCGTGCAGATTTTTTTTTTGCCATTGATTTACATTGTACTGTAAATCACTTGCAGATCTGCAGCGTTTCTGCGTGGAAAAAAAGCTGCAGATCTGCAGGAAATCTGCAACATGTGCACATACCAAAAAAAGGTGCAGATTCTGACCTGCGTTTTCTGCCAAGAAATGCAGAATCTGCACAGAAAATTCCACAGTCAAATCTGCAACGTGTGCACATAGCTTAAAACAGCTTATAGGCTAGGTGCACACGTTACAGATTTGCCTGCAGATTTTTCTGCACTAAATCCGCAGCTCTTGGCAGAAAACGCAGGTGCGTCTTTGATGCGTTTTTTTGAACGGGTTTGATGCGTTTTTTTATGCGTTTTTTTATGTGTTTTGTATGCGTTTTTGAAAGCTAAATAAAGATGCATTATTGAACAAAAAAAAAAAAGATTTGTGATCTCATGTCTTGTCCAACCTCCTCTTTTACATTTGTCCAACCCACACTCCATTACACAGATAGATAGATAGATAGATAGATAGATAGATAGATAGATAGATAATAGATAGATAGATAGATAGATAGATAGATAGATAGATAGATAGATAGATAGATAGAAGGAATTAGATATATAGATGTAGATAGATATATGGATAGTTAGGCTACTTTCACACATCAGGTTTTTGCCGTCAGGCATAATCTGGCGAGTTTTGAAAAGAACGGATCCGGTTTTTTTTTTTCGCCGGATCTATTTTTTTTCTCAGAGATGTATTAGCGCCGGGTGCGCCTGATGGCCACACGTTTCATCCGTTTTTTGCCGGATCCGTCAAAAAAACCTGTTTCCGGCGGACGGAGAAAACGTACAGAGGAAAGTTTTTTCTATCCGGCGGAAAAAAGCACAGCGACGGATCCGGCGAAAAACGTATGAAACTGAGATGTGAAATGATGAATCCGGCCTCCGAATCCGTTTTTTCATGCATTTTTTCCATTGAAATCATGCATATTTTCCCTTCTCTCTCTCGCTCTCTCTCTAAAAAAAACAAACGGATCCGTTTTTTCAAAAATTCGCCCGATCCTGCCTGACGGAAACAAACTGATGTGTGAAAGTAACCTAACTATCCATATAGCCATCTACGTCTATCCATCAGGCAGGATCCGGCGAATTTTTGAAAAAACGGATCCGTTGCAAACAGTGAAAAACTGATGCAACGGATCTGTTTTTTGAGAGAGAGAGAGAGAGAGAGAGAATGGAAAATGTGCATGATTTCAATGGAAAAATGCATAAAAAACAGATTCGGAGGCCGGATTCATCATTTCACATCTCAGTTTAATAAATTTTTCGCCAGATCCGTCGCTGGGCGTTTTTTTCGCCGGACAGAAAAAACGTTTTTCTGTGCGTTTTCTCCATCCACTGGAATCAGCTTTTCTAATGGATCCGGCAAAAAACGGATGAAACGTGTGGCCATCAGGCGCAATCCGGCGCTAATACAACTCTATGAGAAGAAAACGGATCCGGCGGAAAAAAAACGGATCCGTTTTTTTCAAAACTCGCCGGATTGTGCCTGATGGCAAAAAACCTGATGTGTGGAAGTAGCCAGATAGATATATGGATATAAACATCTATGTATCTACAGATATATCTATCTATAAATATATCTATAGATTGATATAGCCATAGTTATATCTATAGATATATCCACAGTTATATCTATAGATATATCTATACATATATCCATAGATATCCATGTATAGATAGATTTATCTATGGATATATCCATAGATATATAATAGTGAGACCTATGTTTCTTAATGAGCGTTTAATTAAAAAAAAAATGGAAAAAAAAAATGGAATGAGCCCCCGCGCAATTTTCTGCGCCAGAGGGGGAAATCCGACGGCCTGGGGCCAATATTTGTAGCCTGGGAAGGGGGTAATACCCATGGCCCCCTCCCAGGCTATAAATATCAGCCCGCAGCTGTCTGCGTAGCCTTTACTGGCTATTAAAATAGGGGGACCCCCCCAAAAAAAATGACGTGGGGTCCCCCTATATTTTATAGCCAAAAAGGCTATGCAGACAGCTGCAGGCTGATATTCATAGCCTAGAGAGGGGCCCTCCCTGGCTACAAATACCAGCCCACAGCCACCCCAGAAATGGCGCATCTGTAAGATGCGCCAATTCTGGCACTTTGCCCCTCTCTTCCCACTCCTGAGTAGTGGTGGGATATGGGGTAATAAGGGGTTAATGTCACCTTGCTATTGTAAGCTGACAATAAGCCGGGTTAATAATGGAGAGGCGTCAATAAGACGCCTATCCATTATTAATCCTAGAGTAGTGAAAGAGTTAAAAAAAAGACACAGCCAGAAAAAAGTATTTTACTATTCTTAATTTAACCATACTTACCATACTCGATCGCCTGTAAGAAATTAAAAATAATAAACCGTATACACCGTCCGACGCAGTCCAATTAATGAGTGCTCCACGACGATCTCCCCTATAGAACAGTGACATCGGGTGATGTCACTGTTCTATAGACCTTTAGTGACACACTGACAGGAGACAATGGCTCCTGCAGTGCATCACTGAAGAGGTTACCTGAGTTCACTCTCTCTCTCTTTATGGCAATGCTGTGTGGGAACTTTCTCACACAGCAGTGCCACAAGTGAGACAAGGGACTATTTTTTTACAGTGGCGGAGGAATACAGTGCGGAAGGATACCTTCCGTCATTGTATTCCTGGAGCCCCTGGAGAGAGGTCGCATCAGTGATGCTGCTGCTCTCCACGGGAGATCGTCGTGGGAAACTCTTTTTAATTGGATTTCTGCGGATCAGAGAGTATAGTGTTTGTTTATTATTTTAATATTTTTTACAGGTGACACTGACTTCAGGGATCAAGGTGATGGTGAGTAAGTACTCTATGTATATATGTATTATTGTATGTAATGTATGAATGTACTGTATGTATTGTATGTTATATTTTCTGTTGTATGTGCAGATATATGTTATATGTTCTGTTGTATGTTATATGTTGTATGTACTGTTGTATGTACTGTTATATGTTGTATGTTTTGTTATATGTTGTATGTTCTGTTATATGTTGTATGTACTGTTGTATGTACTGTTATATGTTGTATGTTCTGTTATATGTTGTATTTTCTGTTATATGTTGTATGTTCTGTTATATGTTGTATATTCTGTTGTATGTTGTATGTTGTATGTTCTGTTATATGTTGTATGTACTGTTATATGTTGCATGTTATATGTTGTATATTATATGTTGTATGTACTGTTATATGTTGTATGTTATATGTTGTATGTTCTGTTATGTTATATGTACTGTTGTATGTTATATGTTGTATATTCTGTTGTATGTTATATGTTGTATGTTCTGTTATATGTTATATGTACTGTTGTATGTTATATGTTGCATGTACTGTTATATGTTGTATGTTACATGTTGTATGTTCTGTTACATGTTGTATGTTCTGTTATATGTTGTATGTTCTGTTATATGTTGTATATTCTGTTGTATGTTATATGTTATATGTTGTATATTCTGTTGTATGGTGTATGTTATATGTTGTATGTTCTGTTATATGTTGTATGTTATATGTTGTATATTATATGTTGTATGTACTGTTATATGTTGTATGTTACATGTTATATGTACTGTTGTATGTTATATGTTGTATGTACTGTTATATGTTATATGTTGTATGTTCTGTTATATGTTATATGTACTGTTGTATGTTATATGTTGCATGTACTGTTATATGTTGCATGTTATATGTTGTATGTTCTGTTATATGTTGTATGTTCTGTTGTATGTTGTATGTTCTGTTATATGTTGTATATTCTGTTGTATGTTATATGTTGTATGTTCTGTTATATGTTGTATGTTCTGTTGTATTTTGTATGTACTGTTATATGTTGTATGTTCTGTTATATGTTATATGTACTGTTGTATGTTATATGTGGCATGTACTGTTATATGTTGTATGTTCCGTTATATGTTGTATATTCTGGTGTATGTTATATGTTGTATGTTCTGTTATATGTTGTATGTACTGTTATATGTTGTATGTTACACGTAGTATATTATATGTTGTATGTACTGTTATATGTTGTACGTTATATGTTTTATGTTCTGTTATGCTATATGTACTGTTGTATGTTATATGTTGTATGTTGTGTTGTATGTTATATGTAGTATGTTCTGTTAGGGTATGTGTCCACTTTCAGGATGGCCGGCGGCATCGTCGGAGCGGCTTAGCCGCTCTGCGGTAAGCCCCACCCCCTTTCTGGGACGCGATGATGCCGGATGTGTTCACAGCACACATCCGGCATCATCGCTCCCCACCATAGAGCCCTGTGCTATATCTTGCGGCGACGCAGCGTCGTCGCAAGATATACGGACATGCTGCGATCTGAAAAGACGCGCAGCATGTCCAGAGTCGCAGGGCCGCCGCGTGCGTGTTACCACGCATAGTGGAGACGGGATTTCATTAAATCCCCTCCACTATGCTGTAACATCTGGACGCTGCGTGTCTGACGCTGCGTCCCTATGCAGCGTCAAACACGCAGCGTTTACTGCACGTGGACACATACCCTTATATGTTGTATGTACTGTTATATGTTATATGTTGTATGTACTGTTATATGTTGTATGTTATATGTTGCATGTTGTATGTACTGTTATATGTTGTATGTTCTGTTGTATGTTGTATGTTATACAGTATGTTTGTGTTTTTGTTTTTTTTACATTCAACACATTAGCCAGATGATTGGACTACTACTGTCCGATCATTGGCTAATGTGTCAATCACTGTCATTGTAGCAGGCATAGCCCGATGGGACTTGTAGTCCCATCGGACGATGCCTGCACACACACACAGAAAGACCCCCGAGAGCCCCGCAAAGACCCCCGGGCAGCCCGCACAGACCCCCCGAGAGGCCCGAATAGACCCCCGACAGCCCCATACAGATCTCCCGGCAGCCCGCACAGACCCCCGAGAGGCCCGCACAGACCCCCGACAGCCCCGCACAGACCTCCCGGCAGCCCGCACAGACCCGCAACAGGCCCGCACAGACCCCAGAGAGCCCCGCACAGACCCCCGGGTAGCCCGCACAGACCCCCCGACAGGCTTGAACAGACCCCCGACAGCCCCGCACAGACCTCCCGACAGGCCCGCCCAGACCCCCGACAGGCCCGCACAGACCCCCGACAGGCCCACACAGACCCCCGAGAGGCCTGCACAGACCCTCAACAGCCCCGCACAGACCCTCCAGAAGGTCCGCGCAGAACCCCGAGAGGTCCACACAGACCCCCCGGCAGCCCGCACAAACCCCCGACAGGCCCGCACAGACCCCCGACAGGCCCGCACAGACCCCCGAGAGGCCCGCACAGACCCTTGACAGCCCCGCACAGACCCTCCAGCAGGTCCGCGCAGAACCCCGAGAGACCCACACAGACCCCCCGAGAGCCCCGCACAGACCCCCGACAGCCCCACACAGACCCCCGAGAGGCCCGCACACACAGACATGCCCACACACTTCCCTCCTCCCGATCTGCAGCGTTTCAACCGCAGCTAAACTGCAGATCTTTTTTTTTAGATCTGCGGTTTTGTTGCGGATGTGTCCGACTCAATGCACGTCAATGGGTGCAGAAATGCTGCAGATCCGCACAAAGAATTGACATGCTGAGGAAAAAACAACGCTGCGTTTCCCCACGAGAGTCTGATGTGTTGGGGTAGAGAGTTCCAGAGTATGGGGAAGCAAGGGAGAAGTCTTGGATGCGGTTGTGGGAAGAAGAGATGAGAGGGGAGTAGAGAAGGAGAAATTGAGAGGATCGGAGGTTGCACGAAGGTAGGTACCGGGAGACCATGTCGGAGATGTATGGAGGAGATAGATTGTGAATGGCTTTGTATGTCATTGTCAGGGTTTTGAACTGGAGTCTCTGGGCGATAGAAGCCAGTGAAGGGCTTGGTATAGGGGAGATGCTGGGGAGTAGCGGGGAGACAGGTAGATTAGTCGGGCATCAGAGTGTAGGATGGATTGTAGTGGTGCCAGAGTGCTAGAGGGGAGGCCAGAGAGTAGGAGGTTGCAGTAGTCAAGGCGGGAGATGATAAGGGCATGCACTAGTGTTTTTATGGTGTCGCGGTCAAAGAATGCGCGGATCCGGGAAATATTTTTGAGTTTGAGACGGCAGGACGAGGCAAGGGCTTGGATATGTGGCTTGAAAAAGAGGGCAGAGTCTAGGATCACTCCGAGGCACCAGGCGTGTGGGACTGGGGAAAGTGAGTAGCCATTGACATTGATGGATAGGTCTGGTGGAGGGGTAGAGTGAGATGGGGGAAAGATGATGAATTCTGTTTTGTCCATGTTCAGTTTTAGAAAGTGAGCGGAGAAGAAGGCTGAAATAGCAGACAGACAGTGTGGGATTTTGGTAAGGAGGTGAGGTCAGGTCCGGATAGGTAGATCTGCGTGTCATCGGCGTAGAGATGGTACTGCATACCGTGGGATTCTTTGAGTTGTCCCAGACCGAAGGTGTAGATGGAGAAGAGTAGGGGTCCTAGAACAGAGCCTTGAGGAACACCGACAGACAAGGGGCGAAGGGAGGAGGTGGAGTGGGGAAGGGAGACACTGAATGTTCGGTCTGTCAGATATAACGAGATCCAGGATAGGGCCAAGTCTGTGATGCCAAGAGATGAGAGCATCTGAAGCAGAAGGGAGTGGTCCACAGTGTCAAAGGCAGAAGACAGGTCCAGGAGAAGGAGGACAGAGTAGTGATGCTTGCTCTTGGTAGTTAGTAGGTCATTGGTGAGTTTAGTAAGGGCAGTTTCGGTTGAGTAATGGGGTCGGAAGCCAGATTGTAACAGGTCGAAGAGGGAGCAGGAGGAGAAGTGGGAGGACAGTTCAAGATGGACGTGTTGTTCCAGTAATTTGGGAGAAGAGATATCGGGCGATAGCTAGACACAGAGGATGGGTCGAGGGAGGGCTTTTTGAGGAGAAGTGTGATCTTGGCATGCTTGAAAGATAAGGGGAAGACACCTGTTGTTAGTGAGAGGTTGAAGAGGTGCGTTAGGATTGGGATGAAGACCGTGGCAAGGTTAGGGATGAGGTGGGACGGGAGTGGGTCGAGCGTGCAGGTGGTGAGGTGTGATCTTGACAGTAGGGTGGAGAGCTGGTCTTCTGCCATGATGGAAAAGCTGGTTAATTATTATTGAGTTGGTCTTGTGTTACCATGTATGCTGCAAATTTTTTTCACATGCAGATTCAGTCATGAGAAAAAATGCTCATCTACACTGCTCCATTAGACAGCATTGGTCCATGCGAGGTCCAATTTTTCACCTACAGCATTCAAACTGAAAATACACTTGCGTGAACCTAACCCTAAAGAGCTAGAGTTTTTATTACTGAATTAGACAGGACTTTTTAATTTTCCTTAATATAATGGAATAAGGGCTAACATGTTTTCTCTAATTTAAATTGTAATCTAAAAAATGAAAATGGACAGACTTTGCAGGGCACAATTGGTTAAGTTCCTGCAGAGTTTGGTTTCCCTAGCCAATCACTAAGCAGCTCCTCCCACAACTCCTTGCCTGAACATAGGTTCCTAGTAGCATGTCTCTAGTTCCTGTTTGTGCCTGGTTGTTCTGTCCCTCCTGCTATTGAGCTTTTTTACCGTCTATCCTGATTTTTGCGCTTCTGACCTTAGCTACGTATATTGAACCTGTGCTGCCTGACCTAACCTCGGATTGTTTGACCACGTCTTTGCCTTTGTCTCCCTGTACCTTTTGCGCCTGATCCTCCAATCAGCTGCTGCAGACAAGGGAACTGCTCTGGAGTGGTACCTGGTAACTACGTACGACCAAGCCTATCCTCACCATTAGAGGCTCAAGTGAATACCAGGTAGTGACTTAGTTACGCCCCTCCACGACATGTGGTGCATTACCATCATTACAGTACGTTCAGGCCATGGACCCCGCTGACAAATCGGGACCCAGAGATGTCAAGACAAATGTGCGGCAGGGCCCAGATGATGCGGCAGGGCCCAGATGATGCGGCAGGGCCCAGATGATGCAGCTATCAATGTTGTCTAGCTGCAGGTTCTGTCCACCGCAATGTCCGCCTCGTCTTCGGTCCTAGTATCCTGTGAGACTGGGATACTCCAGCACCTTGGGTTGGCTGGAGCGATGACTCTATGTGAGAGTAATTGCTCTCCAAAGCTTTTGACCGAAGTTACACTGGCCTGAGAGGAGAGGTCTCTCTGTCTGGTGGTCTTTGCTGGTAAAGGATGTCGGGGACTTTGTTACCACCTGTGCACAGACACCAGAAACAAGTCCTCCAGGGACAAGCCTGCTGACCTCCTCAAGCCTCTGCGGGTTTTGCTATAATAAAGGTATTTCGAAAAATGTTTAAATGTGTATTATTTATTTTAGTTATTTACTTTTCTACATTTCTCAGAGAACCCCTGTACAGTACAATCACATTGGCCGCAAAATTCATTATAATTCAACTCAGTGTTATGTAAATTTAAAGGACTCCATCTAGCTTTCTATGTATTATGGCTGGTTGGCATAAGTAGGCAGCAGTTTTGTCAGCAGTGTATGTGATGACTATTCTGAGCCTCTACACTTTCTAATTGGGTACAAACAATGCAGTTTACCTTATGTCATCAGATCTGGCATATAGTAAAATCAATCTCTTTTGGGTCAGAGTTATCAGGCGCCTATATCCCACCATCCATACAACAGGCAAGTTAGTGGAGGCACTGGGGACAACAACTTTGCCAAGAGCTATGGCCTTCCATCAGCACTAATGCCTATATAGAATTTAACACGCATCACTTACCTGACCATCTTAATACACCAGGCTTTGATTTGATAGTTTTACAGAACAGTCTTTTACAATTGTCCAACCAAGTTACTTTTTGGTCCGTGCCTCCAGAGGAGAGAAACCTCAAGAGTTCATGGTCTAAGAAAATAAAAAAGTCCACTATTAGCATGTTACTTTTCATTCACACCATGTTACACAGGTTCTGTACATTAAATGGCTTATCCGGTTCTTTGAGTTTTATGATAAATCCTTAGGAAAGGCTAACAATATTAGTCCAGTGGGCTCTGACTGGCTGTCTGTAGGGCCCATGACACTCCACAATTTTCATTGAGTTCTATGGAAACATACTTGTCATTTCAGCAGCCAGCACAGATAAGCCATGATTACCCAAAGAATGAAGACTAAGTTTATATAAAATGTTATGTCTTTGCACAATCACTGTCAATTATGTGACTTATATTGTTTGTAGTGATATTTTACCTGGTTTCGGATCCTCAGTTCCAGTTACCTCTGGTATGTAGCATTTTGGTAAAGGATAGGATGAAAACATTGGCCAAGGATATGGTTCGTTACTCTATACACAAACAAATTACAGATGGGAATTAATTTTACTCATGAACCCTAATTATTACTTTGAAATAAAATATAGTAAGAATGGTATCTATTTTCTGCAGCAGCAGCAATGGGAAGTGCCACGTCTCCCTCTTGACCATTGACACTGCACTATTGGGGTGATAGCCTGATACTCTGCATACAGTGTTTTTTATATATATTTAAAGGGATCGGTCACTAGATTTTCCCAATATAAACTAAGTTGATCACCTTTAAGGCCTCTTTTACAGCAGTTTACAGCAAACTACCATATGTATAATTCCCCAACTCCTGCTCCAGTTCCGGCATTGTGAATTGAAATCACTATCCACATTAATACATCAACATATGTTACTGCCACAGTCCATAGAGATTTTCGGGCTTTTTCTTTAGGCCAGTCATTACTGGAGCTGATCAAACCAAAGTATGTTTAAGAGCCATGACCGTTGTATGTGAACCTGGCAACTGCATATGCCAGCAATATAAACCACCAACATCATTCCTAAGGAATGAAGGCCAGAAGGCTGGAATATTTATAATTAATGTCATTATGAACAAGGGTGGCTCAGTGGTTAGCACTGCAGCCTTGCGGTGCTGGGGTCCTGGGTTCAAATCCCACCAAGAAGTTTGTATGTTTTCCTCGTGTTTGCGTGGGTTTCCTCCGGGTACTCCGGTTTCCTCCCACATTCCAAAGGCATACTGATAGGGAATTTGGATTGTGAGCCCCATCGGGGACAGCGATGATCATGTATGTAAAGTGTTGTATAAGTAATGGCGCTATATAAGTGAGTAAAATAAATAAACATTTACCAATTGAGCTATTGATAAATGTTATTTGTATAGAAGAATGATCCATAGAGCTGTAAATGATCCTTTGTGAAGCCCAAACACATAAGATAACTGTCCATTGGTGTGAAAATGTGCATAGTCTAAGCAGCAGTAATGTAGTGCATACAGTACAGACCAAAAGTTTGGACACACCTTCTCATTTAAAGACTTTTCTGTATTTTCATGACTATGAAAAATGTACATTCACACTGAAGGCATCAAACTATGAACTAACACATGTGGAATTATATACTTAACAAAAAAGTGTGAAACAACTGAAAATATGTCTTATATTCTAGGTTCTTCAAAGTAGCCACCTTTTGCTTTGATGACTGCTTTGCACACTCTTGGCATTCTCTTGATGAGCTTCAAGAGGAAGTCACCGGAAATGGTCTTCCAACAATCTTGAAGGAGTTTCCAGAGATGCTTAGCACTTGTTGGCCCTTTTTACTTCACTCTGCGGTCCAGCTCACCCCAAACCATCTCGATTGGGTTCAGGTCTGGTGACTGTGGAGGCCAGGTCATCTAACGTAGCATCCCATCACTCTCCCTCTTGGTCAAATAGCCCTTACACAGCCTGGAGGTGTGTCTGGGGTCATTGTCCTGTTGAAAAGTAAATGATGGTCCAACTAAACGCCAACCAGATGAAATAGCATACCGCTGCAAGATGCTGTCGTAGCCATGCTGGTTCAGTATGCCTTCAATTTTGAATAAATCCCCAATAGTGTCACCAGAAAAGCACTCCCACACCATCACACCTCCTCCTCCATGCTTCACAGTGGGAACCAGGCATGTAGAGTCCATCTGTTCACCTTTTCTGCGTCGCACAAAGACACGGTGGTTGGAACCAAAGATCTCAAATTTGGACTCATCAGACCAAAGCACAGATTTCCACTGGACTAATGTCCATTCCTTGTGTTCTTTAGCCCAAACAAGTCTCTTCTGCTTGTTGCCTTCCTCTTAACAGTTGTTGTAGAGATGTGTCTGCTGCTAGAACTCTGTGTGGCATTGACCTGGTCTCTAATCTGAGCTGCTGTTAACCTGCATTTTCTGAGGTTGGTGACTCAGATAAACTTATCCTCAGAAGCAGAGGTGACTCTCGGTCTTCCTTTCCTGGGGCGGTCCTCATGTTAGCCAGTTTCTTTGTAGCGCTTGATGGTTTTTGCCACTGCACTTGGGGACACTTTCAAAGTTTTCCCAATTTTTCGGACTGACTGACCTTCATTTCTTAAAGTAATGATGGCTTCTCGTTTTATCTTTACTTAGCTGCTTTTTTCTAACAGTCTATTCAGTAGGACAATCAGCTGTGTATCCACCAGACTTCTGCACAACACAACTGATGGTCCCAACCTCACTTATAAGGCAAGAAATCCCACTTATTAAACCTGACAGGGCACACCTGTGAAGTGAAAACCATTCCTGGTGACTACCTCTTGCAGCTCATCAAGAGAATGCCAAGAGTGTGCAAAGCAGTCATCAAAGCAAAAGGTGGCTACTTTGAAGGACCTAGAATATAAGATATAATTTCAGCTGATTCACACTTTTTTGTTAAGTATATAATTCCACATGTGTTAATTCATAGTTTTGATGCCTTCAGTGTGAATGTACAATTTTCATAGTCATGAAAATACAGAAAAATCTTTAAATGAGAAGGTGTGTCCAAACTTTTGGTCTGTACTGTATATTCAATGTTTGCATTAATGCTTGATTCGTATTTCTTTGTATTTGTATGGTATAGCAATGCAGTCAGAGCAACCTGCATCTGTACACTTATGTCTGGCTACACTATATTTGGCTTGTCAGTCTCGTACATAGAACTAGACTTTGGGGGTAAGTGGCTGCCTCCATGTTGGCTGAGCACTCACCATATTCAAAGACTGTTTTTAATAAGAGCTTGTTCCTACCTGTTTTTTAAATGTGGATGCCTAAGCCCATAACAGGTAAGTCTGTTAGTGTAGGTTCCCATATAAACAGACCTCTGATGTTGGTAGATGGGATCACACCATTTAATCAAAATGTGCTCCAAAAATCAATGTGTAAGTACAGTCTGCATAGCAGTAATGCAATTACTGGGTGCAACCATTCTCACACAATCAAAGCTTTCAGATTTAGAATGGAGCAGAGCTGAGCAAGCTAACCCAGCCCACAGCAGGATCTCTATGTACAATGTCCATAGACAGTGAGCTGGTTATCACAGGAGAAGGCGGCACTGGAAGAGTAATGTAGTCCGGCAATGTTAATCTCTTAGTGATAAATCCTACACAGTTAGTAAACAACAGCAAGTTCTTTGACAAGTGACACATCCCTGAATTCTGTGTTTCAGCCTCTATCTCCTGCTGTCTTCAGATTACATGGTAAAAACCTGCCGACAGATTCCCTTTTAAAGCT